>NC_140126.1:70556095-71210447 GCF_964035555.1 Netta rufina
AGAAGGGGAGAAGGGCTTTTACCTATGATGTCCTTATGCTAATTTTCCTGGAGAAACGGAGCATTCTTTAAGATTTATTGCTTTTAAAAGGCTTCCTTTAATCTGAAGATGTTCTGCTGGGCTCTGAGTGTTCTGCTTAAGAAGGTAGCTTTTCCTATACATGTAGTTTGTACAGATGTGTAAGCTCTCCCCATTCAGTAGTTTTCTGGGCATATTCTGAAATGATTTTGCAAGACATATGAGGAGCAGCTGAAGTCACTTGTTTTTTTCAGTCTGGAGAAAAGAAGGCTGAGGAGAGGCCTCAGGGTGGCCTGCAGCTTCCTCACTTGTGCCTTTTTTATGATCACAACAAAGCTTTTCTTCCACTGATTCTCAATTTAACTTATCAAGGTAAACAGAAAGCTTCATCAATTTTGAAATTCTTTCATTTTCATGACATATTTGACATATTTAGGGGCAGGGAGGAAGGATAAAAAATATATATAATTTTTATATTTTGAGGGATATATCACTTTCTAGAAATAGTTGCCGTGGGACTGTTCAGGCTAGTGAAACCTCTTATAAACCCTTCCCACTAAGCTATGCCAGAGACAGGTACTGTGGCCAGAGAGAGCTGTGGCAGGGCTCTGGAGGACATGGCCCATGCCAGGGATGCTGCTGGAAGCCCTGACACTGGCAGGAGAGAGCGTGGGCAGTGGTACTGCAGTAGCCCCAGTGGGTGTGCAGAGGCACAATGCTGGTGCTGGCTGGAGTGCTGTGGGGCTGGACAGGCTTCCCTGGGGTGAGCAACACTGAGCAACAGGCTGTGAGGTCACCATGCGAGGTCTGTGGTTACGGCCCTCGCTGCTCATATTGGGGCATCAGCAGAGCCTGTCCCAGCCTGGCTCATGTCTGAACTTCTGCTGAGGGTGTGTGCGAGGCTTGGAGCATTGAGCAAGGATTTGGTCAGGCCATGCTGTGTGGGGCCGTCGGCAGCTGCTCTCAGTGCTCGTCCCCACAGCAGGTGCCTGTGTTTCCCCAGCCCTGCCTGGCTCAGGCAGCCAGGGCCCTGTGGGGTGCACTCACAGCAGTGCAGGTGAGCTGTGTGGGGACACGTGCCTGGGGCAGTGGGTGGGGACCACGGGATGGCCACGGGGTGGCTGGGAGGTTTCTTGCTGAGGGTCTGGGGCACTGCCGCTGCCCACCATGGCACAGCCACTGGGCCTGGCCTCTCTACTTCTTGCAGCATGCAGCACCCGCCACAGTGGCATCATTGAGGGGGAGCAGCTCCTCGTGCTCTGCTATCCCCCAGCCCCGCTCCAGCGACAAGATCATGACCATGGAGGTGGTATGGAAGTGCCCCATCTGCTGTGAGACACAAACAGACATCACATATACAATGCCCTGCAGACACCAATTCTGCCTGGGTTGCATCCTGCGGTGGGCAAAGCTGAAGGCGGAGTGCCCGCTCTGCAGGGAAGCTGTGAGCACCATCAAGGCGTCTGTGCGGGGAGAAGATGCACCTGGAGTGCATTGTCTGCCCCCCAGAGACTGCCAGCACCTGCTGGCTTCCAGGCAGGCATCACCCTTGACCCCAGTGGGCCTGCAACATCCTCCCTGCAGGGAAGAGCAGGGCCAGGCGATGAGGGGCAGGGGAACATGGCCACACTGGCCCCGTCTCCTGCCCAAGATCTGGGCAGCACTTTTCAGGAAGCACCACAGCATCCTCGACTGCTGCTGCCCTGGATGCGCCTGGAGCTGTCCATCATCTACGGGGTGCACTGGTGGCCAGCGATGGTAGCAGAGAGCACGATCCTGCAGACCCTGTGCCATGCCAGGCCAGAAAGGAATGTCCTTATCCAGCAGCTGCTGAGATGCCTGGGGGGACGGGACAGAAGTGTTTGTGGAAGGACTCAACACCATCGTGTGCCTGTGAGTGCTGCCAGAAATGGGGTGGTGTTCCTGGCCATGGAGCCCAAGGGCTGGGGTGCAGGAGCCCACGACAAAGGTGGGGATAGGGGCTGGGTAAGGCTTGGCTCCTTGGAGATGAGGCCCTGTGCTTTGATCCCCTGGCAGTAGTAATGACTTCCACCAAATTCATCCTCAGAAGGGGGCTGTCATTTTAGTGAAGGCGGTGGGACTGGAAACATCTTCCTGGTGTGATGGGATGGTATAGCAAGCACTTTATGGAGGCCTGTGCCGAGCCCCTGGTTTGGTTGAACTTGATAGTGCACGAGGGAAGAGAGAGCATTGCTAGTCAGGGATGTAGCAAGAGTTTTGAAAAGCATGTGAACCCATAGAAGCTGCAATGCCATCAGCCCATGCTGTCTTATAGCCTTCCCAGAGTTTATCCATGTGTGTGTGAGAGCATTCTTGAGGAAAAATGTGTTGTTTTTTTCTGTCTTGGTTTTCAAAACCAATGCTGTCAGTCAGAAATGACACGCCTGGGGGCTTGCTCTGACTTGGCAACAGAAAAACTGCACAGTTCACCAAAGTGATGGAGCTTGAACTCTGCCATCATCTGGTCTTTCCTCTGTGCCACTCCCTAAATATATGGTGTGTCTGTCCTCTGCCTGCCTTTCTGGCAGGAGTGAGAGCACAGGGACACTTTGCTCCCCATCTTGGAGCTATCAACTATTCCATCAGTCCTGGAAGCAGGTGTCAACAATCCACTTGCAGATCAATAAGTCAGTAAGAACTGCTAACTAGTGATCTGTTTTGAAACCTAAGTCATTAAATGGCTAAGTATGTCAGGATGCAGCTGGGAAGAAATCCATCTCCTTCCTGGGGTTCTTACACCAAATTCCAGCAGTAAGGCAATTTTACAGATAACTTCCCTCTTTTGTCTAAGTAGTAAAAATCTCCTTCTAGACAAAATGTCCAGCATACAGCCAGAGAAATATGTGATATGGTGAGTGAACAATTGGCTGATGGGTCGGGCTCAGAGGGTTATAGTAAATGGGGTTACATGAGACAGGTAGGCAGCCAGCCAGTCACTGGTGGGGTTCCAGAGGAGTCCATTTTAGGGCCCGTTGTCTTCCACGTTTTCCTAAATAATTTGGATGCAGGACTTGAAGGTATACTAAATCTGCGGATAACAGTAGATTGGGAGGAGCGCTTGACTCCATTGAGGGTAGAGAGGCCTTGCAGTGAGATTTTGACAAATTAGAGGGCTGGGAAATCACCAGCCATGTGAAGTTTCGTATGAACAGGTGTTGGATTCTGCACCTGGAAAGGGGAAATCCCAACATATGAGGAGTGGCTGAGGTCCCTTGGTTTGTTCAGCCCAGAACAGAGAAGGCTGAGGGGAGGCCTCATGGTGGCCTGCAGCTCCTTCATGAGGGGAGCGGAGGGGCAGGCACTAATCTCTGCTCCCTGGGGACAGCGACAGGACCCGAGGGGACGGCATGGAGCTGGAACAGGGGAGGGTCAGGCTGGATGTTAGGAAAAGGTTCTGCACCCAGAGAGTGATCGGGCACTGGGACAGGCTCCCCAGGGCAGTGGTTATGGCACCAGGCACCATGGAGTTCAAGAAGCATTTGGACAATTCTCTCCAACACGTGGTCTGATTTTTGGGTAGTCCTTTGGGGACCCAGGAGTTGGAGTCGATGATCTTTTTGGGACCCTTCCAACTCAGGATATTCTATAATTCTGTGAAATAACAGGCTTAGCCGCTTCATATGTAGTGATTGCTCAATGACAGTCGAACTTGCAGGTCATGAAAGTAGTTGTAAAATACTGGAACAACGTGTGGTATCTTTTTTTACTCTCCACAACTATAAATGGCATTGTTTCTCTGTGTTCGGAGGTCACTTTTCCTTTTGCACATGCTCTGGTGTAGTTTGGGAAATTATTTCTTTGCAAAGCACTTTCACAAGTTTCTGGGCTTGCTCCCTTTATGATGATTCTTTATTCCTTTCTTCTATTACTATGTATTATTCATTGTTGTCCACATCCCTTCCTTTCTTTCTCCCTTTCATTACTGGAGTTTTGTATAATAAATGGATTATAAAACTTTTCTCCCGTTTGTTCTTTGAATCAAACCCTCCATCAATGAATACTAGATTAATCTTTGTAGTGTGCTTTTAGAGAGTCCTTTCACAGAATCACAGAATTTTCTAGGTTGGAAGAGACCTCAAGGTCATCGAGTCCAACCTCCAACCTAACGCTAACAGCCCTCCACTAAACCATATCCCTAAGCTCTACATCTAAACGTCTTTTGAAGACTTCCAGGGATAGAAGATTTCCACCTTGTATGTTTCAGACTCAAACTTCGTTGTTCTTGTCTGTAACTTTATCACCTCCAGGTACTGTATGCAGTAGATGTGTGGTACAGAGGCTGTACTTCATCACACTTAGCTTAGAGAAACAGCACACACACTGAATTGCAACTGTTGTCTTTACCTTATTCTTTAAGCTTAATTTGATTTTAATATTTAAAAAGCACAGGCAGAGAGCTCCATTTTGTTACTGAGTACAGTCGAAGTAGTTCTCTGCCTGTTGCCTGTTTTTTCACAGCTGTGTGGAAGGGGTTGAGTGCCTCAGTGAAAGCCTGGTAAAGAGGACAGTAAACCACCCATACCTGAGTATTCACGGAACAGAAGGGAAGGCTGTAGCTCAGGCTGTTAATGTCTTTGTTAATATGTGAGTCCCCGTATCTCAGTGTTAATGCACCCTGTGTGTTTTTAATTCTTCCAGGGTAGTGAGGATTTTCTCCTTGGCTCTGTCTGCTCCCTGCCTCAGCCCAAGTATGGATTAATACCAGTTTAATGGCAGGCCTTTTTCCTGTGACCTGGGAAGACAACAGTTGTGTGCACAGCATATCGTCTCTGATGCCAGCTGTGTCACCTCCTGGCAACAAAAGAATTGAAACAATTCCAAGTAATTTCAGCTTTTTAATGAGACAAGTCTCTGGCCTATGGGTTGAATACTGGGCTCAGAGTGAGAAGCTTTTTCTGTGCTAGGGGCTCTGCCCTAATTGCTCACATTTTGTTTTCCCACATTAGAAGTTCTATATATTTGGAACAGTGTTATTAGGACCCTTGTTTCAGATGACAACCTGAAATTGTTCATGCCAGTAAATAATAGTGAATTCACATAAGCCTATCCAGGATAATATGTACATAGTAAAAAGAATTAGACAAATATTTGTTAACAGAAGTGAAAAAGGATGTATAAGACAAACAAGATCTTGTCTTACAGATTGATGCAAGTTGCATTTTGTGCATGTTTGTGATATACACAGTAACTGAAAGGGGCTGTTATTTTCTTGTCTATTACAGTTTTTGTTTTCATCTTAACATTTAACCAAGGAAATCTGTTAATCCGGAATATTATACTAAGAAAATTGTCTATGTATCTTGGATTTAAAAATACCACATGGATAAAAATACCACCATCTAGCTTGATGACTTGAGTAGTCTTTCACTTCCTGATCAATTATTTTATTAAAAATAAAGCCTAGTTTTAATGTTTTAATTGAATGTTTTAATTCGCTAAGAATGTTTTAATTTGCTAAAATACCATTTTGGACAAAAAATGATCTGTACAATTTTGAGCAACCACTGGTCTAAATGAAGCTGCAAGGTGCTTAAGTGACCTTTAAAGCAGAGGCAGACATGTCACAGCATGACACGTATACATTCTCCTGCGATGTGGGAGTCAGTTCAAATTCCCTTTTGCCTGCTTCAGCAGGGTTGTATCCAAGGTGCCACACTTCATTAGTGACTGCCTTAAGTGGTACATGAAGAACTCTGGAAAAAAAAATCTAAATATCTCAGGGCAAGGCAGTTTCTCAAGGATATGTAAAACAGGCATTATGAGAAAAATAGCAAACTGGTTTTACAGGCCTTATAAAAGTATCCTTCTTACTGATTACTGAATTATTTTTTCAGTCTCAGTTCCACTGAGTATATAACATATCAATAGGAGAAACTGAAATGAGTTAATGAAAAGTACTGTAAGTGATCACTATAGGTTACTCTTCTAGGAGTCTGGAAAACAATTACAATATAAGTTATTTTATTTCATAGTAGGTGGGAGGATTTTGTTGCTTTGCTATCCACATTAGTGCTTGACTTCTGCATTGCAGTGTGTGTGAGGCTATTGCATCCTTCTCTGGTTTTATAATCCTAGTCTTTTATTTATAATAAGAATATTCCAAAATCAGTTTCTATTTTGTTAAACTTTTTTTTTTTTTTTGCTTTCCAATTCTTTTTTTTTTTTCTATATCAGTTTGACACCCAAGCAAATCTCCATTCAAAAATTAATTTAAGTCACTGTCCTAAGAAAACGGATGTTTTCATGTAGTCAAAAGCATACCTATCACTGTGCATCAATGCATATTTTTTACCATATTTCATGGATAAAAGTGAAACAGATTTTCTGTGGTGTAACTCCATAAACGTTGTTCGCATCTGCTAGTGGTTTTGCCTATGAGCAAAATGTCATGTGTTGGTCCTAAATAGGACAAATACTGCAGTTTGTTATTGACTTAGAAATAAGGAACTTCATTGCTATTCTACATCCATGTGAAAAATGGGAGAATCTGATGAAGATATAGACTCTCAAAATTTTTTCTGTATGCCTTTTAGTTCAAGAATTTTAAACCTTGTTACTGTACACAGAAAAGAGTGAAGACTTGCAAGGGGTAGTTGCCTTTGCTGTTCTGCATACAGGGCACAAGAATTTTATTTGCTGAGGCACCTCCTGGTATATATAAATTCAATAAGAGTGCAAGAAGTGGTTAGATTCTTTGGTCTTATAAATAGCATCTCTGGATAAGAAAAAAAAAAGAGAGAGAGAAGGAAAATGAAAGAAAAGAAGAAGAAGAAGAAGAAGAAGAAGAAGAAGAAGAAGAAGAAGAAGAAGAAGAAGAAGAAGAAGAAGAAGAAGAAGAAGAAGAAAGAAAAAGAAAAAGAAAAAGAAAAAGAAAAAAAAGAAAAAGAAAAAGAAAAAGAAAAAGAAAAAGAAAAAGAAAAAGAAAAAGAAAAAGAAAAAGTAAAAGAAAAAGAAAAAGAAAAAGAAAAAAGAAAAAAAAAAAAGAAGAAAAGGAAAAAGGAAAAGGAAAAGGAAAAGGAAAAACAATTGCTAACCAGTGAGGCAATGCAGACTTCTATGAAAAAATAAATTTTTGTGACACAAAGATTTGCTTAAGTTTTGTTTTTGAAGATTGTTTATTGCAGGAAATGCTTTTAATGGATTAGGGACTGGAGTGGGACATGAAGGTAATTGCATGCAGTTCTGGTAAGCAGATTGTCTGCTGTTTCATTCATCTCTTTTTCCCATTTTAAACTTGGTCATCAGTTTCATATTTGCTTTTGAAAGTGTTCTGTATACTTCCTATAAATTGTCGCATGCAGTGCGTCTAGATGCTCATGGAGTCACACTTCAAAATACTGGGATCTTTTTTATTTTCCAGAGGAAATGTTCCTGTATAAAGTTCTGAATTATTCTAATGACTTTTAAGCACCTCTTTCCTCCCCTTTCTGCACTTCTCCTTTCTTTTCTTGGTCATGTACCAAGTTCATCTCTGATGTCACACTGTTAAAGTCAATGGAGTGATTTAGCATGCTGGGGCCAATTAGTCCCTGAAATGCTTAGATCCAGCTGATATCATGCTCTTTACTGGTTTCCTGTGATGTCTTTGTTAAACTAATTGCCTGGCTTGACCATGTATGAAAAGGATGAATTGCATTCACATATATGTTAGAATGGCAATTTAATACTGATAGAATTTGTTCATGGCTTGGTGGTTGATTTGTTAATGATTGTTCTCCTCAGAACTGAATGCTGAAAATATTTCTTGAGAATAAGTGCAAAAGTTGACCAAAAGGGTGCAGTAGGTCAGGTCAGAATTACATGCTATTAGGACACCAAGGTCAGGTTGGTATAGGTAGATTGTCACTAGGATGTACATTCAAACATTTCTGGATATTAATAGGAGGCCAAACCTTCCAGCAGAGAAAAAGCATTTGTTTCTCTCAGGTTACTTTAATTCACCAAATCACTTTTCACTGCAATGTTGAAGCTTAAAGGACTCTAAGATGCGATTTCTGACAATTTTTCAGTAGCAATTTAAAGGTTTCTTCCCCCACCTATCTCCTCTGTTATCTTCAAGAAATCATCATTTTCAGAGCAAAGTCATTAAAGAATACTAGGAAATCAGTAATCAAGAGTGGCTTAGGAAAGAGAAATATGTGTGAATGATAACAGAGCAATTGTGTGGTGTGGAGAAGTTACCATTGCAATTAATTGTTTTTACTATAGCTGTGTATATTAGTGCAAACTTTTTTAATGAGCTCCAGTTTCAATCAGCTAAAAAGAACAAAACAAATATTTAGCCAGTTTGCTTCTTCATGTCTCTTCAGAGTACTACGTAATATACATCTTTATCTCTCACCATAGCTGGCTGGCATTTCTGGGAACAGTTTCAGGAGAATGTGTTGAGACTGGGTGGGAAGAGACTTTCAGATGCAGTGATTTAGGTAAGCTGAAAGTAGATTTCAGAGAAATGCTCAGGAGAGTTTCTATTTGTACAGTCTTACTCAGTGAACTCTCTTGAAAACTGTGCTTGCAGACCTGCCTTATTTTTGTGGTTAATTGATGTCAGGAGAAAGCTATGTCTCTTGCCAGCTTTCAGGGTGATGAACATAATACAATGGGATGAGCTGACACAAGGAAGTGATTAAAGATGAGATACTCCCCGTTTTTTTCTTATAGTTCATTTTAGGCTGAAGGGTGAGCATTTTTAATCTTATGCAAATAAGTTAACTTGCAATCACGGAATGAAGCCATTCATTTAAGTTAAAATCAAGTCAAAGCCCTAGTGATTTAGAGATTATTTATCCATAGGGCATTTAGTTCACACAGATAAATTGGCAAAAAGTGTTTACACACTTTAAGAGTGAAAAAGAATATATAAACTCCTTCAACAGAACTGAGTGTCTCTCTGGGAGGAGCTCAAAGGTCCTTGCATTATTTTCTACACCAGTTCTAGGGTCTGTTAACCTAACCCAGCACCTTGGCAAGATTTTTATTACGTATCTTGTGGAGTTTAAGCACAAAATGTACCTAATCAATGAATAAACTGCAGAAGAGTAGATTGTAAAAAGGGAAAGAGTCTTTGGGCCAGACTCACCACTAACACATGAGGTCAGTTGAGCCAATCAAAATTACACTTGATAAAAAATACAGGTCCCTTTTCCAGTTAATGTTTCACTCCAGTTCTTACTTACTGATAACATGAGAAGCAAAGGTTTTTTAGAATGTAAAACTTGGTAATAATTATGTATAATATACAATATAGGGAGAAGTTGCAGGGAGAAAAATAGTTTCACAGGCTGCTGAGAAGGGAAGTAAGTGAAGCTATAGTCAGCAAATACAATGTTAAGATCTAATCCTGCTGGCTGATTCCTTAAAAATCAAGTGAGATGGGGAGGACAGAGAGAAGCCCACAGTGGGACCTGTCACTGAGGACTCAGGAAGCCTTAGCAGAGTTGTCAGAAAATCCCAGCATCCATTCAGTTTAACTAATTCTCCTACATCACTTTTACAAAGACTATGCTACACAGTAAGAGCTGTGGTTTCTTTCCAGAAATCTTCCTGTCCTGATTCTCTCCAGGATGTGATTACTAAACCCTTCCTCCCTTTCACACTGTCATTATCTTCTATACATGTATTCCATTGTCGTGGTTCTGCTCGAGTGGGCAACCGAGCTCCACCACAGCCACTCTCTCACTCCCCCTCCTCAAAGAGGATTGGGGAGAAAATATGATGAAAAGGGCTCAAAGGTTGAGATAAGGATGAGAAGATCACGCAGTAATTATTGTAACGGGCAAAACAGACTCGGCATAGGGAGATAGTAAGATTTATTGCTTATTACTAACAAGCTAGAGAAGTGAGAAGCAAAGGAAAGAAACCAAAAGCACCTTCCCCCCCATCCACCCTCCTCCACCTCCTCCCCCCGAGCAGCGCAGGGGAACAGGGGAATGGGGGTTATGGTCAGCCTACAGTGCTTCTTCTCTGCCACTCCTTCTCGGTCACTCTCATCCCCTGTGCTGTGGGGTCCCACCCATGGGATACAGTCCTTGATGAACTGATCCGGTGTGGGCTTCCCACAGGCAGCAGCTCTTCCAGAACTGCTCCAGATATGGGTCCGTACCACGGGGTCCATCCCTCAGGAGAAAACTGCTCCAAGCTGGGTCCCCCATGGGCAGCAGCTCCTGCCAGGTCACCTGCTCCTGCGTGGGCTCCTCTCCACGGGCTACAGGTCTGGCCCGGAATCTGCTCCAGCAGGGGTCTTCCACAGGCGGCAGCCTCCGTCAGTGCAGGGCCACCTGCTCCACCATGGTCTCCTCAACAGGCTGCAGCGTGGAACCCTGCTCCACCGTGGTACTCCATGGGCTGCAGGGGGACATCCTGCTTCACCATGGTCCTCACCACAGGCCACAGGGGACTTCTGCTCTGGCACCTGGAGCACCTCTCCCCCTCCTTCTGCACTGACCTTGGCACCTGCAAGGCTGTTCCTCACTCCTCTCACTCTCCCAGCTGCTGTGTGGTGCAGCATTTTTTTGTTTGTTTGTTTTTTTGTTTTTTCCCCTGTCTTAAATATGCTCTCACAGAGGCACAAAACAACATCGCTTATTGGCTTGCCTCTGGTCAACAGTGGGGACCTTAACAAACATGGGGCAGCTTCTAGATCCTTCTCACAGAAACCACCCCTATGGCCCCCTGCTACCAAAACCTTGCCATGTAAACCCACTACATCCATAAACCTTGATTCATGTCAATTTCTTCCATTTCCTCACAAGATTATTCATGTAAGAGGTTATACCTGTGCGGGATACTGACATATTGGACCGAATCCATTAACTCTAGATCTTAAAGCATAAACTTCTATATCTCTAGATCTGCAATTTCACGCTTGATTAAGTAATGCTGTGGGAAGTACAGGTATGAGGCATTTGGAAAACATCACTTGCAGGAAAAGGTATGTAGAACAAAGTATGTATTACATTTTTTTTAGTGCTCCATCAGGAAATCTGCAAAGAGAAGTGGTTGATTTGTGGTTAAATCTGTCTGCAGTCATTTGGGGGGTGACACTTTTACTTCAAAAAGAAAAAAAAAATTTTGACGGAGAGTTTATTTTATTCTCTAATTTAACAAAATAAATAATAAAAAAGGCTTTTGAACAACTTCTAATATTTTTATACACGATTTTCCAGAAACATGTGAAAAATTTGCTACCTCTTCTAAAAACAGGCACTAGGCATGCTTACTGCACCACACATGCATTTAATCTTTGTTTATATTCCATATATAATGCCTTTAACTTTCACTGATTTACTGCTTTTCTGTTTTTCTTCATACATGACCTCTCAGGTCCACTGCTGAGCCTAACCTTTATCTTGCTGCTTTGTAAATTTGATTTGCCTCTGACCCATGGGCTGTTTTGGTATTAAAACTATTGACTTGTCAGATAGTAGAATATAATCAGATATAAAGAAACCTCCTTGGGAATTAATGGATATATATCTTCTTCTATTGAAGAGGGAAGAATAGATAGAACATTAAGATCCTCCAGGACACCCTGTGTACTTTTACTGTATAATTTTATTTTTTATTTTTTATTTTTTCTGTATAACTTTAGTCTTGGTTTCCCCAGGATTACGCTTCAGTGCTTCATGAATTAGGTTGTTTTGCTGTGCTTCAGTGTCCTCCATTACATTCTGAAAACATTCTGAATTGTTTGAGACAAATGTTTGCAAACTGCAACTCTTTGAATTATAAATATTTTTAGAAAATCATGTTTTTAATGATGGAGACTTTAAGATTTCAAAGATCTAGTTTTTTATTTTTTTCAGCCTAATGTTTTAAGCAATTCTGCTTGCTTCCTCCATTCACTGGAAGTTCTGGACTCTGACTGTCCTCAGGATGAAATTTTGCCTCCATGTACATTATGTACATGATGTGGTATCTTCCAGATGTTCCTAAAACTGCCAAAATAATTCTGTATTTGGTGCTGTTTAAACACATGGTAGCAGCTGTAAATAAGGAATATATAGGGGTGTTTTGATGTTACGTGTTAAAATTAACATGCGTGCTCTTGACAATGCGAACTTTAAGCAGATACTGCTCCTTTTAGTATAGGCCAAAAATGTGGTCAGTTTCTAGGAACAGGAAGGATTTTATTGAATGTAAGTATCTCAATTTCTTTGGTTGAATTGCTCCTGAGAATACAACAGCCAAATTGAAAGTACCATACTCTGTAATTCTGCTCAGGTATTTAGTTCACAACAGAATATTTGTTCATAAATCCCAGATATAAAGAAGAACGAGGATGTTCAAAAATGGAATAAACCTTACTTATAAAACATCAACAAAAAAAGAGGGGATTTTGTTTCTCAATTGAAAAAAAAATAAAATCCATTTATTTCTTCTGAGTTTGGTCTTTCCTTCCTGTTAGAGCCAGAAGAAAGTACAAACCATGCTGCTAATCCACGTGCAGAAACCAGGAATACAACTACATGGACAGGTATCTGAAGAAAGACCATGCTCCAGGCCTCATATATGGTTAGATTAGAGCAGTAGGAGGAGATCCATAATTCTGAGAGGGATGCTTGCATGAATGTCTCCATTATTCTCTACTGTCTACACAGAGGGGGAGCATATGGAGCAAACTATCTGAAATCAGTGTTACAAAGGCAAAGTTTGGCTTGTGTATATAATTAAGTATCTACAGTACCATACCCCTGCAACAATGTCTGTTTCTTCCAGAGCTGAACCATTCTGTGCAGTAACTTCAGCAAATCAAAGCATTGATATATATTCTGTAAAACTACCAAGCACTCAAAAACATTTAGAAGTACATTTTGGCTTTCCATAGCTTTACAGAATGTAATATTAGCATGGCTGTTCCTACTTCTGAAGAGATTTCTATGAAAGTATAATTACCTCCCACCTCTGTACCCAATTGGGAAGCCACTCTCTGCTCCCTGAATTAGTGATGTTAGAGCTACTGTTCTCTGAACTTACCCCTCAAGCTGGACAAGTAAAACTCTTCAAAGTTGCCTGACAGATGCTTTGAGAGGTTCTGACTTACAGTGGAAAAGACTTCTTTTCTGGTGGCCAGAAAGAAATATAGAATTGCTTGAAGAATTAGTGATCACACTGCTCTTTGTGTTCAAATGAGACTCTGGTCTGCAATGAGGAGTCCAAGGACTTGGGCTGTGTGAAAAGAAATTTACCATACACGTATACCCGTCATAATGTCTTTCTGCAAAAAACAATTGATTCCCTTGGACTACTTTATGATGTTTTGTTAGAGTAGCCCAAGTATCATGAAATGTTTAGCTTTGGGGACTCTCTATAGAATCAGAATTTATTATATTCATTTCAGAGGCATAACAGGATCAAAACTAGAGAGTATTAAAAATGGGTTCTTGGACAATCAAGTTTTACAAGCCAAGGAATGAGGCAACATTCATCAGTTCACAAAAACAACAATAATAAGTAGGTGATAGAGATTCTGCAGTTGTTTTGTGCTGAATGAAGTTGTCTTGCAATTTAAAGACAATCTGTGTTGCTAACTTCTGCAGCAAATGAAAAGCCTCTACACCTAGCTTTGTGTAACTGTGCTACTTTTCCTAATTCTGGAAAACTAGGAAGAGTTTACAGGAAGATTGTGATCATCTGATTAAAAGCAGGATATCTTCCATACCTGTAGAAGGAGTAAATTAGCAGTGACACTTCAACCAAGATTTTACACTACAAGGTTCACTATTACTTTAAGAGCTCCCCCCTCAGCCATACTATATTACAGTTCAAATCTGGGTCAAAGGACAGAGAGTAATATTGGAGCAAGATGATATAAAAGAGAAAAATCTTGTCTCACAATCAGGAAGTGTTTTTACTTTTGTAGTATAATTTAGTCTTAGTGACATATGCGTATATAAACATAAGAACAATAGAGGACAACATGGGGGGAAGAAATGAACATTTTTGACAGCTAGTGATTGCACAGAAGCTGACTGAGAAGAGTTTCAGTTTAAGCAGTCAGCAACCTCTTAAAACAGCAAGGTTAACATTTCAGTGCTCAACTAGGATAGCTTCTGTTTGAAGTATTAGCTGAAAGTAGAACATAACATAATCCATTATGGATGGATGTTTGAGAAAAGAGTTGTTCTCAGCAGAGATGTACTTTGTACTAAGCAATCACATGAGGCTGCTACATTCAGAAGTATGACTCTGACTTTGCAAGAGACAGGCATTGAACCTGTGGCACCATAACTGAAATGCATGACACAAATCTAGTTCTGAGGGGCGTAAAAGTTAAGGGTGAAGCAACACAAGACAACAGTTAGGAAGAAATAAGAGATGGACCAAGGTGCAAACAACAAAGTAAAAACTGGCTTCAGTTCACAATGAAATGCTCTTTTATAAAGAAAAATAAAAATAAATAGAAAAAAAGAGGTAACTGGCAGGCCTGCCAGTCTTTGGATTCAAACTTCATTCTTTGAAAGCCCTAGTACTTACAGAGGGAAATGCAGACCTCTACTACAATGACGTAAAGCTCACTGTGCACCATTCCTACTGGAACAGTTGTATTCCCCCCTAACATGCAGGTCTTCAAGTTAGAAGTACCACAAAGGTTTCTCTTGGTTAAAAGTGTTTACAGATGGCTCTGAGGAAAGTAAATGGAGAAAATTTAAGTTCATTCACACATTGATAACTCAGCTACAATTGTAAGCAAGAAGGAAAGCAGTTGTTCAATTTTCTTCCACATCCCCTTACTTCTTACTTCCTTTCTTCCCAGTTTTTGTTTTATTTATTTATTTATTTGTGTGTGTTGTTTTCTTTTGTTTTGTTTGTTGTTGTTGTTGTTAATAGTGAATGTTTTATGACTTTCTTCCTCCATGTGGTTTGATCCATGTAATATAATGGCGGAAAACAACCTACAACCACTGGTTTATTGAACAATGAAGCTGAAGATTCCTTATATGTTGATTACAGATTAACCAAGGAGCCGTCCTAACCATGCCTGCATTTTTGGGGATACACCCCAAGAGAAAATGGATCTGATGTTGCCCAGAACTTAATTATGTCTTGTAACCCTGCAAGCCTTAGCTATGTGCTTTAGCACCCTGATATCACTAACAAGGTTTGAAGACCTATTAAGACAGTCTAGTGTTTATGAGGGTCTGGTGTTTACAAGCTGTTTATCTGAAGTTTTTTTTTTTTTTTTTTTTCAGCTGTTTTTCCTGCCTCTTATACACAAATAGGTCTACTTTATAACAAATGAGGCAGGCATTTGAGAAAGTAATGGCTATTTACTCTGAAGCAAGACTGTTGTCTAGAACATTTTCAAATTATCATGTTTTAAGGTAAGTCAGGGGTTCTTTTCCAGAAGATCAGGAAGTCATTTGCAGTGGACATGTTAGACTAATCTCAATTTGTGTTCTTACTGTTGTGTTGGCTGCCAGCAGATGTTTAATGTGTTTAGATGGCAGGATGTAAATAAATGTTACATCATGCATAAGGGCTTTTTATGCTGCAAAACATTTTTACAGAGTCCTCCACACTGAATGACATTATTTGAACTCCTTCTTCCTAGGCTTTTAGCACTGGCTAAATCCTATTATCATACAGGTATCTGTTGCTTAACCAGTGGCTAAAGTTGGTACTGTTTGCAAAGCATATGAGTTAAAGCTGCATGCATGAAAAGCAAGACTTACATAACAATTTTGATTTACCATCCATATAAATTCTAGGTATACTGAACCTGTCATGAACCATGTCACTTTTACATAAGCTAAGAAAACAACAATTTATATTTAGCTGTTCTGGCTATTCTTGACACACTAAAAAGAAGGAGCATGATTAATAGTTTACATTATCAAGTCCATAATGCTGTCAGCTAAAGTTATCTGGCTGCCTGCCTCCTCCCTGTCCAATGAGTTTGCAGGAGTGAAGAATCTTACACAACTTCTAAAGGGAATATTTTGAATTAGGTAGTCCAGCAGAACATCCACACCCTCTTTTACTCAAACTGTTTTCTACATAATTTGGCAAAAATTGATGCTAGAAAAAAAAAAAAAAAAAGAAAAAAAGAAAAAAAAGGAAGGTTGTGTCAGTTGAGAAGGAAGCAGAAACATCTTCAGTAGTATGTAGTCTGATGGACCTATTCCTGAATGTCATCTGGGGAGACTGTGGACACCAGACAGATATCCTGCAAGAACTGTATATTACTACAAACAAGTTTACTACAAAAAAGTTTATTACTACAAACTTCTGCCAGAGCACAAAACTCTGTATGTGGTAAAGAAGGGCTAGGAATTCAGAAACGTACTACTTACTGTTCTGCACAAAAGAATTATGGTATGAGTTCAGCGTTCCTTATCTGTTAGTATAGCATGAGGCTGTATTGCTTAATGATAAACCTCTATCTGGGCAGATTCCAGGTCTTTGTTTTCTCCAAGCTGTTCCTGCTTCTGCTGTAGCCATAGTGCTTTTACTTCTCTTTGACATCTTGAAGGTTCTTGTTGGATCAGTTAATCTAGTGTCTGGGAAAGCAAACGGGAGACAGTTTTTCCATTCTCAGAGATTAGAAGTTAGGGCCAACTACATTGATACTGCTAGTCTGCTTGCAAGAAGTACGTTTCCACTACGAGTTCCAACATGTGGCTTTATAATAGACAAATTCCTGGAAGCAACACCTATACTTTTTCCTCTTTGAACAACACCTCCCAGCAAAATAACTTTTCAGTACCTTGTGCTATGAATCAAATATTTACATCCTTGTGTGAAAGGGTTTAAGTCACAGCTGAGCTAGTGTAGGTACAGGAACGTCTACATGAGCATATCCTGCTAGATTAGAAAAGTAATGTCTGTAAGTGACATATGTATGTTGTTGAACCATTCCACTAATGTTAACAGGTTTTATTTAGGAATTTATAGCACAATTCTGTCAGAGCAATGGCTATTATTGAAAATATTTTGCTCAGTTTACTGCTGACAAGTTTCTTTAATTGATTAAAACATATATGTTTTTTCAGAAGTGTTATCTTATGCCAAGTTTGTGAAGCACTTCATTAGCAAGCAAAGAGTGAGAATCAGCCACTGTGCTATCCAGATACAACTCACAAACAGGCAGAGCTGGGAGCTTCTGAGATCATTAACTATTCCAGTTAAGCTTGAACCAAAGGGCTTCAGCTCGGAGTGTGTTTGAAAGTGTTACACAGTTTCTTGCAGGAGAGTTGCTTTGCTGAAGATGGGAGTTAAATTGCATGAATACCTCATGCTCTACCTAACTCGTATAATTTTTTCCATGAAGCTTGGAAAGGCTATCCGGTGGAATTTTGTTGAAAATAGGAGTCCAGACACATGTAGTTGTTTTCATCTTTTTGTTGCCCCTGACTTACAGTAAGAGCTTCAAACCCCTCCAGTCATTTTGTAGACTTAGCTGAAAGTACTAACAAGGGTTATTCTTGCTAAGGGGTGGACAAAGGCAGCTGCTAGCTGACTGCATGGCATCCTCGCAAAGATCAAGTTAATGAATGCCAAACTCTTCTGTGTAACTAGTTTTTAATCTAACCTCTTATGGATATTGTGTTATGAGCATTCATGCAGCCATTACAGGTGACATAACAAGAAAAGATGCAATATCTCAAGGCAGGAATTTGGTATTTATGTGCATTAGGTACATAACTCTGATAAAGTAAAAGGATTAAATATCTTTGGTGAAAATCTGTCCTTTAGTCCAACAGTGAAGAACATTAGTTTCTAAGTCAAATCCTCGAAGAAAGTGTAGCATACAATTTTCGAGGATGACAGCAGTTGCAGAGGCAGCTATTCCAGGTGTTCCAGATTCTCTGAATATCATGAAGTAGGGATGTCTTTTAAAGGTGTGCGTCAGACATCAAGGTTCATGTTAAATATTGCTATTTCCATTCAGAAGGATGGCATGTAGCACCTCTGTACTTCAAAGGGAATACGATATGTTCAGGCAAACCAGTCATAAAGCCCTATCTTATACTCTCAAGAAAGCACAACTTCAAGGAGTTCTTAAAACAATTTCTGTCTGACCATACCTGGCATTACCTGTTTCAGCTGCTAGCTGAGAACGATTCTTTAGCTCTTCATTTGCAGTCATGAACACTTACTGTAATGTCACAGGTGGTTTTGGCAACATTAGAAATTAGTTATTTTTCATTCTTACTATCTGACTGAGGCGTCTTCCTACCCTAAACAGCTGAGATTAGACAATTTTAAGTTTAAAACACTCAATAGATGATTCCTTTTCCTTTGATAAAATGGAAGGCATGCTTATATGACATTCAACATTTAACATACCAGTGTGTAGTCATGAATCAGCGTTTACCAGTAGCAGTAGCTTCACTACGTGTATGTTCCTGAAACACTGCTTAATTTCAACAAACTTCTAACACTTCCCTGGCCATTTGCTCAGAAAGTCAACCATTTGACCAAGGAAGGAGAAGTAGAATTTCAGTTCTGCTGTATTCCTGTGAAGACCTCCAATCTCACATATACACAACAGAAAGAGAATTACTGATATTTTGTAGATGGTACACATGGAAAGCATAACCACGTGTCAAGGAATCTTAGGTCCAGTGAGAAAAAAAAAATGATTTACTCAAGGAACTCAATCTTATTTCCTCTGTTCAGAAGAGTTAGTACAAAACACTCACTTAGATCCTCATCACTTATGAGTAGGGAATACACCATGAATTACTCTGATTTTTACCAGCAGGGTGTCAAAATGGACAGCAGCTTTCTGGCCTATGCTTGATTTTGAAGCTGCATACATGCTGATACTGGTTACTGATTTGATTGTTTTTGCTATGATCTCAAGAGCCTCTCTATCTCTTCCCATCACTTTAGTTGCTTATAATTCTGCAAAAGCTATGACCTCCTCTGCATCAAAGAGCACTTAACAAGAAGAAGAAGAAAAAGAAGAAGAAGAAGAAGAAAAGAATATTAACATACTTAATAGGTCAAAGTGGTTGACAGTTCAGTTCTGTTCCTATGTATCAGCTTTTTCTACTGACGGTATCTCAGAAGTGCATAATTTGGGTAGACACATCAGCTCTCCATCGATGACTAGTGTACAGAAGCATTACAGAAGCTTTATGTTAAAATGAACTGTGAGAAATCAGTTCATGGAGCACTAATATTTGCCCAAGATAGGTCATTTAGGCAAGGAAAGATGCCTAGACTTGATAGAACTAAAGCTGAAACCCAAAAGATTCATTTCAAACATTTGTCCACCCATACTCCTAGATCATCTGCTTCTTATTAGCGCAGGTTGTTCAGAACAAGGCCTGTTTTCTTATGTGAGTTTCATTGTACAGAAGTTTCAGGTGTGATGCTTTAATGCTGTATCTTGCTAGCAGTAGGTCAGTCATGCTGCTTAGTGCTCTCTGGAAGGGATACCCCTGCCACTGTCCACCCATGGGATTCAGCACTAAAACGAAGTTCTTAGAGTATTTTACGACTCATATTTATGAGTTGCCCTACTTCCTCTTGTAACTCTTTCTATCTGTTCTCTGTCTGATTGTATGCAGTGTGTCTCAATCTGCTGCTGAAAGGGAGAGAGTGGATTATTCAAAGATTAAGCATCCAAGGACAGTCAGAAGAAACTGTTTTCCTTTGGTAGCTCTGACACTTGCTAGCAGCATGCTATACAAATAAGGCTTTTTGTACCCCAGTTACCACTCTTCTTAACCCCAAACTGAATCCGTCTCAAGACCAACTTCCCTAGGAAGGAAAGACGTGGCAAATGCAGTGAGGCCTCATGGATGTTTGGTTCTGGCAACCTTAAGAGAATTTATGTTACTAAGTATAGGTATCGAAACACAGCTGAAGGTTTCTCCAGACAAAAATTTGTAATGAAGAGGGGAAGGAAGGATCATCTCCCATGATATTACTGATAAAAGATACAATATACATGTATCTTTGAAAAGTTTGTTGAAAGATACAACTGATACAGCATGTCACTTGCATATTCACCTATTTCCATCTGTAATTTTCACTTTAGAAACACTTTCCTCCTGCTCAGTAGATGACAATTTGAAGTCAGAAAAGGGATAGGAAGAGAAATGTTTCTAAACTTGATGTCATGGCAAGTGATATCATTATAAATGTGTTTGCATTGTCTCCACTTCAATCCCTTCAAAGTCATTGAAGGAGAGTGCACATAATTGCTCTTCCCAGCCTTCTCACAATGTTATTGGTAAAGAAACAGTATATGCAAAGTCTTTGATGGAACATTTACATCTACAGAGTTATCCTGCTTCCTGAAGGAAACAGCACTTGCAGCTGGTAGGAAGGAATTAATATGACACACAGCAACTGGTTCTGCTAGCTGTAGTCTAAAGGATAATGACACTGAAGTGGCACATTTACTCTGTGTGCCCTGAACTGCCAGCTCTCAACTGCAGTTACTGCCAAGGTGGAGGCTTTTGACAGGCTCAGTTAGAGGCATCCATCTGTTAACTGAAGATCACAGCTTCTTTATTATATGAGTGGCATAGCTGCATTAGTCAAATTAAGTTGGTTTTTCTTTTCTTTTTTTTTTTTTAATTATTATTATTATTTTTTCCCTATCATATGTATATATATATAAAAGAAAAGCTGAAGAAGCAAGTGACAAGAACAACTGCTGTACTGTTTAGGGTAGACAGTTCTATCTGTTTTAGTATGGCAAAGTACTACACTTACAGCTCTTGCCAAGAGTGTTTTTTTTTTTAATTATTATTATTTAATCTTAACTTTTAATATTATTTACCATCTTTCTTCTTCCACATATATGATCATTACCTTCTAGTCATTGCTGAGATTTAATTCCCCTAAGAAATTCTCATCCTGTGCTGAAAGCTACATTTTAGCTAAACCATTCTGTATCTAACATCTCACAATTGGTTGCCTGTGTTTTATTTTTCCAGCCAGATCAGTTAAGAACTATGAGACTCTAAACTCCTCAGTTAGCACATGCAAAAGTCTTTATGGCTCAGATATTATAGATAATGATGGGTCTTATATATCTTTATGACTTAGCAGTCATAAAATTAAAACTTATCACAGTATTTGAGATGAGCTTTTAATTGTGCTCATAACTCACTGAAAATTCCTCACTGGCTATCCAGCATGTTACTCAGGTCAATAATAAAATGTGTGGCTGCTGGCTAAGAGAACACAGAACAGGATTATTATTATTATTATTATTGTTATTATTATTATTATTATTCCTAACTAGGTTTAAAAGAAAGGAAAGCTGAAAGATTTTAACTGAAGAGTTTTACTCAGTAGCTACTGTTTTCCTGCAGCTGCTATGCCCTTTCATACCTCTAGATAACTGAGTAAGTAACCCCTCTAGTGATTCAAGAAAGACAACAACTATTCTGTTATACTAGTCTTGCCACTGCATTGATGAGAGACAAATACCAAATTAGAAGACATCATGGTCTAAGCCCTTTCATGCTACCTCTAGATAACTGGATGGAAAACACACCTTACTGTTGGCAGTTCAGGACTAATTTATGGCCTCTGCTTCATGCTCTCAAAATGGAAAAGGGAATGAAAAGTGCATTCTAGGAGGTAAAACTGTTTTCTACATAAGCACTGTCAGAAAGGCCTTTTCCTAATGCCATTCTACAAACCTCTGAGAACAGTAGCATGGTACTCCATTCCTAAGTACTAAGGTAAGATACTGAGTACTAAGAAAAAAAAAAAAAAAACAACAAACATTTTCTTCCCACAAAAACCTATACATTTACCTGCACCAAGTTATTCACTTACCTGTACCAGTCAGTTACCTGACCTACAAGTCTAAAAGGTAAAGCTAAATCCTTTCCCATCTCAGAGCTCATGCTTTCTCCATGCACAAGTCATATGTCAGTTTCAATCCCTGAGAGTGCACCTGAACATTAATTTATTTGACCAATTGCTTCTAACTACCTGTTAAAGGTTGGCTATCTGCCTCCTAATCAACTCCACTTTTTATGCTTAAGTAACTCCAAATCAAACTTGTGTGAAGGAATTCTTTGGGGCTCTTCTTCTTCTTCTTTTTTTTTTTTTTTTTTAATTTTATAAATTACATTTTTAAGAATTACAATTACAAAGAGAGTAGTCAAATGCTGGAAGAAGTTGTTCAGAGAGGTTGTGTTATCTTAATCTTTGGATGTGAATGTTTAAAACACCAACCCTGAACAACCCACTCTACTTGACCCAGCTTTTAGATGGGAGTGTTGACTGCATATATGCAAAGGTGCCTTCCAATCTCCATTATTCTGTGATATAGAAAAAGGAATGAGCATATCAAAATGAAAGGTGCTACAGTACTACTAGATGCTTCTGCACACAAATAAAGCAGAGTTTTTCAGAAAACAAAACAAAACAAAACAAAAAAAACCTCTCTCCCACCCTGCAAAAAGGATAAAAGAAACCAAACCAAAGCATAATAAACAGCAGTGGTAGAATATAACGTATTTCACAGCCATCTGGTACTTTCCTTTTTTATTTTTTATTTTTTTATTTTTTATTTTTTAAATTTTGTTGATGTTGTTTTGTTTGTTTGATTGTTTGTTTTCTGTGCTGCCTGTCTTGGTTGCTAAGCCATATGAGGAGCTCATCAATCTGATGTGCAACAGGAGCAGACCTACCTTTCACAGTGTAGGCTCTGTGAAGATAGAAGTATAGGAAAAGAGAAAATGTCTGAGAAAGAAAAAAGGGTGTTTATAAAAATACCAATTCTTCCTAACGGTAATTGCATCTAACTGTTGCCATCAGCTGATCTGAGATGTTTCCTCCTGCCCTTTTCCAAGTACGTTTCTACTCTCTACCATATTACAGACTTTTTTTCTTTTTTCCTTTGTTCTTAGTGAGGCTAGTATATTATGAATATTTAAGCACTTGCTACAGAAAACAAACAAAAAAAACTTTAAAATTTATGAGAATGTTCAAGCTAGAAACTGGTGAGCTGTTGAGAATTGAAAGATAACTTTGAACATACAGCACTCAATTTTATGCTTACTGATTGTTTTCCATAGTTTGTGTCTGCTTTTGAGGAAGTGACAGATTTGGCGTTGATCTTGGACTCTACAAGTACCACTTCTAATAGCCACCTTTCTAACAAATTAGTGTTCTCATCTTAGAGATTAACACAGAACTTTGGAGTGTTCTCAAATTAGTCAAACTAACCTTTCTCTTTTAATCAGTTTATGTTGAAAATGAACATTCAAAACATACTAGGTAATCAGTCTAAGAGGCAACAGACTCGGTTTGGTTAAACTAAGCAGCTCTTATTAGTAATCAGAAGTAAGGAAAGGAAATCTGTCATCTTGAGGGTACTCAAAGCAAAAATACCTTCAGCTGATCTTTCTGAAAAGCGAAAACAGGTGTTATGTGTGTGTTTCTAAAATCCAGAAGGTCACTTACAGAATAAACACCATTTGGCAATGACCAAATGTAAAGCTGATGCATTTCACAGGATGAGACTTGGGAGGGAGATGACTAGAAATCACTCAATCCTCCCACCTTCCTTTATTTTTCTGAGGTCAGCCAGGTACTCAAGTACTTCATTATCAAATTAACATCTGTTAATGGCATCTATGTGAGTACCTTTGGGAAAATGATGAAGATAGTGTCAGATTCAGTTGCCCTGGAAATGTACTTCAGTTCCATGCTAAATGTGAAGCTAAATGTGAAACTTTAAACTATAGAAATAGCAAATTTAAAAGGCAAAACAATGTAAGACCTCTGTAGTCTAGCAGAAGGAAAATTTAGGCTTTACAAACATCTGTCTCTCCCTCAGGTTTGTTTTTAATAGCTTCTCCAAAAGACTGGTTTTCCCTCTAATCAGAAAATCATTCTTCAAGAAGCCATTAAGAGAAAAAGGGCATAATTTGGTCTTAGTTAATTACAAGCTCTCCTGGCTGTGTTCAGGATAGGTTTGTGTACAGCTGAATAAATACATAAGTATTCTGGGGAGGTGGAGGAACTTAAGGCTGCTTGAAATTAAAGACCTTGAGAGAAGACTAAACCAGGATGGGTAACACGGTGAGGGGTATAACTGCTACAAGTCAAAGAAACCTTTGAATAGCAGTATCGTCACCATGAAGCAGAGGACATAAATTAGTCCTGAACTGCCAACAGTAAGGTGTGTTTTCCATCCAGTTATCTAGAGGTAGCATGAAAGAGCTTATGCCATGATGTCTTCTAATTTGGTATTTTTCTCACATCAATGCAATGGCAAGACTGGTATAAAAGAAGAGCTGTTGTCTTTATTAAATTACTGGAGGGATTACTTTGCACCTTCTTTACTCTGAAATCTCTATGTCTCTGATGAAAATCATGTCTGAAAGCCTTTTTAGAAGGAAAACTAGAAATGCAGGTGTATTTTCTGTTTGAGTATTTGGGTAGTTTCCTATGCAAACCATGGTATTTGCCATGGCTATGATAACTCTTTTTGTTGAGTCCTAGCAAACAGTGATATATAAGTGTGTGTTTATATACATGCATATATATGTATATATAAAGTAACCACCTGTGCATTGTACTCCCCTGTTCTTAAGAATATCCTTAGTCGGTCTCCTGGTTGGAGTATCCTTATCTGCTACAGGACGTTTCGGAGAGAAAGATTGTGCCTAAGATATGCAAATCCAGGTGATAAAAATTAAAGTTGTGTTGTGAAAATATTCAGCAAAAAGCTTTTATGCTCTGCTTAAATTTCTTTAAGTCTGTAAGTCTGACAGTAAGTCTGGCCTGTTTTGCATCATTTATTCTTTGCCTGTTTTGTATTATTGGTAAATGTGTCAGTGTACAGCTATGAATTCTGTTAGATGAAGGCAACACTCTGAGTATGTGTGTCAGAACATAGTATCAATTTCATATGTGAAGTTTTAATTTTATTTAACTTGCATATGGACTGAGTTTTCAAAGAAGTAGAATAAATGATGAAACACAATGAAAGAGAATACACAATGAAACTTGATGTCCTACTGATCACGGGGAAAATCCCCTGAATAAATAATTTTCCTCGTATGTTAAACTTATGGTTGGTGACAAGTAAATTGCTTAAAGAAACTGATAAAGGTTAATTTAAAAAAAAATAAATAATAATAATCAGGAAGATGGTGGAAAAAAAAAACCAACTTGCCAGAGATTTTTAAGAAAGAGAAGACAAGCAGACAAGAAAGACATCACAAATATTCTTTCTTTTTGGGAGCAGAAGGCAAATGCAAAATGGCAGGAGAAGCTAAAGCATTACTTACCAGCTAAGAAGGTTCTTGATCCAAAGCTTAGAATTTGTGTTTAAGATTGGTAGAGCAGTGCATGACTTTCCCTACCATCCCCCAAATATGTGTTGTTTTTACTGTGCCCCTTGAGGCAAATTAAAGATGCTTGTTCTTAAATATAAAGTGATTTAATGAACAATGCATTGGACATTGTCCCTATGCTGTAAGTGTAAACCTTAAGTGTTTTTGGTAGTCGATTCATGGTTTCCATTAATTTTGAGAGCAGTAGCCTAAGTAGTTACAATTTTGTGATATCGTGTTTTGAAAGAATAACTGAAAGAATAACTGCAATATGCAAAGATTACATGTACCTACATCCTTATTTACTTAAGCACACCAGTTTTTCAGGTGTAGTACTCTTCTTACCTATTAAAAATAAGATATGATTGTGCTTAATGAAAGAATCTAATATATCTACCAATATATTTCACAGCTGGCACCAAGACACTGAGAGAAAATACCAGCTTTTACTGGAATACAGTTTACAGTTTAAATGAATTCTAATAAACAGTGTAAGCAATATAAATTAAATCTTGACCTTTTGAAAATGACTGAGAATACTGATTATTTTTGAGGAAAATAGTAATTTTAATTGGCATTTTGGTTATCCAAGACTGTGGGCTCTGCATGGTGTATCATAATAATAATAATAATAATAAGGTTAGTTTTAGTAACTGAAGAGGGTGAAAAAAATGTAAGAAGTTCTAAACACAACAGATCTTTTTGTGCCGCAAAATTGTCAGAGTATTATGTACTGTTACATGCAGATGAGACCACCATTTTCCAGTCACAGAGATGCTGGTGTCAAACTAGGAAAATCATTCACACTGCAGCATTCAAGTTAAATGATAAAAGTATAGCAGCTTCGTTACTTGTTCTGCTGTAAGCTGCAGATGTTTTAGTATTTGACCTGTACATGCATATGAAAGTATTCCTTCCTAGGCATTAGCACAGAGAGCCTTAGAAGTTACTGTACCTGGACATTGAAAGAACATGAAGTAACAAATAATGCAGCCATTAAATGAGCTTCTGGTTGGTGGCACAGAAAAATGTTCTTTGCTTCACCCTCTGATTTGCCTTTGTTGTTCCTTCTGAGCAACATCAAGGATCAAGTTTGTGACTCCTCCTCCTTGGGCTTAATTCCTAGATTCTGCATGATGTCATAGAAATCAATGAATTTGGCCTTACACCTTCTTTTTACTGTAAGCAAATGCTTCCTTTGCCCTCTAGACATTCTGCCTGTTGAAATTCTTATACATAGGTTTAACCAACTACTTTTTTTCCTCCAAACTTGCTAATTATTTCCCAGGGAAAAACAAAACCAACAAACAAAAAATATTTTGTGCAATGCCATTGCTATGTGATAATGGGTTTGGATTTTTTATCTGGTGCACAATAAGCCAACCCACATACTAGGTCAAGATATTGTTTATTTCAGAACTGTACAAGTCCAAGTACCATAAAGCTGGGACACCTTAGGACTTTCCATACCATTCTTTATACAATACCTTATCATTAATCTTATTTTTCTACCCGTAACATTAGAATCAAAACACAGTGTTTGTATCTAAAGCACAAAAGATACAGAACTGAAAGATCGATTAATCTCACCTTCTTATTTGTCCACACATATCCTTTATTCAATATAATAAACAAAAATATAATTATATAATAATAATTAGAAGCAAAGTCATACCCAGGAATAAGAAAAATCACGTGAAATGGTTCTTCTGATTTTTAGAGGACTTCTATCTTGCAGTATTCCATTGAGACTAAAGGTAAGGGATATGGTTTAGCTTAGGGATATGGTTTAGTGGGGACTGTTAGCGTTAGGTCAGAGGTTGGACTCGATGATCTTGAGGTCTCTTCCAACTTAGAAATTCTGTGATTCTGTGATTCTGTAAAATGAAAATATATTAAATGAGTATGAATTACGTCCTGTATTACTCTGCTTTAATAGTTTTGGATGGGCAGAATATGTTCACTCAGATTAAGTAACAAATTGGCATAATCAGAAAATTTGAACAGATGTGTTAATGTTAATATGACATTAAGTGCAAAAGGCAGATAAGTGGATGAAGTCACAATGATCATTTCAGCAACTGAGATAAGAATTTTAATAATAATGAAAATCCTGTTGCCTTTTCACTCTTCAAATTTATTCCTTCTGATCAGGCTAGGATGTACCTTTAAGCTCTCCTGATGATCACTTTGTCTTTGAACAATCAGTGTTCTGGGCTTTCTAAACATTTGAAAAAGACTAACAGAAGAAAATAGTGAATAGAATCAGTGGCATTAAATAAATAGCACTCGGCTATCCCTTTCATGATTCCAAAGCTTTAACTTTTTGATGTGTTGAGCCACAAAAATACATTGGCTTTAATTTCATTATTTTCTCTAAGATGGTAATGGAGTACTGTGACACCAAAGTCATTCATAACTGACAATTCTTTTTTTTTTTTTTTTTCCCCTATGGCAAGACTTATAGTAGAGGTCTAGAAACATAGAAACATCACATTATATATAGTGTTCGTAAATAATCTTACTCACAAATAAGGAACAGTGGAGACTGTGTTGCTTTGCTGACAATCTAGTCTTCAAGCTTCCAAGTTTTGTTGTTATTTGTTTGTTTGTTTTGCTTTGTTCCCTCTGCCCCGACCCCTCCCCCCTCAATAATAATAATAATAATAATAATAAAATATATATATATACAGTCTGTGGTCATGGAATGTGAATGTATATAAATTTTGTTTTGAGCTGTCGTGTCTTCACTTTTGCTAGGTACAACTTCTTATAAATGACAACTTGAAAAATATAGTTTAATTAATCACTTGTTGCTTGGATATTGTCAGTCTTCTTCGACCTAGAACTGCATTCCTAAATCAAGCTGAAACAAGTTGAATGGAACTCTGAAATAGCCTTAAAGTAAAAAGAAATCTAACAATACTAAGCCATCATTTTTTCTTCCCCAAGATCAATACAAATTTGGCAATTTGATGAAATTTTCTTCTGCATTCTTTCTGTAGCAGGATTAACAGGTCTAGTAGCTAGATTACAATACAGATAATTTTGTCAGGAAAATGTTGATTTTTCATATAGTCCTGGTTTCAGTTAGGATATAGTTAATGTTCCTCCTAGTAGCTGGTAGGGTGCTATGGTTTGGATTAGGATGAGAAGAGTGTTGATAACATGATGATGTTTTAATTGTTGCAGAGCAGTGCTTATACCAAGCCAAGGACCTTTCAGCTTCTTGCTCTGTCCTGTCAGCAGGCAGGCTGGGGGTGCAGCAAGAGCTGGGAGGGGACAGACCCAGGACAGCTGACTCAAACTGGCCAAAGGAGTATTCTATCCCATCTGACATCATGCTAAACAATATATGGGGGTGGCTAGCCAGGGTGGGGGGACCGGGCTGCTCAGGGTTAGGCTGTGCATTGGTCAGTGGGTGGTGAGCAATTGCATTGTGCATCACTTGTTTCGTACACATTATTAGTAGTAGTACTATTATCATCATTATTGTTATTATCATTGTTATTTTCCTGTCTTAATAAACTGTCTTTATCTCAACTCACAGGCTTCACTTTCCTATTTCTCTCCCCCATCCCAGAGAGGGAGGGGGGAGGTGAGCTAATGGCTGTGTGGTGTTTAGCTGTCGGCCGGGTTAAACCACAACACATATAAAGAATAATTGTAATACATATACCTTTACTATTAATTAATTAATTAATTTATTTATTTATTTATTTTCACTTTTGTTCTTAGAGAGAACACTATAATGATACAGTTCCTTAGGAATACTATACGCAGCTTACCAATACTAAAGTTTGGATAGCAAATTTTTAAAACTAAGTAGTTTGTAAATATTAGAGAAAGTCATTCCTGCTAGAAATAGTATTCTACAATTTAGTAGGTAATTTATGTTTCATTATATAAAAGACTGATTTTTCTGTATTAGAAAAATGCTAAGTATTTGGGAAATACTTAAACCTGTTTAATATTTGCTTATTGATCTCATGTAGGTAACTGCAGTACTGAATACACATTTGTTTAGTGGAAGTTTGAAGTTTTTTCACTAATGCTTTACACATAACTGTAACTATACCTTCTCATGCAGCTAGAAAGCAGAATGAAAATGGGAAATCTAGAAATTAAAGAACGCATACTGTGCATGCATCATCTAGCTCCAAATATTCTCCTAGTTTCCCTAGCATACTTGATTTATTAATTTCCATGGTAATCTCTCAAGCATTTACCAATTTTGCTGTTGATCTATCCATAAAAATGAAGATTATCTCCTACAGGAGAAAAAAAATGTAGAAAAAAGATGCAAAATTTTTCACTTCCTTCTTTCCTGTCCTTTCCATTCTACAAGACTTTAAAACAGAACAGACCAAGAAAAAGGAAAATTTCTGCCTCTAAACATGGGAACTGGGTTAAGATACCAGTTACCGAGTGAATTGCATGTTATTTTCATCATCCATCATTGTTCTTAAATGTATATACACATTTTTAAAGAGCAAGCTCCATTAAAAATATCTGCCATATATAAAGTATGTATTTTCACAAGGCATTGCCTTAGGGGTTGGTAAAGTTAATGAAAGAAAGCAGGTACTGGGGCATGGGGTACAGTTTTAGTGAAAACTCCTAGTGGACCTTCAATGCAAATGTGTAAAGTGAATGGGGGCTTTGCTAAGCTCTACCAATTAATGTGTGGCCATTGTTACTGCTCCTTGGTGTATGTAGGACATACCCCTCCCAACCATCCCAGACTTGTGAATGGTCAGAGAAGTTGTGGATGCTCCATCCATAGAGTTGTTCAAGGCCAAACTGGATGGGGCCTTGGCCAGCCTAATCTAGTGGGTGGCATCCCTGCCCATGGCAGGGAGGTTGGAACTAGATGATATTTAATGTCCCTTCCAACCCAAACCATTCTATGATTCTGTGATTCTCCTCAATTACTGAGTTTAGGGCCTTCTTAGAAGACAACCTGTGCCAGCCCACTGAAAAATTACTGAGTAAATAAGTATGAAATAAAGATCATTTCTATGAAACATTAGGAAAAAGGATATAAAGGATACTCCATTTTGCAGACATCCTGCCTAAGCAATTGTGAGGCACTGTTAAAAGAGTAAATTTAAAGCCCACATATAAATTTCCTTCTTCCAGTGACCATTGCAGACTGGCATACAAGCAATACCTGTCCCTTTTGATGAGGATTTTCTAGAAGGAATTGGCTATCAAGGTTTAAAGAATGTGACTATATTTTATATTTTATATTTTATATTATTTTATATTTTATATTATTTTATATTTTATATTATTTTATATTTTATATTATTTTATATTTTATATTATTTTATATTTTATATTATTTTATATTTTATATTTTATATTTTATATATTTTATATATTTTATATATTTTATATATTTTATATATTTTATATATTTTATATATTTTATATATTTTATATATTTATATATTTTTTATATTTTATATTTTATATATTTTTTATATTTTATATATTTTTTATATTTTATATTTTATATATTTTTTATATTTTTTTATTTCTGTCTCTAGTTTCAGCAGAAGCTTATTGCATGTGGTGGAAACATAGAATCTTCTCTACTTCGTACTAAAGATGTTTTCAGGATAGGCTTGAAAAAGAACTTTATGAGATGATTTCTTGGCCAGAAGTGAGGGCTTCCTGTACCTGGGAACTTTCCATGCTGTTTGTGTGAGTCTTTCATGTGTGAAGGCCTGTAATGACCTCCTAGGATTAGAATAGACAGTCAAAAGTTGTATAAGTTGTATTCATGTGACCTGAAAGCTTTATTGATTTCTGAAACATGTCTTTACAGTGCTTTTAATGTAAAGTTCTTAAATTGCTGCTGTATACACTTGTCAATATCCTTTGCTATTGTTTCAGATCCTACCAGATATGCTGTCCACATATGTTGCCTTTTTACTGCATAACTAACTTTACTGCATGACTAACAAACATACAGTGTAGGTTGAATACAGCCTGATAGGAGATAAGCATAAATCTTGTGAATACTATGTATAAAATTTAGAATCCTATTATTTGAAATACATATTTTTTCCCTGTCCATTTGATGAATTTTGATGAACATTTCAGGCTATAGGTTCTATATTTTTACTGCTGAATATATGCACAAGATGAAGTTCCTTTTGTCCAAGCAGCTTGGATTTCCACCAGATACACCCTCTCCCCATCGGAGGGAACCATTGCATTTCCAGACTTTTTTTGTGTGTGGAAGGAGGGACAGTAAATCCATCACAACCACCATGAAAAATTGTTTACCAGCAGTGCTGGTAAAACATGCACTCACCAGCTTAAGGGTTATAAAACAGGATAAAAAACACTACGGTGAATGTAGTAGGGGAATAACTGTGATCAGCAGTCAAGTAGCAAATATCCCCTTCTGCATCTCTCAGTTATCTTGATGACACTTCCGGGGTAAAAGCAGCAAGTAATTGCATGAAAGATTTGTAATTTTTTTCCCTCTTACCAAATGCTTTCAGGAAGCACAGAGGCCATTGTTGCTGTTGTATTCCCCACGGTTGAGATAGTTCTTGTACAGGTCAGAGAGGACAGATCCATGACTATGATTTTCCTTTGATTGATAGGGAGGAAACCTGCTTCCCATCAGTACATAGTTAATTATTTAACTGTCCATTTATCCAGATTCCTTATTTGGGTGCCTAAAAGCAGGTTCTGTGAATCCACAATCTGCTGCATTTTTTGCATTGCTCTGACAGACTAGTGATTAGAGTTTCACCGTATTGTTAACTGAGCTACAATGTGTGTGGCAGTTTAAATTTGGGGTATAATCTTACAATAGCACTTCTGGAAACAGCACATGTGGAAATCAGCTGTAAGAGAATAAGATCCAGAAGGATCTTTATTTTTAACATTTGCTATAGAAGGTGTTCGGATTTTGCTTTTTAAATATATATATATATATGTATATATACACATATTGAGTTTTCCTCATAACCTTGCTCTGGAACAGTGGTATATTATTAAGATGCCTTGGCTATTATTATGCTGTTTGGTTTGTACTTTAATATGTAGGAAGACAATAAAAGTGTGGAAGAGTGACTAGTAAGGGAAAATATACAAAGCAGGCAAATATGTAGAATTAGTTTTAAAGGGAATAGTAATCAAAACCTTCATATGCAACATTTTCCTGCATAGGGGAAACTATATGGAAAATAGAGGAAAACAAACAAACAAACAAAAAAGCCATCACCACCACTAACAAAAACAAACACACACACACACAAAAAAAAAAAAAAAAAAAAAGGCAAAACAAACTTTGTCTGGTATTCAGACCATGTATCTGAATAGTCAAAGATGTAGCTCTGCGTATGTGTTGGGAGCTGCATGGGATGAAGTGTCCAGTTCACACTCAGTTAAGCTATCCTAGCCACTGTAGTAACAGGATAATAAAATAAGCTAGTAACTTCTTGACAGAAGAAATAGCAAAGTATCTGGTTTTCACCAAACTGTAATTATTTCTCTCAACTGCTCATGGAGTACTGCAGCAAGGGGGCTGATTTACAGGGTTTGACCAGCCTGTGTTTGTTTTCCCAGACTAGAAGAGGACTTCTCTCTCAATTGCTCTCTGAGTACATTTTCAGTTTCTATTTTACAGGGTAATGATTAACAAAACATCAGTAATGAGGAGGCAAAGCCATGACAAAAGATGCCTGTCATGTTCCACTGAAAAAGCTAATTATCCAAGGAGCTCAAGGAGAAAAGAAAGCAAAATAATACAAACCCTCTCTGTTTGTTACAAACAACTGTCAAAGAAATGGAAAACATAAAGCAGGAAGTTTTAAAATAAAATACAATAAAATAAATAGTCTGGGCTGTGGCCTCTAGTCAGGATCAACTACTCAGTCAACCTTTTTAGAAGATATTGATAAAATGTGTCTGTTAACTGATGCAGGAGTTCACTGTAGGAGTTCATCTTTTGGAAGACTCTTCAAATGTTTCTCTTTCCTTTCTGTTAGAAAGATTTTGTTAAAGTCTTGCCAAATCTTGATGCACTTTAAGATTATTGCTTACCCTCCACATCTCTGGAACAACTTTTCCATGCTTCAGGACTGTTGCCTTGTTTTTTCTTCTCTAGACTAACTGATACTGATTCCTGATTACCAGGTCATGCCCCACACACTTTGCTTCTGGACACTTATCAAGGCTTCGAGGTGTATCTTTCTCTTATTTGGTAATGATAGTCCTGTTGTGTCATCCACTATGTGTTTTTTTTTTTTTTTTTTTTTTTTTTTTTTTTAACAGCAGGGCATCTCTGATGCCCCAAGATTTCTTGAGCCAGTTACTTGATCTCTTTATATAATATTATTAACTAGTCAATAATAATAATTCCCTATATCTATATTCCCTATGATTATGTCTACCAATACAAAGAATTTAGCTCTTGTTTATACCAAATTCATTTTTCTGTATTCAGCACTCTTTTGTCCCAACTAACAACATGCTTTATTATTATTATTATTATTATTATTTTTTTTTTTTTTTCTGATGTAACTGAGACTTTCTAGATCAGTGGCTCCTCAGAATTTAATAAAGGTCCACAGTTTGGGTCACTAATGAAAATAATTAATTGAGAAAGTTCTGTGGAATTTGACTTAATAGATTATTTAATTAATCCATGAAGTACCAGTGTATTTTTTTTCTCCCGGTTTTGTACTCATCTTTTTGTCCTCTAACTTGCTTACAGTTCTGCTCTGTAAGACAAGATCCTTGCTTTATTCAAGACAAATCACAGTGATTGCTCTTTTCCTAACAAGTGTGTTAACATTAATTGCTGTTGTCATTAATACCAGATCAAATTACATATGCAAAAAATAATAAGACTAAGGGCTAATCTCAATTACTGCAATGCCGTTTTGGTTACTTATGGGGAATTGGGTTAGAAAGTGATGCCACAGTACAATGCCACACTAATCCTTTGCTTATTACAACCTGATCTACTGAAACTCTGCCTCCTATAGGAACAATGGTGGATACCTAGAAAATGTAATACCTTTCAAAGCTTAGCCATTTTCTTGTTTTCAGCTTGGTCACCAGGACCTACTTTCAGAAATTTCATCACAAAGAATGGTGAAATCAAGACTATTCTGAAGTTCATAAAAGAGTATTTCCTGCTTGGTGACAAATTCATGAAATACAAGGAAAACATAGTTAAGTTAGCATGTTTTGTACAAAGTTTCTGTTAAAAATAAATAAATAAATCCCTTTTAGAAAAGAAGCAAATAACTTTACAAAAGTCTGTGTTATTGTTAATGAATCTTCTGTGTGTTACTTTTTGCCTTGAATGAACCTGCATTAAAATAAGTATATAGATGAGAATCATCTGATTTAATTATTTTTAGTTGTGTTTTTATTTTTTTAAGTTGATATGGTTCAAGATTACTGGATATGGTTATTCCTACATTTCATGCATCAAATCATCAAAGCTTTCCAATAAAGTTTGTTGTATCACACACATTATTTGCTCACCTTGTCTCTCTCTGAGGCTCATTAACTGTAACTATGGAAAAACTTGGGGATCTGTTGGCCTGCTGCATGTGTGTCTGTACTTTTCAGAAGAAGACAGCAATGGGCAGGCTCTGGGTTCTGGTTTGGGTCACAAAATAGAATAATTAATTAGAAATGTTCTAAAACAAGTCACCATTATGGAAGGTCTTTTAGTTCAAAGTTCTCAGCAAAATAAAACATTCTAACAGGCATAGAAATAGAGACAAATTTCAAAGAAAAAAAGCTGATTTGAGTTTAAATGTTACTACATGGAAAGGGTCATCCTGGAAAGAATAATTATTTTCTTCTAGATTATGAAACAAAAAAATGATGCAAAAATCCATGGTAAAATAAGATTATTATTTGGTAAGACTAACTTCTTAAAATTGACAGAATAGGGAGAAAAAACTGTTGCAGATTCAGAATGTGAATACTGTGCAGATGCTAGAGATAGAGCTCAAAGTTGGGTTCTCTTGGAAAATGAGGCACAGCATTGGAAGCCAATTCTTAGCTGGGGAGGAGTAACCTGAGCTGCACTGGAGGAAGATCTGCTATCCTGGAATTGTGTGCCATGTAATTTGCCCTTCAAAACAGTTACTTTGTTTAGGTGAATTGTTTCATAGTGAATTATCTTGAATTTTACATACCTGATGTTTATGAAATCTGATTGATCTTGATTTCTACTAAGAGGCAATGGTTGTGAACTGGAAGAGGGGTGATTGACTTGAGGAAAACAAATAAACAAACAACAAACAAACAAAGAAAACAGTGTAGTCAGTCTAGCAGAAAAGCTGGGTCATAGAGATGCTGTGGGATCTCCCTGCTGGAGGTTTTCAAGACATGACTGGAGGTATTGTGTCCTAAGGTCTCAGGCTGAATTCAGTTCTGACAGAGGTGAGCTGGAGGTTAAGCTAGAGATCTCACCTTGTCTTTTCCAACTGCAATGATCTTTGGGATCTATAGGGGCAAATAGAATGAAAAACAATTTGTACTATTGAGAAGTATAGAAATCATTATGTAGTACTTTGAAAAATGTGTGGGAATTCAGCAGGCTAGTATTTTTCATCATGACTGGTAATTTGCAAAAAAAGCTCTTGATAAAATTTTACATGTCTTTTCTCTGCCCATCAATATTGTTCAATTACATATTTTCCACTTGTGAGGTCACCACCATTTCCTGAAACAATTGTCTGCACCATGTTATGCTGAAAGCAAGCAATGAAGAAAAAAGCATAGGTGAACATTCTATCTGAAAAATATATTCCAGACTATTAAGACAATAAACATATTGTATAGGGAAGGATGGACAGGTTTGCAAATTATTTGCTACACAAAGCAGAGACTAAATTGTTAATGAATATTAATAATTAATAGCCAGCCAGCTTTGGTTTTAATTTCCTTTCCCCTGCTGCATCTCTGCATTTGCTAAATCATTTCAGGATACAGGTTGCCAAGTGACCAACTTTTTTCACCCTTGACAAACCTCTAAACATTAAAGGGACAGACACAGGTTCATTGCCTTTTGAAAAGTAACATTCCCCACATTGCACTGGGGAACCTCATTGCTGTTCACATAGAGAACAGCAACAGTGTGAAACAGTTTTACCAGCCCAGCAGAGAGTAAGTAAGATGGAGTGTTGCAAAGCTGAGCAAGGAAAGGGGCAAAAACAGGTGAATGTAAAAATGAAGTGGTAATTGCTAACAAAAAGTTCTACTTTCAGAAATAATCCAAATACAAGAATGACCAGGGTTTCTTGATGGGAAAATAGGTTTGAAGAGAATGTGAAAAGAAAGCAAAATGAAGAGCAAAGGTGTGATTGCTATCTGTTTGGACTTTAAAAAAAAAATAATAAAATAAAACCAAAGAAATAGAGAAGGTTCTTGGCAACTTTCTTTCTGTAAAACATACTTCTTGCCAAAGGAAAAGAAATTCTAAAGCCTACAGAATCCTATTTCACTTCAAAACTCTCAACTTCCAAACACAAATAAGCTTTATGGTGCTTAAAATAAATTATGTGACATGAATGTGTATCTGCAAAAGAATTCTTGGTGTGATTTCTGTATTCTTACAAGAGTGAAAAAAAAAAAAAAGCCCAAAACGTCACAATTGGTGCAGACAAAAGCAAGCTCTATTTGCTAGTGGTTGGAAATGTTGGGGAAAGTGGGGGGAATTAAGGGGTCTCTAAAGCAAGACCATTTTTACTGTTTGACTGAGTCCTCTCCCTAGTCATTCTGAATTGGTCCATCTGAATCAGTCCCTCTGAGTTATTTCCCTGTCTTATCGCCCCAGTCATTCACTGATTTTTCCTTTGGTATTATAGTACAAAAAATGTACCCGTTTTTCTGGCCATGATTTCAGGATTTCTGAATATTCCTTTTTCACATTATTCTCATATGGTAAAATCTTTCCAACAGAAAACACTTCCAACAGAAGTGCTTTTTTTAAATGGAAATAATATTAAACTGGTTTCTTTATTGAGACTATTGCCTGTCCTAAACTTGGTAGCTGAATTTAAAGTACAGTTTGGTCTTAAGTGAAATAAAGTGCTTGCTTCATGTGTAGTCGTAGGGAAAGAGGTGTCTTCTGCTGGGTCTTGTTTCTCCTAGTCTTGTGTTGTCTAGAAAGGATGCCAGCAGCTTTGGGAATAGGAAGAAGGTATGAAGAAAACTGTTTTTTCAGTTCTTTAGCAAGTGACATGAATTACCATTTGAATTGTTTTAATACTACATAATTGTTTTGCAGTTTGTCAGTGTATTTATTATAGAGTTCATAATAGCACTCTGCCTATCCTCAGCCAGCTAAGAGGAGTTTAATTTAAAAGTTTTTAACTTTAAAATTTTTAATTTTTAAACTTTAAATTTTTAAACTTTTAAATTTTAAAACTTTAGCTTTATTACTGCTTCTGCACTTCAGCCATTCTGCTGACATATTTCTATTGAGCTCCTGCTGTATCTTTTTTTTTTTTTTTTTTTTTTTTTTTTTTTTTTTCCTGCAAGGACAGAGGATTTTTTTAAGGAGGTTTCTTAAGGTCCACTTTTTCTGAAGTGGACCCTAAATTATGACTCAAATTCACTCAGTAGAGAAAGGAATCATATGGAGACCATGAAGGAACTGATAATGATACCAGTACATAGTTAACTGTGTTTTGTGTGATAGAGATAAAATGCACTTTGAGGAAAGGGCAAGATGACCCAGACCTTGGAGATGTCTAAAGGGTGATTAACTGAGGAACTGCTGATCAGGAAGACCATTATGTTGACATTCTTAAGGGAAAGATCCTGATGTATTCCTTTGGATACGCCACCAATCAACGTAATGTGAATATTTGGCAGAAAAACAAAGACTGGGAGTATTCTAATTCTAATCCATGAACTATCCTCACTATAATAGTAAAAATCACACCCCTAGGCTGGGACACCCAGGCCCAACAAGGAACACTTCCTCTCTGAGGATGTGCAGGATGATGATGTCATGTCAGCAGTACGCTAACTATGTATCCAACTAGAAGCTAGAGGACTGTACAAAGATGTAAATGTATTGAATTGTATAAAGAGTGGCATGGAAAGTCCTAAGGTGTTCCAGCTTTGTGGGAAACCACCTTGTACCCAGACTTGCACAATTCTGATATATAAACATATCTCAGCCTACTGTGTGGATTGTCTTATTGCACACCAGGTGATGAATCCAAATTTTTCATTGGACAACCAGAGAAATATCCTGAGTCTCTGATGTACTTTCTCTGTTCCTTCCACAAACTGTGCCTCTACCACAAGAGTCACCAAATCTTCGCAGACCTCACACAAGAGGGCTGGGCAACTTTTTTAGCAAGGGACATTTCTTCACCTTGAATAAGAAGCTTGGTTCATATTTGTCTGAGATTAATTGGGAAGTCCTATCAAAGCAGGACTGTAGACATGTCTGGATCATAGAATCATAGAATGGTTTGGGTTGGAAGGGACCTTAAAGATTGTCTAATTCCAACTCTCTGCCATCTTCCCTAGACCATGTTGCCCCATCCAAATTGGCCTTGAACACTTCCAGGGATGGGGCATCCACAACTTCTCTGGGCAACATGTTCCAGTGCCTCATCACCTTCTGAGTGAAGAATTTCTTTCTTATAGTTAACCTAAATCTATCCTTTAATCTTTGTCCTATCACTATTCTACCTGACAAAGAGTCCCTCCCCAGCTTTCCTGTAGGCCCCCTTTAGGTACTAGAAGATCGCTATAAGGTCGCCACAGCCCTCCTTTTCAGATTGAACAACCCCAACTCCCTCAGACTGTCTTCGTAGGAGAGGTGCCCCAGCCCCTTGATCATCTTTGTGGCTCTCCTCTGGTTATGTTCTGGTACATCCATGTCCTTCTTGTGCTGGGGGACCCAGAACTGAATGCAGCACTTCAGGCAGGGTCTCACAAGAGCAGAGCAGAGGGGGAGAATCACCTCCTTTGCTCTGCTGGCCACACTGCTTTTGATGCAGCCCAGGACGCGGTTGGCTTTCTGGGCTGCAAGCACATGTTGCCAGCTCATGTTGAACTTCTCACCAACCAACACCCCCAGGTCCTTCTCCTCAGGGGTGCTCTCAATCCATTCTCTGCCCAGCCTGTATTTGTGCTTGGGTTTGCCCCAGCTCAGACGCAGGACCTTGCACTCAGCCTTGTTGAACTCTACAAGGTTTGTACAGGCCCACTTCTCAATCCTCTTCAGGTCCCTCCAACATGTTGACCGCACCACACAGCTTGGTGTTGTCAGCAAACCACCAGGCTAGCACTCTTGCTGGTGAAGACTGAGCCACAAAAGTCACTGAGTACCTCAGCTTTCTCCATATTCTGAGTAACCGAGTCTCATGTTTCTTTCTACAGAGGGCCCACAATTTCCTTAGTCTTTCTTTTATCACTGATGCACCTATAAAAGCCTTTCTTGTGCCTTTGATGTCCCTGGCCAGAAAGAATTCTAATAAAGCTTTAGTTTTACTAACCTGATCCCTGGCTGCTTGGACAATGTTTTATATTTCTCCCAGGTTATCTGTCCTTGTTTCCACTCTCTGTAGGTCTCCTTTTCCTGTTTGAGTTTGTATGGAAACTCCTTGTTCATCCATGGCACTTTTGCCTGACTTCCTCTTTGTTGGGATGCATCACTCCTGAGATTGGAGGAGGAGATCCTTGAATGTTAACCAGCTTTCTTGGGTGCATCTTCTCTCCAGGGCCTTGTCCCATAGTAGTATACCAGGCAGATCCCTGAAGAGGACAGTCTGCTCTCCCACAGTCTGGTGTAGTGAGCTTGCTGTGCTCCATCCTTGCTGCACTCAGGATCCCAAACTGCACCATTTCATGATCACTACAGACAAGGCTGCCCTTGATCACAGAATCACAGAATCACAGAATTTTCTAGGTTGGAAGAGACCTCAAGGTCATCGAGTCCAACCTCCAACCTAATGCTAACAGTCACCACTAAACCATATCCCTAAGCTCTACATCTAAACGTCTTTTAAAGACCTCCAGGGATGGTGACTCCACCACTTCCCTGGGCAGCCTGTTCCAGTGCCTCACAACCCTTTCAGTGAAGAAGTTCTTCCTAACATCTAACCTAAAACTCCCCTGGCTCAACTTAAGCCCATTCCCCCTCGTCCTGTCACCAGGCACGTGGGAGAACAGGCCAACCCCCACCTCGCTACAGCCTCCCTTGAAGTACCTAAAAAGAGCGATAAGGTCACCCCTGAGCCTCCTCTTCTCCAGGCTGAACAAGCCCAGCTCCCTCAGCCACTCCTCGTAGGACTTGTTCTCCAGGCCCCTCACCAGCTTCGTTGCCCTTCTCTGCACCCGCTCAAGCACCTCGATGTCCTTCTTGTAGCGAGGGGCCCAAAACTGAACACAGTACTCGAGGTGCGGCCTCACCAGAGCTGAGTACAGGGGGACGATCACCTCCCTAGCCCTGCTGGTCACGCTGTTCCTGATACAAGCCAGGATGCCGTTGGCCTTCTTGGCCACCATCCCCTTGTTGTTGGTGAGAATGAAGTCCAGCATAGCATCTGTCCTGTTGTCTCCTCTGTCACTTGGAGAATGGAGTTGTCATCAGTGCCTTCTAGGAACCTCCTGGATTGCCTATGCCCTGCTGTGCTGTTCCTCTAATAGATATCACAGTGGCTGAAGTCCCCCATGAGGACCAGGGCTTGTGAATGTGAGGCTCCTTCTATCTGTCTATAGAGGACATCATCTTCTTGATCTTCTTGATCAGGTGGCCTGTGGCAGATCTCCACTACAATGTCACCTGTCTGTGCCCTCCCTGTAATCCTGACCCATAAACTCTCTCTTAGCTCCTCAACCATCCCTAGGCAGAACTCCATGCACTCCAGATGACCATTGAGGCAGAAGGAGGGCAGTGCCCCCTCCTCTATTCCTCTGCCTATCCTTCCCAAAGAGCTTGTATCCTTCCAGTTCAACACTCCAGTCATAGGATCCATCCCATCATGTCTTCGGTTTCTGTAATTCCAATGAGGTCATAGCCCTGCAGATGTGCATATGTATCCAGCTCCTCTCGTTTATTCCCCATGCTACGTGCATTAGCATAGAGACATCTATGTTGCCCCCTTGATAAAGTGGAATTACTGGCTGGAGTGCCTGGAATTCCTTTGTACTGCTCTTTTTTTGTGCTGATCCCAGGAGTGTCTCACCAGTGTGACTATATTTATAGCAGAGTACAGCAGTAAGTCCCCCGAATAAAGAAGACATGACTGGAGAGGATTTTTGCTGCTGACCAGGGTCAGCAAAGAGAAGATGTTTCTGTACTCTAGGTGCCTTTAGGAGTCTGGTACAGAGGTAGGTGTACAGCTACAGGTGGTTTCTTCTTGTATCACCCCAGCAAAGGTCTCCAGACTGATTTGTTAGTGCCTTGACTTACAGGATATTCTTGATAGTAAAACAGGTAAAAAGAGGTCTTCAACTACACAGAAAAGCTCTCTGCCCCCTTAAGAATCCTCCCTAAACACCATGTCACAGACATACTCTTCTCCCCTTCCTGCAGATCTTTTGCATATTTTCCATCATTGCATGTTTTTAAAAGATACCAGTTGCTGAATACCAGACTCCTGTAAGTACCTATGTGGACATACAGGGTTTGACTGAGTTTTCTTCTAAAAGCCCATGTGCTCACCAGGTTCCTATGTCAGTGCTGACTGCCTTTGAAGTGTCTCTGAATGTTTAGGGGTCTGCAGCTTGTGGCTTGTTTTCTAAAATTATACAATTAGTTATTGTAGGTGGTGTTTTGGACAGGACAGCCATTAAATATATCAAAGATACTTTAGAATTATTATTATTTTTTTTCTGTAATTTGTGCTGCAATTTCAATGTGTGTGTCATGATCCAGTTAAAATATTGCATGGCTTCTTGCTGACATTAATACAGGCAGGGAAACTGCCATATATCCTCCCTTCCCCCAGCTTCAATTCTTTAAATACACATAATCTTTAATAAATATGCAAGTCTAGCATAGAGATATACAATTATAAGCACAGACACACATGTGCATACTTTTGACAGAGGGGGAAGGTGCCACAGGCAGGGCCAGGATGTTCAAAAATTCTCCAAGAAGCAGTCACTTTGGAGAGGTGGTATTGGATATTGATCAGTAATAAGTTAATTTTCCCCACGCTGAGTCAGTCTTAAGCAACCTTCCTGCCTTTATTACGACCCATGAGGTTTCTTATCCTGTTTTATCTACACCCTATTGAAGAGTGACTGGGAGGCTGGATGGGATTTTGGCCTCTTCCTGAGATTAACCATCCACAGTCTTAAATTTGCATTGATATTATACACAAGATTGATAGGCATTGATATTATACACAAGATGTTCTGTGAGATCTCCTGGATGATTTAGAAGAAATGAAATCAGTGGCCCAAATATGTGCCCTACACTTCCATCTTCCCTGTGGTTTGGGATGTGACAGTGTTTAAACAGCTAGCATCGGGTGGTAGCCCCTTCTTGGTATACTGCCCAGCTATCAGCTTTTTCCATGGTTAACCATGGCACTGTAATGCCACAACTCTGAGAGCAGGCGTGTGAAGACAGTGTCAGAAGTTAGGTCTGATTTTCTATCCAGTGAAGAGATGAAATAACAGACTTCAAATCCTATAGAAGTGAGGACGCAACAGCAATAGTATGTGTGCTAGCTCAGTTGCCGGTGTAGCCTCATTAGTTGGCTTTTATATCACCCTACAAATTAAAGCAGTTCCAGTAAGTGATGCCAGATACTTAGGAAATGCGTTATAAATTAAAAGCATCTTTTGATGTCCATGAGACCAAATATTCACAGCATTAAAATCTTCATTTGTTACATAAGACAAATTAAAACATCCTGATTCAACTGATTGATCTTAACATTATTGGTAAAATTACTTCAGGAAGATGTTTGCTACGAGTCATTCAAAGATATGCATAGATACAAGACTGAGAGCCTGAAACAAGTCAGAAAAGAAGCAAATCTTGTCTTTTCCTTATGTAGAGGAAGTCAGTACAGTACGTGCAAAGGACAGAGTTTCACGTACAGAGCTGTTGCATGGCTGAAGAGGAATGAAATCCTGTTTGAATATTGTAGGTCTTTTCATTGAGTGCTTAAAATGAACAGGTTTGGTTCAGCTTAACTATCCTAAAAGCTATTTAGCTCTGTTACTGGCATAATAAATGTTCAGTGGCTATGAGAAATGTAAAAGATAATTATATAGCTCAAATGTGAACGAAGTGGTAGGAGAGCAGTACTTCTAATGACATTGTTAACCATAAAAGGGTGAAATGGAAGCCTGTTCTTGTTAGGAGCAAAGGAGGCTCAAGGTAGTTTTGAGAATGTCAGATGCAGCAATGACCTTAAGAAAAAAAAAAGGCTGTAATATAATTACTTTGCACCATTCAGTGCATAGTTTTTTCTTCATATCTAAGAACACTTGCTAGAGAGAGGGAGAACACAGTGGACATGATTCCACAGCTGTTACTCACGCAAAGTGCCCATGGAAATCAATCAGCTTTTCAGTTCTATGAAACATGAGTACCTGTCCCAGTGCTTGCAAGTTATGTTCCTTCAGCTTCTTCCCTACTTTCTTGTGCTGAGTAGTGCTTTAATCCTCTGCTAGTCGCAGAAGCCCACTCACGATGAAACTGGCTGATCATGAAACTCCTGGGAGCAAAAGTTTGAAAATGTGGTAGGCCAGGCTGTGGAGCCTGTTGTAACCTTTCAAAAATGTTGCTGACACTTGTTGCAAAATTACAATGCATCCTGTTGACTGGATAACTTTGCATTGCCAGGGCTCATGCTGTTGTGCAGCAGCCAAGAAAGCAGAAGGCAAACATAATCTCTTACTTTTGTCTTATGACTAGATTAAAGAAAATGGGATATTGTGCCCAACACCTGGTCTGGAATAAATTGGTTTTGCTATGTAACGTGGCAGCATGTGGGTGCAGTATTAATGAAAACATGAACTAAAGCTGTAACAATTGCCAAGATATTGGAGAAAATAACACGTAATGACAGAGAATTACAAATTGCTTTGCTACATACAATAGTAGCTCTCATGGTTTCTCTTCCACTGCTCTGTGTTTGAATTGCAGCCTGACTGTGTCATTCTGACTGCACTTTGATACCTCTCATCTGCAGGTCTTGATCTACATGTGGCAAGGCCTGGAGCATTGTGATAAAAGGAAAATGAGACACCTGTTGAACTCAGCCCTGGAGTAAGGATAGGTCTGCTTCAAGGACATCAGGTTAGAGAAGCACAATAGAGTATTGCAAAATAAATTTCTGCACATCAGTCTTCAGCCTTCTTGTGAAAATGTTTCCTTTCATCAAAGCATTGTTTTTTAATCAAAGTTCCTTAAAATCAGAGAGAAGAAAAAGGAAGAGTGTGAAAACTCTTCAGGACTGAGATAATCTAGATCTGCTAATGCTCAGGTGCAGCCCTATTCATAATAGACTGCAGGATAAAACATATTGAAGTGAGGTATCCGACCTCTTCATATCATACTGTGGAGTTCTGGAGGACTTTGTAGGAGTTTTCCCCCATCTTCATGTAAAGGGCTGTTCTGACAGCTCAGTCACCTGTTCTAAGGGACAAAAGAAAATACTGTTTTTTCTCCTATCTGTGTCTTCTGCTTAAGTAACTCTTGCCCCTTTTGTACAGCTCTGTCCTCTTTTTAATGTTTCCACATCTGCTTTTAGAAAAGCATATAGTTTTTCTGAGCCCGGCCTTTTAAAAAATATTATTTTACTAAGCTCCCTCTGCAGTAATCTGAGAAGCTGAGTTTATATTTGTTATCTACTAAATGATGAATATACTACAGTGATTGTAATAGCTAATGCAAAGTAGCAGCACTATGGGACTGTCTTCTTCAAATTCACATTATGATCTGGGTACAAACTGGCATTGTTCCATGGACTTAATAGATTCATAGATTTTAGGGCCAGAAGGAGCCATTATGATCAGCATGTCTAGCTTTCCATATAAAATAAACCTCAGAATTTCACAAAGTGATTCTTGTGCCAATTCCAATTACCTATTCTTGAACTAGAGCATATGTTATAGAAAAATATCTGCTCTTGATTTTTAAAATACCAAGGAATGGGATGCTCTCCATGATAATTCCAACTAGTTGGTTGTTCTACTGGTTAATATGCTTCTCTGTTAAAATATGCCCTTGATGAAGGTGGTGGTTTAACACCAATGGGCAGGTAAGCACCATCATGCTGCTCTCTCAATCCTCCTCCTCAGCAGGACAGGGGGAGAAGATATGGTGAAAAAAGGCTCCTGGGTTGAAATAAGGACAGGGAAATCACTCAACAGTCACCATCACAGGCAAAACAGATGCAGCATAAGGGAGATTAATGCAGTTTAATGCCTATCACTAGTTGACTAGAACACTGAGAAACTAAAAGCAAACTACAAACTTCCCCCCAGCCACCATCTTACACTTCCTCTTCACCCCAAGTGGTACAGGGTAGTGGGCAATGGGGGCTGCGGTCACACCCTGACACTTTGTCTTTGCTACTCCTTCATGGTCACTCTCTGCCCCTGCTCCCCATGGGGTCCTTCCTGCTCCCCGTGGGATGCCGTTCTTCCTGAAGTGAGGCTGTGGGGGATGCCCACAGGCAGCAGCTCTTCAAAAATTGCTCCCACACGGCTCCGTACCACGGGGTCCATCCATCCCCCAGGAGCAAACTGCTCCAGCACGGGTCCCCCATGTGTGGGTGGCAGCTCCCCCCAGATCCCCAGACTCCTGTGTGGGCTCCTCTCCACGGGCTGCAGCTCCAGCCCGGGGCCTGCTCCTGCAGGGGCTCTCCAGGCCACATCCACCTGCTCTACTGGGGGCTCCTCCATGGGCTGCAGTGTGGAGATCTGCTCTATGTGGGACCCATGGGCTGCAGGGGGACAGCCTGCTCCACCAGGGGCCTCTCCCTGCACAGGCCACAGGGGAACTTGTGCTGCATGCCTGAAGCACCTCCTGGCCTCCTGCCTCCTCTTGGGGGCTGCAGGCCTACTTCTCTCCCACGTCCTTACTTCTCTGCCCCAGCTGCTGTTGAGCAACAGCTTTTCATTTTCTTAAACACAGTCTTCTAGAAGCACAGCCAGCATCTTTCACGGCTCAGATCTGGCCAGCAACAGGTCCTTTTTGTAGCCATCTGGAGCTGGCTTTTCTCTGACATGAGACACCTTCTGGGCTCTGTATGTCTCCAGCCCCCTTGCTACCAAAATCTTGCAATGTAAACCTAATAAATACAGTTTAAATTTTCCTCACTTGAAATGACTGTTTCACTGTATGCTTTTGTCAAACAGCTAAATATCTAGACTTTTCTTGTATGGATAGTAGGGCCAGGGAATAGTCATTACTAGCCGTGAAAACACTTTATACCAGCTGACAAAGTTGAGCCATTCTACTACATCTTGACTTAAAAATGCTAAATTACTTTATACACAAAGACGTAGAATGTATGCTTGTTAAGAAAGTGAGCCTCCAAACACAAGCATTTAACTTTGAAGATTGAAATAAGACTTTGATGTGTACTGTTCCTATGAACTCTTCATGAACGTGAATTTGTCTGAGAGTCTCCTGAGCTTCACACCTAGCTTGACAGTTTCTGTACCTTTGTACTGATCCATGACAGACATACTTGTCAGTGAAATAAGGCAGTTCTTTACTAGCCAATTTGAATGAGAAATCAAACTCCAATTAATTGAATTTCAAACTGTCTTCATTCTCAAAGGGCAATATTCCAAAAATGTCTGTGGAATTATTTGTTCTCTTTTTCCTGTCTTGTACACATCTTTGAAAAACATCTTGACAAACATTGCATTTAGGACTGGAGCCTGGGGCATGCAGTGAAAATACAGACAGTGCTGAAGGGGACAAGGCTTGTGGCAAAGGGCAGATTTGTTTCCCTGTGTAACCTTAGAAAGGCAAGATCTAGTTGCTGGAGGAAATAGAGCCTTGGGAAATGGACTGCTTGATAAAAAACAGAGAAGAGTGAATTCAGCAGGAAGATTTGGGGTTTCCTCAGGCAGTTGACTGGTGGTTCCCAAGGGCTCCTGAGGCAGAAGTAGCTCTTTATGTAAGATGCTGGTGAATATCAAATCCCAGAAAGCAGAAGTATGGAGAATGGGAGGTTAGAAAATAAAAGACTGAGGCTGCAGGAATAGAGAAGATGTAGCTGGAGTTATGCTAGGCTTTAATTTACTTCTGTATTTAATGGAACCCTAAAATTAATCCTGTTTCCAGCTACAGGCAAGGATATTGCATTTGCATTACTGAAGATTATGTTTAGCTGCAACCCAAAGGTTCTAGGCAAATTGAGCATATCCTCTTGATTACCAGCTGCTGTTTAACTTTTCATTATCAAGTGGATTTTTTTCTTTGTTTGTTTTCTTTTAAATTTGTCAGGAAGCGTAAGGCACACATGGAAAATTCTGCTCTAATTACACATGGGTAAATTAGGGGTAAGGTTAATTATTCCAACTGAGCTAGTGAGGACTTAGCAAATATGAAAATATAGCCATAATCAGCTATTTTAAATAACACAGATTAAGGAAACAGTGGAGAAATCATATGTGACCATGGTCTTATGAGAGACTTTCAGCGTGTTAGGGCTTCACTTTTCTTCTAAAGTCATATAAATATTTTTTTTTTATTAAAGTTGATAAAGAGCACCTATTAAGTGTTGTGAATATCAATTACAAACGTGGGTCACAGAGGTAAGACTGGGGATACATCTGAATTTATGACTCCTTAACTTTTCAAACCTGGTAATGCTCATTGAACTTAAGGATTATGTATGTATGTAATTGACTGAACAATGTGAGGCTGGGTGGATGCTCTGTGTGTCACCCAGTTACTTAAAAATATTTCCCATGGAAAAATATTTCCATGGGAAAAATATTTCCCATGGAAATATTTTCAGTGGATAATCTGAAAATGAGTTTGCATGATCTTACTGATGTTAATGCAAACAGAAAAGTGAACTAGTGGAAAATCAGACAACTCACCCCTCTCTTGTAGAAGTGAGGACCGGAGAGGAATTGCATGTGTGGGTGTGCAGCCTGGTATCCAGCATGGAAGGAAGAAGAAGATCTTACATATTGTAAAAGTTATAGCACAGAAAAACAATATAATTTTAACTTGTCTAATTACTGCTATTACTAATGGCTCTCGGTATATTTAGTGTTTATGTGTTTGTAATGGCAGCTGGTGACTGAGTGGGGCATTAGCTTCTTGTGCTTTTATTTAGTTTGAGAATTACCTCCATTGTTAAGATAATGGATAGGGCTTTCGGGCCAGACAGATACTTTTGTTTGTTCTGTGACTTTTCTCTTGAGTTTAGCTGAAACAGGAAACTTGCTATTTGTCTTATCTTGGATGATAAGACTGACAGAAATAAACTAAGGGCAGAAATTGTAGTAATAATAGTAATACACATCTACTAGGATGTGTCAAAGAGCTGTATCTTTTAATAAGGGGACAGAGAGTGATGTGGGGAATTTATTCCTCAGGTACAAAGAAAGATTCTTCAGATTTGGTATATGAACTCAGCACCCTGTTTTTCTTGGTCATCTGGGAGACCATTCTGCTGCTGCTGGTTACTCAGCAACAATCTTCTAGTATCAAAAGATTTCTACATGTTTTGTGCATAATTAGGATTAAATGCGGGAGAATGAAAGGTGTTGGGACTTGTCAATATCCATCTTCTGTAGTTATAGATGCAAAGCAAACACCCTTCTTTCTCCACCCTTCACTCCCCCTCACTAACCCCCCTCTCTCCAATTCTCCCCATCATTAATGGAAATAATATTCAGTAATAATATTCAGTAATATATAGTGAGAAACACCCCTTTTGCTACTAGATCAAACAACAAAATATTGGCAAACATCAGAATTACAGTTTTCTGTCATGTTAATTTGCCTATCCAATGTGTGTTATATTAAACTATTGACATATCATTACAGCATAATGATAGTTATGATTTTCTAAAATACATCAAAGGAGGAGATGATATGAGTTCCAGTAGTTCAAAAGCTACTTAAGGCAATTCTTTGAGTATGTTGTTTATATACACTCAGATTCTTTTCTTCATCCAGTATTGGGGCTATGCCTCTCTGGAGGTGGCACAAAAGGATACTGAACTGTGCTAGAAGACAGGACTATGGTAGTCTGTAACACCAAGTCTCTCACCCTCCAGCTGAATGGGTTGAATACATGGCATTTAATACTTGCTTTTTTTCTAATGTAGAATTCTTCCTTTAAAGCAGACTCTGGAAATACAATCTTAGTTACATTTCTGCTCATTTAGATGAAGAATAGCCAAAAACAGGAGGGAAACAAAAGGGAAGAAATAGAAGTTTTACGCAGCATATGTTAAACTCAAGCCTGCAGTTAATAATATTGTGTGATTCTTAGCACACATTTAAAGAACTAGTTGTGTATGGCTATTGAATATGTTGTAATTATGTGGGATGTTAAATCCAAACAAAAAGAATAAGCATAAACTGACAAAAAAGCCTCAGTTTTGATTGGCTTTGCTCTGGATTAACAAAGCAATGTTTTTGTTGATGGTAAGGCATACTTCTGATTAAGTCAATTAGAGCTATTAACATGGATGACTATGTGAGAAAAGCATTAATCAGAAACTGAAGAACTAATGGATTACTTTTGTGAAAGTCCATAATGTCAATACAGAGGTTCTTTGGGTGACATAAAGAGGAATTCAACCTAGCAATTACTATAGTATTTCTGAGCCCAAAAATAGTTTTACAGAATTTAGTTCCTCACGCACTATCCTTTTGCCACACGGCAATCTGCTAATCTATCAAAACATGTCTTTAAAAATTTTTAACATCTGTTTCACATCTGTGTGGTGGTCACTGGCTGACATGAAGGGTCTGACAGGTTGGGGACAGTGCTCTGAGAACAGGCAATGCCAGCACTGCCAGTGGGATCTCACTTGCCATGCTTACAAAGCTCAGAAGACTTTATATGTCAGTAAGACCCTCACACTCATCTTTTCTCCCCCATTGCTTTGAAGGGTTGCAAGTCTTTAAGTTGCCTGAATTCCCTTTGGTATGTTATGCCAATGTATACTGTGCACTTGTGCAGTTCTGTGTATTTACCTTTTAAAAACTTTTATAGATCTTTAATAATCAAAAATTGAGAGAGAAGAAAGATTATTTATTTATTTATTTATTTATTGGTCATGTAAATCCAATTAATCTTTTGAAGCTGGAGAAAGATTGTGAGAAAATGTTCTCTTGAAGTTGGAGAAAGATTGTGAGAAAATGTTCTATGTACTTCTTTTACCTATCTTTAAGTCTAATTTCATCTTAGCCCCTTTCCTGTTCTTCCCAAAGTTGTTCCTCCAGTTCTTATCACTCCAGATTTTATTTGCTTCATGGCACTACAGGCCTAATTTTCTAAAGATTACTGACTATTCCTGTGTTATGTTATGTTATGTTATGTTATGTTATGTTATGTTATGTTATGTTATGTTATGTTATGTTATGTTATATTTCACAGAGCTTGGTTAGTCCTGTCTCTGGGGCTTTTGTAACAAAAACTGTGCTAAAAATAGTAGTAATTTCATTAACAGTTGTAGCAAAGTATACATGAAAAAGGAATTTGAAACTCAAAAGTGGTGATTTAGTTTTCATGAAAACATTTTGAGGATTTGAACTTTACTTCATGATGCATCAAATCTACAGTCTTTAGAAGGTTGTGTCCATTTTTGGATTGAAAATGTTGGGTTTACAAGTTGCTCATGCTTTCTAGATGGTCTGGGCAGGTTTACTGTTTTTTTGCAGGGTTAGAGTTAGTTTTGTTGTTGTTGTTTTGCTTTTGAGTTAGTTTTCTTCATAATAGTTCACATGAATTTTTGGCCACATTCTTTGGACTTGTGACCAAAGCAATACTGTTAACACACTGATATTTTAGCTGTTGCAAAGCGGTTCTTAGGGACCAATGAGATATTACGTGCCATGGGACAACATGCTTAGCAGTAAAAGCTGGGGGAAAGAAGGTGGAGGGGGTGTTATGTGTTAAAATGAAGGTGTTTGGAGTTAAGCTGTTTGTCTTCTCAAGAAACCATTAAGTGTGATGAGCCGTGTTTTACCAGAAATGGCTGAACACCTGCCTGCCGTTGAGAACCAGTGAATGAATTCCTTGTTTCACTTTGCTTGCATGCATAGCTTTTGTTTTACCTAGTAAACCATCTTTATATCTACATATGTTTTTTCATATTTGTCTTTCTGATTCTCACCCCCATCCCACTGTGAGAATGAGCAAGTGGCTGTGTGGGACTGAGCTGCCTAATGGCGCTAACCCACAAGAGCAGATTTTATGACACTGTCACAACAGATCTTGTTGAAACATATGTGGTTTTATGAAATTTTTTATCTCAGTGAAATGTTAGGAAAAAAATTATTTGAATCTTCAATTTCATACTTATTTTAAAACATTACTTTGCATGTTTATTTTAAATCTTTTTACCCCATAGTAATACCTAAAGAAGGAGGCTTGTTTCACATGATCACATGACCTCAGTCTGATTTTTAACCACCTATTAATTTTTATTTTTATTTTCCTGAAGAAAATAAGTTGCTCTTTTTTTTTTTTTTTTTTTTTTTTTTTTTCCCTGCAACTTTTTCAAATCTTTTTAAGCAAGTTTCAAGATTGGCAAGAAGTAGCAGCCAACAGTTCTGTCTTTGGCTCTGAAGTGATGGACCTGTCTTGGATAGCAGTTCTCCTTTCTGCCTGAGTTCATAGAAATGCCTCTTGGCACAAAACAATATAATCACACAGAAAAGACAGTTGTGGTATTGGGCCAAGCTAACATATATTCCCACAGGACAGTTATGTCAGTTAAAATACAACAGTCAATGTAGGATAATTACATACAAGACAACAATATTCTAGGGGATCTACTTCTAACTGCTTCGGATCAGCCATGGAGGTAGTTTAGAAACCAGTGCTTCCAAGGAGAAATAGGTCCTTAAAGGCAGCTTAAGCTTAAGGCTGAAAATAAAAAGGCAAACCAAACAGATTCAATTTATACCATTTTGAGTTTCAGTGCTGAAGGCACTGAAGCAGGACTTGAGTGGAACAAAAATCCTCCCAATAGTGCAGATGACTCAGCACCAGAATTACTGTTTCATTTTCATTGATCTTCTGTGACATCTGTTCTACTGTCCTGTTATCATTGTTCATGAAAGGGCCTTCTCCTTTTTAGTTCTTAGCATTTAAACAGCCTTTATTTCTTTCACTGTTCATAGCACTATTTCTCAAATTTACCTAGATAATATGTTCCCCTCCACCCCCTCTGAGATATGTGTGGCCCTTTTAAGTATGTAATCTGACAGGAGATTGATTGATATATAAGAAAACTAGTCTTTCAATATTTTATTTCCCACATTTCAGATTCCAGACAAGCCTCCTTTAGTATTAATCTTTCACTTATCTGTGCTCCTTAAATAGCTCTGTAGAGGCTGGATAGCTGACTTGCTGTTTACTTAAATGGACATATCTACACTGACATCCAGATGATTCAGGTCCTCTTGTGTCTCATTCTGAAGGAAACAAAATTCTAGTTTCCTCCAGGCGTGCATGAGAGCTAACTGCAATTCCAGTATCTGTGATGTTCACCAGAATTGAATAAACCCCCAAAATAATTGGTGTTATCAACAGTAATTTTAGATCAGGATAAAAATTCTCTGTGTTGGAAAAAAAAATCATTTCTGAGTCACATTTCATACACTGCATATTTTAATCTATTGAAACAGAAAAATAAGGGACATTAGTATGATATATTCATATGCTATTATATGGCAAATATAATAACAAATATGTTGTGTAAAGCACCTACCTTTTATGTGAAAAGTCTCCCTGGTATCATAAAATTCACTTGGTGGCAATTCATGTACGGTCAGCTCAGCTCAGCTGAGGGTAGAACATATATTTCAGGTATATTTCATATTACATGGTATTTCAGCCAATTTGCTTTACTTCTAATAAAGCAGACATCTATTTAAAGCTTGACTCCTCATCAATTAACTTGCCACAAATTTAAATGGATACAGATCCATGCTGATAGATTGTGTTAAACTCATATACACACACTCTGAGCAGATGTAAATCTCTAGTTACACTGAAGTCAATAGAAGCTTGGAGATTTATATCCACTAAAGATGTGGCCCAAAGTGTTTGTCCTGGAGAGCTTGCTGTTTATGCCAACAGCATAAAGAGGTAGGAATTAAGGATGTTCAGAACATCTCTCTTCCATGAAAAAATACAGTCAGCTGCAGAAAGAAATGGTAACAGGAGAAGGTGGTTTGGAACTGAGCTGCTGACAAGTTGTGAAAAGGCCAGTGGTAATTGAAACGAGCTCTGAATGAGTATGAAGTCTCTAAAATAATACTAATTAATTGAATTGACAGATGAGACACAAAGTAGGTTACACTGAATATCAGGGAACACTAGAAAATGACTGAATTAGGTGTCTTGTGGCACACCATTAATCTGAGGGACTGTATGCAGTGGTGGAAATGTGACACTTCCTGTCGGAACAATCTGTGCCAAATTTTGTGCCAAAAGGAGTTGTGCCATAAATATACTTCTCTATCAGTTCCTGTGTAGTATGTCCACTAACATTAATGGATATTGACCTACTGCTGGGAGGTGAACAAATCTTATCTTATGGATACTGTAAAAGAAAGAGAAAAATAGGGAAAGTAATTTATTATTAAAATCATTAGAAACATAGGCCTGCTCTTAAAATACTCGTTATTTATGGACAGCATCAAGGCTTTTTGAAAGGGTATAATTTTTTCTTGATTAAGGTGGAGTTTTCTTTCAATAAATTTACAGCACATACATTTCTACATTTGTTTTAAACTTATCTTTAAAAAGAAACTCAGTATAAATAAGTGTTCATTTATGTTGTTTTATGAAAATAAATAATATTTAGGCTTCTCTTAACGATTTTTAAAATGTTTTTAAATATTTTTAATTGAAATTTTTATAAATTATGCTTCTGAATCCAAAGTGTTCCCTTTAATTTGTCGTATTTTTTTCTCATTCAGGTGTTGTTTTATTCATAAATAAGAATAATTTTCCTCATCTGCTGGATACATAGTCTTGCACAGTCCTACACAGTCAACTGCAGATACTGTCTTTCCCTTTTCACAGCACTTTGTAACATGCTAACATTTTTTCTTTTTGTATTACTCTGTCAGATTTTGCTTCACTGATGCTCTGTGTCATAATAGAATCAGTAATCATGTTGTGCAGTTGTTGAGCAGTAACGATATGCTAAGAGCTTTGTTTTGGTAACCATGTGGGTTACAGGCAGTGACTATTATAGGCAGTGACTCAGTAGAGATAACACATTTTGGCAAAACACTTCCAGACCTTTATGAAGGAAACCCACCTTTCCCACTCTTTTAATTTATTCTCATTAGCAGACCACATTGATTATTCTTCATCTAATGATCTTCTAACATCATGAAATCATGGCAAAGTATTACTGTAATCTTGAAAATCATCATTGTACATGTATCTAAACATAGTGTAGGGACAGGGAAGTTTGAGAATGTCTACTGTTGAGAGCATGTTGTAACTCTTGATATGTACAAGCTGGCTCATTTATTTCTTATATCATAGGCTGAAAATACATTTCAATTTAAACTTGTGAGTGTATCAACAATGCAAAATCTTGCAGTTGTGCCTGCTTCTATCTGATTATTTTGCTCTGACAAGAATCTAAACCTCCGGATTTCATTCAAATGTGGAACAAACTAATTCCTGAAACATGAAACATTTTATGATATATATATATATATATATTTTTTTTTTCTAACCATCCCTGTTGATTTGACTGGAAAGTCTCATTGTAATGAAGCAAGTCTTGTGCTTTTTTATTTGCCCTGAGCAGTTAAAATGCATCTGTTTAAAAAAGAAGATGAGAAAAGTCTGGTCTGGCATGTACTGGATGAAGAAAAGTATTGCAGTTAAGTAGGTATACACATATATTTAAAAAAAGTCTTGGTCGACTAATTTCTCTAAATTCTAAAAGCAGGAGACACCTCTAATATCTAGTATCTTTTTATGAATCTGAAGTAGGTACACATAGTCTTTTTCCCTATGAATAGTCACTGAGCAGCTGAGAAAAATATTACAACATCCTGTAAAATTGCTCTTATTTGGTCAAGAACAAAAATCATATTAGTGATCAGTTTTAACCACTGAAGGGTTCATTGTTTATTCATTTATTTTTTTCTTTGTAAGAAAAGTGATCTCAGTCCTCTGCCAAATCCTTAAAATAAAGATAAAGATAAAGATAAAGATAAAGATAAAGATAAAGATAAAGATAAAGATAAAGATAAAGATAAAGATAAAGATAAAGATAAAGATATTATTATTATTATTATTATTATTATTATTATTATTATTATTATTTTATCACTGGTTTTTACTCCTCTAAACTGCTAAATGCCATTGCTCTGTGCTTTAACCTGTATTTTGATATTCATATTACTTCAATGGTTGGAAAGGCATTTCTTAATATAAAACTAGGAAATTTAGTAAAGAGATTTTAGATTATTTAAAAGGATTAGACCCTGCAGATGATAATATTGCACTAGCTATTACAGCATAGCATTAGCTGTAGCATTTCCACACTTTCTTTGAGCATTTTTTCACATGGAAACAGTTGTTTTAAGGTATTAGATTTTCAATGTTAGACAATTATGCAGTTATGGAATCCTAAACTCCAGTGTTTTATGGTGTGCATCAAAGTACCGTGCAATATTAAGAACTAGTAACTTCACATTTGTCTTACATTTTATATATATACATATATATCAGTTGTTGCATATACATGCTATTTACTGTTTTGCTAGATGTTTGGCTTTGAATAACCTAAAACCATATGACTTGACACTATGTTTCTAACTTCCATTTTATAAAAAGATTTGTATCTACTGTACCGTTTATACTACCAAGTTATTGAAAGGCAGTAGTTTATTATATCATTGAAGAACTAAGTGTATTAAACATCAGAAGACAAAGTAGTAGAAACTAAATGTACAGTTTTAAAATATTGACGTCAACAACAACCTTTAACCCTGAAGAAAAACTTATACTTTCTGTAAAATGATGAATTTATCATGTTTTCTCTGAGATACCTCTTTCCTTTCTTTTCCTTTCTTTTCCTTTCTTTTCCTTTCTTTTCCTTTCTTTTCCTTTCTTTTCCTTTCTTTTCCTTTCTTTTCCTTTCTTTTCCTTCCCTTCCCTTCCCTTCCCTTCCCTTCCCTTCCCTTCCCTTCCCTTCCCTTCCCTTCCCTTCCCTTCCCTTCCCTTCCCTTCCCTTCCCTTCCCTTCCCTTCCCTTCCCTTCCCTTCCCTTCCCTTCCCTTCCCTTCCCTTCCCTTCCCTTCCCTTCCCTTCCCTTCCCTTCCCTTCCCTTCCCTTCCCTTCCCTTCCCTTCCCTTCCCTTCCCTTCCCTTCCCTTCCCTTCCCTTCCCTTCCCTTCCCTTCCCTTCCCTTCCCTCTCCTCTTCTGGAAGATATAGGATATTTTCTATATAGAGAATCAAAAGGAAATGCAAAACAATGTTGAAAAAAAAAACCTTTTCTGGTCAAAAGCAGCTTGCAATTCAGGTAGTCCATATTTATCCATAGAGGTACAAGGGGATACTAACCTCCTTGTAAGTAGATTCCTGGTAGTCAGATAAAATCGCAATGAATATCTTCTAGCACTTCATCTTCTTAAAGAGATGTAGCAGAGAAATACTTGAGATTCAGTATGGATATTAAAGAGAGCCTACCTCATAAACTATCCAATTAATGTTTTGAACTTAATGTTACCTGAATTTGAATAGTTATCATCCATGAAATGGGAAGGTTTCTTTTAGAAAAAAAAAAAAAAAAAGTACAAAGTAAAAAATCACAGGCTTTAAGCAGTTACAGTTATTGACTTCCTGGTATTATTTTTCTTGGTCTCTGACTTGGTCTTAGGGCACTGAACCTACAGACAGAGGCTCCTGGATGGGCATTTAATTGGCTCCCAAGAGTGGAGTTTCTGTAACTGACAGTGCGCTGTTACTGTCTCAGTTGTGAATTTAAATTTACTGGCTTAACACGTCATGCAGTGAACGGTGCTAGCCACATGGGGGGAGTGTAGAGAAAGCGATAGACGAAGATGCTGAAAAAGATATGATACCACTGAAATCCTAACTTTTTGCGATTTCATTCCTGGCTCCTGTTAATTCCCCACTGCAGCAGGAGGCCAGTGGGACAGCTTCTTGATGACCTCCTGCTCTTTTCTAATGAATCTGGTTGTCAGCCAGGCTAAGCTTGGCTACCATGTGTCAGATGGAATGTCTGATGTTCTTGGAAGCGATCAGCAGAGCAGAGAGACATCCCCATGCAGCACTGGCCGTTGCTAGATCCTACATCAAAGACAAAGTGCAGCACAGGTGTTGATCTCACAGTTTTTGAGGGTGGGTGCTAATGAAATTTCAAATGGAGCTGTGTGGGGAGTGAAAAGAGATGCTTTGTATTTTTTGTGGCAGTGGTAGTCTAGAGGAGACTACCTCTGGATAGTCAGACCTTCTGTTACTATTCATTTCATAGTCAACTTCTAATCTATTTTAATGATGGTGGCTATTTGTTCAACACTGAGGTGTAAGTGAAACACTTTTGAGTGAAACACTTGAAACATTTTGTAGTTCAATTGACACTTGCAAAAGAAATAGAACCAGACATTCAGAAGTCACTGTTCATTTGGAGCAAAAAGAGACATGGTACTGTTTGCACAGGTTCCTCATCTAAGCAGAGTTATGAGTATTGTTTACATAATGTTTGAGTAAACCTACAAACCCATTCTTTTCCTAAAAAAATTACATCTTGCCTCATGGGCTTCTTCCACTGCCATTTGCAAAAGTCTCTGATATAAAGTTCCTTTTGTGAAAGCAATACACCAATGTTCAGCATGTACCAGAGTAATGCCACATGAAAACATCTTGTTTAGTGGGTTGCTGGATCCTTCTTCTATGAGTAAATCAGTTGTTTCAGGAAAAAAAAAAAAAGAGAAAAAAAAAGGCAGATTTCAGAGCACAGGTCACTTTCTGGAAGTTCAGAGTCCTTTGTCAACAGTATTTGAAACAGAAGCAACTCTGCAATGTGTTGTGCCATGAAAGTTCTATAATTCCATGATCTCAAGGGGTAAGAAATTCAAAATAGCTTTAGCAAACATTGTTTCCAATCCTTCTTTGAGAGCTGTTGTCAAAGTATTCAGAAGGGAATACTTTGCTGTGACATAAAATTGGCTCAGTATACTGACAATGTTTAATGAAAATCAGAACATATCCAGGAAACAGTTTGATTTTCACCAAACTAAATTTTCTGATACAGCAAGTTCAGTGAAAATTTTCAGCTAGCTCTGTTAAGAAGGGTATGATAATAACTTGCATGTCTCTTATGTGATGAATCCCACAGTATGTTCCTTGGTCAATGTCCCAGTTTCTGTTAGCATCAAGGTGTTTTGTTGACTATGCAAAATGCACTTCAGTTAAGAAAGGATACCCTATTAGGTATGTGGAGCCTTTCTGAGATGAAGCTTAAAACATAAAAATAAAAATTGAATTCTGTAAGCTCTGTTTTCACTGAAGGTCTGCTTTAAAAAAAAAAAAAAAAAAGCTTAAGCACTTGACAGAAACACTGTATTTTAAACTCCACAGATGCCAAGTCCCTTTCAAAATAAGACTTTTTGGATCACACTAACACTTTTAAGTGAATTGCATATTTAGAGCCTGTGAAGTGGACAGACGCTGATATTTTCTGCACTGTGTTTCACCCTTCTGGAATTGTCTCCACTAGACACAGAAAATGCACTTCCCTTATCACAAGTGCCTCCACTGGGTGGACTGCCTAAAAAAAAAAGCCTAGTTTTTGAAGTATCTCTTTCATGACCTCATCTGCTTCTCTTGAAAAGCATACTCTATGTTACTGTCATCATCCTAAAGTAACCTGGAAATCCCTCATTTACATAAAGCTTTCTCACTCATTTCTGTTTCTTTTCAAGGCCCCCCCTCTCCCCCATTTTATATATATTTTTTTAATATATAGAAATGAATACACATCTTTATCATCATTCCCAGATAAATTTCACCAAATGCTCTGGATTTCTGCAAAATCTAACCTCTTCTGCAGAACTAGTAGTGTTCTGTGATTTGAGGCTTTGTATTTTAGTTCTGTGCATATTAAAGATTAGAGGTTTCTGTTGTTGTGTTGCTCCAATTGTTTGAACTCATTATGGCTGAGCAAAGGATGAGTGAGAGGAAAATATTTATTAATATATCAGTTATAGCTTGAAAATTTTATGGATGATAAAACACTACTTAGAAAAATACTATATTAAATGTTATTAATGAATCTTGGTAGTAAAGTTGCATTGCTCCAGGATGTGCTTTCTACCATTATGCAGCTCTGAGTCTTCCTGTTAAAAAGTACACAACAGCAGGTTCAGAATATTTATCTGATGTAGATTACTGTTATGGTGTAATGTTAAATTGTTTACGGATTTAGGTAGAGGAGGTCATGTATTACTGGGACATGAGGTGTTGTATGGCTGCTAGTATTTGTGTTTTAGCTGCTCAGATTTTGTTGCTTTTGTCAACATGAACAGAAGGAGTTTAGTGAGAGTAGTTTCTCCAGCTAAAATGTCTTCTTTGGGGTGTATATGCATGCATACTGGTATGCATGACTTTCTTCCTGCTCCTGTTTTCAATAAGAGTAAATTTTAGAGCTCCCATGTACAAAATAATTACAGACATATTAAAGCGTACTGTGAATATCTGCTACCTCTGTTTCATAACAGTGGGATTACCCCATTTAAGAGCAGTTTCATGGCATTAACAAATACAGTATTTGCTCTTAATAGTAACTTAAATTACTTCTTCCAGTATTCGGTCAGATTTAGGCAATATATATTATAGCCATTTACCAAAAAAGAAATTGAAGGACGGAAAAGGTTAAGGAAGAATTGTTGTTACCTCTTACTGAAGTACTTAGCTGTTGCTGAGAATTAGTCCTCCCACACAGGGCTTTGTAGAGAGCCCATACGCACTTGAACTCTAAATTTTATTGAAAAGGCACTGAAACTCCCCCTCACAGGTTACATGCCTGATATACCGTGTATTGTTATAAGACAATGCTTTACTTAACAAGGATTCTGTATTTGCTTGGTTTTATACTCATGCAGTGAGACCATGCCAGTATGAGGATTTCTTTCCAAAACACAAGTTCTGAGTGCTGACTGAAATTCACAGATTAAGAATAGTTTCTCTGTTCCATATGAGGTGAACAGGAAGCTTACTGCGGTTTATAGTTTGACTGTCTGGTTAAGGCAAAGCTAAGCCACTCTGCCACCACAGAGGTCCTTCCTGCTGGTGAGGAACTATCAGCAGTCTGCTGGAAGCTAGATGTTGCCTAGCGGCTTGGGGCTGCTAGCCCCGACAACTAGTAACAAGAGAATAGGGAATGGCATAAAGTTGCAACAGGGGAGGGTCACGCTGGAAAAGGTTCTTCCCTGAGAGGGTGGTCAGGCACCGGGGACAAGCTCCTCAGGGCAGTGGGCATGGCACCAGCCCTGCTGGAGTTCAAGAAGCATTTGGACAGCTCTTTCAGACATAGGGTATGATTTTGGGTGGTCCTGTGTGGAGCCAGGAGTTGGCCTCCCGCGAGAGGCACTACATGGAAACCAAAACTTTTTAAATAGAGGACAGATGACAAATGAATTACTGTGTTTATTATATATTCCATTAAGGACTAGTTTAAACCTTGTGTGTGATCAGAAACTGAAGAGAGCACTGTGATCCTTGAAGAAGAGTTTTGAATACTTTAACAATAGCAAGTTCCCGCCAATTTTACTGTACAAAAGGCTGCCTGCCAAATCAGGCTAGTTTTAAACTTCATTGTTCTTTCTCATTGGAAGTGGAGTTGGCTCTGATGGAGAGTGTTACACAGTATCAGTCTATACTTGTACACATTACAAAACTATTAATCTTAAGCAATTGTATAGTAAATTGCACACAGCTAATTGTAAGTAGTGTCTCTTCTGCTTGCTGCTTTGCTTATTCTGATTTTGTTGTACTCCTATTGATCCTCCTTGTGTATTTGGTATTGTGTTCTGCCTATTTCGAGCCCCCTGTGGCTAATCTTGCCCTCTTTTACCACCTGTCATACCTGGGTGCCTCCTTTGTGCAACTTCACCAACCTTTGCCTTTTGGATGATTGCATTGCTCACTTTCTTGTCTCAAATCATGGCTGGTTCACAATATTACCAAAAATGTTTATGTTATTGTTACATCATTTTAGTATACCTATATTCAAGGTCAAGGTAAGGTAATATTTATTTTATCCTGGTGAGTACATACATAGTTTGTAGGTGACACGGGTCTTTGGCTAAAGCACTGACATACCTATGAATATCCACTCACCCCCCACTGAGTTGAAGGGCTGTGATTCAGAACAGAAAGGTTTCTTCAAAATCCAGAGAAAGAAATATGAAATTCTTTCTTGGGTAACTAGAAGACTGGGTTTCAGTGTATTGGTTATGGTGAGTGGTTGATCTAAGGGAGCCCCTTGGAGAATAGGAGACAGAAGGGTTTTCATGCAACCTGGCACTGGTGAGCCGCTGTTGGCACATGCTGCTGGAGAAATGACAGGTATTCAATAAACATCAGTATGGTTAGAGTCATATACAACTAGAGTTGCATAGAGTTGCATAGAGTTGCAACATAGAGTTTAGCTGGACGAGTCTTGGGAAAAAATTAAAAATACCAGCTTATTGAACTGAATAAAAGTGATGTTCCCATTTTTGTGTCTATCGTTAATCAAATTTAATGAATTAAATATTTAAAAGAACATTTTAAATTGATATTTTAATATTGTACTTTGGAACTGAATTTTCTTTCATTCAATTAAAACTTTTCCAAAATTTCTTCACAAGTAACTTTGTTACAGCTTTTTTCCTTCTATTTTTTGTTAGATCAAGAAACTGAAAATTGTTTGCACAGCAAAACTTAAGCAAATAAATGCTAACTAATTTAGTCCCTTTGCAAACAATTTCTATTACATTAAAGATGGCCTAGAGTGTACTTAATGAAGTGCTTATGACAATCATAACAGTACCAGCTCATGTTTTATTTAAGAGAAGATTAAATATTTCCATAAAATGAACATAAACTCTCTGAGACTGAAGGTTAGTTTAATGTTTTGCATTTCTAGAGCTTTTTTTTTTTTTTTTTTTTTTTTTAACAACCACCCCAAGGTAACCAAAGAACATCCCAGAATATGAGCAGTATACTAAGTTCTAAAATATGGGATGACCCTTTGTGTCCTCTACTGTTTCCAAAAGACATTATGAGTGGGAGGAACAAGTCAATAGGTTAATTAGTTTGCAGTCTATTTCTGTTCTCTGTAACCAAAAATACTGAGGACGACTGAAGAATTAAATGAAAGTTGCACTGTACAGATTGACAGGATTTTGTGTGTGTGTGTGTGTGTGTGTACCATAAATAGACATGTACCACTTTAACTTCCCACCAGGGAATAGCATTTCTTCATTTTCTACAACTCAATGAACTTTGCACAAATTGATGAATACATACTATGACATGGTGACTTTTTGTGTTTCCCTCAGCAGTATTTTTTGTCATTCTGGTATTTTAGGATCATACTTACTTGGAAGCTGAAACTTCCATAAGACATACAAGGTTCTGCTCTTCCTAAAATATGATTGCTCTGTTGGAATAAAGGGATGCCAGGCAGTCCTTAACTGGCCATTTCCCTGCAATGACTCACTTGTTGACTAAGATGTTGAGCATTTTAAGGAAGTCTTTCCTGTATTTATTGGGCAAGCCTAATGCAAAGAGTGGTTTTGATACCTGTGTGTCTTAGTGGACATGACCAGCCTGGAGTGGAGAAGAAACCTGAATCCCAGTTCCCTGTAGTAACTGGGAGAATGGTTTCTGTAGTAGGTCTGCCATTGACTTGCTTTTTGATCAGTGTTGTCATAATTTCTCTGAGATTTGCTCACTGTCAGCATCAGCACACCTGGCAGGAGGCTGAAGTTACAGCCTGTATGGGAAAGAAGAGAGGGAGCGGTCAATGTGGCCTTATGAATTTAATTAATGAGCTGTCAGAAGCATTTGGGAACTGATCTGAGCTGCTTTGTGAAAATATATCATACCGTACTGATATGCCTCTGGTGCCTTTGTCCCTCACTATCATCAGTAAAAATTATAATTTAAATGAAAAAAAAATATATTTTCAGTCTACTGGGCTGTGAAGAGGAAGAAGGTCCCGAGCAGGACTAAGTGCTGTATGACCCCAGCCCTCTGTAAGACAAACTGAAACTAGAGCTTGAAGAGGGACATAGCACACTCTTCAATGTTAGAAGTTGAATTTCATGCAGGAGCATACCTATCCATTATCTCCATTTGAAGTCTATTGCATCACCAGTCATTCCAGCAGAAACTCCATCTTTTCCAGGATGGAGGCAGAACTGGGTATATTGCTAACACTCTGAGGGCTACTCAGCAGTGTCTCTAAGGAATCTGAAATTTTAAATCATTCTTAATTACTTTTACACTGCGACAGTTGTGGGATCTGTGTTTTATTAAACTAGCATCAAAGACATGAAACCCTGGAGTTTGTCTGGTCCTTTTCAGAAGACAACAATGTTGTGCAGCTCATCCACCCTTCTCCTCCAGACTTTGTAAGCGCACTGATGCAATGAGATACTTTCATCTTGACTCATGGAAAGCTGACTCCACAATCTGTAAGATTGTAAAGTAGGTATGTTTATTCAGCACTGGGCAGCACAGGGGGTAGTCCCACCAAAGTCGTGCACCCCTAACACGGCAACTTGCTTTGGTTATATGCAGTAAAGATTTACATATGCATGAGGTTCCCCAGTATATACATATTCATAACCTGTCCCCACTTAGTATTAAAATTAGCTCCAAGAATTCATTTATACAAACTCCTCCCCTCTGCGCTTGCGTGGTGCCTTGTGGTGGTGGGCACTGAGGGTTGTGAGGATGAAGTAAGATGTCTTCGTCAGGGTTGAACTTTTCACCTCGTCTCCTTGTGTGTGTTCTCTGAGCCCTTGGTCACAATCTAGGCCATAAGGTTGGTTTGGTCCGATTCTCCAGGTCTGAGGGGCTCCTGTTATCTCGAGGCCTTACATGCTTGACATTGTTTATCTTGTTCTTTGAAGAACAGTCCTCCTTATCTCTTGGTCACAGTCCAAACCATAAAGTTGGTTTGATCTAGTTCTTGGGGTCCCAGGGGCTCCTGTTATCTGGAGGCCTAAGCGCAGCACAGGTACATCACAAATGTAGCGCATATTAAGCAATGAGTGTTGCCTACATATTCATTCTTAACCAATCACTCTCTAATTTCTAATCCCATGCTTCAATCTGCTCTTTCCCTCTGCCAGGGCAACTCCTGTGGTTTTCTAAAAAAGGCACTGACTTCTTTGATAAGCCAAAAGTGCCACCAATATTCGAACACAGTGATCTCCCATAGAGAATATTAATAACCAAAGTATATGTGAATGTAGGTGTAACCCAAGCCTGTTCCTATGCGTGTACCTATTGGGAATGAATGTTTATCCTTGCCACCAGACAGAGCAGAAGCATGAAGCTGTGGCACCCTCTCCTGCATTGCACCACCAGATTCAGCAACTACTGGCAGCTTTTATACTTCTAATATTCTGGCTTTGCTCTGTCTTCACTCTTTAAGTTATTCAACTTCTCAGGCATTTTCACCTTTAGGAGGAGAAAACTGTTCAATGCCTGATCTCTACCCTTATAGACTAATGGTTTGAAATAACACTATTGCTTTAACTGCCATGCTCTGCTCCCCAGATTCTGTTCTTTTGCTCTAATATCCTCTGCATATAGCTGTGTGTTTGTTTTCGTTAAGTTTTGTTCCTCAACATGATTAACATGATTTTTCTCCTAGAGGAGTGATCAGTACTATTTAAATAATGGGCTGAATGTGAATCGTTGAAGTGACAGGTTACATCTGTGGTGAAAACTAGTGTATTGTGAGCAAATGAAAGTGTTTTTTTTTTTTTTTTTTTTTTTTACATTTTATTCCCCCTCCACTTCTCCCCCCCCACCAAATCAAGTGTCCAGAAGAGAAAATCCTGTTGTAACATTGCTGACTCTCGTACTGGTTTTGGTAATGACAGTCAGAGTTCAACAATGTATTGGCTAACTGACCTGTGGGGAGTACAGGTCAAGGTTTTTTTGAAACAGCTCCTGGAGTTCATTCTAGAACAATTAGCTCTGCTTATAGGTCTGAAGTCTTTTCCTTGGTATTTTTTTTCCCTTGTTGTTTCCAGCTTTCAATTTGAAAACCTTTCTTAAGGTTTCCTTGACCTGGCTTATCCACCAGTATGTATTCTGTTATCTTAAACCTGCTCAGAATAGCCTTTTTTTTTTTTTTTTTTTTTTTTTTTTTTTTTTTTTTTGTCTTCTGGGTTTTGGGCTTTGATGTTTTCTTGAAAGTATGTATACAGAAACACCACATTTGTATCTTTTTTTTTTTTTTTTTTTTTTTTCCAATTGTCTCTCTTTAATCTGCATTGGTGAGCTCCCATTCTAATATTTTTCTGTGAAGATAGCTTTATTTCTTGGCTTCAGCATACATGAACTCAGACTTTAGTTGTTCAGCTTTTCACCTTATTAAAAAGACTCTGCCTTTATTTCATGGACACTGAGTGTTCCTCTTCATTGTCCCATCTATTTTACCGTCTGAGTTAGTGAACTAAATGCTCATCCCTTAGTCTGTATGAAATGTGTGCTGCCTCCATATGAATGCTTTTTAACTCACAAAATCTTAGTGCTTGTAAACAATTAAATGGGTCATGGCAAATTTTTTCAAGAATACCATACAGTAGGCTGAGCTGTAGATTGATCTAAGGCTTAAACATTACAAGTCAGCTAATTTGCTAAGTATCATGCTCTCAGGTCAGGGTCAATTTTAAGATCTTTATTGTTTCTACTCCCTCCCTGGAAACTTGCTCAATCTGTGTCAGTACGACTTGTATAGATTTTGAGCATGGTACAGTCCTTGTGTCTGCAGAATGTTTAATATTTCATAGTACTAGCCTTAGTTTTGACTAGATCAAGTTGTTGCTGCTTCATCACTCAATAACAACTGTCTATAAAGCAATCATGGTAGGTAGTGCAGCTTAGTGCATTAAAATGGGTGGTGGGGATCAAATGTTCAGATAAATTAAATCCTTATTCCTGTTACTCTGTCTAGTCATTTTGGTCAATCAGATCCTTGTCCTGTGCTGATAAAACCCTATTTTATCTGAAAAGAAGTCCAGGGATCTCGGCAAAGATCACTGAAATGAATGGAAAAAAAATCAAGATTTAGCCTGTAGAGCCTTTGGGGCATGCACTGTAATTTCAGTCAGGCTTGAACAGAGCTGTATGCAATGAATCAATGGTGGCTTCAATTCTTTGATGTGCTGCCACAGGGTAAGCGAATAATTAATAGCTGATGCCAGTGGTGTAAATGCTCCACTTCAGATAATATATGGGAAGATATTTTTGGGAAAACATTTAAGCTCATAGTGCAATTTGTAAATGTCTTTGTTTGAAGTGTATTTTTTCCTAGGCAATGTGAACTAAAAATGTAAAAAAGGATCATAGTGGTAAGCTGAATAATCAAAATCAAAAGTTTCTACAGCCTCAACTTCTTATCAGACCCACTTTATCAGTAACTTTTTAATATTTTCATGCAATTTAGTGATAAATAATCACTCCTAAAGAGCTGCTTGGAATAAACAGTGTGCTTTCAGTGATATTCTATTTCTTTATTACCTTCTCTTCCAAGGTTACTTGGCAATCTCATAACAATCTAGCTAGACATTTAGGAGTTCATTGATAAAGAAAATTCAGACACTAGGATCTGCTTCAGTACTTTCATCAGATGAATTTTTACAGATTTTACTTAGGGTGGTGATGAACCGAGAGTTCAATAGAGAGGAAATAATTTCCTTCATATTTACACGATGTAAATATTTTTTGTAGCGTCTAACTGGTTAATAAAAATTCTATCTTAAAAAGCATGGAGTGACCGAGAATCTTAGCAGTAAAGATTAAACTCAGAGGAGAAAGTCTTTTATAGCTCAGATGAAAATTATTTAGTTACTTCAGAATATAGTAATTGGTAAAGAGGAAGAAAAACTAATGATTTATTCTGATTATGTAGTATTAGATCCCTCTGGGTACCCAAGAAATTTATCAGAAAGCATTAATTGGAAATTCTATAGGAGTTTTACATTTTGCTTGGAATAAAGAAAGTTCCCTCCAGAGGACTTTGTGTGTATGCTAGGTTTAAATATGCATGGAACAAACTTTGACCAAGCACACTCAAAATTTCTACTTCTTTCATGGCCTCCCCAAAGGGAAACAATCATTTTAAATTTCTTTGAACAATGTGTCTGAAGAGCTTACCCACAAATTATAAACAATATTCTTGTTCTGTCTCAGTCATCAGACAACTCTGTATCTGGTGATGAGGTATTGTATGTATGCACAGCAAGTTCACTGGTCAGCAAGAAAGTTCCCTGGCCAGGAGATCAGGAAGTCTGAATAGTCATACAGATTGATTGCATGCTATTGCTACTGTGTTGATGAGGAGCAGAGCCAGAGAGCGTAGTCTGGCTCCATTTACATCAATAGTGAGTTGCTTCTAGGCTAAGATTTCATTTTCATCTCTTTCCACTTCAGTTTTGATAATTTCATTTCTACAACTGTTAGGACTATGGAAAAAAAAAAAAAAAAAAAAGTAAAAAAAAAAGTGTTATCCAGTTCTTGGATGGAATGTTTAGCACCTTGCCACTTTTAGCACCTTGCCCTAGGCAGTTAAAGTAAAGGCATCTATATTGCTTTCAGCATTCAGTGAAAGGTGATTAAAATTCTTCACCTTTGCCAGATATTTATCCTTTTCTTGATCTGATTTGATGGCAGTTTTTAAGATGGTGTCATCCCCTATGTATGTGAACGTTTGTTATTCCTGTGCCTGAGACCAAGATGATAGCTTGTCTGGGAGCTCAGACCAGAAAGCTCTTTTCTTCTGTCTGTTCATAGTTTTTCCTGAGACGTTTCTGAAAAATGGGTAATTGAGAGGTATCCACTATTTCTTTTAAAACCCTGTATAAGTATCACAGATATTTGATAACTAATTAGCTTTTAATTGGTCTGTTGATTTGTTCTATGGACTGACTTGTTGCCATGGAAACTTGTGAGCACACAGAGATTGAGCTGTCCATGTCCAGAAGCCATTTTTCAGATGCTGGATATATTAAAAAAAATAATAGTAATGATAAATAAATAAATAAATAAATAAATATTATAATGGTGACAAGATATAGCTTGGAGCTAGTGATCTCTGTCAGGCTAAAGAGGAAGAAGGAGGAAAGAGATTCTTCATCTTTCTGTGGTAACTCACATTTTTGTTTTTTAATTTTTTATTTTTTTCATACAGGCTGTGATGATTTCATGAACAGGGTACGTATGTACTGTAACTGACTTTTCTGAAGTGATGTTTCCACCTTCCAGCTTTCATTCATAAATTAGATAATTTCTTTCAAACTCTATATAAATCTCTCTGGTCAGCAGGAGAAAGACATTGCCGCAAACAACCAAAGCTTTCATGTGGTTTGGATCTACTAATCTGAGTATGTTTCCAAAATGTTAGTTTAGGTGAAAAAATGTAGAAATCTATTTGAAATATATTTTATCAATTATAACTTACTGAGATCATGCCAAAGTGAGTGGATGACTTCTGAGATAAAGAAGATCTGAGGTGATCTACTTAATTCCCTTGGCATCCAAATTACTTTATAAACAGTGTCACATGAGTTGTCTCTGCCACAGTAGGACAGAGTAATTGATGAATCATCTTTACATATGGAAGCAGTTAGCAGCAGGGATGTTAATTAGAGCAATTTCATGTGATACCAGCGTGGCCCTCAGAAAGGCCCTCAGGATTTTCCAAAAGTGGTCACAAAATTTAGATGTCCTTACGCAGACTTAACAAACTCTGTGCCACATTACCCACATGCAGTGGCTTTCAGGGACTGGAAGAAGCTGCTGAGCACAGAGCAATTGAAAATGTAGCTGTGATGTTTGTACACCTCTTTGACTTTACAGCAAAAGAGGAGTGGGTATCCTTCCTCAGGAGTGGGTATGCTCCACAGCTTCTCTGGCTGCCCGTACAGGCAGAAAGGATGCACATGGAGATTGGTTTGGTAGGAATCAGTCACTGCCAGTTTGTCAAGAGATATTTAGCTCAATGAATGCCTGTGTTTGGAAAAGAAACCACTGTATATAGTGCAGAAAGTCTCAGCTTAGATTTGAGATAAAGATAAAATTTTGACCTTTAGGGAGTGCTGACTTGACTTTTTTTCATGTGTCTGGTAGTGGCACTCAGATACTGATTGGTGAATTGTAAGGAACAGAGAAGAGAAATTATCTGTATGTTGTCAGCATAATTATCCTTTTGGGCTAAAGGAATGATGAAGCATGGAACTCATAAAGCAGAAAGATGCTCTTCCAAACAGCAATAAACAAAAGATTCTTATGATTCTTGCAGTTGAGAAAATAAACAGTGGGGAAGCAGCCAATTCCTCTTCATAAAAATAGTTACTTAATAATAGTGGTGACACAAATGCAAAGAGAATTGAAAACACTAAAAGACAATTCTGAAGCATGTATTCCATTTCTCAACAGACTAGAAGTAAATTCAAATGTGAAATGTGTCAAATGTAAGGCCTCAAGGGACAGAAAGCAAACCTCTCCTTAAGTGATTCAAAGTTTAATCAGCTCTATCCATGTTGTGGTTTAACCCAGCCAGCAGCTAAACACCATACAGTCATCCGCTCACCTCCCCCCCCCTTTCTGGGAGGGGGGAGAGAAACAGGAAAGTGAAGCCTGTGAGTTGAGATAAAGACAGTTTATTAGGACAGAAAATATAACATAACATAACATAACATAACATAACATAACATAACATAACATAACATAACATAACATAACATAATAATAATATGTACAAAACAAGTGATGCACAATGCAATTGCTCACCACCTGCTAATCGATACCCAGCCTATCCCCAAGCAGCCGGCCCCCCTTCCCTGGCTAGCCACCCTTATATATTGTTTAGCATGACCCCGGATGGTATGGAATACCCCTTTGGCCAGTTTGGGTCAGCTGTCCTGGGTCTGTCCCCTCCCAGCTCCTGCTGCACCCCTAGCCCGCCCACTGGCAGGACAGAGTGAGAAGCTGAAAAGTCCTTGGCTTGGTGTAAGCACTGCTCTGCAACAATTAAAACATCATCATGTTATCAACACTCTTCTCATCCTAATCCAAATCATAGCACCCTACCAGCTACTAGGAGAAAAATTAACTACATCCTAACTGAAACCAGGACAATCCATAAAAGACAATCAGATATAGCAGAACAAGGAAGAAAGTCTATTTTACAATGCATTGAAATAAACGCTGTAATTTGAAAAAAACAAAGCAAATACTCAGGTATAAAGATATAAAGGCATAAAGGTATAAACAACGCTGGGCGCGCAGGGAGTCAATGCTCTACCACCACGCACACACGAACATCACACTTTCTAAATATATAGAACATTGCTTTTACATACTAAACCCGAGTACGCCTATACATATGTATAATCAGAAAACGTAACAAACAATCCTTTAAGTATATTACTATTGTTATATATGGAGTGGTAATTCGTGTCGAGAAGGTGGTTGATATTAATGAAAAAAGGGGACACGTGGAAGTGTGGTCATGGGGGTCGGCAAGCCCCGTGGTGGATGATAACATCAGACTCTTAACGATGAGGCCATTAGGAATGTAAATGAGTTTAGAGGGAACAAAGAAGGGTGATTCAGGAGACTCCATGCAGTCTCAGGTTGCTTGTTCTCCAGCCATTAAGGCATGGAAGTTGCTGGGTGTTTGCTGTTGCTGTTATATGCAAAGTTTTTTGACCAATGAAAAGTTGTTTTGAAAAGAACTGCTGTGGAGAGAAGGGTATAAGAGAGGAGCCTGTCCTCGAGAAAAAAAAAAAAAAAAAAAAAAAAGGCAACGCGATGAAGTTATGTCATCAATAAAGAAGCAGGAAAAAGGAATGAGTAGGGACAAGCTAGCAGAACGGAGACCAGGATGGGAACAGGCACATTGATCGCCTCATGAAGATGGGTTCGGCCAAACTCAGCAAACCGCTCAAAGAAGCTCGTACTGAAAGTCGGTGGAAATAGGCGCACCGGAGCTGGGAAGAAGCTCAAGCTGAGAGAAGCGGACCCGCGCACACAACTGCCCCTTGCTGGTAAGCAGTTGTGCATTATGGGGAATCATACGTCCTTAGGAACAAAGACTGTCCTGGTAACCTTACAGCTTATTCTCCGTATTAACAATCAGACAGTTTATGATCATGAAACATGGGACCAAATTGATGTCAAGGTGTGGGACTCTGCAACTAAAAATGACAAGGTTGCAGTGGGATTGCTCGGCATCTGGCGAGTAGTCTGAGGCCTTAAAGAGCCCTGTGGGACCACAGTCAGAAACGTGTGGTTTGCCAGACAGTGAGGGAGCTGCGGGCTCCTTTACTGGTCCGACTGCTACACCATCGGCCCCTCTGCTGCTACAGCCATCGAAGGCTTTTGCTGTTATGCCCCCTGCTGACCTGGACGTGCCTTTTCACTCAGGCCCTATTGGCCTTGAAAAGGAGATGGATATGCTTTTCTTCGATCTGGGAAGTATGGGATACATAAGGCCCGAAGGAGTTGCTTGACCCAGCATTGTTTACTTGCCTTTTATATATATTCCTTTTATAAATATTACTAAATTCAGATTGAGTTGAGACTTCATTTATAACATATATATACTAGTGTATATATATGTATACACACTATATATATATATTTTATATATATATACACTAGATAGTGTGTATATATATATATATATATACAGGCTAGTATACCAGTATACTAGTATATACATGTATATAGTATAGTATCGTATAGAGTATATAGTGTATATATATAATGTATATAATATAATTATAAACCTCCAGAATTTATGGGTTGGGAATATCAGTACTTTGTCATAATTTTTCATTTACATTTTTAAATGATCTGTAGCAAAAGTCTCACACATTGCACTCTTCACATTGCAAGTCTGGATGTGCTGAACAGCAGCTGCAGGAATGCAAAGATCTTTTCAGGGAATGGAGAGGACAGGGAAGGGAAGTGATGAGGGGAAAGACATTAATTTACTAAAACTTGATTGCTCAGCTTCATTTTTACTTTCCATTGTTTTTCTGAGTGTGGAAGTCATAAAGTGGCAGGCACATTAAACCAGAGCTAATCTGTAGTTGGGTAGATATTTCTTGTGAAACTTTTTTTTTTTTTTCTTCTTTCCATAAATTCTTTTCCTGTACAAATGTCCTGTTTTACTGAAATGTCTCTTTTATAGAAATATTCAGAATTCTTAACCATGAGTCTTTTCCCTGGTTAATAAATCTCACCTACAAATATCCTCCTTCTTCTCTAAGCTCTTTAACCAGATTTAAACATGCTGGCGTCCCTTCTCCTGACACTGATGATCTTTGTGTTCCAGGTCTGTCTGAGGTATGTAAATGTAGCTTTTTCCCCAGAGCTCTTCTTTGGGTTTTAATACGCATATGCCACCAACTGACACCATTTCATTTGCACTTGTCTTCTTTCATCACTTGCTCTGCAACATACTCAACCACCGACAATTCCAATGAGCTACTGCAAGAGTAGAAAAGGGCTATTCTGAAATGGCCTTAATTACTCCAAAATGGCTGAACCCAGCTCTAGATGAGTCAGAGCTGGCAAAGTGCCTTGTTGAATGAATTAATATTCTCTAATGGCTGAATATGTAATGACTAGATCTGCACACTACTCATTTGTCTGAATGTCTTCAGTCGAAATTTTGGATTATTAACATTTTTTAAAGCTTACTTTTAGTGAAGAGTATCCTTTCCTTGATTACAATACTTTCTGAATTATTCTGTAGCACCCTGCACATCAGTACTGCATTGCCTAGGGTGGTTGGTAGCAGAAGACTCAGCATATTCATTTTTAATGCACTCATGCTTCTTGTTTTGGGGAACTTGTTTTTGATCTCACTGCAGCTGCTGGTGCCTAATATTTCTGGAGTTTATCCCAGGCACACCACAAAGCTTTAAAAAGGGCATGCTGGAGTATTTCAAATAACCTCTTTGGTGACCCTCTGCTTCTTCATAATTACTCAGTGCATTGTGAAGTCTATTCCTTTTAAAAACTGGGAGAGAGGAATGGGAAAAGAACTGTAATTAACTGTGAGACAGAGGGTCAGATTGGCTCTTACAGCTAATCGCACAGAATCACAGAATTCTAGGGGTTGGAAGGGACCTTGAAAGATCATCAGGTCCAAACCCCTGCCAAAGTACCTGTTTAGAGCTCCTTAGAACTCCTTAGAGCAGGCTGCCCAATTAGGTGTCCAGACCAGCCTTGAATATCTCCAGAGAAGTAGACTCCACAACCTCCCTGGGCAGCCTGTCCCAGTGCTCTATCACCCTCACCACAAAGAAGTTCTTTTGCATGTTGGTGCAGAACTTCCTCTGCTCCATCTTGTAGCCAAATCGCCCCTTGTCCTGTCCCCACAAACCACTGAAATTGGCCAAATGCCTCTGTCTCCCACACCTCAGCTATTTATACACATTGATGAGATCCCCTCTAAGTCTTCTCCAGGCTGAACAGAACCAGGTCTCTCAGCCTTTCCTCACAGGGAAGATGCTGCAGGCCCTGTATCATCTTTGTGGCCCTCCACTGGACTCTTTCCAGGAGATCCCTGTCTTTCTTGTACCGGGGAGCCCAGAACCGGACACAGTACTCCAGGTGAGGCCTGAGCAAGGCAGAGTAGAGGGGGAGGATCACCTCCCTTGACCTGCTGGCCATGCTCCTTTTAATGCATGCCAGGATGCCATTGGCCCTCTTGGCCACCAGGGCACACTGCTGGCTCATGGTCAACCTGTTGTCCACCAAAACCCTCAGGTCCTTCTCCTCAGAGCTCCTCGTCAGCAGGTCAGCCCCCAGCCTGTACTGATACATGTGATGGTTCCTTCCCAGGTGCAAGATTTTACACCTGCGCTTATTAAACCTCATTTACTTTCTTCCTGCCTATCTCTCGAGCTGGTCCAAGTCTTGCTGAATGGCAGCACAGCCTTCTGGTGTGTCATCTACTCCTCCCAGCTTTGTGTCATCGGCATACTTGCTGAGGGCAGACGCTATTCCCTTATCAAGGTCGCCGATGAAGATGTTGAACAAGACTGGACCCAGCACCGACCCCCTAAAGTTGTCATATTTCCATAGTAACACCGTCTTCTAATGCACCTGAAGTTCAGATCTATCATAAGAAAAAAGAAAATGTAGAGCCAAGAATTTAAAGCCCATGTGATTGATCACAGGTAGCATGAATGAAAGACCCAAAGAGAGCTTAACTTTACTGCAGCCTAATTTCTAATTGTCTGAATTCCTTTGGAAGGTAACCACTAAGGTCCCCTGTTAGTGGGACGCTGTATTTTATCACTATTTAGAAAGATTCAACCCTTGGTAGAGGAAACTATTGTGTTGATCTCAAAAGATTGTAGAGACTTGAGGTACCTGTTATACACAGTATGCTTAGATCATATAGTCATAGAATCACAGAATGTTTTGTGTTTGAAGGGACCATATGCTGAGCTAGATCAAAGAAATCATCAGGCAAAAGATGACCTCATTTAAAAAAAAAAAAAAAAAAGGAAAAGGAATGATTAACCTGGCTCTAGCAGATCAGCAAGATCAGCTCTGTGAATATTGTTGCAGGAAAAAAGCAGGAAGGAGAGATGCAAGACAACCATTTTCAGGAGCAATTTGAAGCTATGCTGGCTTAAACTGTGTAACCTTTAACTAATTTAGCTTTTTGGATATTATATGTTCAGGCCTGAGATAATATTTCTCTGACTGTAAATTTGTGGGTGGGACTTAGTCTTGAGATACAATGGATAATCATGTCCAGGATTCAGGTTTAACAATGGCAACAGGACAGCGTCAGGCATAAGCCCATGATCTCTTATTTATGCAATGTAAAAATACCCTTATCTTCATTTTCAACAAATGTTTCTCTCTTGATTTTGCTGGCATTTATCAACTGTTTCAGAATTTTAGAGAATAAAACACAGTTTTAAAAGCTGTTACTGTATGCTAGGAAACCTGCACATGCTAAGATGTGCAGGGAAAATTATTGGTGATTGGAAATTCATCATAGAATCATAAAATACCTCCGGCTGACTGGCAACTCTGGAGGTCTACTTCCTCCAGCTCCCTCATTGAAGAAGTGGTAAGTCCAAAGGTCCATTAGTTGCATCATTTTGTTTTCACTCACTATTTATTACAAATTAATTAGTTTCTTACAAGTCTATTGCTGCTTTAAGGAAGAGAAATGAAAGCTCAGTGATCAGTTCCCACATGACTCCAGTCATACGACAAACTTTATATGACACACTTTATATGACTAATTTATTGCCTATCACTAGCAGACTAGAACAGGGAGAAACTAAAAAAAAAGCTAGAAACACCTTCCCCCTATTCATCCTCTCCTACATCCTCTCCCTGAGCAGCACAGGGGAGCGGGCAATGGGGGCTGTGGTCAGTCCCTGACACTTCATCTCCGTGGCTTCTTCACGATCCCTCTCTGCCCCTGCTCCCCATGGGATCCCTCCCATGGAATGCCGTCCTTCCCAAACTGAGCCTGTGGGGGCTGCCCACAGGCAGCAGCTCTTCAGGAACTGCTCCCACACGGCTCCATCCCACAGGGTCCATCCATCCCCCAGGAGCAAACTGCTCCAGCACGGGTCCCCCACGGGTGGGCGGCAGCTCCCCTCAGACCCCCTGCTCCTGCAGGGGCTCCTCTCCATGGGCTGCAGCTCCGGCCCGGGGCCTGCTCCTGCGGGGGCTCTCCATGGGCCGCAGCCTCCTCCAGGCCACATCTACCTGTTCCACTGGGGGCTCTTCCATGAGCTGCAGCGTGGAGATCTGCTCCATGTGGAACCCATGGGCTGCAGGGGTACAGCCTGCTCCACCAGGGGCCTCTCCACAGGCCCCATGGGAACTGCTGCTGTGTGCCTGGAGCACCTCCTGCCTTCCTGCTGAACTTAGGGGCTGCAGGGCAGCTTCTCTCACATGTTCTCTCTCCCAGCTGCTGTTGAGCAGCAGCTTTTCCTCTTCTTAAACACACTCTCCTAGAAGTACAACCAGTGTTTGTTCATCTTGGAGCCATCTGGAGCTGGCTCCTCTCTCACGTGGGGCAGCTGCTGGGTTCTGCTCACAGAGGCTACTCCTGAAGACTTTTGCTACCAAACCCTTGCCACACAAACCCCATACATAGACTTGGCAGAAGTCTCTATGAAGTATCAGGCCTCAACTGTATAGAAAATCAGGTCTTGACACTGTATCAGTATCACAGGGACAAAGCTGGTCCCTGTCATTATCTTTATTGCCAAGGAGTTACTTTGTCATATTTCTGTGGACTCTTATTGGTCCTTCAAGGACACTCAATGAACAGTGGAGTGTATGTAAAAGTTTCTGACTTGAAAAGTATATCCAATGTTTCCCTTAAATGCCTTAGTTGCCTTAGGGGACTAAGAAACCCCTTCCATTTCAATGCCTGACAAAAATAATTGTAATGTGGAAAAAAGGAGACTATGAACTGGTGCAAAGAAGAGAATAACATTGCGGTTCTGGTTCCTTTCCTTACAGTTGTGTGGAATATCCGGTATTACTGTGCAGAACGACAAAATGCTGCTCTCTGGTGAAAAACTGAAGTGTTATACACTCAGATTTCAGCAAAAGAGAAGACAGAAACTTTCTATAACAATTTCCATACCTGAAAACTTTTTGCTGCACCATGCAAGATACACTAATGTAGTTAGTTAATTGTCTGGCACCCTATTTGGTCCATTATTGCGATGGAGCACTATTAAATTTCCATAATAAAGGGCTGTCAGTTTACTCACAGACATTTTGAGTTCAGTGCATACTGCCAATTCCCATCAATAACACATACAAATATATACGCTCTACTCCAATAGTCAGCATCTGCAATGCTCACGTCAGAGTTCTTTCAAACAATGAGGAACGAAAGTAACTAACACACCTACCTGCAATAAATTAAACCTGCCAATAGGTGAACTGAACTCATATTTCTAGCTGTATACAACAATTTTATTTCCTTTTAAATAAAAAATAATCAACACAAAATAAAAAATATCAACACAAAAAGGAGGACTAAGGAGAATCTCCATCCTTTACTGAATGCGGGGGGAAACTTAGTTACAAGAGATGAGGAAAAGGCGGAGGTGCACAATGCCTTCTTTGCCTCAGTCTTTAGCGGCAATACCGGTTGTTCTCTGGATCCTCAGTACCCTGAGCTGGTGGAAGGGGATGGGCAGCAGGATGTGGCCCTCACTATCCATGAAGAACTGGTTGGTGACCTGCTACGGCACTTGGATGTGCACAAGTCGATGGGGCCAGATGGGATCCACCCGAGGGTACTGAGAGAACTGGCAGAGGAGCTGGCCAAGCCACTATCCATCATTTATCAGCAGTCCTGGCGATCGGGGGAGGTCCCAGTTGACTGGCGGCTAGCAAATGTGACGCCCATCTACAAGAAGGGCTGGAGGGCAGACCCGGGAAACTACAGGCCTGTCAGTTTGACCTCAGTGCCAGGGAAGCTCATGGAGTAGATTCTCTTGAGAGTCATCACGCAGCACTTGCAGGGCAAGCAGGCAATCAGGCCCAGTCAGCATGGGTTTATGAAAGGCAGGTTCTGCTTGACAAACCTGATCTCCTTCTATGACAAAGTGACGCGCTGGGTGGACGAGGGAAAGGCTGTGGATGTGGTCTACCTTGACTTCAGCAAGGCTTTTGACACCGTCTCCCACAGCATTCTCCTCAAGAAACTGGCTGCTCTTGGCTTGGACTGGCACACGCTTCGTTGGGTTAGAAACTGGCTGGATAGCCGGGCCCAAAGAGTCGTGGTGAATGGAGCCAAGTCCGGTTGGAGGCCAGTCACTAGTGGCGTTCCCCAGGGCTCGGTGCTGGGGCCAGTTCTCTTTAATATCTTCATCGATGATCTGGACGAGGGCATCGAGTGCACCCTCAGTAAGTTTGCAGATGACACCAAGCTATGCGCGTGTGTCGATCTGCTTGAGGGTAGGAAGTCTCTGCAGGAGGATCTGGATAGGCTGCACCGATGGGCTGAGGTCAACTGCATGAAGTTCAACAAGGCCAAGTGCCGGGTCCTGCACCTGGGGCGCAATAACCCCAAGCAGAGCTACAGGCTGGGAGAGGAATGGTTGGAGAGCTGCCAGGCAGAGAAGGACCTGGGAGTGATGGTGGATAGTCGGCTGAATATGAGCCAGCAGTGTGCTCAGGTGGCCAAGAAGGCCAACGGCATCCTGGCTTGTATCAGAAACAGTGTGGCCAGCAGGGCTAGGGAGGTGATCGTCCCCCTGTACTCAGCTCTGGTGAGGCCGCACCTCGAGTACTGTGTTCAGTTTTGGGCCCCTCACTACAAGAAGGACATCGAGGTGCTTGAGCGGGTGCAGAGAAGGGCGACGAAGCTGGTGAGGGGCCTGGAGAACAAGTCCTACGAGGAGCGGCTGAGGGAGCTGGGCTTGTTCAGCCTGGAGAAGAGGAGGCTCAGGGGCGACCTTATCGCTCTCTATAGGTACCTCAAGGGAGGCTGTAGCGAGGTGGGGGTTGGTCTGTTCTCCCACGTGCCTGGTGACAGGACGAGGGGGAATGGGCTTAAGTTGCGCTGGGGGAGTTTTAGGTTAGATGTTAGGAAGAACTTCTTTACTGAAAGGGTTGTTAGACATTGGAACAGGCTGCCCAGGGAAGTGGTGGAGTTACCATCCCTGGAAGTCTTCAAAAGACGTTTAGATGTAGAGCTTGGGGATGTGGTTTAGTGGGGACTGTTAGTGTTAGGTCAGAGGTTGGACTCGATGATCTTGAGGTCTCTTCCAACCTAGAAATTCTGTGATTCTGTATAAAAAAAAAATTTGAGCAGTTATTCTTGGAATCACTAGGAGCACTTCATGAAAGATGCACCCTTACAGTATTATAGTAAAGATCAGTTGTCCCAGTTGTCTGAGATCTATCAGGGGCTTTGACATTATTTCCACTAGTTTTAGAAAATAGGCCATTGAACACAGGGGAGGAAGGTCATCCAGTCTGCGACTGGGAAATGTGTCACACTGCTGAGAGCCAGCCAAAGGCTTGTACATTAAATCCTAAATCCCTACGTCAACATTTGATTCTTGATTCATGTTCAACAGAGCTAAATATGAGTTCAAGTACAACACATATGTTTACTGCCTTGCTTCAGAAGCATATACTAAAATGCTTTATTTAGTAGGGCTTACAGAAATAATGTGGAAATACATTTCTGAGGGTTAGAGGTACAAACCCAGAATCAAAATTAAGGATTTTCTCATAGCTTTGGTATATCCTAGGCAACCTGGTTACTTCAGGAAACGAAAACTGGAGCTTCAAGGCCAGAGCAACGTACTGTGGTTGGGCTAAGACTTCCAGACACAAAATAACTATTTCAGTTTCCCAAATGAAAATTGTTACCAAATCAGAGCATTGCACAGACAATTATTAATAATAATTAATATTATTAGGTTTATTAATATATTATCAATCATAAAGTTACCATGAAGATAAGCAGAAGAGAACTTCTGTTTGTGGGTACCTCTGGTGAGAAAAGGAAGAAAAGTTACCATGGATTTAACTAATTCTGACAATTATTTACTCAAGTGCAACCTACCTTAAAGATTGAGTTATATGTCATACAACTCCGATTCTAGGACTATAAACTTTTGTTAATCACTAACACATTAACTCAACACTATCGTGTGATTGTGTAGTGAAGAGGCCTGGAGGCTGCAGGCCTCCAGAAGGCCCACGTCAACAGGGAGCAGGAGGACAGCCCTGTGGCCAACCCTTGCCCTCCTACCCCCCTGCAAAGGACTCCCACCTCCAGCCCTGCAGACTCTGATGACAAGAAACTCCCCAACACATCCATTGTTGCCCTTTGTGTGGTCCTGGCCACCCCACCACTGCATATATCTCCAGCTAGCAGGAGGAGCCCCATGCAGAGCTTGAGGAGGCAGCAGAAGATGATGCTGGCCAGGGCTGCAGCCACTGAGCCTCTGCTCCTGGCCTGGGTAGGGACCACTCACCTGGGGGGCCCCAGCACCCCCCAAAGAGGAAGGCCAGAAGCAGCCCAGACCCTCCCAAGCCCTTCAAGAGGCTGCCCTGACAGTGCCGCTAGCAGGGCTACCCTTGCCTTTCATTAAAGAAAAGCAAAATCCATGAGAATTCTACAGGCAGTGTCTTGCTCTTACTCAAAACAGAGCTCACAGCAGAGCCTGTGAGTGCTGCCAGAAATGGGGTGGTGTTCCTGGCCATGGAGCCCAAGAGCTGGGGTGCAGGAGCCCACGACAAAGGTGGGGATAGGGGCTGGGTAAGGCTTGGCTCCTTGGAGATGAGGCCCTGTGCTTTGATCCCCTGGCAGTAGTAATGACTTCCACCAAATTCATCCTCAGAAGGGGCTGTCATTTTAGTGAAGGCGGTGGGACTGGAAACATCTTCCTGGTGTGATGGGATGGTATAGCAAGCACTTTATGGAGGCCTGTGCCGAGCCCTGGTTTGGTTGAACTTGATAGTGCACGAGGAAAGAGAGAGCATTGCTAGTCAGGGATGTAGCAAGAGTTTTGAAAAGCATGTGAACCCATAGAAGCTGCAATGCCATCAGCCCATGCTGTCTTATAGCCTTCCCAGAGTTTATCCATGTGTGTGTGAGAGCATTCTTGAGGAAAAATGTGTTGTTTTTTTCTGTCTTGGTTTTCAAAACCAATGCTGTCAGTCAGAAATGACACGCCTGGGGGCTTGCTCTGACTTGGCAACAGAAAAACTGCACAGTTCACCAAAGTGATGGAGCTTGAACTCTGCCATCATCTGGTCTTTCCTCTGTGCCACTCCCTAAATATATGGTGTGTCTGTCCTCTGCCTGCCTTTCTGGCAGGAGTGAGAGCACAGGGACACTTTGCTCCCCATCTTGGAGCTATCAACTATTCCATCAGTCCTGGAAGCAGGTGTCAACAATCCACTTGCAGATCAATAAGTCAGTAAGAACTGCTGACTAGTGATCTGTTTTGAAACCTAAGTCATTAAATGGCTAAGTATGTCAGGATGCAGCTGGGAAGAAATCCGTCTCCTTCCTGGGGTTCTTACACCAAATTCCAGCAGTAAGGCAATTTTACAGATAACTTCCCTCTTTTGTCTAAGTAGTAAAAATCTCCTTCTAGACAAAATGTCCAGCATACAGCCAGAGAAATATGTGATATGGTGAGTGAACAATTGGCTGATGGGTCGGGCTCAGAGGGTTATAGTAAATGGGGTTACATGAGACAGGTAGGCAGCCAGCCAGTCACTGGTGGGGTTCCAGAGGAGTCCATTTTAGGGCCCGTTGTCTTCCACGTTTTCCTAAATGATTTGGATGCAGGACTTGAAGGTATACTAAATCTGCGGATAACAGTAGATTGGGAGGAGCGCTTGACTCCATTGAGGGTAGAGAGGCCTTGCAGTGAGATTTTGACAAATTAGAGGGCTGGGAAATCACCAGCCATGTGAAGTTTCGTATGAACAGGTGTTGGATTCTGCACCTGGAAAGGGGAAATCCCAACATATGAGGAGTGGCTGAGGTCCCTTGGTTTGTTCAGCCCAGAACAGAGAAGGCTGAGGGGAGGCCTCATGGTGGCCTGCAGCTCCTTCATGAGGGGAGCGGAGGGGCAGGCACTAATCTCTGCTCCCTGGGGACAGCGACAGGACCCGAGGGGACGGCATGGAGCTGGAACAGGGGAGGGTCAGGCTGGGTGTTAGGAAAAGGTTCTGCACCCAGAGGGTGGTCGGGCACTGGGACAGGCTCCTCAGGCTGATGATCATAGCACCAGGCCTTCTGGAGTTAAAAAGGCTTTTGGACAATGCTCTCACACACAAAGTCTGATTTCTAGGTGGTCCTGTGTGAAGCCAGATTTTGAACTCAGTGATTTTTGTGAGTCTATTACAACTTGGAATATTCTGTAATTCTGTGATTCTAAAGTATGTCCTTGAACACAAACAAGAAACTTAAAATTCATCGTGCATCTATGAACTTTGCTTAGTGTCAATATCTTCTAAGGAGTAACAAGACACTGAAAATGCAAAGCTAGTTAGCAATAAGCTCTTATGTTTGGAATAATTCGGTTTGAATGGTATCTTAAGAATCATCTAGTTCTAACTCACCTGCCATGGGCAGGGACACCTTTCGCTACTAGACCAGGTTTTGCAAAGCTCTTTCCAATCTGGCTGTGAACACCTTCAGGGATGGGGCATCCACAGCTTCTCTGGGCCACCTGCTCCAGTGTCTCACCACCTTTAAAGTAAAGAATTTCTTCCTAACGTCTAATCTAAATGTATCCTCTTTTAGCTTAAAGCCATTACTCTGTGTCCTGTCACTACACTCCCTGATAAAATGTCAGGAGAAAAATATGTGAGGAAAAACATGCACATAAAAATCATTCCAAAGAAAATAATGAGAATGTGATCATACAGCACTCTGTTCTTCTGTAAGATAACAGTTTCTGCAGTTTTAATTCCTTCAATTTTCATCCATTCCCTCTGTTCCTGACACTGGCTTGCACATGCAGGGGTCTGCTCTGTCTTCATTACTCCCATCTACCAGCAGGTATGTATATACCTTGACAAGATTTCCCTAAGACTTTCCTTCTTCAAGCTAAACAGGTCCAAGTCTTTTGGCCTTTTCTTGTGTAGTGCATGTTTTGACTCCTAAACTGTTCTGGTTTAACCTGTCAAGCAGCAAAGCACCACATAGCCATTTGTTCACTCTCCCTTCAGTGGAATGGGAGAAAGAATCAGAAAAGGTTTGTTATCAACATTATTTTTCCCCAAAATCCAAATCACAGCACCAAAACTGCTACTAAGAAGAAAATTCAACTATCCCAGACAAAACAGTACACCATTTTCATATAAACATTGAACTTGTTTTAATTTTACTTGATCTTGGATTATTGGGTGCAAGCTGGAGGAACTAATTTATTTTACAGGTTTTCTGAAATACCAAATGTAAAGTCTGCCTGATATCATTTAGCATTAAAAAATAAAAAGTGTAACACAGATTTACCAAAGATATACCATTCCTCTTTAGCGTGACCTCAGTAACTATTTTTCTATGGAAAAAAAAAAAAAAGAGAGAGAGAGAGACTGATCTAGCTATTTACATTTTTACAGTTCTTTTCAATACATGATTAAAGAAGCTTTAGAAGTGGAAATTAATTAGACCCACTGTAAGTTAAAAAAGATAGGTGATTTCCCCAACATGGGAAGAAGCTTCAGACTGGGGAAAGGCAGGAAGCAGAATTTCTTTAGGGCTGCTGGTGAGAGAGTTCTTACTCATTCTTACTCAGTGTTTTCATTATGACCTTGCACACTCCTGTTTTTTTTTTTTTTTTGTGTGTGTGTGTGTGTGTTCCAAATGAAATTTGCTAATGACACCAAATTAGGAGACATTTTCAATGAAGAGCAGATGTGGAATATATTAGAGAACATTTCTGATGACCTTGAAAACTGGAATAATAGAAATGGAAAGAAACATAGCTGTATAAAATGCATGTTTATGTAGTGAGGGACTGAAAACTAGAATAGAGGTTTTGTGCCACAAACTTGTTTTGAAATGATAAAAGTAAAATAAAAAAAAAAAAAGTAAGGGAAGGAAGGAAGGAGGGAGGGAGGGAAGAAGGAAGGAAGGAAGGAGGAAAGGAGGAGAGGAGGGGTGGGGAGGGGAGGAGGAGAGGGGAGAGGAAGAGGAGAGGGGAGAGGAGGGGAGGGGAGAGGAGGGGAGGGCATTATGATTTTGCACAACCAATATAAAAAACGGAATTAACTCACACCACTTTGTTCCTTCATTTTTACTTGTTTTTCCTTTTTGCTTTGTTGTTGCTGTTGTTTTCCTAAAAACTCTTCAAGAATGTCCTTAAGTTGAGTGACTTGTATATAATAATATTCAAGCAATAACATATGATTGTGAGTTATTGATTTTCCATTTTCACCCAGGGGGTATAAATCACATTACAATTAAAATTGATTTATTTTCTTAAAAAGAGATATTGTTTGTCATAGCATGATTTTCAACACAAAACATCATAGCACAAGTTAAACCTGGTATATGACATAAATTTCATTGGATTTTGAAGTGGAAGTCAGCAGTTTTAACAAAAAACAACCACAAAACAACTTAGAATTTGAAAAAGGTTTCTTTATAGTTACAGCCAGAGTTCTATTTATGAAATATATTTTTGAAAATTAAAAGAAAAGGAAAACAAACAAATATTTTTAAGTGAAATATATTTTAAAATATTATCAGTATTATGTATATACATTTTAACTTCCCACAAAAACTTAACTCTCTACTTCCCACAAACGAGCGATGCTTGACCACGTTGTTGAAGCAGGGCCTCAACGCATGTAGCCGGTGTTTGGAAGGAGGACTGACGTTTTCACAATGAGAGCTCACCCCTCCTCTCTTCCTGTTTCCACCTTTTATTGCTGAGTGTGACATTACATGGTATGGAATATCCCTTTGGTTGGTTTAGGTCAGCTGCCCTGGTGATGTTTCTCTTCTCACTTTTTTGCCCACCCCCTAGGAGGGTTAGAGAGAGTCCCGATGCTGTGCCAGCACTGCTCAGCAGCAGACACAACATTGGTGTGATACCACTGCTGTTCTAGCTACAAGTGCAGAGCACAGCACTGTATGGGCTGCTGCAGGGAAAGTTAACATCCCAGCCAGACCCAGTACAGATGTGTGTTTCTTTCAGACTGCATTAAGGTGCTTTACTGTGTGTAATATCAGGCACGGCAATGCTAGCTGACTGAGGGAAGTGACTGTCCTGCTCTGCTCTGTGCTAGTGTGACCTCACCTCAAGTACTGTGTGCAGTTTTGGGTGCCACAATATAAGAAGGACATAAAACTATTAATCTATATTACTTATTAAACTATAAAACTAGTGTCCAAAGGAGGGCAATTGAGATGGTGAAGGTATGGAGGGTAAGGCATATGAGGGACAGCTGAGATCACTTCATTTGTTCGGCCCATAGAAGAGGAGACTGAAGGAAGGCCTCATGGTGGCATGCAGCTTCATCACAAGCTATAGCTTCCTTTCCCTTCTGTTAGACAAGAAGTACAATAGGATTATTTTCAGTGATGGAATAAAGATGAAATCTTAGCCTTCAATGGAATGCAAGGGACATGGTTCAGTGATGGGACTCACTAGGCTATGTTGATGGTTGGACTCATTGATTTGAAAGGTCTTTTCCAACCTATATAATTCTATGATTCTATATTCTTCAGTTAATATAATGTAAATAAAAATAAATAAATACATAAATTATTCTGTAATAGAGGTCAATAAGCTTACCCCTGTCTGGAAAAATCTCCTGAAGGTCAGAAGAGTCATTCAGATCACAATGGTAGGTACAGGAAAGGAAGGACAAATGCTGACAAATGTGATAAGAAACATAATTTGATGAAAAGACAATGAGAGTTTAATCATGCTAACACAAATTTTATTCATAGAATGGACTCACAGAATGGCTTGGGTTGAAAGGAACCTTAAAGATCATCTGGTTCCAACCCCCCATAGACAGGTAGGGATGTCACCCACAAGATCAAGTTGCCCAGAGATTCCAACCTGGTCTTGAACACCTTTGCCGACGGAGAATCCAAAACCTGTAACTGTGTCTGCATTACTCCATCCAAGGTGAAGCATCCAACATGCACCCTTGTTGAATTTCATGCTGTTTCTGATTGCCCAATGTTCCAGTCTATCCAGGTCCCTCATCCTCCAGGGAGTCAACAGCACATCCTAGCTTAGTATTGTCAGTGAACTTTCTGGGGATGCATTCCACACTTGCGTACAGACCATTGATAAAAATGTTGAACACCTCTAGTGAGTGGGTGCCATACAGATGTAGCCCCATTCACTGTGCCTCTTTGAACTCTGGTGTTGAGCCAGTTCATCACTGAGCATAGCATGAACCTGTTCATGTCATAGTTGGACTATTCTTTTGTTACTGCTTACATGTATTTGTTGATGAAGGCTCCAGAATAGAAATAATGTGTCGATGGAAACTTTCCATTGAAGTATAGGATAAGATTTTGCTGCTCTCTTATCCTGCCACATAAAGGGAGTAAATACTCTCATGGAGCTCAAAATGGGCAAAGCCATAGGAAAAGATAATAGTTTAGGTGGAAAATGTCCTTCTCAGATTAAGAAGGTTGTTTACTACATACGATTTGGAAAGCAAATCATCTGCACTTATAGAAGATCTCTTTCTGTGAAACCCTTAAAAACATATTTTTTTCCAGCTTCTGCATGGCAATTCTTCTAATTAACATAAAAATTGCACAATCCCAGGCATACTCTCAAAAAGTGCAGCATCAACAAGTGAGAAGACATTTTCAAATTGGATTGAATGGTCTTGAGATGAACATTTTCCTTAGACTAGGAGGCTGCAAAGAAATAAATTTCAACCAGATGATAGACAAATTATCCCTCTTCCAATAGTGGATTTTCTTTTATGTTTATGCAGAACACTGTCTCTGTGTGAAAAATAGAATATAGGACAGGGAATCTGAGTGCTTAATTAAGATTTCAAATAAAGATATTTTGTGTATTAAGGGAATAGTCATTTATGTGGACATTGCAAATCAATCCCCTTGAGTGAAAAAAAATAAAAATCAACAAAATAGATTTGCTGGTTCCATTTATAATAAACATAGTGGTCTTGTTTTAAAATAGTATGCGCCCGCTATCTTTCAAAGTCTGCTTTATTCCCCCCCTCTCCCTCCCTTTTTTTTTTAATGGAGAGAAATCAATGGAGAATCCCCCTTCTTCCCTCCAACTTTAAATTGGATTCTGCTTTAATGAAAACAGGAAGTTCAAATATTCAAATCTGTTAACCACCATATTTACACAGGGATAAGAATTCACTGCTTCGGGGGAAAAAAAAAAAAAAAAAGGAATTAAATTTAATGATAAAAACCCAAATGACAATTTAATATTTTCTGAATTCTTCATTAATTCCCTGGATCTTTGCTATCTTTAGCTGGCTAATTGTTCTATTGCTGTCAACAGACTCAGTAATCTTTTACTTCCATTCGCACAACCTTCTTATTATCTATTACTGATAAATGATGCTCTCTTCTCATTACGATTTAATTCTGTTATTTCAGCACAGTATTCTGTTATTTTCTTGTTACCTCTTAAATGGTTTAAGTCTTATTCCTTCTCCTTCTGAAAATTTCAAGCTATCTTACTAACATGTTTCTTTGGTATGTGTACACGTAGACACACCTGTTCTAGAATAAGTGACAGTCCCATGAAGCTTGAGTAAAAACATGTGAAAAAGAGAGAAAGCCAAGCTGCATTTCAAATGTGCTGAATAGAGGCATAGAGGTTATTATAATCTTGACTAATGACAAGATCCTTCTATTCTGTAGGAAAGCATTTTCTACACTTCAGTGCCTTTTGGGGTTCACAGACGCTCTGTCCAAATCTTCACAGCATTGGAAAATATGTGTCAGTATGGAACACTTTTCCATGTTGAGATGGCCATATTTTTACTGTGGGACTTAACAGATGAATGGAGAATCCAGGAATCAGTGTTAATCTCCCATGTAATGACATAGATCAAGCAAAGGAAAACATAGTAAGTAATTTTGGTAACAGAGTATTTTCATTTTTTATTTTTAATGTTTAAGAGCAAAGAAACGTAGCTAAGGGAAAGACATATTGGAAGAAAACACTAGGAACTGCTAAAAATGTAAATGGAGGCTGAGGTGTGTGCTCTTGTATGTTTTGTGGTGCACAGCTCTAGATTACCCTTACACTGGGTAATGAGGGTACTTTTCCTGGGGTTTTAATACTTTTCTCTTCCCCCTCCCCCCCCCCCCCTTGTTAAGAAATAAAGCATTTACCAGACTTAGTTGACTCCCCACATTGAAAGACAGTGTGATCTAATTGATCTAATAAAGCTAGAAGTGAGTATTTGCTGCTTGCTTCCCCTCCAAATTTTTCAACTGAATCACTGGATAAGATGCATGATGATCTGTCAAAATTTGCCATGCTTTGAGATGTACTCAATATCCAACAATTACCATAAATGATAATGGTTTCTGGGGATTCTGGATATTTTTGAAAATTGTGACTTTTTTTCTTTAATCTGGAATTTACATGAAATCATTAGTTTACAGAACTGGTGATAGGAGGGCTACTTGTTGCTTGCAGCAGTTTTAAAGCTGTTAAGTCTTTCAATTACTTGTGCCTCTCTCCTGGAAAGAGTTATCCTGTTATCTCTCTTTCCTATTTCTCTTTTATGGTGCTCCTTTTTTTCTTTTTCCATTATTCTTATGGTGTTCTGCCCCTTGTTATTTTAGAGGAATTCTCTTACACTTCCACAGAGCTCTCTTCCACTCTAGTTACTAACCCAGATGCCATTTTCAGCTTGGACATGTCCTCTAGCACTTCATATCATCTCAGCAGACTAGCCATGAGACAAATTATGTTGGTTTGATGCTTGTGCCAGTCCCTGCAAGCTCTGCTCAGAAGCGTATGAACTGCTAGAAAGGACAGAAACCTTGTGTATAGACCATGAGTAGGAGTAAAACAGTTGTTATCTTCCTTTTCAATCTGATTAAAACAAGATAATACGACTTGTCTTAAAGTCGTTGTAAACCTACTATTCTTATGTGAACTTTGCTTGTTCACTGGGTACTATCAGTGTTTTCAGAATTCTTACCTTTTTGTTGTTGTTGTTATTTTTTTTCTTTACATTTCAAATATAGAATCACAGAAATTTCAGAAAAGTAATAAATTTATATTTAAAACTATCGGATCTAAATTCCCCCATCCTGTTCTTTCTGCTGTTCCACTACCGTATTCATAATGAATAGTATTCACTTCTCAAGAAGTACTTTTGGAATAACCTAGTGTGCTAACAAGGTCTGCAGAAACAGTTATAAGAACTAATTTTTCAGATCCCAAGCCCAGAATATTGTTTCATGATATTTTCCATCATTCTGCTTAAGGAATTCTGCTTATCATTCTGATAAGGAGGGAAAACTGTGGGAAGAAGTTCTTATGTTTTCCTGGGTACAAGCTCTCAGAGTTTGACATGGGAAAAAAAACAGAAGGAATATTAAGCGAAGGTGAATCTAAAAAAGGTAGTTTATGGAAATAAGATGAGGCATCCAGAGTATATCAAATTTGTAGCAAACATTAGGTCTTCTGAGTTCCAGTCTAAAACTTCAAAACTTCAACTAGAAAATTAATCATCTTATTTTCAATGGAGCCAGAAACTAGGTTTTCTATGGAAAGAAGCTGCGAGAAAAAAAAAAAAAAAAAAAAATTAATTTCTCTCAAAATTATCTTGGAATCTAAGCCAATGCTGCAGTGTGTATGAATGAGGTGAATACAAGTAAAAACATAAAGGCAGAAAAAGTTGTACTTCTCCTCCCTCCTATGGCATTGGTCAAAAGAAGTAACTTTGTTCAAAAAATTAAAAGAGATTAAAAAAATAAATTGTGTTTTGGATTATCAAAATGTGGGAATAGAGCTGCTTTTACATCCAGAGCTATTTAAAGGTTTGCGTTTACTTGGCAACAGGTCTTTGAGTTTTTGCATAAGGCTTTGATCTGCATGTCTGAATAGAACACAGCAAACTGTAGGCAAGGACATTATTATTAAGATTTTTATATTTATTCTCTCAGCTCCTTACCTTACATGGTAATAGGCAGTTATTTTTTCATAGAATTTTCAGTCCTCAGATGCTGGCACAGTGAATCCTGCCTGCAAATGTCACTGAGCAAAAGTTGGTAAAAACAAAACCAAATATTTACTCACTTTTTATGAAACTATATTCACATGCCTTCTTTTTAAAAAAGAAAACAACAAACAAACAAAAGCAAACAAACAAAAACAACAACAACAAAAAACAACTTCCTTATACTGCCAGCTCCACCAAAGAACAATGTTCCCTTTGAAATTTGATTCATATTATTTTTTCAAAAGTTTAATTTCATAAAATTATATCAAGAGGTCTGCACTTATACTAGGATATGATGATTTTCAAGTAGGGTGCTATTTAGGAAGTTTTCCTTCAGCAGCTTCCCTGAGTTCCTTACAGTCTCTGTATAGAAATTAATATTTCTTGAGAAAGTGTAAGGTATTAGTAAATACCGGTAGGTCCCGGTAGACTGGAAGCTGGCAAATGTTGTGCCGATTTTCAAGAAGGGTCAGAAAGAAGACCCTAGCAATTACAGGCCTGTCAGTCTCACGTCAGTGCCTGGTAAAATCATGGAGAAGATGGTTCTCGAACTTATTGAGGCGCACCTGGGGGACAAAGCAGTCATTGGTCCCAGCCAGCATGGGTTTGTGAAGGGTAGGTCCTGCCTAACTAACCTGATTTCCTTTTATGATAAGATCACCCGTATGGTGGACCAAGGGAAACCAGCTGATGTGATTTTTTTGGACTTCAGCAAGGCTTTTGACACGGTTTCCCATAGGATCCTACTGGACAAAATGTCCACCATACAGTTAAATAAGAACATCATACGATGGGTGAGCAATTGGCTAACGGGCAGGGCCCAAAGGGTTATGGTAAATGGGGCTGCGTCAGGCTGGCGGGCGGTCACCAGTGGGGTCCCTCACGGCTCCATTTTAGGGCCGGTACTTTTCAATATTTTTATAAACGATCTGGATGTAGGAATAGAAGGTATTTTGAGCAAGTTTGCTGATGACACCAAACTTGGAGGAGTTGTGGACTCGAATGAGGGTGGAAAGGCCTTGCAGAGGGATCTGGATAGGTTGGAGAGCTGGGCGATCACCAACCGCATGAAGTTCAATAAGAGCAAGTGCCGGGTCCTGCACCTGGGACAGGGAAACCCTGGCTGCACGTACAGACTGGGCGATGAGACGCTGGAGAGCAGCCTAGAAGACAGGGATCTGGGGGTCGTGGTAGACAGCAAGTTGAATATGAGCCAGCAGTGTGCCCTGGCAGCCAGGAGGGCCAACCGTGTCCTGGGGTGCATCAAGCACGGCATCGCTAGTAGGTCAAGGGAGGTGATTGTCCCGCTCTACTCTGCGCTGGTGCGGCCTCACCTCGAGTACTGTGTGCAGTTCTGGGCACCACAGTATAAAAAGGACATGAAACTGTTGGAAAGTGTCCAGAGGAGGGCGACGAAGATGGTGAAAGGCCTGGAGGGGAAGACGTACGAAGAACGGCTGAGGTCACTGGGCCTGTTCAGCCTGGAGAAGAGGAGGCTGAGGGGAGACCTCATCACAGTCTACAACTTCCTCGTAAGGGGGTGTCGAGAGGCAGGAGACCTTTTCTCCATTAACACCAGTGACAGGACCCGCGGGAACGGGGTTAAGCTGAGGCAGGGGAAATTTAGGCTTGACGTCAGGAGGGGGTTCTTCACAGAGAGGGTGGTTGCACACTGGAACAGGCTCCCCAGGGAAGTGGTCACTGCACCGAGCCTGTCTGAATTTAAGAAGAGATTGGACTGTGCACTTAGTCACATGGTCTGAACTTTTGGGTAGACCTGTGCGGTGTCAAGAGTTGGACTTGATGATCCTTAAGGGTCCCTTCCAACTCAGGATATTCTATGATTCTATGATTCTATGAAATTACAGGCACATTTGCCTATTTGCAATATTCACAGTCAGTTACATTTTTGCTTCCTCTGCTGAGAGATGGAAGGTATGTGAAGGTTGTGATAACTCATGTGAGTCTGTTTCCTATAGATTACTTGGAATAAACAGGTATCAGCAGTATAGTACTTGCAGGGAGAATATATATCTACCTGATACAAGAAGTGAGATGTCAGAAATATAATAGAACCAGCAAATTGTGACAAATTGGTACTTATAAACTGGAATGAGTGATGGAATTAGCAAATTTTCTCCATAGATCTACTCTTCAGGAGTCATTAATGCTAATTTAGGAAGAACATACCTAAGTAAAAAACTGCCATGCAACAGAATGTAAAAATGTAAATGTCTGTGCTAGGGCTGCATGTCATCTTATGGCAAAATTAGATGTATAAGCAATAAGTAGGGCAAGGACAGGTTAATTGAGTAGGCAAAGAAAGCAGCACTAGGTTTCCTTTTCTGACTTGCTAAGAAATGATCAAATTGGAAGGCATGTATTGCATATGATAGCAGGTGGAAATTACATCCTAACACAAAGAAGCATGCATGGCAAAGGAGAAACCTAACCACAAATAATTAAGTCATCTAATTACTTTTTTATTTTTATTTTTGTTTTTGGATGACAGTTCTATGAAACTTTGTAACCTTGCAGGGGGAGAAATGAAATTGGAGTATAGTTGAAGTGAAAAATTTATTCTAATGTTCTGAAAAGGGGGATTTCCAAAGCCCTTAACACCTGTAAGCATCTTTCTGATGGCAGCAGTGGTAGTTGCTACCTGAGTTATCTGCAGTGAAGAGAAGTTTGAATGATGATTAATCAAAACTCTAATGTGCTGCAAAGGAGAAAAATTTGGAAGAAATTTTCCCATGAGACAGAGAACTAGACCAAATGGGAAAAAAATGGGAATTAGGGGCAGATCATATGCAGTTACTTTCTACTCTCAGACCTGTGCTTTTATAAAAACAGAAATGCTTTTTCTCACTTGCAAAGTATGTATGGAGAAATCAATAACCATTTCACAGAATTTCTAGGTTGGAAGAGACCTCAAGATCATCGAGTCCATTTGTTGGATGTAGGTTGGTAAAATTGCCTGTGAAGGTAGTTCTTAGTATTTGTCCATTACTGGACAAATGGGAGAAGGGTAGTTTTGTGGTAAGGCTACAGGGATAGACAAAGGGTTCTTTGTATTCTAGTTAGATTAAATAAGTTGTTTTAGTTTTCACCACTGCCTTAAATCTTCTAGTGACTCAGTCTCTTAAAGAAGAATAGTATCATCAGCTAATTTTAATATTAAAAGAGAATAGTATCATCAAATTAACACAGAGTTATTGTAATACTCTCGACCACTGCATTAGGAAGCAACAGCATTTCAGACTGTGACTCTAATAAATTAGATGAAGATTTGAACTCAAGGACTCAGTTCCACCCCAGTCCTTCACTTTGCTTTAGCACTTGTCTAGGATAAGATAACCGTTTTCCTAAGTTAAAAAAATCAGGCCTGAGGTTTGTCTCACCTTCAAGCTGAAAAAGGGGTAAAGGCATAACTCCTGGCAGTCAGTCTAAGGGGAAGTTTTCTTTTTAATTACTCCTCTTAAAACAGTATGGAGGAATGAATCTGGGTCTTCCATTGAGCTCAGTTTGTTAAATCTCAGAAAGCACTGAGAAGTTTTTGAAATGGAAGGCATTCTGATAACTTGGGGCACTAACATTGTTGTTTCCACATTGATGATTGCTAAGAACTTATTGCAGAATCAAAGAATCACAGAATGGTGGAGGTTGGAAGGGACACTTCGGGGCCATCTGGTCTAACCATGGACATGCAGAGCAGTTTACCCAACACCACATTCAGGTGGCTTTTGAAGATCTCCAATGAGGGAGATGCCACAACCTCTCTGTGTTACCTGTTCCAGTGCTCTGTTACCATATAGTAAAATGCTTCCTGATGTTTATCTGGATCCTCCTGTGTTCCAGTTTCTGCCTGGGCACCTCTGAAAATAGCATGGTCCCTTCCACTTTGCACATGCCCTTCAGGTATTGATTGACATTAGTAAGATCCCTCCTCCTCTTCTCCAGGCTGAACAGACCCAGCTCTCTTAGTCTCTTCTCATGGAAGAGGTGCTCCAGTCCCTTCATCAGCTTCGTGGTCCTGCACTTCACTCTCTCCAGTCTGTCCACGTCTCTCTCATATTAGGGGACCCAGAATAAAACAGAGTATTTCAGATGTGGCCTCAACAATGCTAAATAGAGAGGACCTGCTGGTTATAGTTTACCTAATATAGCTAAGAATGCTGTTAACCTTCTTAGCTGCAAGGGCACATTTATATATAAAATCAAAAATAATTGTGGTTCTGCTTTGGAAGAGAAAAGGCTGAAACAAATACAGGGTTGCACAGTGGCATACTCTTTTCTTAGTCATTTTATGGATATCATGTCTACCACACCAGGTTCCTAATGGAGGGTCATAAATCCTTTCATTTTCACCTTTTGATGGCTTGGGTCTATTTCTTCAAAAAGATAGGGAGCACAGGACAGAACTCCATGAATAGTAGGCATATTTTTTTACTAGCAGATTATGCAAACTTCCTATAGAGTTTCCAAGAGACATCTTAGAAATTGTACTGTCTATGAAAGTTAATAATGGCCCTTTAGTCCTGTGCTGGTCTCTGTCATGTAGGCGATGGAGTTGAGACTGCACATCCACAAGTGCATTGTGGCCATTTCTCAGGAAGAATAGTGATGATACAGCCTGTTCTTAACAGTAAAGAAGCTGTGCTGTGGGGTGATGCTCTGCCTATGTTGCATGCATATGCAGATACTGTGTTGTATTTGCATCGTCAAAAGGAGCGGAAGATTGCATATGCTTAGCTTATAAGCTCCCTGACATCCAATTCAGCATCTGCACTGAACTCTGAACTCGATGAACTGGGCCTAATGGCCTATGATTTAATTTTACTGCAGATTAAATATTGACAACCTAGAAGTGTTACTCTCTTCTGACACCTTGATAAACGTTTATGGCTTGATGTGTAAACTGTTAAATTATCTGTCTTCTTTAGCTTTACTTTGAAAGCAGAAAATAAACTCTTGCAAAGATTATGGTGAACAGCATATCATTGTGAATGTTGCTACATTTATTCTTCCTATGTGCTAATTAGATTTGGGAATTGTGATGGTTTCTGCGATACATGAAACTAATTTGTACGCCTTTCAAAGCTTTTGTGGAACAGATATCTTACTGAGATTAAACTATTAGCACAAAATACAGAACAAAATATCTCACTCTATTTATCATTTCATGGTATTGAAAGTTAATCTGGTACTTTTGCATAGCCTTGAAAAAAATCTCAGATAGTTTCTGCTGGTTTAAATAGCAAATCCAAATATGGGCATGAACATGATATAAATTAGAATTCTGTTAATTGTAGTAGTGTCACTTATATCAATATCAAATGCAGCCAAGTGTTTAGGGATCATCTTCCTATAGGAGCAGTGATAACAAGGGGAAAACAAAAACAAACAAAAAAAACACTCCTGGAGTGAAAAGTCTTCAGAGTTGTTCTCCAATCTACAGAAGGGGAGGAAGGTAATTTTACCCTGGTGCTCTGTTTTTGCAATTTTCCTGGGAGTGTTGGGAAAGGCATGTGATTGGTGCTTTGAAGACCACCTCTAATGCAAAGAGGAGTGGGAAATTCATATTCTGTTCAAAACCAGAACACCAGAGGTCATCTGGCCCCAGCTGCTACCTGTATGAGCAGATCTTGAGCATCAGGTAAAACAGAAGTGTCAGGTGTAATAAATAAGTCATGCTGGAAAGTTAAAAGCATTTAAAAACAAAAACTGCACCATAAAATTTGCTTGACAAGACCCAGAAGACACAAAAAAAATCACCAAAATTTGCTGCATGTGTGTGTTTTTAACAGCTTTGTGTTGGGACCTTCATTTATTTTTTCATTTTTGCTAAAATTGAGCAGTTCTGTCCTCCAATTTGCAGCTTTGGGTTAGTTCATGGTGCCATGCAACTCTGTCAAGAAGACTCAGAGCATTAAGCATTTAATTACGTGCAGTTCTTCACATGTGTATGTTTGCTCCATAAAACAGTATCATTTCCACATATTTTTGCTTTGACAAATCTTACTCAGACATAATTTAAATATCTTCAAGAGAATAAGCCTGTTTGTGCAATTGCACATGGATTCTCAACAGCATTCATGCTTGTTTTTAACCATAAATGGATCTTGTCATAGATGCACACTGTATTTTCTATTGTTTATCTCTATGCAGTTTATTTCTTTTTTTTCTTTCTTTCTCTCTTTTTTTTTTTTTTTTTTTTTCCTAAGTTGTTTCAAAGGGGTGAAAATAGTTTTCTGAGATTTCAGTTAGACAGCCGTTTCTGTATGTCCCAAAACTATCTGTATAAACTTTCTGTCTGACAGCAAGTGAAGAGCACCTACTTGTAGCTCCCTGGGATGTGGTGGCACTCCACTTCACCAAGTCTCTTTACATTTTTCAGATACAATCCTTCTTCATTTCCTGCTGCCCTTCCTCATTTGTCAAGAACATCCTCATCCTTGCAAAGAGCTGAAACACGTAACAGAAGTTAAAACCAATTTTTCACAATGCTCATGGGTAGAAATGCTTTCCTTCCTTGCACCTGTAGTTTGCAGCAGGTATTTCAGTGGTTGAGGGCCAAGAATGATCGCTTTTTGGAACAACTGGGGCTATTGTGCTATGTGGTCAGCTCTGCTGTTAGCCTCCAGGTAGCTGAAGGCAGGGGCTCCTACACAAGGGCAGAGTTAAGTGCTTTAGAAACTGAACACGTGCAGGAAGAAACACTTTTCCCAGCAACTGATTCATTGTAACAGCTCATTGTAACAGCTTCATTGTAACAGCTCAGATTTTTTTTCAGGCTTGAAAACAGAAATATGCACTAATATTAATGATTGCTAACTGTCCTGGCTCCTTGAGGGGTTGTTCTGCAACAGTGCATTTACCCCTCAGTAATGACAGGCTTGAGCTTTATGTACTCACCGCAACACGCAGGGCATTGATGGAAGGTGTAGTTTGCATGTTGAGACAATTTCAGTGGATGGCTGCAGTACCTGTGGGCAGCTAGGAGTTTTGTAGTTTGAGGGATCTGCATCTTTAAGTCAACAGGCAGTTGGCTGTGCCTGTGGCAGCTTTTTCTCAAACAGAGGTCATGTAAGATGAGGACAGGTAAATCTTTATGTTTGCTCTATTTAACGTATTGCATCAATGGCCATCATCATTGCCTTTTTTGTTTGTTTGCTCACTCTTTTTAATCCCTGGCTGCTGGCAGGAAGTCTTCAGGATGGCAAAGAAACAGCATCAGGGTGGAAGTCCTGAAAAATAACAGGGAAAGAATGTTTTGTGTGCTGTACTGCTGGTGAAAGAAACAAGATCTCGTCACAAATAACTCTGAAGTCCCAGAGGAAAGCCACCTTGTTCTGCAGGCTGTTTGAGGTGAAGCAAAAGAAAGAAATAGTCACAAACCATCCTGAGGAGGGTGGTCCCATTCCCACCTAATCATTGCCAGGACACACTCTTGGTTTGGATAAGGGGCCATTTCTATTTCTTGGCAGTGAGGCTGGAGCTCAGGGCTCTTCTGCTCCAGGGAAGATTCACCTTGGAAAGGAGATGTTGCCTTCATCGCTCTGCTGTGAATGGAGATGCAGCAGAGCACCAGGGGGCAGAGCTGGGAAGGATACGTTTTGCTTCCAAATTCAGCAGGTGCACTAGTTGCCAAGTCCCACTTCCACCAATGCCTCATTTTCCCCCTCTGAAAACTGAGAACTGTCCTTGAGGACTTGGTTTATTTAAAGAGAAAAGTGCTATAGATGAGGTGCTTGTCTCAGTGCTGGTGATGTTAAATGCTGACTGCTTAAAAAATACAGCCGGAAAACCCACAGATCCTACAGCTATATTTCTGTTACATTTTTAATGTTGTGTAGGTGGGGAGAGTGGGAAGGACAAGGGTAATGGAAAACAAGTGGGGAATAATAGCAGTTTGGGCTTGGAAAAAGCTAACTAATATTAGTGTTATTTGGTGCACATCATCCTGAGATATGAATGCTGACCCACAGCTGCTTGCTTATCTGTGCACAATGAGCAGTAGGAGTGGAACATACTAGGTGTAATTCCCTTATGAAATATTGATGTGGAGACAAAAAGGAGCATTTAGTCCATTGTGATTATCCATTTGTTGCTTTGTTAAGGAGGAGGCAATTTTTGTTGTTGTTGTTGTTTTTTAAAAAAAAAAAAAAAAAAAAAAGCTAAAACAGCTTTAAGAAGCAAAGCTTAGAGAAAAAAAAAAATTTAAAAAGTTCTTCAAAAGATTCACTGCTGATAGCTAGCAAAAAGCACACAGGGTTACAGGTACAGTCAGCCTTCTCTTTGCCTTTCTTTTCTGACAAGAAAATGTGCAATCTATCACTTTTATTTATTTATATATTTATTTTATTTTTACAGTCATTTGGTGTAATGAGAAATATTACTTCTTGTTCCACAATGGTATTCTCCAACAGCAAAAACACTTATAGCCAAAGCTTTCAGATCAGATACACATGAATCTAACTTTTTTACTATTATTTGGCTTTTCAATTTAGGGTGTAATTTCTAATCTCATATTTCAGAATTGTCAGCTGAAAATAGTTTTTGCTGAGGTGATTTCCTGACTTGAGAGGTTATGAAGGAATTACTTCTAGGTGGTGCATTAAGCAACAAAATATACAGTTTACTGATATGTCATCATCTTATTTATATTTCAAGAACAGTAACCTCTTTTTGAACTGGCATTTCACTATATTTCTAATTTGTGATCATTTCATAATATATGGTGTAAAAAAAGAAGAAAAGCATATATGCATTAAGGAATAGGTCTGATGGGATTACATAGAAGATCACTATTTAAAAGTGTTGTTTTTATAGCATGGAAAGTGTCTTGGGCATATGATAACAGCCACAAATTAATATATTACTCATCATTTCTGAACTGAGCAAAGTAAATAACATGTCTGAGGTAAGTGGCAATGATTGATGGGTCTGCTCAGGACTTTCACAGAATGATTATAACTCTGTCATCTTTGTCTTTTTAAAAGTGCCTTCAGTCAATAAATGAACAGCAGTACAATACACTGTAATTAGGAGCAAAAGCAGTAAATAAATTCATGCCTTTTTTTTTCTGTTGGGCCAGAAAATTAACTGTGCAGGTAAATTGTTCTTTTTGTTCCCCTGTGTCAACATGTCTGTAGCACAGACTCTCCTTCCATGATCTCTGTATTGTGGTTTCTTTTTGGGGCTCATGTTAAAAGCCACTCAATGAGTGGAATGCTGTGATTTCTGAAGAAGAGCTTTTTCTGGTGGTGACTCAGCCCAGAGAAACATTTCATTTGTAGACAGCAAATTATGCTCTCTCACCCAAGTGTGTGCAGGGTGGAATTTGGCTATAGAATAAAAAGATGCTGTAGATACCAAGAATTGCTACACAGCTTAGGTTTCAGAATTTTTAGAGATCCATTTCCTTGGGATGAATTTATAATTTAGCTCTAGATCTAACATAATGGCTGTACAATAGCATGCAGGGGCTTTTTCTATATCCCTTATATTCTCTTTGGTTTGCAAGAGCATGGGAGCCAGGCAACTCCTGGCCTTGTATCAGCTTCTTCCAGACTTCTGTCTCCATGCAGAGGAAATCTGGGCACAAAGACCGTCATGGTAGGCATATACAATTAGCTGGATTTAGACTTAGGCTATAAATGTAAGTTTACAGGTTTACCAGGCTTGTATATTCTTTGGGCTTTTTCTTTTTCTTTCTGGGAGGTCCAGCTTTGAGGTGAAACTCCACTTTTCATGGTTTTCAAATACCTTGTTCTCAGCAGATGAATATCATGTTGTCACAGAACTGACCTCTCATGAGAGATCAGTATTCAATGACCGGCTGCCTAAGCTGCTCCAGAGTTTAGACGATAAGAAAGCAATAGTGTTGTTCTGTCAGGCTCTCTCAGGTGATTATATTCTGCTCACCTTTGTTACAAACATGACATAGGTATTGGAAATGAGTCCAGATTTGTCAGCTGCTCTACACTTTCTTTGCACCCCATCCTGGATGCAATTCCATATCTACAGAAAACGAGGAGGAACAGGAACCACAAACCAGGTAATTGACCTGCTTAGCAGCGTACTTCAGTCAATCAGCTCTCCTGAGAAGCAGTGTATATGATCTTCAGCAAGGCTTTTATGGAATCATACAGCTTTTGGATCATTGCTAGCTTGATGTAACTAAAGAATGATGAGCTCATGAAGGCCGATAGTGTACTACCTCCTCATCAGCTCATTGCATCCACTGGGGTTAGACTTGGAAATACTGAGGTCTTCATGTTTGGCTTATGTCCACAGAGTCTGTGTCTCCCAGTAGACTTCATAAGATTATTTTCTTATACAATAAACATTGACCTACTTCTCTGGCTTTTTGGGTCCTTAGGATATGAAATGCATAAGGTTGGTGCACCTTTTCCAAATCAGGAGAATTGCAGAACTGAATGAGATGCCAAGTGCTCTACATTGGAAGATCTGTAGGCTTGTCATTTCTGTTTTTTTTTTTTTTTCCTTTCTTTTTTTTTTTTTCTTTTTTTTTTTTTCTTTTATTTAGCCTGCAATGAAATTGTGAAGCGAGACAGAAGTGCACCACCACCACCACCATCAAACAGGCTACACCTTATTGGGTCTTATGAAAGATCTCGCAGCTAGCTGTGATTCTAGAGCAAAAAAGTGGGTCCATTCACAAACAGGAATCCTGAAAATGAAGACTGGATAGTGCTTTGAGACATTACCCTGTTCATCCTCCTGCCTTAAGACAGGAAGACTCCTCACCTCCAGAACCATGAATACCACAGACTTTCTGGGCAGCTACACCTTATATTTTCTCTTAATTTCTTCCCTACATCTCCCTTACTCCAACTTTAGCTCCTTATTTCTTTCCCAGTAGGCTGTACCCTTCAAGGAGATTTACTATTTTCTCGTAAGAAAGTATTTTGCATATAGGAAGGCTGTTAGATCTCTAGCTCTCTTCTCTCTAGACAAAATGCCTGCTGTTTTTTTCAGCCATACATCAGCAGCTGTATTGTACAGAGCAGTACTTGTTCTGCATTTCCTTCATTTGGTTCACTGCCACCAGCTGAAAGCATGTTGATCAGGACTTCACCGATACTGAAGTGGAAGAGAAATTTTAGGTACCTCACAAAACCTCACCCCACCCTGTCCAGTCAGTAGTATGCATCAGTGACTTCAGGTTCCTGCCTTGTTGACTGCACTTGCATTTTATTCTGCTATATACAATTATAGGTGAAAACAATTTCATTAACATGTAGAGTGATTAAAACAAGAAAGGACTGTCATAGCCAGATAAGCAAAAGTATAAGATGTATCACTTTTAAGAGCTCTGCAATCTGTTTAATGGGACAATGAAGACAGGCTGTAAATTGCTCACAGTAATAGTCTGACTGGCAATATCACCCTGAACTAGACTCATTAATTCTTTCCCCAGCTTTTTTAGTCACAGGTGACTCTATTTCCCCCCAAAATATGTGAGTGACAAAAAAAAATTTTGTGTCTAATAATGGAAGTATAGGTATGGGGAGGTTCTTATGGGTGAAAGGAAATGCAGTTGGATTTGCACCAACTTCAGGATCAGGAAGCATCAGGATTTGTCCATCAGGGAGATAATGCAGCAGAAAGACACGACTCCTAGCTGTCTTATGCAGAGGGGTTAGGACTTGTGTTCCACAGTATACATACAGTACCCTGTGTTGATCACTTTCCAGCACATTTGGCACACAAGAAGCAGTTGTACTTATGAAATATATTCATTATTTTAGACAAGTTTGAATGAAGAGCAAAGCTCTGCTAAATTCAAAATTAATTTCAATCTCTCATAAAAAAAAAAAAAAAAAAAAAAAAAAGAAAGATTCTTCCCTCTCTTTCCCTCTTTCATCTTCTCTCATCATCTCCTCCATCATTTTTTTTTTTTTTTCTCCTAAGAGAAATAAGATAAGGAGCTTTACTTTCAAGAGGTCAGAGTCAAGAAGCATATGGTTCATGCTGAAAAAAAAAAAATAAAAAAAGAAGGAAGGAAAGGAGGGAGGGAGAGAGAGAGAGAGAAAAAGAAAGAAGGAAAGGAAGGAAGGAAGGGAGGAAGGGAGGAAGGAAGGAAGGAAGGAAGGAAGGAAGGAAGGAAGGAAGGAAGGAAGGAAGGAAGGAAGGAAGGAAGGAAGGAAGGAAGGAAGGAAGGAAAGAAAGAAAGAAAGAAAGAAAGAAAGAAAGAAAGAAAGAAAGAAAGAAAGAAAGAAAGAAAGAAAGAAAGAAAGAAAGAAAGAAAGAAAAAGAAATGGAAGAGAAAAAAAAACTTATAAGAATGAATAATGCTGGGAAGGAGTCCTGCAATTCATACAGTCCCACAGCCATAGATCAATGCCAACCATGGTATAAAGCCAGCAGTGACTCCATTAGTGTGATAATTTTGCCTTAGAGCTGCCTGTAAGAACAGCATATTTTTACTAGCATTGCAAAAACAAAGATTTACTTTCTACTTTTGTGTTTGTGTGTGTGTGTTTGTGTATGCATGCTAAAGGGAGCTGTGGATGTATCTGGGAAAAATTGTTCTCTCATCATGGAGTGTGAATCTCTTCGAAATTCTCAACAACTGAAGATTAAGGCCAGAAACACTCAAGTTTTAGAGAGATATTGCTTAACCTAGCTGCCCCCTGCACTTCAGCGTGCACTTAAACTGCTGTTACTGCAGATCACATAATGTATGTAGTACACTTAGCAGCATAAACAAACAAACAAAACAACAAACAAGACTTGAAAAGCTCGAAGAAATGTAAAAGGAATCTTGCAGAAAACAAACAAACAAACAAACAAACAAAAAAAACAACGACTTTTCCAGTAAGTACAGGTTGAAATATATGGAAAAGAAAACAGTTACCTTAGCTTTGGCTGGTTTCACCTTGCTGAGAGGATGGTACTGCTTTTCAGGAAGGTGAACAGAGAGGCTATCTGGCAAGAGGCTGCAGAGTCTGGAAGGCCTCACACAAGAGCAGAGAAATGACAGGCCTGACTATGCCATATCCTTCCCATCCAGGTGGGAGCACCAGCTAGATCTACTGGGGGTTAGAAAGTAAGGAAACTGTTCAATAAATTCTAGTATACTTGAATTTTGTTTTCATCGTTGGCCTTGTGTTTTGTACATTTGAGAAAGCATGGGGCAGTACAGCCCTATTTCTAGAGGGTTTCAAGTTCGGGTTTTCTTGCTTTTGGTTTGCTTATGAGTAGAAATGACGGTTCATGCGTTTTCAAAAGATGAGGTGTGGACAGTGTGAGTTCATCTGATTCTGTTGGAGTGGCAATAATTAGAAGGGGGAGTATCCCTGATATCTCTTTTATGAGCAGGTGAGCTACAAAATCATCCCCCAGAGGAATTGTTAAAATATTTGGTCCTGAAGGTCTGTATTCTAACACTTTCCCCTGTGGAGCTAGTCACGTTGCAGATCAGAGATCAAAGGGGCAGTGGAAAGAACTGACAACTGAATATTAAATGTGGTCCATTTCCTAAGAGTGTGTGTATTATTCAGATGATGTTTATGTTTCAATAAATGTTTCAACATTTGAAGTGTATGAACAGTGTTTTTGGTGAAAATTGTTTGTGGTATTTCTGAATAATCAGGTCATCCTTCTCCTCAAAAGAAGAAAACAGAAGTGCTGAATATTACGTAACTGTTTAAAAATGAGTAACTGGAAAAGAAATTTCCATACAGGTGCTTATTATGCTCCTAAATATTTTCTTGAAGAGTGACGGTTTCAAAAATCTGTAATAGATGGATTTGCCTTTAACCCATTGACAATGAGATTTAGTACCCATTTATTTTCACTTGATAGCTTCTGGATGTGGTTAAGTCTTAACTTCAGTGGCATTATGGGACAGAAGTATAAATCTAGTATAAAAAGTAAAATCTGACACTATTTTTTTTTTTCATTCATTCTCTATTTTTCTTGCAGAGAGATGCAGGGAGAACAAATATGCCAGATATTCTTGATATATTACTCCCACAACATTAAACATTTTTGTATATTTAGGCCGTCTTTATGTCTTTGTTGCACAGGGGATAATCACTGTCTTTTCAATGAATATTTGCACTTGCCACATGTGCCAAATCCATCAGGAATTCTGCAAAATCCTTCACCAATCCTGTTTTAAGTCCACTGATTGGGTTAATCACAAATGTAGGCAGCAGCAGTTACAGTTCCTCTTCCCTTGTGCAATACACAATGCTCACTGCCCTCCCCAGTTACAGTATTCTGGATGACACACTTTTTCACTGGTGCTGGATTAAAAGTTTCTAGCCATGTCTGACTTGTGCCATGCACACACATCATGCAAGGTACAAATGAGACTGAATCATGGTTGATACTCCTCTCTCCATTGCAGAGACTACTTGCCTTCCATTTACTTAACAGGTAGCAGTAGGGTAAAGTTAATGGCTGTTCAGGATTCAGTGAAGTCACAGGGCTGTAGGGCTTTAGCTTGCTGGTTGTTGCTGCTGCAGCCCATAATGTACTTTCTATGAAACATACGTGATGTGCATACACATCACATGAGTAACTTCTGACTTGCTACACAGGTAAGCACTACTTTTTAAATTTCTGCACTTGAATCTTAAGGAAGCCCCCTACTTAGGACTTTCCTGATATTTCATTTTGTAGCAACCTGTGTAGAAAGTACATTAGAGCTGCTGAATATTTTATTGCTCTTTATTCAGAACATCATTTTCCAATTGTACAGTCTTTACAATCAGATTTACCTACAGGTTTCAATAGAAAATTCTTCTTATCAATATTTTCCTTGCACAGCTCTATCTCCACTTTTATGAGATATCATAGTAGTCAAATACAAATGCATTAGTGTCCATTTCTTATTAAAAAGCAGCACACTACAGGAATCTTTCTTTCATATGGAACTTCACTGACCCTGTGACCAGGTTGTGTTGCTCTCTATTCTGCAATACTTCCAAAGTAGCTTCAAGTTTTTCCCTGGAATAGATTCCTAGATTTCATGGGCATCAGGGGAGATGAGAGTCTGCGCCCACAATTACATACTGAAACTTCTTTCCTATATGACATGCTTACCAAAATAAAAGTCTGATATCAATAGTACCCAGGAAGAGCTAGTTGCTTTGAATGGGAGAGGTACACTTTCACTCCACAATGTATTCAAGAATTTCCTTGATGATGTGCTTGCCATTGCTGGTGACACAAAGCAACCTTTGGCAGGTTGCTGTGGATCTTTCAAAGGGCACTATTTGCAACTTCTTCATTATTGTCCTTGGTACGGTTAGATACCAATTTTCTGAATGACAGGCAGTGAGAATTAAAGCTATATGCATGTCTCTCTGGGACATGCATATACAGGAAATGTAGTTCTGCATCCCATTCACTAACATTGAATAATAGCACTGATTTGTTTTACCAGCAAATATTTCACAGGCAAATCAGGGAGGTGATCATTTTAGCTAGATCTTGAGGATGCATATGCATGACTCTGACACTCTAGGTAGACTTCAAATTATTGAAAACACTAACACAATTGTTTTCAACATCTGAGTATTTAATCAATTTTACACAAGTGATGATGACAAAGTATGTCTGAAAGGTTAAGAAATGTGGACAGGCATTTGTTTCTCTACATTGTCTGCCTCTTCCCTTTTCAGACTGGACTAAAAATTCCAATACAATTGCAGCATAAATACTTGCCTACATACCTACATATATACTCCATAAAATATGACCAAAATGAGAGGAAACAAGATACCATACGATACCATACTTAACTTTCTATGAAAATAAATCTTTCTTTATCCTCTAGATTTTTTTTTTTTTTTTGAACAGTGAATCTAAATAGAACAAAACATTGTTCCCTGAAGTTATGAATAAAGGTGAAGGGAATGTGAATAATTAATGTATCATAACTACAAGACAGGATTAGCTTTAGTATCCTATATATTATCAGGAATTGCTTTTCAGTATAGATTTAAGTAACACCAATCAGAGCTGGTCCTAGATAGTCATATCCAGTCGAGACATGACATACCTGTACATCCACACACCCATAATTCATCAGTTCTAGATTGTCCTTACCAAGATTATTTTCCTTGCTTATTACTTTGTCTGTTTAACCTCTCTATCTCTCTAATTGCCTTTCCTGGTTCCTGCCCCTAGCTGTGGCAAAGATATTTTACCATACTATCTTATGGCCTAATCCTACTGAATCCCTGCCATTCATTACTGAACTTCTGATTTCTACCTCTGACCGGCACGTACAAACATTCACTGCCTTTTCTCACTTGATCTAATGGTGCATCTCATATTTGAATAGAAGTTCTCTTCATGTTTGAAAACTCAACTCCTGTGCTCCTCGTTTTTTTTTAAGTTTCATCTATGTAATTTCCACAAGGTTAGAGAAAGCAGTATTTTAAAAGTATATGAAAAAATAACTACCCAGTTCTTCATACCCATCAATGCCCATCAGAAGTCTTTCGTCTCGTAAGTAAATAAAAAATATTTTATGTTGGTAATAGTTTCATGTTTTCTTATCCTTTCTGTTGTTAGTTTTTTTTTTTTTTGTTTGTTTGTTTTTTTGTTTTGTTTAATTTTGCATATTGGAAAAGAGGTCCAAACTTGACTCTTTATGTTAACACAGATTTGCAGCATAGTCACCACCATAGCTATTTAGCAACTACTGCTATAGATCAAAGCCTGGAGGGCCCAGGCTATTCAGAAAAGCAAAAGCTCATCCTTTCTTCTTGCTACTAAATATAGCTATACATATTTAATGAATAAAGTATGAGAATACATACTAAAAAGTATGATGGTTTTGATAAACAGTTGAAAGACTGTATCACATGTTATACCCAAGATACATATTTTGTTTTCACAGTTTTTGTATTATATCTGTGTCTGGTCTTCTTCCGCCCATCTGCTAGGTCTTGTTCCACAATGTGAAGGAGGATACTAGGGAAAAGGTTTCTGAATGGAAAATGTAGGTATTGTATCTAGGGTTAAGATACCAGCATGGGAAGTTATCTGCGATCATCATAGACTTGCAGGTGCATCCCATCAGGTCCCATGGATTTACTTGTGTGTTATTCATGAGTGGACATTTTTTGTAGTATTGCTTTTATCACCTATGCATTTCTAGAGGCCTTTCTTCTTGTCTATGACATCCCTTGCTAGATTTGATTCCATATGGGCTTTGGCTTCCCTAGCCTTACATCTGCATAAGTGCAAGCATACATAGTTCTCGCTTTGAAAACAGAGATTCACAGCAAAATCATTATTCACTGTTTTAACATGTGTTGATCTGTGTTTTGAGCTATGGCCAAGAAAATGAATGCCTTGTAATTAGTTGAGTTGTATCCTAAGTGAAAAGGAATTAATTTATCATCTGCTGCCAAGGAAGCCAGTGGCAAAATTCTCATTGAATTCAGAGAGAATAAATTCTTGGCAAAAAAAAAAGAATAAATAAATAGAAAAAGTCTAATCAGCTATGCTTTGTTAGACGTAGGCAAGCATGGTGGTTAGATGTAAAACTGCTTTTCCTAAACTGTACTTTTAGATTTGGCAGGAACATTTTGATAGTAAATGTGCATTGATACTTGAGGAAATAAGTTTTAGTAGAAAGCCTTTAAAATGACTGAGGACTTATTTATGTAGGACAGCATAGCTAATTGCAATAAATACAGATTTAAACTTATGGATAATTATATTGCCGTCCCTCTGGAATCAGACTTGTGAGCTGCATTATTACTATGATTATATTACATTATGCCAACTAAAATATTCTCTTATATATGTGGAAGACCCACTCTTCCTTTCTAGTTAAAGCCACAAGACAAGCTGAGGAAGAGGTGGAAAGAACTGGGGGAGACTAAGATGGAGAGAGAGGGAGAAGGATTAGTTACTTGATATGAATTACTGGTCTTAGTATTTTGTATACTGAATTCCTTTTAATGTTCCAGAATGATAAATGATACTTATTTCTTCAGTTCCATTAATATTTTCCCCTACATCTGGCATATACATGCATTAGATGAACGTTCATTTTTATCATTCAGTTTACAGTGAATATATTGCTTTTTATGCACAAAAGTATGTTTAATGAATAGCTCAATGATTTTGTCAAACTGTGGAATATTAATCTCATTGCATGCCTTTATATAAGTTTAATACTTTAATATTTTTGTGATTTTTTCTAGCACAGCAAAAGAATAATGAAGAAGAAAGTAAGAGGTATAGTAAAAATAAAATTAATCTATTTCAAGAGGTCACATAAGTCACAATGATGATGAAGAAGATAAACTTATCAGCAATGAAAATTAGGCAGAATCCATACAAAATACACAAATTCATAAACTAAAAGCTCTGCAGTTTGTCAGAATTTGAGGAGGAAGACATTATTTCATAAAATATCAGCCTGTTATTCATAGATGGCCAGATACTTTTTTCTCATTAAGAATAATATATTTCTCCTCAAACAGCTCCATCAAGTAAGTGAACCAATTTGTTGTGTAAGAAGCAATCTAGCAAGACTAACTGTCTCCAAGTGGTCTGTGACAGCTAAGCTTCCTAGCTATGGGAGTAAATTATTGCTATGGCTCAGTCCTGTGTATGGAGACAGGTGATGCTGTCAGGGACAGGATATTAAAAGGATATGCTGTGATGGGACAGGATATTAAGAGGTAGGGATAACTACTATCTTGTCTGTTGCTGATGGGCAGGGCACAGGGAAAAAGATTGGAGATGGCATTTTCACTACAGTAATCTAGACGTGCATAATTTCTTTGGACCAAAAAGAGTGATGAGAACTGAGTGGAACGTGTCCTTTAAGGGACTGGCAGCTTGCATCGCAGTCTGCAGTGCACTGAATAGCTGGCAGAAGGGAGTTCTGCAGGGCACATTTCAGCCTTCTGCAGCTGACACAAGGAATAGTTGCCTGGATGGAGAGAAATGACAGGAAGATGTACTTCAAGGCTGTGCACATGAAAGTCATTCCTGATATAGTGCTATGAAGATGTGAAACCCTTTGTTTCTCTAGTTATTCAACAATTATTTTTCTTTTCCTGTCCATATATTACTTACCCAGTGCTTTGCAAAGGAGGTACTGGGTATCATTTCTATGTGTAGTCACATCAGCTGGGCTTTCATATGATGCAATTTTCAAAAGCACTTGGTTTTGGCCTAATCTTGTCCTCCTTGATGTTACTGATAAATTTAATCCTGATTTATTTGGAATGTGTCTGACCGCTGACATTTTGCCTGTTGCCGTTTCCTTTAAAATCATCAGTGCCTCAATGTGTCAGTTGTTTATAAAAATGATTTTAGCATCTCTATGAAGCTTTCAATTATAAGAACATTTTCTTGTTATAATAACAATAAGCACTTTTCCTCTTCCATTCCTTAATTAGATAATGTTGGGAAAAAAGACCACACAAGTGAATCCTTCAGCTTCCATGTTGGTAGGTGCTCAGATGTCTTTTTTACATTTGTCCTCAAGCAGACATTTTATGGGAATGAGGCTATGGCAAACAAACAAAAAAAAACAAACAGAACCAAACAACAACAAAACAACAAAAAGTTATTGTTAGCAAAAATTAAAAATTCAGAAAAATAATTTCCTCTTTTTTGTTTGTTTGTTTGTTGGTTTTTGTAAAGCTGTTCTTGGGTTTCAAAGCTGAAGGAATTCACACTTTTTGGATAAAAAGAATTATAAATCTCGTTCAAAAGACAAGCATTTTGGAGTATTGGAAGTGTTCTCTTGCCCTGTATTTCTACATTTTTGTCTGTGATTCTGTACTTTGAGACCTTCTCATTGACTTTGGAAATGTTAGACCTGCAATCACAAATTTCAGAAACCCAGTTACATATCCTCTCTTCCTCTATTGTTAATTTTGCTAAAGCCAGGAAATATGACTAATGCTTACAAGTTCTCTGTAAGTGCCCATATTATCCAAATCTGCCTGTTCTGTTTAGAACAAAGGCTGTGGAAGTGGTCTACCTTGACTTCAGCAAGGCTTTTGACACCATTTCCCGCAGCATTCTCCTCAAGAAACTGGCTGCTCTTGGCTTGGACTGGCGCATGCTTCGTTGGGTTAGAAACTGGCTGGATAGCCGGGCCCAAAGAGTCATGGTGAATGGAGTCAAATCCAGTTGGAGGCCAGTTACTAGTGGCGTTCCCCAGGGCTCGGAGCTGGGGCCGGTCCTCTTTAATATCTTCATTGATGATCTGGACGAGGGCATCGAGTGCACCCTCAGTAAGTTTGCAGATGACACCAAGCTATGCACGTGTGTCGATCTGCTTGAGGGTAGGAAAGCTCTGCAGGAGGATCTGGATAGGCTGCACCGATGGGCTGAGGTCAACTGCATGAAGTTCAACAAGGCCAAGTGCCGGGTCCTGCACCTGGGGCACAACAACCCCAAGCAGAGCTAAGGCTGGGAGATGAGTGGTTGGAGAGCTGCCAGGCAGAGAAGGACCTGGGAGTGATGGTGGATAGTCGGCTGAATATGAGCCAGCAGTGTGCTCAGGTGGCCAAGAAGGCCAACAGCGTCCTGGATTGCATAAGAAACAGTGTGGCCAGCAGGTCTAGGGAAGTGATCGTCCCCCTGTACTCAGCTCTGGTGAGGCCGCACCTCGAGTACTGTGTTCAGTTTTGGGCCCCTCGCTACAAGAAGGACATCGAGGTGCTTGAGCGAGTCCAGAGAAGGGCGACGAAGCTGGTGAGGGGCCTGGAGAACAAGTCTTACAAAGAGTGACTGAGGGAGCTGGGCTTGTTCAGCCTGGAGAAGAGGAGGCTCAGGGGCGACCTTATCGCTCTCTACAGATACCTTAAAGGAGGCTGTAGCGAGGTGGGGGTTGGTCTGTTCTCCCACGTGCCTGGTGACAGGACGAGGGGGAATGGGCTTAAGTTGCGCTGGGGGAGTTTTAGGTTAGATGTTAGGAAGAACTTCTTTACTGAAAGGGTTGTTAGACATTGGAACAAGCTGCCCAGGGAAGTGATGGAGTCACCATCCCTGGAAGTCTTTAAAAGACGTTTAGATGTAGAGCTTAGGGATATGGTTTAGTGGGGACTGTTAGTGTTAGGTCAGAGGTTGGACTCGATGATCTTGAGGTCTCTTCCAACCTAGAAATTCTGTGATTCTGTGAACAAAGTTAACTTCTTTATTCATTTTTTATGTATATATCTAAACTTCAGAAAAAAAAAAAAAAAAAAAAAAAAAAAAGACTTGCAACACTAAGCTGCTTCCTTGTGATTGATCCCACCACCCAATGCTATTAAGGCATTCCTGTGTTGGCTGTATAATTATTATTCAAAAGAAGAAAGAAATAAATGCATGTGGACAAACCTGTGGTAATTCATACTCTAGTGTCTTCCTTCTTGAATTCTGATTAAAAGAAAAGGGGATTTGAGCCAGTTAAGAAGTATGGGGGGACAGAGTCAGAAAGAGGAAAGAGGTCAATGCTTCATAGTACAGATGTCACAGAATAATCCCAACAGATTTCTGTCAAAAATGAGTGTCTCAGAGTTACCTGATTCTGCCCTTTCCAGTATCACAATTATATCATTAATGATGATATTCCTGAATGTATTCCTTCTAATATTATTTTCAAACACAATGCACGTTTATCAAACACAATCAGCTCCTCAAAGAAATAATCAGACAACTTTGTTTTGAATGCCATTTCATTTCAGAACTCTTGTGGGATTCATTGGATGGGCTATATGCAAATTTTAGTAAATGAAGCTGTACCCTAGAGACCAATAACAATAAAACACCATGCAACAAAAGCAAATATGTGCCTTTAAGTAACAAATTATTTTTTAGATACCAGATAGTACTGTGATTTTAAAGTATGTTTCTGATGCTGCCAAGCTGTGATCAGGTAAATGGCCTGTGCCATGAGGAAGTGACTTAGGTTTCTCCCATGTTACTTGACATAGTCAATTTCCTGTAATAGCCTCTGATTATGGAATGAATGTTTCAGATCAGCCTTGCAAAATGGTTCATTCACATCAATAGAAGCACAGCTGGCTGAATATTCTTCAGTATACTTTTTCAGAGGAAAATACTGAGTTATTAAAACAAACTGATTAGGCATAAAGGTCTCTTCCAATGAGATTACTCCTCCTGCCAAAAGGTGAGAAAACTAGCATTTCCATTAAACACACACACATGCACACAAAACAAACAAACAAAACAAAAACAAAAAGCAAAATGCTTTTCAGAATACTTAAAACAAATATATATTTAGAATTAAAACTTGATCTACAGCTGTGCTGGATCTGCCTGGGATGGAGCTCACTTTGCCACAGCATCTCCCCCAGTGCTGTGCTCTGCACCATCAGCCAGCACAGCCCTGGTACCACACCACTGTTTTGCCTCTCACTGAGCGGTGCTGGCCCAGCACCAGCCTCTTTCCAGCCCCCCAAAGCCAGCAGGCTGTGGGTGGGTGAGGGGTGGGGAGGGGGCAGGGCCAGGGCAATGGACATAAAATGATCCCAAGGTGTTCCAGACTGTGTGATGTCAAACTCATCAATAAAAGCTGGAATGGGAGGGGAAGGAGAGGGGAAACGAAATCAGAAAGGGAAGAGGAAGGTTAATGGGGGGTTCACACTACAGATATTGAGAACCTGCTTCCTAAGATGTGGCCAAGCATTGCCCATTGGTGGGAAGTAGAGAATAATTATTTATCTCCCTTCCCTTCCCTTCCCTTCCCTTCCCTTCCCTTCCCTTCCCTTCCCTTCCCTTCCCTTCCCTTCCCTTCCCTTCCCTTCCCTTCCCTTCCCTTCCCTTCCCTTCCCTTCCCTTCCCTTCCCTTCCCTTCCCTTCCCTTCCCTTCCCTTCCCTTCCCTTCCCTTCCCTTCCCTTCCCTTCCCTTCCCTTCCCTTCCCTTCCCTTCCCTTCCCTTCCCTTCCCTTCCCTTCCCTTCCCTTCCCTTCCCTTCCCTTCCCTTCCCTTCCCTTCCCTTCCCTTCCCTTCCCTTCCCTTCCCTTCCCTTCCCTTCCCTTCCCTCCCCTCCCCACCCCACCCCTCCCCTCCCCTCCCCTCCCTTCCCCTTGTCATGGAGTTTAGTTGGCCATTGGTGTGAAACCACCACAACAGCAAATACAAGTATAACCTTGAAGTATAACCTTCCTACATAATATCTGAAATAAAATATTTGATTGATTCCCTCTTGTTTTATTTTTTAGGCTTTTTCTTTTTTTTTAAAAGTTTGAATTTTGACTTGTATCAAGTCAGTGAAAATGTCAAAAATTCTTGCAGGATAGTATTTGTATTATTATTTTTTTGCTTTCTTTTTTTTCAAAGTCCATTATAAGGGCAAAGGTGAAACATTTTTCTATTCATAATTTTGAAATCCTTTTGCTTGTTTGAACCACAAACACTATGCTCATCATGTAACTTTTTTACATACTGTGCTAAATGAGCTTGTTGCAAGTTTTCCTTCAAACAAAATATTTGGGTGCCTGATTTAATGAAGAGCCCCCACTAGCTGTTATTGATGATGGAGTTTGATAAGATTGCCACAAATAGTGAAACCAGTCTAATCACCTCTAGCAAAATGTAATGGTACATAAACACACTATTCTCTACAAATTATGCTAATACATCACATAAGGTAACCACTGCATGTATTTCCTGTAGTGATGAGATGTGCATGTCTTTTTACAGAGAATACAATTATCTCCATGTAATGCCTGCTGCATAAATACCTGTCAGAAATGGCTTCAGGCTTGTCAGTCCATGTAATGATATTTTAATTTGTGCTTTAGAGAGCTGCCCTCCACTTGTTGGTGTGACTTTGATCTAGATCGTGTTGCCATGTTAACTGATTATAGTACCTATTTCCAGGTTTCTGAAAACAAGCTGTAATTCTGTGTGCATCTTTTAAAGCTAAGACTTTATACACGAATCCATGCCATGGTATTCAAGGTATTTCATCACTTGACTTTACGTATCCTGCCATAATGCCTATGTCCTTATTTTTCTATTCTAGGTAGCCACGTGTGCTGCTCATCTTTTTCTGCTGTTGATACTTGAAGATTTTCTGTCTTAAAGGGTCGTGAATGCCTGGCATGCAGAAAACCATTGCCAGTCACTTAAAAACAAAAGCAAAAATAAAAACAAAACCTACGCCCCCCCCCAAAAAAAAACAAACAAACAAAAAAAAAGAAAAATATAAAGGACACCATTATGTTTCTGATTATTCTGGTAGTGGGTTTCAGATAGACCTTTTTGTTATCTTTAATATGCTGTCAGATGAAGATGTCTTGGATGCAAAAATAAATATTTTCTTCATCTTCCACATATTGGATCAGAGTCATGGTGGACATGGTGGAGCAATCTTTTTTTTTTCTTTTTTTTTTTTTTTTCTGGGGGGAGGGGGGTTGGAGAGCATGTCTAGTACTCTTGTGTTTTTTTTTTTTTTTTTTTTTTTTTTTTTTTTTTTTTTTGTTTTGTTTTATTTTGTTTTGGTAGCTGAACTGCGAGGCTTTCTCACATGGCTGCAGGATGACACCCTGCCATGCCTTCTAACAAACTGGTGAGCTAAATAGCTTAACATTATACTGAAAAAAACAACACTCTGTACTGCTTGAAAGTGTTGGAACATGGGGAAAGGATTCAGCAACAATATCAGCAGAGAAAGGGAGACTTACATTTCTGAGTTTATCTGTAAATGTTCCATATCCTGGCAAATTATTGCTGATTTCCAGTAATAGAGCATGTCTAATTATTTGAGACAGACTATTGTATACAAAATTAAGGTCTAAAGCTACAACAACTTCATTTGCATGTTTCATACAGCTCATTGCCTCCACAAGTTGTTGTATTCACCTGCACGGGTGATTTTCTTCTCTCCCAAGTCAGCAAACCAGCATGATAGTAAATATGTAAACAAATTTACATATTTACAAATTTACAAATTGGTCATTCGATTGGGTACCTCGCAGGGATCGGCTGAAGCAAGGGTTCCTGGCAGGGAGACGAATGAAGCCAACCCCAAACCCCCCAGTAATGCGGAACAGAGCCGTGGGGCAGTTCAAGCGGGGCAGGGGGGAGAACCTAGACCTCGCCATGGTGGGCACCCGTCGCAGCGGCCGGTCCGAGGTGGCAACCCGAATGGAGGAGATGCTGCCTCTCTGGGCTCACGTGGGCACCCAGGCAGATCCCCTGAGGGGGGAGGTGGCAGTCCAGACAGGACACTGCAGGGAACTCCAGAATCCAGAGGCCCATCTGGGCCATGAGGGAGGAGAGCGCTGTCATGGGTGCAGGTGTGCCCTGCTTCAGGGTCTCCTCGAGCATGTGGCTGGGCTGCAGCGGGAAACCGGCAGCCTGAGGGAGTCTCTGAGGGTGATAGATAGGAGGGGTCTCCCTGCCCTTGCTGTTGCTCGGCAGCCCCCTCCTATGTCCCGACAAGGGGTAGAGGCTGCCCCCGTTGACCACATGCAGAACAGAGGGCTAGACTGTCCGCAAGAGAAAAGGGGCTGGACCCTTTCTGCTCCTTGGCTCGGAGCAGAAAGAGACGTCTGCCCCAGACACCCACAGTGCCACCTACGCCCACGGTGTCCCTGGGAAATAGATTTGAGGCTCTCAGGGAGGTTGCAGAAGAGGCTGAGGGTCTGGACAGCAGTCCGAACCTGGGAAGCAACCCTGAGAAGAGAGTCAAGATTAGGGGAAGGGCAGAACATAAGGATCAGGGCTGGATGGAGCACCGCATTGTAACTGGTTCCACAAAAAAAGAGTGGAGAGTCCTGGTGATTGGGGACTCCTTGCTGAGGAGCACTGAGGTTCCTATCTGCCACCCAAATAACCTAGCCAGAGAAGTGTGCTGTCTTCCTGGGGCATGTGTCAGAGATGTTAGGAAGGCTCTGCATTAACTCATTAAACCAGAGGACTTCTACTATCCTCTCGTAGTCATTCAGGTTGGATCCTGGGAAGCTGCTACTAGAAAAATGAAAAATATTAAAAAGGACTTTGCATCCCTGGGGAGGTTGTTGAGGGGATCGGGGGTGCAGGAAGTGTTCTCTGTCCTCCTGCTGGGTGACTGGCGTGCAGGTAAAAGGAGCAGAACAGGACAGGTAAATGCCTGGCTGAGGGGGTGGTGTCTGGACCAGGGATTTGTGTATTTTGATTTTGGGCCGTCCTTTGAGAGGCCGGGTATGTGGGCTATGGACAGGCATCAACTGAACAAGTGGGGCACAAGTGTGTTGGGGAGCAAGCTCTCTGGGCTGATTACTAGGGCTTTAAACTAGGTTTGATGGGGGAAAGGAGGGGAGCTAAAGGTGAGAGAGAAGGGCTGGGGGAAGTTGTCACTGCTGTCACTGTTGAAGACAGGGAAAAACTTCTGAGCTCTCCCATAGGATTGTCTGAGGGCTCCTCAGAGAAGGTAACATTCTTGATCCCCCATCCAGTATCTTCTTCTTGCATCCCCCCAGGGGTTATTGCACCTGCTGCTTCCCTAAAGTGCCTGTACACCAATGCACGGAGCATGGGAAATAAAAAGGATGAGCCCAAGGTCGTGGGGCCACGATCTCGTTGCGATTACTGAGACGTGGTGGGACAGCTCACATGACTGGAACGCTGTCATTGAGAGCTATGTCCTCTTTAGGAAAGACAGGCTGGGGAAGTGAGGGGGTGCAGTTGCCCTTTATGTGAGGGAGCCCTTTATGTGAGGGAGCAATTAGAGTGTACCCAGCTCCAGCTGGGGGAGGGTGAAGGACAAGTGGAGAGCTTGTGGGTAAGAATTAAGGGGTGGGCTGATATGGGAGACACTTATATCCCTTAGCTTAGGGATATATCCCTATCCCTTAGCTTAGGGATATGGTTTAGTGGGGACTGCTAGCGTTAGGTCAGAGGTTGGACTCGATGATCTTGAGGTCTCTTCCAACCTAGAAATTCTGTGATTCTGTGATTCTGTGACACAGTGGTGGGGGTATACTACAGGTCTCCAGATCAGGAGGAGGAAGTCGATGAGGCCTTCTACCAGCAGCTGCTAGTAGCCTCACGATCACAAGCGCTGGTCCTCCTGGGGGATTTCAATTACCCAGACATCTGCTGGGTAAGCAACTCGGCCAGGCACGAGCAGTCCAAACTGTTCCTACAATGCGATGAGGAAAATATTCTGACGCAGGTGGTGGAGGAGCCAACGAGGTGGGGGGTGCTCCTGTACCTCGTTCTTACCAACAGGGATGGCCTTGTTGGGGATGTGAAGGTTGGGGGCAGCTTGGGATGCAGTGACCATGAGATGGTGGAGTTCCAGATGGAACTAGGCAAAGGAAGTAAGGCTAAAAACAGCATTGCTACCCTGGACTTTTGAAGAGCCAACTTTGACCTCTTCTGGGACCTGCTTGGGAGTATCTCATGGGATAGGCTGCTAGAAGGCATGGGTGCTTGTGAGAGCTGGGCTACATTTAAGCAGCACTTCTACCATGCTCAAGATCAGTGCATCCCAAAGAAATCAGGGAAGGGGGGCAGGAAACCCACATGGATGAGCAAGGAGCTCATCAATAAGATCAAAAGAAGGTCTATGAAATATGGAAAAAGGGCCTGTCCTCTTGGGAGAGTATAGATGTGTTGTCAGGGCCTGCAGGGATGCGACGAGGAAGGCTAAAGCCCACCTAGAGATGAGGCTTGCAAAAGAGATAAAGGATAATAAGAAGGGTTTTTTCAAGTATGTAAACAGCAAGAGGAAGACTAGCAATAATGTGGGTCCCTTCCTGAATGAGGGGGGTGTCCTGGTCATGGGAGATTCTGAGAAGGCAAAGATACTGAATGCTTTCTTTGCTTCCGTCTTTGCTTCAAGGACACTCCCCTGGGATCCTCACCCCTGGCAATAGGACAAAGGGTCTGGGAAATGGAGGGCTCCCCCCTGGTGGACGTGAGAGTGGTTTGGGAGCGTCTGAGTGGGCTCAACACACACAAATCCATGGGTCCCAATGGGATGCATTCACGTGTGCTAAGGGAGCTGGCAGATATGATCGACGAACCGCTCTCTATCATCTTTGAAACGTCCTGGAGAACAGGTGATGTGCCTGAAGACTGGAGAATAGCCAATGTCACTCCGGTCTTCGGGAAGGGCAGGAAGGAGGATATGGCAAAGTATAGGCCAGTCAGTCTCACCTCTGTCCCTGGAAAGGTATTGGAACAGCTTGTTCTGGATGCCATCTCCAAGCAATTGGAAGAGAAGAAGGTTATGAGGAGTAGTCAGCATGGATTCACCAAGGGGAAGTTGTGCTCGACCAACCTCATTGCCTTCTGTGATGGCATCACCAGCTGGGTAGATGAGGGGAGAGCAGTGGATGTCATCTACCTTGACTTTGGCAAGGCTTTCGATACTGTCTCCCATGACATCCTGCTAGCAAAGCTGAGAAAGTGTGGGATAGAGGAGTGGACAGTAAGGTGGGTTGAGAACTGGCTGACTGGCCAAGCTCAGAGGGTGGTGATCGACAGAGCAGAGTCCAGCTGGAGACATGTGACTAGCGGTGTTCCCCAGGGGTTGGTGCTGGGTCCAGTCTTGTTCAACATCTTCATCGATGACCTCGATGAGGGAATAGTGTTTGCCCTCAGCAAGTACGTCGACGACACAAAGCTGGGAGGAGTGGCTGACATGCCAGAAGGCTGTGCTGCCATTCAGCGAGACCTGGACTGGCTCAAGAGATGAGTAGGAAGAAAGCAAATGAGGTTTAGTAAGAGCAAGTGTAGAGTCCTGCACCTGGGAAGGAACAACCGGACACATCAGTACAGGCTGGGGGATGACCTGCTGACGAGGAGCTCTGAGGAGAAGGACCTGGGGGTCCTGGTGGACGACAGGTTGACCATGAGCCAGCAGTATGCCTTAGTGGCCAAGAGAGTCAATGGCATCCTGGCGTGGGAGGTGATCCTCCCCCTCTACTCTGCCTTGCTCAGGCTTCACCTGGAGTACTGTGTCCGGTTCCGGGCTCCCCAGTACAAGAAAGACAGGGATCTCCTGGAAAGAGTCCAGCGGAGGGCCACAAAGATGATACGGGGCCTGGAGCATCTTCCCTATGAAGAAAGGCTGAGAAACCTGTGTCTGTTCAGCCTGGAGAAGAGAAGACTGAGAGGGGATCTCCTCCATGTATATAAATATCTGAGGGGTAGGGGACAGAAGGATGTAGCCAACCTTTTCTCAGTGGTTTGTGGGGATAGGACAAGGGGCAATGGCAGCAAGTTAGAGCACAGGAAGTTCCGCACTGACATGCGAAAGAACTTCATGGTGAGGGTGACGGAGCATTGGAACAGGCTGCCTAGGGAGGTTGTGGAGTCTCCTTCTCTGGAGATATTCAAGGCCTGTCTGGACTTCTACCTGGGCAACCTGCTCTGAGGAACCTTCTTTGGTCCCGACGATCTTTTGAGGCCCCTTCCAACTCCTACAGTTCTGTGATTCTGTGAAATCAAAAAGAGATCTCATATTTCCTTTACAGATATATATATATATATATATATGTATGTGTATTTTAACTCAGCATCCATTTCATCAGTATGTCTGTCTCATGAGATTAAAAGTTAAGGTCTATCTTATGCTCACTAGTGATAAGTTAACTGAATATATCTTCTGTAGAGGTGTCTGACAACAAAGAGATCTTTCTAGTGATGCTAATGGCCTTTTTTGACAGATCTTGAAGTTTGGCAGTGCCTAGATAGGAAATTCAGCCTTTCTCTCTCCCTGAAAAAGAAAAATAATAATAATTAGATGTTTTTTAGCAATTGCAGTCTTATAGTCTGGCTTCTTACTATAAATTCGTTAACCTGATAGTCAGGTGAGTTGCTGGAATAAAAACAATCAGAAAGGATGGTCTGCAATGAATGTTTGCAGGGTGTTCAAAGTATATGCCTGCTGCATGCTGTATCTGCAGGGATTGCTTGAGGGCAGACAGGAAGGAGAAAGTTTCTACCTGAAAGACTAAGAACAATAACATTATTAGGTGAAAATAATTTTAGATCATTTATGTGGGTAAAGAATAGCAATAAGACATCTAAATCATCCTTTTTTCTCAGTGTTGTATGTGACGAGTATTTTCCAGCTTGATAGTTAGAGGGAGAAACTGGCTTCTTGCCTGGAAGATACTAACTCACAACTGCCGATACCCCTTTAACTGAAATGGGGATAGGTACTAAACACAGGGAGGACATAGAGAGAAATTCAAGAGTGAAAAGGTCTTTGTCTAATTCACTTCACCCTTTTTGGTGATGGTACTCTTGGTTGCAAGGACAATATTGAAATGCCACTTAGAGGGAAAAACAACAACAACAAAATCTAAACCACCTGATCTACAAGTTTTATTCCTTACAGTATGTCACAAGTACTAGCACTAGCATAATAAATAAATAAATAAATAAATAAATAAATAAATAAAACCAAACCAACCAAACAAACAAAAAACAAAAACAAAAACAACAAACCAAACAAAAAGAAAAAAAAATCAATGCACTCACACTAATGAAAGTCTAAGTGCTATAATTTCTCAATGTGCTGTGCAGAGCACTCTGCAGGAAAAAGTCTCATGGAAAACAGTGGGACCACCCAGTGAGTACAAATATAATTTTCAGTCCCATTTATGATTCTGTTGCATTGAAAGTTACAGTGAAATTGCCACGCAAGCAATGTGGTCCCAGATGAAGTAGATTCTCATTATGTTTTAATTTCTAAGGCAGTTATTGTTTCATGTATGATATATAGTGAAAACACTGAAGAATGAACTTTTAAAATGTGGGTGACTGTAGAGAAGCAGGATTTGAAGTTGCTTTCCTTCAAATACATGATGCGCTACTTTCCTTCCCACCCTTTGTTTTGTCAGCAGACTTCTCATAGAAGTTTTGGTTTCTCCCAGAGTAATTGAAAGGTGGAAAATATGGTACAGAGATACTTTTCTGCAAGCATGAAGAAAAGAAGAAAACACATCAGTGAAAAAGACATCCTCCTCTGTATTTGAGAAGAGACAAAACAAACAAACAAACAAACAAGAAATTCCTCAAATTAACAGTTAATTTCCATTAAAATATTCATATCTAAGTCAGGGACAAAATCCTCATCATCTATGAGTGCAATTTTAAAATCAAAGGAGAGAGACAGCATGATTGTCTGCCAAATAAGCTGGAGTGTGCAGAGGAGGAGGAGGAGAAGTGAGGTAGAGGAAAAGAAAGGCAGTTGAGGAGACAGACAGGAAATAATAAAGGAAAGACAGAAAGTATTTCCTCAGACTGGCAAAGTTGTGCTTAGTTGTCAGTTTGTACAGTGTAATTTTACAAGTCTAACACAGAGATGTCTACTTTTATCAGTATGTAAAAATAATAAAATAAAATAAAATAAAATAAAATAAAATAAAATAAAATAAAATAAAATAAAATAAAATAAAATAAAATAAAATAAAATAAAATAAAATAATAAAATAAAATAATAAAATAAATAAAATAAAATAAAATAAAATAAAATAAAATAAAATAAAATAAAATAAAATAAAATAAAATAAAATAAATGTACTGGGTCTGGCTGGAATGTTAACTTTCCCTGCAGCAGCCCATACAGTGCCGTACTCTGCACTTGTAGCTGGAACAGCAGTGGTATCACACCAATGTTGTGTCTGCTGCTGAGCAGTGCTGGCACAGCATCGGGCCTTTCTCTAACCCTCCTAGGGGGTGGGCAAAAAGTGAGGAGAGAAACATCACCAGGACAGCTGACCTAAACCAATCAAAGGGATATTCCATACCATGTGATGTCACACTCAGCAATAAAAGGTGGAAACAGGAAGAAGAGGGGAGGGGTGGGCTCTCGTTGGAAAAACGTCGGTCCTTCTCTCGAACACCGGCTGCGTGCATTGAGGCCTTGCTTCAAGGACGTGGTCAATCATCGCTCATTTGTGGGAAGCAGAGGGTAATTTCTTTCCTCTGCACTTCCATATAGCCTTCATTTATTTTATTTGTTTGTTTTCCTCCCTTCTTTTTATTTTTCCCTTTCCCCCTCCCTTTTCCCCTTTCTCTTTTTATTTCCTTTTAGTTAAATTGTTTAGTTTATAATAATGTTTATTTAATTATTATTATTATTTCCCTTTAATTAAATTATCCTTATCTCAACCCGTGAGTTGTTCTTTGCTTTACTTCTCCCCCTCCTCATCTAAAAGAGGGGGAGTGAGAGAGCGGTTGTGGGGTTTAGCTGCCCAGCTCGGTAAAACCACCACAATAAAATAAAATAAAATAATCTTGGTGATGCTATTTAAGCTGACTATTAGAAACGTATGCATTACTCTTAATTAGGTTTGAGATTATGAGCAACAATATGGTCAGGAGAAGTTTCTTTCTGAGTATTCTGAGGCCTCTTATATATTTGTGTGTGTATGTGTGTGACCATAAATACATGCATTCCTACACTTCCAATTAAAAATGCTAATGTAATTCACTTTGTATTTGAATTGATACTGTTAATGGAGAGTGATTGAGAACACTAAAGAAGTAGGCAGAGGTTGGATGTTTTAGTCACCAATACTCCCTCTTCTTTTCTTCAGCATGCTACCTACATATTTGGACATCAAAATAACATTGTTCCTATCACAGTCATTGTGATCATAAAACTTATTTAAGCTGCTGATTTTTATGACTTGTGTACTTGAGGTACATTTTTAAAACAAAATTTTAAACCAGAAACAGCTTTGAAAAATGTTTTGAAAACTGCCCTGAAATCTTGAAAACATCAGCATAATCAGCTATGAAGTACAATACATAACTGAACAGTTTGCAATTATAATATGTACTCCAAAAAAAAATCTAGTAACATTTATTTGAAATAAATCCCTTTGAAGCAAGTGTTTGCATTTATGCTATGAAATGCAAGGCCCTACAAAACTGAAATACTGTGAAAGAATTCTCAAAAGTGAAGAGTAAATTAAATCTAAAAATTTATTTATATTCAACAAGTCTAGAGCTCAGATCCATGTCTTTTGGGTTGTTAGATAGCTAAAGGCACCAAATGCAATTAAAATAAGGTATTTTGTTGAATAGAAATAAGATCAAGTCCCCAAATTACCAGGGCTTTTCTTGAAAAGTTACATTGGAAATATATTTTATGCAACAAAATGAACATAGCACCAGTATTGCAAAAACTGTGCTTTTAAATGAATGCAACAGATTCTGTGATGAAGCATGTAACTATAACACTTGAGTCTGCCTACTTCTGACCATGGTCTTCCAGCTCACTCTAAACAAAATCATATTGTTTGACCTGGCAGAGGTTTTCATCAGCAGCAGATATCTTTCATGATGGTCTAAGAGAATAAATAGCAGAAAGGAAGCTCAGGTAAGGACAAAGGCACATACTACTGCTACCACTGTTGTGCTGTATCATTAAATAATATTGCTGGTCAACCATGATTCATTTTCAGTCCTTTTCTTCATTTGTGGGATTCACTCAAATCAGTTCTTAGGAAATAAACCCTTGCACCTTAAGAAAGCAAAACAGGTGAACAAGTTTTTAGATGGGGTTCTACTATAGTATAATTTTCAGTCTTCTCAGTTCTTTGCCTGTGCTGTAAGAAGAAGCGAGAAAAAACAAACAGAAGAATTTAAATCAATTACCTGTGACAGTTTCGGCAAGTATTCTGTCTAATTTCAAAATAATGGCATTGTCTTCAATTATTTTCAATGATGAATATAATGTTGGAAATTGCAAACTGTCATATTAAAACCTTCACAATATTTTGTTTAACATAGACAAATGCAGAGCTTTCATTTGAAAAAGAACATAATTGGTAATTCTGTGCCATCTTTGACTCAATGACTGATTTTGTGTAGATGAATTTTTATTAGTTAAACAGAGGTTTCTTCCAAAACATTTAATTTTATCCAAAGGTCTAAATATTTCCTTCCTTGTAATATGTTTTGCTTTTATAAGCTCATGCTTATTACCCACTTTGTAAATACTTGCATGGCCATTTTTCAGAGGTTTGCTCCTTTTTGTATGAATTTCAGGTGATTGTATCACCTTGGTCAGATCATTTCTCCATTTGTTTGCTTTTATGAATTTGTATAAATCTCACTGTGACTCTAAGCCTCAATGCAAAGCATTCTGAATCTGAAATGTTGAAATGCACCATTCTGATAATTTGGAGAGGATTTTTTATTTTTTTTCCCAGCTGAAACTATGAAGGAAATTTAAATGAAATTCAGAAAATCCTCAGGATCACCTGAAACTTAATCACTTCACTTCATAAAATAATTTACTGAGTCTTCATCTCATTTTCAACTTTGTCTTTCAAGGCACATGAACTTGCATGTTCTTCAGAAGGAATTCAATTGTAATATATTACTACAATATAGTTGTTTTACCATGCTGGGCAGCTGAACTCCATCACACTGCTCTCTCAATCCATGTCCTCAAAGAAAAGGGGGGGAGAAAATAAGATGGAAAGGACAAGCTAGAAAAGTGGGCTCATTAAACCTAATGAGGTTCAACAAGTCCAAATGCAAGGTGCTGCACCTGCCTTGTGGAAATCCCTGACATGAGAACACACTGGGAGAAAAATTCATTGAGAGAAGCCCTGCAGAGAAGAGTTTGTGGATTCTGGTGGACAAAAAGCTTGACATGAGCTAGCAGGGCATGCTTGCAGCCCAGAAAGCCAACTGTGTCCTGGGCTGCATCAACAGAGGGGTGACCAGCAGGTTGAGGGAAGTGATCATTCCCCTCTACTCTGCTCTTGTGAAGCTCGACTTGGAGTACTTAGTCTATGTCCTATGGTCCCCAGCACAAGAAAGATGTGAACCTGTTAGAGAGGCTCCCAGAGCAGGTCCACAGAGAGGATCAGAGGGTTGGTGCACTTCTCTTATGAAGAAAGGCTGAGAGAGCTGGGGATGTCCAGCCAGAAGAAGAGAAAGCTCTGGGGTGATATTATTGTAGCTTTTCAGCACTTAAAGGGAACTTATAAAAAAGATGATGGAGCAGTGTTTTACGTGGGCAGACAATAACAGGACAAGGAAGAATGCTTTTAGAGTAAAAGAGGGGAAATTTAGATATTAGGAGGAAATTCTTCACTAAGAAGGTGGTGAGAAACTGCAACAGGCTTCCCAGAAAAGTTGCGGATGCGCCAACCCTGGAGGTGTCCAGGATCAAGCTGGATGAAGCCCTGGGCAACCTGATCTAGTCAGTGGTGTCCCTGCCCATGACAGGGGGTGTTGGAACTAGATAATTTTTAAGGTCACTTTCAACCTGAGCCATTCTGTGATTCTATGATTCCATAAAAGGGCTTAAGGGTTGACGTAAGGACAAGGAGATCACTCAACAGTTATTGTCATGGGCAAAACAGAATCAGCATAGGGAATATTAATATAATTTATTAACTATCACTAGTAGAACAGAACAGTGAGAAACTAGAAGCAAATTAAAAACTCCTTCCCCCCAACCACCCTCTTCTACATCCTTCCCCCAAGCAAAGCAGGGGAATGGGGAGTATGCAGTCAGTCCCTGACACTTCATCTCTGCCACTCCTTCATATTCACTCTCTGCCACTTCTCCCCTCCCATGGTGTTGCGAGGACATTTGTTGTCGACAGAAGGAAGACACAGACGCTCAATATGAGTGATCAGTGAACTTCAATTTATTGGATAGCTCAGTCGTCTTTTATCTAATTCAATATAATTAGCTCATACATATTGCAAAAACTAAGCTCATGATTGGTTAGTGCATTTCTTTATTTTATCAGCTAGTTTCTCACCGAAATAACACAGTTAGTACTTTCCCAGACCACCAACAGATATCATGTCCTTGTACCTGAAACCTCCCTGAAACCTCCCAGATTTTACGTACTTTCTCAGACTCATATGAGCTGCGTTCGATACTTTGTTAGCTCGCGACCTCCTAGTTGCTCAACATTCACATGACCTACTTCACTTAACCATTCCTCCACACCATGGGATGCTGTTCTTCCCCAATTGAGCCTGCGGAGACTGCCCACAGGCAGCAGCTCTTCAGGAACTGCTCCCACAGGTCTCCGTACCACAGTGTATATCTGTCAGGAGTAAACTGCCCCAGCATAGGTCCTCCATGTGTGGCAGTTCCCCCCAGACCTCGTGCTCCTGTGTGGACTCCTCTCCATGGGCTACAGCTCCGGCCTTGGGCCTACTCCTGTGGGGGCTCTCCATGAGTGGCAGCCTCCTGCAGGCCACTGTCAGGATATTTTATACAAGATGTTCTGTGAGACCTCCTGGATGATTTAGAAGAAATGAAATCAGCTGAGTCATTCTTAAGCAACCTTCCTGCCTTTATTACGACCCATGAGGTTTCTTATCCTGTTTTATCTACACCCTATTGAAGAGTGACTGGGAGGCTGGATGGGAGTTTGGCCTCTTCCTGAGATTAACCATCCACAGTCTTAAATTTGCATTGATATTGTATACAAGATTGATAGGCATTGATATTATACACAAGATGTTCTGTGAGACCTCCTGGATGATTTAGAAGAAATGAAATCAGCGGCCCAAATATGTGCCCTACACTTCCATCTTCCCTGTGGTTTGGGATGTGACAGTGTTTAAACAGCTAGCATCGGGTGGTAGCCCCTTCTTGGTATACTGCCCAGCTACCAGCTTTTTCCATGGTTAACCATGGCACTGTAATGCCACAACTCTGAGAGCGGGCGTGTGAAGACAGTGTCAGAAGTTAGGTCTGATTTTCTATCCAGTGAAGAGATGAAATAACAGACTGCAAATCCTATAGAAGTGAGGAGGCAACAGCAATAGTATGTGTGCTAGCTCAGTTGCCGGTGTAGCCTCATTAGTTGGCTTTTATATCACCCTACAAATTAAAGCAGTTCCAGTAAGTGATGCCAGATACTTAGGAAATGCGTTATAAATTAAAAGCATCTTTTGATGTCCATGAGACCAAATATTCACAGCATTAAAATCTTCATTTGTTACATAAGACAAATTAAAACATCCTGATTCAACTGATTGATCTTAACATTATTGGTAAAATTACTTCAGGAAGATGTTTGCTACGAGTCATTCAAAGATATGCATAGATACAAGACTGAGAGCCTGAAACAAGTCAGAAAAGAAGCAAATCTTGTCTTTTCCTTATGTAGAGGAAGTCAGTACAGTACGTGCAAAGGACAGAGTTTCACGTACAGAGCTGTTGCATGGCTGAAGAGGAATGAAATCCTGTTTGAATATTGCAGGTCTTTTCATTGAGTGCTTAAAATGAACGGGTTTGGTTCAGCTTAACTATCCTAAAAGCTATTTAGCTCTGTTACTGGCATAATAAATGTTCAGTGGCTATGAGAAATGTAAAAGATAATTATATAGCTCAAATGTGAACGAAGTGGTAGGAGAGCAGTACTTCTAATGACATTGTTAACCATAAAAGGGTGAAATGGAAGCCTGTTCTTGTTAGGAGCAAAGGAGGCTCAAGGTAGTTTTGAGAATGTCAGATGCAGCAATGACCTTAAGAAAAAAAAAAGGCTGTAATATAATTACTTTGCACCATTCAGTGCATAGTTTTTTCTTCATATCTAAGAACACTTGCTAGAGAGAGAGAGAACACAGTGGACATGATTCCACAGCTGTTACTCACGCAAAGTGCCCATGGAAATCAATCAGCTTTTCAGTTCTATGAAACATGAGTACCTGTCCCAGTGCTTGCAAGTTATGTTCCTTCAGCTTCTTCCCTACTTTCTTGTGCTGAGTAGTGCTTTAATCCTCTGCTAGTCACAGAAGCCCACTCACGATGAAACCGGCTGATCATGAAACCCCTGGGAGCAAAAGTTTGAAAATGTGGTAGGCCAGGCTGTGGAGCCTGTTGTAACCTTTCAAAAATGTTGCTGACACTTGTTGCAAAATTACAATACATCCTGTTGACTGGTTAACTTTGCATTGCCAGGGCTCGTGCTGGAGTCTCCTGTAGCTGTTGTACAGCAGCCAAGAAAGCAGAAGGCAGACATAATCTCTTACTTTTGTTTTATGACTAGATTAAAGAAAATGGGATATTGTGCCCAACACCTGGTCTGGAATAAATTGGTTTTGCTATGTAACGTGGCAGCATGTGGGTGCAGTATTAATGAAAACATGAACTAAAGCTGTAACAATTGCGAAGATGTTGGAGAAAATAACACATAATGACAGAGAATTACAAATTGCTTTGCTACATACAATAGTAGCTCTCATGGTTTCTCTTCCACTGCTCTGTGTTTGAATTGCAGCCTGACTGTGTCATTCTGACTGCACTTTGATACCTCTCATCTGCAGGTCTTGATCTACATGTGGCAAGGCCTGGAGCATTGTGATAAAAGGAAAATGAGACACCTGTTGAACTCAGCCCTGGAGTAAGGATAGGTCTGCTACAAGGACATCAGGTTAGAGAAGCACAATAGAGTATTGCAAAATAAATTTCTGCACATCAGTCTTCAGCCTTCTTGTGAAAATGTTTCCTTTCATCAAAGCATTGTTTTTCAATCAAAGTTCCTTAAAATCAGAGAGAAGAAAAAGGAAGAGTGTGAAAACTCTTCAGGACTGAGATAATTTAGATCTGCTAATGCTCAGGTGCAGCCCTATTCATAATAGACTGCAGGATAAAACATATTGAAGTGAGGTATCCGACCTCTTCATATCATACTGTGGAGTTCTGGAGGACTTTGTAGGAGTTTTCCCCCATCTTCATGTAAAGGGCTGTTCTGACAGCTCAGTCACCTGTTCTAAGGGACAAAAGAAAATACTGTTTTTTCTCCTATCTGTGTCTTCTGCTTAAGTAACTCTTGCCCCTTTTGTACAGCTCTGTCCTCTTTTTAATGTTTCCACATCTGCTTTTAGAAAAGCATATAGTTTTTCTGAGCCCGGCCTTTTAAAAAATATTATTTTACTAAGCTCCCTCTGCAGTAATCTGAGAAGCTGAGTTTATATTTGTTATCTACTAAATGATGAATATACTACAGTGATTGTAATAGCTAATGCAAAGTAGCAGCACTATGGGACTGTCTTCTTCAAATTCACATTATGATCTGGGTACAAACTGGCATTGTTCCATGGACTTAATAGATTCATAGATTTTAGGGCCAGAAGGAGCCATTATGATCAGCATGTCTAGCTTTCCATATAAAATAAACCTCAGAATTTCACAAAGTGATTCTTGTGCCAATTCCAATTACCTATTCTTGAACTAGAGCATATGTTATAGAAAAATATCTGCTCTTGATTTTTAAAATACCAAAGAATGGGATGCTCTCCATGATAATTCCATCTAGTTAGTTGTTCTACTGGTTAATATGCTTCTCTGTTAAAATATGCCCTTGATGAAGGTGGTGGTTTAACACCAATGGGCAGGTAAGCACCATCATGCTGCTCTCTCAATCCTCCTCCTCAGCAGGACAGGGGGAGAAGATATGGTGAAAAAAGGCTCCTGGGTTGAAATAAGGACAGGGAGATCACTCAACAGTCACCATCACAGGCAAAACAGACCCAGCATAATGAAGATTAATGCAGTTTAATGCCTATCACTAGTTGACTAGAACACTGAGAAACTAAAAGCAAACACCTTCCCCCCAGCCACCATCTTACACCTTCTCATCACCCCAAGTGGTACAGGGTAGTGGGCAATGGGGGCTGCGGTCACACCATGACACTTTGTCTTTGCTACTACTTCATGGTCACTCTCTGCCCCTGCTCCCCGTGGGGTCCTTCCTGCTCCCCGTGGGATGCCGTTCCTCCCAAAGTGAGCCTGTGGGGGATGCCCACAGGCAGCAGCTCTTCAAGAATTGCTCCCACATGGCTCCGTACCATGGGGTCCATCCATCCCCCAGGACTAAACTGCTCCAGCACGGGTCCCCCCCAAACTCCTGCTGTGTGTGGGCTCCTCTCCATGGGCTGCAGCTCCGGCCGCAGCCTCCTTCAGGCCACATCCACCTGCTCCACTGGGGGCTCCTCCATGGGCTGCAGTGTGGAGATCTGCTCCATGTGGGAACCATGGGCTGCAGGGGGACAGCCTGCTCCACCAGGGGCCTCTCCCTGCACAGGCCACAGGGGAACTTGTGCTGCATGTCTGGAGCACCTCCTGCCCTCCTGCTGCACTGTCCTTAGGGTCTGCAGGGCTGCTTCTCAGTCATTTCTCACTCTTCTCTCCCAGTTGCTGTTGTGAAGCAGTTTTTTATTTTTTATTTTTTAACTTTTATCTTTTATTTTTCCCCCAGCTTTCTTCAATCTGCTCTTATAGAGACCCAACCAGCATCACTCACATCCCAGCTCTGGGCAGTGGTGAGTCCCTTTTCGAGCTGGCTAGAGCTGGCTCCCATCTATCATGGGGCAGATTCTGTACTTGTGTCAGAGAGGCCATCGCTGAAGCCCCCCTGCTACTAAAACATTGCCGTATAAACCAAGTATACATAATAGAAAAAAAGAGTAAGGAAATTAAAACAAATTGGAATGGTTATGTGGAATTTCCAGCGCATCTGGCAAAATACTGCATAAGAAGCTATTTAATAAGATGTATAGTTATAGATGAGATGTAAAATGTTTTCATAGATTTGAAACTAAATAACATAAATCAAAGTAGGAAGACAAATGGCTGCTTCTTAACTTGGTTAAATATCAACAGAAGCTACTGCTCAGTCCTGTGTCAGGTCTGCCTTTTCTTCCCCCAAAAAGCAATCAGTAAAATGGCAACTTCTGTAAAGTCTTTGCATTGGCCAAGAGAGGGCAAAGCCAAGACAGAGTCTGTAGTGTGCCTAATTTGATTTATTACTGATAATATTATTGAACATAATATGCCTTAAAATGAGACATTGAATGATGAACAGGAGAATGAAATATGATCATCAAAGAAAACTGCATATCAAACTCAAGACCAGGTGGTGAACATCTTTGTTCAGAGCAAAATAGTGGACAGAATGGCGAGAAAAAATTATAAGGGATATAGACTACAGTGGCAAACAGAAGAGTGAATATTGCTTAGATACTGGATTAATTTAGCATGTAATTTTTTTAAAGAAACTATAGCAACCATACGAGAAAAACACTGGAAATAGTGACAGAAATTAGGAGGAGAAGGAAAGTTTTAAGGAAAAAAAAAACTGAATAAAGGAAGAGAAGAATGGGTATACATTCTTCAGCATGACCAGCAGGTCAAAGGAGTTGATTGTCCCCCTGTACTTTGCCTTTGTGAGGCCTGACCTGGCGTGCTGCATCCAGATTTGGGACCCCCAGCACAAGAAAGATCTGGACCTGTAAGAGAGAGTCCAGAGGAGGGCTACAAAGATGATCAGAGGGTTGGAGCACCTCTCCTATGAAGAAAGGCTTAGAGAGTTGGAGATGTTCAGCCTGGAGAAGATAAGGCTCTGGGGAGACTTCGCTGCGACCTTTCTTTAAATGGGTCTTAGAAAAATGATGAAAAGGATGGAAAAGAACATAGGTAGATAATGGCAGGACAAGGGGGAATGGTCTTAAACTAAAAGAGGATAGTTTTAAATTAGATATGAGGAGGAAATTCTTCAATCAGAGGGTGGTGATACACTGGAACAAGTTGCCCAGGGATGCTGTAGAGGCTCCATCCCTGGAGGTGTTCAAGATCCTGTTGGATGAGGCCTTGAGCAGCCTGGTCTAGTGGGTGGTGTCCCTGCCTACAGCATGGGGGTTAGAACTAGGTGATCTTTAAGGTCCCTCCCAACCCAAACCGTTCTGTGATTCTATAACATGACAGAGATATACAGAATATCAGATGACATTTTTTCAGTACTTCAGGAAAGAGGCAGTGTTGTAGATGGCTCTTTCTTGTAAAAGATGAAGATACTCATTTGCCATTGCACAAAGTGGCTCACAGAATATTCGGGCTTGCATAAAATTAGTGGGAACTGGAGACAGAAAAATTATGTTGGAGATGATCTTACAGAGAGTCTAAGGAGAAAAATTAAAAAAAAAAAAACACTTCTCTGTCCTAAGACTTTAAATTCATATTGAGATTATTTCTTGGGTTGTGTCTACATTCAATGCAAAGTAACATGTTTCATTGGTGCAAATGGCAAGGTTTTGATAGTAGTGGGGCTACAGGGCTGGCGTCTGTGATCAGCAGCTAGGGCTGCCTTGTACTGGTTGTGGCTGGTTGTAGCCAGTTCTAGCTGGTTCCAGCTGGTTCCAGACAGCTTCCAAGTACCCATCAAAGGGCACAACCAAGCTGATCAGCTATGGCTGAGTGCCTCTGTCAAAGCATATTTAGGGCAGAAAACCTGCTTTAATGTTTTGTTGTTGTTGTTGTTGTTGTTTTAAATTTTATTTTATTTTTCTCACTGCCCAAGTCTTTTAAAATTAGCAATAAATTTCATGAGTTTTGCCTGTTTTGCCTGTAGCAGTAGCTGGTGAGCAATGTGTCTGTCTTTATCTCAACGAGCAAGCCTTCCTGACCTTTTCCTCCTCATCCTTCTGAGGAGGGGGAGTGAGGGAGCATCTGTGTGGGCATTTGTTTGCCTGGGCTAGTAGGTGTCCATGCAATTCAACATCTTAGGATAACATATGAGAGTGAAACATTCACTTTATGTATTGCTTTTGAGGGAGGCTGCTGATATTTGCATCACCACAGCCTTTTGCAGTTGCATTTTCCAAACAGTTTTGGGAATACTATTTTGTGAAAGTTTTTCTGAGAGCTAGACTTCAGAAGAAGCTGAAGAAAAATGAGAATTCTGCACTACCATCTTCCACTGGTCTGTTTTGTTCCATCAGCAAATGCCAGTTGCATTGCAAGTTACGGTAACCTGTGAAAGAAAACTTTGCTGCTGTTGTAGTCTGTGCTCTGGTTAAATGCTAAGTATCTGCCTATGCTCGTTAAGAAACTGCTCTGTCTCCCATTTGTGTTTCTATTCAGCAACAGAGCCTGGCAATGACATTGCTATGTACATCACTAGTGCTGGTGTTCTCTGCACTTAGGAAAAAAAAAAAAAAAAAAAAGGCAATTGCCTTCAAGCAAATGGGAAGAATCAAATGTTCCCTTTGCATCATGCCCTAGCCAGCTCAGCAGTTTTAGTTATTCCAGAAGCCACTCAAGGACACAGCAGCTAGATTTCAAATGGTTTGGAACCACCTGCACATCATAAAAGGAAACAATTTAAATGTTGCACCAATATAATTTTCTTTTAGCTATTTTTATATTGGTTTATTTCAATCCATATGTGTGGACAGAACTTCATTTGGATATAATACAGCTGATGATCCCAGATACCTGAGAGAATCGGTTGCATACTCAGTATCACACTAGGAATACAAACTGAATACCAAGTTTTATTCTACAGCAGAAGGCTATTCTATGAGAAATTTTGTTACAATTGTTCATTAAATGTGTCTATGCTCATTATATAAATACATGTATCTTAGCTATATTTGTGAAGAATAATGATATATAATCTCTCTATAAAACAGGAGAATAGAATAGAATAGAATAGAATAGAATAGAATAGAATAGAATAGAATAGAATAGAATAGAATAGATGTCTAACTTGTCTAATTATATCTAAATATAGATATGTGCGTATATGTTTCTAAACACGTGTAAGTACATGAAAGTGACTGCATACATTTCCAAATGTGTGTATTTACATATACAAATATGTCTATTTATACACACATATACAAACTATATATACGGATATGTACTATATGCAATGTATATAATTATACATCATATATGTCATGTATACATATGGCTATTATTTAGCCAAAAAAATGACAATATTTTTTGTACTGTCTTTCTACCTCTATCTATCTATCAATCTATCTGTCAATCTATCTATCTATCTATCTATCTATCTATATATCCTCTCTCTATATCCTCTCTGTATGTTTTTATATCAGGACAAAAGAGTTCCCATGCTCTTTTGTGACATTTCCCCCCCCCCCCCCCAACATACATTTAAAGAAGACTTGGGCATGATTCTAATGCAAAATCACTTCCAGATCTGAGACGTTATTTTTTTTATCATCAAGCCTGGGGAGATAAGCATTTTCAGATTATATCAATGTCTAGATATCGTGCATTTAGATGGGAGAAATGAAGTAATTTCCTGTTAGGGAACATGCTACATTATTCAGTGATACTGCCACTCAGTCAGATTGATAATCAGCTTGAAACCATACATTAGTTCAGAAATATTCCTTTCTTCAGCAGGTCTATAACAGCAGAACCTTCTACAGCAGTGGAGAAATTGTGCCATAAATTTGCATGTGACACCAGCATCTGAATAAATTTTTTATAGTACTTCTTTTTCAACATAGATTTAAATTACTAAGAAAGGTATGTTGCAAAGGTTGACTTGAAATCCAAATCCCAATAGGATTTTTTTCTGGCATTTTTTGTTCATTAGGTGTCACTTTTCTGTAGATGGAAATGAAGGTCCTTCTCCAAAAGTCCCATAGACACTGAAAAACAGATACATAGTTGCTTTGTCAAAGTGTATTTCAAATGTTTCATCAAAGAAATAATTTCAACAACAATAAAATATGAGAATTATTTTTAAATGTCCAGAAACTATGACACAAAAATGTTTGTCTTTATTTTAATTGTTTCTTATTTCAGGAGTTTTATGAGAATAGTCTTGTAGTGATGTTTCTGCAGTTGTCAGCTTTATCTTTTTTCTTCATTTCTCCATATCCTCTCTGTGTAACAGCTGCCTCTCTCTTTAACTTTTGTTTTAAAAAAGCAATGTTATGAAAGATCACATTTAATAAAGGAGAGCAATGACTTTAAAGAATTTCAGGTTAAAAATAAAATGACAACAATAAAAAATGCAAATAAAATAAAATAAAAGAACCCAAAGACTAATCAAAACCAAAATCTCTTGGTCTCTTGGTTAGCTAATTTAATATCGTCCATTGCAAGTACACTTTTTGTTAAAGCTTTGTGGTACAAATTAAGATTGCTCTGACTTTTTTTTTTCCCCATTTCTTTTTTAAAAAAATCTTCAAAACTATTAATAAGTAGAAAAGCAAGCATTTGTTATAATCTTATGTAAAAACTCTCTTTGCCACTGATATTCCTCTACAGAAGGCATAAGAAGAAAATAAGATGTCTGTTGTGAAAATTATTTTTATTTATCTTAAGAAACTTAAATATAAAAATGTATTGCAATTCAGTATATTTTTGATATGCATGTAATAATTGTAACCTTGTTGACTACCAATGGAAAAGATAATTTTGCATCAGCTAAGGTAAGAAGCTTCTCATGTCTATGGTACAGAGTTTTGATATTACTTGGTTGCATCATGAAATAATGTGGTTTACATTCATTTCTCTTTTTTTTTCACTGATTTTGCAATATAGTGTTTTTGGTTTTTTGTTTGTTTTTTGTTTGTTTGTTTTTAAACTACAATATTTTCAAAGAATTTAGGAGTGTTAGAAAAACAGTTTTGAACTGGGTTCTTCATGAACATTCACTCTTCAATGTCTGAGCTTTTCACATGGCTTTATTTCTGGATTTCTTTGAAGCAATTGCCCTACATTTTAGAGCCAGGCACATGTCTGCTTATTACATATCCAGTCTTCCCTGTAGTTTAGCAAGGTGTAGTTATTTGCAATGGGAAATGAGTTTGGTATGAATCCTGCTCTTTGGAATGCTTAGTAAAATGGGACAAATATTAGTCTCAAAGAGAAGTGTATTTGCTCAGGTTCTGAATATCTACTTACACTGGTTTTGCTTTCTTAATGATGGAAGCTGTGGTGAGCCTCCATTTGGTAATGCACAATTTCAAGTTTGGGAGCCTTTGCAAAATTGGTGTTTCCAATCCAATGAATGATCATCCTTACTTTATCCATTGCCTCCCATTGTTAATTAGTAATCGATTTTACAGTTCTTTCCCCTGTACCATCTCAGTCCCAGCTTTAGTTCAGGCACACTGTAATTAAGGACATTGACAGCAACAAAACATGAAGTAAGATCAGTTTGGAATATTATACATCATCTTCTGTTCCCTGACTATGACGAAAATGATAGCCTGAGAAAAAGACATATCAAAACAAATAGCAGCTACTGTAGTTATGCAATACTTTGCCCTGTAACATTGCTTTGTAGCAGTAAATGATGCCCTATAATGCATCCCATGGGAAGTGTGGGGCAGTGTTAGAGCAGAACCTAAGGCAGATAGGGCTATAGGAGATTATATTACCTTGTTCTTAATATGCCTTTTTGTATTCAAATGACTGCACTGATCTGTGAAGAAAACACAAGGTTGTCAGGAAACCAGATGACTCTGTGGTATGTCCTCATTTACCTTTCCAGTTCATAATATAATTTCTTTTCTTGTAGCTGCATTCAGTCTCTGAACATTTTATTCTTACTCTTAGTCTCCAGTTTCTGAACATTTTATTCTCTCTAGGTTAATCTTTCTAGAAGTACTTTCATATCTTCCCAGCTCAGACCAAATCTCCCAGAGCTGGACATTCTAGGCAGGTTCAAAACCATCAAGTATAAATGGGGAAAATGCAAGGATTTTTTTTTTTTTTGGGGGGGTGGGAGGGGGACTGGGGAAGAGATACTTTCCAGAGCAAACAGAGTATGATATTTAAAAAAATAAATAGACTGTTTTTAGAACCCTGATCTGGACTCAGGAGTGTTGAGAAAATGATTTGTATTTGTCTGATAGATGACCAGAGAAAACCTCAGAAAGTAGTCTTTGTCACAGGTTAAATTGATGTCATGAGGGTATGGGAAACCACAGAAGAATGACTTTCCTCTCCTCTTCCCTCTCCTCTTCTTGCAGGATACCTTGTATTACTTCTTCCTTAACCTTATTGCCCTGCAGATGATGGGGAAAGGCTGACCAGTCCAATCAAAGTTGGAAGTGATCACTGCTATTTTCTTTGTACAACAGAAAAGCTGTTCTCTGAAACTGCAGGAGACAACAAATGTTTTCAGTCTGCATTGGTTCAAGCAGGCACCAGAAGGACTCTTGTGACAAAGCTTTTATGGTGCCTCCAGGGAGGTCACTACCTGGAATTTAGTAATCAGTTTTGTGGAGAAGAGTATATGTTTAGTGGTGGTGTGGTGCTGGCAGGAAATAACAGAGGATAAAAGATTTCATACTTCTCCTGTAAGGTTAAGAATTGTGATGAAATGATAGAAAGGTGGAGGGAAGGTTTTCTGAATACCATAATGCTCAGACTTTATGACACAATGATATCAGCATTTGTTTAGTAAAAAAAAAAAATCTTTTCTGATCTTGAAAAATGTTTTTGAGCTGACATTCTAGGATAGTGTCGTGGTTTAACCCGGCTGGCAGCTAAACACCACGCAGCCGTTCGCTCACCCTCCCCCCTCCCTCTCTGGGACGGGGGAGAGAAATGGAAAGTGAAGCCCGTGAGTTGAGATAAAGACAGTTTAATAAGACAGGAAAATAATAATAATAATAATACAATGATGATAATAGTACTACTACTACTAATATGTACAAACAAGTGATGCACAATGCAATTGCTCACCACCCGCTGACCGATGCCCAGCTTAACCCCGAGCAGTCCGGCCCCCTCCCCCCGGCTAGCCACCCCTATATATTGTTTAGCATGACGTCAGATGGTATGGAATACCCCTTTGGCTAGTTTGGGTCAGCTGTCCTGGGTCTGTCCCCTCCCAGCTCTTACTGCACCCCCAGCCTGCCTGTTGGCAGGACAGAGCAAAAGTCTGAGGTGTCCTTGGCTTGGTATAAGCACTGCTCTGCAACAATTAAAACATCGGGGTGTTATCAGCACTCTTCTCATCCTAAGCCAAAACACAGCATTCCACCAGCTACTAGGAAGAAAATTAATTCTGTTCTAACTGAAACCAGGACAGATAGTAAAATCTTGGTTTTTAATTTACAGTCAAGTTTATTCCCTTCTTTAATTCAGGAGAAATAAATGTTTGGATGGTTGTTCCCTGTTCCCTTTTCATGGCATGTTTGAGTGATTTGTTGAGCATTATTGCTCTGCAGTAACTGAGCTTCTATTTTTCAACTCTTTTGTATTTTATGTAAACTTATTAGGAGAAAAAAAAAAAAAAAATCATTTTGTACTTTCATCATAGACAAAGTGATTTTTCCTAGGTTTCCTCTGCAGTTAATGGAGAAAAATGAATATCTCCTAGCAGTCATTTTGAGTACAGACAATTAAATAGGATTTTCTGTATTTTGTCTCTCTCCATTGAGTAGAGAGGGAGTGAAGGGAAGCATCTATCTTCATGTAATTTTTGTACTTGACAGATCTCTTATAGTCAGTAAGAAAGTGGTGCTGGCTATAACTAGTGCTAGCTATTTTTTATTTTATTTTATTATTTGAAGGGGGGTCACTGACTGTTACGTATTTTGTAAATTAAAATAATAAAAAGTGAAATGTATTGTGCACAGGGAGGATTTCTCAACTCTAGATTCAGAAGTGAAATACTGCTTGTTTTTATGGAGATAAGTTGGTTCACACCAGCTGAAGATCTGGTGAAATGGCATACCTGGTAACACAGAATTGGGGTAGTCCATTGAGATTTGCCATGTTTAACCAATCTGTCTGGACACTGAGATCTGGTGATAGAAATGGTGTAGTTTCTCTCATTCCCTAAGGCATTCATTTTAAAAACATCTGATAGACACAGCAGGTCTATCATTCATTGAATGCATTCAGATTCAAATGTTTATTTTCAGAAACAGGCAGAAGGATTTGCTAGAATATGCACAGAAGGAACATAGAAGGTATAACCAGTACCTATAGAAAGCACTGTTGCTGTCTACCTTTTTTTAGAAAGTTTTAAAACACCTACTGAATGCCATATGCTCAGAAAACAGGTTACAGAAGTTGCACAAAAGCATAGCACTAGTACAGTGAGGTACTTGGAAAGATGTGAGTGTTTGGTAATAAAGCCAGTAATGTCCTTTGACATGAATTAGTACTAATTCCAAGAATTCATTAATAATTAATCACTTAAGAATAATGCAATAATCCTTGAAATTATTAACTTCATTTCATTTTTGGGATATGAACTATTTTTAAGTTTGAAATATTTGGAAAATAATTTGTGGGGTATCGTAGAATCTATTAGACCAATAAATATCAGGGTCTGAACTTGATATTGAAAACTGTTGTCTTTATCTGCATGTTTCTCGGTTATTTCTCTGACACCAATTTCCTCCACTGTTTCAGCAGTTGTGACAGGGAGATCAGCCAGGAATTGTTACTGCTGTTAGCTAGTGTGGAGGAGACAGGAAGAGTTGAAAGTGAAATTGTTCAAATGTTCCCATGACGTGAATGTGCATGCAGCAAATACTTGAATTCTCATAACACACATCTGGACAAAATTTCTTGTCCTTGATTCATTGTCTTCAGTGCTTTGTTACTATACCGGCAGTCTGTCCCCTTCAGCATGGGGCATTCCTTGACATGAAGAAATATATTTCAAAGCAATCAGAGGTGGCTGGACTAGTTTCATACTGCATTCTTCTGCAGCTCCTGAGCTCAGATTCTTTACAGGGAGTAAGATGTGAATTCTTTTGTCCAGCCTATAAACTTAAAGGAACTGTTAAGAGTCATACAGACAAGAGCATGTTCCAGGAAAATGTCATATATTTTGATAGATTTCTCCACTCCAAATTAATGCCTTGAAAGCAACAATCCCCAATAAAATAAAAAGTAGTTGTGCTGTACCAAGGTGTTTGTTTTTTTTTTTTTTTTTTCCTGCTTTAGAGATGTCACCTGTAAGGACCAAATTTGATCTCTGTCTTAAAATATGAAACCAAAAAGTAAATTACATATTTAGAGATAGTCATTGTGAATTACAAAGCCTGGATTTACCACTTACAAAGTATTGGTATATGTTTTTAAATAACATTCAAATAGGAAATCTAATCCTTTGGACACTTCTGTGCAAAAATACTTTTTAACTTTTTCACTGATTCTGTGTTTTTAGTAGAAAATTGTCTGGCAGATAACTGCATGCTGTGCCCTACTTATCAGCTTACTGAATAACATTAATTCAGAGGAAGAATCAGCAAATTCAGAGCTATGCTATTCTCTATTTTCAGTAAAGGAAAACCTGAAAACAATTTCTTTTAACACTATTTTGCTTTCTTTTAGCTTTACATATTTTTCCCCCACATGCCTGTAGCAATAAAGAACAGTTAAAAATAGATGCTTTTTTTTTTCTAGCAGTCATAGTACAGGTGAGCCACATTTAGGAACCAACTGGACTGTAAAAAAACAAAGCTTGATTAAAGCCTGCTCACAACAATTTGCAGCATAAAGAAGCAGGTCTGGTGCTTAACGATAGGGGTCATAGTACCACACAGTTCTGAAATATCCTACCCCAATTAAAAAAGCTCCTGAATTGTTAACCTGAAATCATTAGCATCATCCAGTGCAAGCAGCTGGGTAATAGCCAAGCTTTCCAAATGAGGAAAAAACTATGTTATTGTGGATAATATATTTTAATCTTGTGAACTTTCTTGCATAGAGACTGACCTTTCTTTTAAGTCTAAATGTGTTTCACTTCACTTTCAGCTCCTGGCTCTTGGTACATATTTTTCTGCTTGAGCAAGGATTCAGTTACTGCACATGGGATTCAACCCATTTCTTATTCATCTTTTCTAGGGATGAATGGAGGTTATATCTACAATGTAACCCAGAGAGCAATAGCAAGTTTTATAAGAATTATAGAGAGCAAAGCCTTGCCTGAAGTCTGTCCTGCTGAGCCCGAACATTGAGCAAGCTAGCAGGTGTACATCTAGCGCTGTGTGGGTTAGCAAGTATTTGGACTACAGGACACATACAATTAACTCGAAAGATGACACAGAGGCTAAATAATATGGTCCTGACCAATAAGGATTCTAAAAGGAGCTCCAGTCTCTCAAGTGCAAGCTTTACAAAATAAATCATACTCTCTTGTCACAGTGACATTATGAAATATCCATGAAAAAGACCATCAGTATGGAATGCACCTCCATCCACATCTACCAGGAGCCTAGGGTAAGCATAAGGTAGGCAGAATAGCTGTGTCCTCACCGACCAGGATGCAGTTGCACGGCACCTGAACAAGAGAAGACCATGTCTCCTGAGAGCAGCAAGGTTCAGCCAAGAGTTCGGTGATCACCAGACAAATCAGTAGTGATAAGACAGGTTCAAAGCTGAGCCAGGAATCTAAACTGGCACACCAGTAACAATAAGCAGTAATTCTGCACCAGACAAAGAATCTTAGAAAACAGACTTCTTTATGGTGACGTCAACATATGGGCACACAAAAACATTATGAACTACTCTCCTGTCCTGCCAAACTTCAATTAAAATTTTGTGATTTTCATTTGTAAAGTGGCCTCACTGCTCACTAATTCAAAAGGATTTAATTCTTGGGAGGCTTTGTGAACACCTGGAGGCATTCTGATTGGCTTCATTTCACTGTTCCTTGTAATTCAGAATAGAGGTTTAAGAACCAGTATACTTATAACATTAATTTCATGATTAAATCTTGCCTTTATTCAATAAAGCTGTGTAAAACAGGGGAAAAGGGGCATCTTGTTGACATAAACTTGCCAGGTAGGAAAGGGCTTTAAGCTAATCTTGCTGCAATGTTTCTTGATTGAATTCTAAATTCCAAGTTATACTGCAACTGAGCTACATGCTAACTGCCAGTCACATCTCCTGAAACCCCAGTTATGGTAAAACCAAGAACTCATCCCACATCATTCATGAATTACAAGCTTCATCTAGCCCAAAGACAGTAAAAATGTGTTAGACATCTCACCTAAGCCAGCCATTTAGAATTCCTTTATTGTCAACAGAAAGAATTATGCACCTCAAAACATTCTTGTGCTAACAAAGAACAGGAGGAAATGGTCCCTGGAAGAACTTCTCTGAATTTTTACTCAAGGAGCTTACAGAATGAAGTGCATGCAGCACTAGACATTTCTTCCTAACTGAGACACACTTTATGCCACTGACAGTTCTGCTTATTCCATTATATATTTATTAGGAGGTAATAGCAGTGTCCTGAAATTTACGGTGGTGGAGGTGTGCAGACTTACTGGATTTAGACATAAGGGATTAGGAAAGAGGGGAGAGGAGGAACTAGAGGAGTGAGCTAGGAATTGTTGTTGACTAATACTCAAGTCAGCTATTACCATGTTGCTGGGACAGGTTACTTTTCACGGAGACTCAAAAGCCTCCCACAAAAATCTCTCTGAACACTTTATTATTCTGATGGCTGGTAAATGTTTCTTAAAGTTGAACCTTAAACTCATTTGCTGAAGGTCATGTCCTGCCCTGTTCGTCACAGAAGTGGCAAAGAGATTCTTCTCTTTCTTCTGGCTGACTTTTAGATATTTGCATGTTTTTTCTTGTTGTTGTTGACTTTATTTCTCCTTCTAAAAACCCTAAAAAGTTTGAAATAACCCCACCTCTTTCAATGTAAAGTGTTTAGGGAGGAAAAGACTGAATATTTTAAAGAAAAGATTTTATATACTTTTTTTTTTTTATAAATGCAAACATGTAGTATCATTTTATGCCTTAAACAGAAGAATTTAATTGAAGTTTATGCCATTACCCTGGATTTGCCTCAGTGCAAAAAAGGATAATTTGACTCTGCAGCTTTATATCAAATGAAGCATAAGAAAAGAGTTTTTGTGTGGAATTCAAAAGGGTGAATTGAGTTGTGACATCAGGGAGTTACCAGGAAGTCAGCCTGTACAGCAACTGATGTGGCAGCATTTTTATAAATACTTATTTAATCAAAAGTCCACTGAACTTTATGAATGTCGGACTTTCTTCTGTCACCAGTAAGCACTCCCTCAACAGTCACACACTATAGAATTGCATTCCAGTGTGAGTCACTACCTTAGCAAGGTTTTGTTATGAAGTCTTCAAAGTCATATAACTAATAAGATTCTATCAGCACAGTTATTAACCTATAATTAGTAGAGATAGAGAAAATTCCACTCTGCAATGCTACATCAAGTGACTATAGGTATGAGGTAACTGTTTGGCTTTTCTGTGAAATATGTCAAAAGTATTCATGGCAGAATATCCCATTAGTTGATTTTTTTTTTCTACTGAAAAAATTACCTTTTCCATTTTTTCCACTCACAGTTCCACAAAAATTAAGTCTTTTTTCATGTAAACCTCTCACTGTCAGCTTCAAATACGTGTGATGAATATACCTCCTGCAATGAGCTGGACCATCTAAGTTCTGTGCATAGCCAGTGGAGACTATCAACCATTTTGGAAAGTTCACCTTGCCTATTTTCACTGTCTGCCTAGACTTCATTGGTCTTAGTGACTAACCTTCTACTAACTGGATGCATAGATATCTGTAAAAATATTATTCTGCTAAACCTGACATTTTTGTAGTTACTTCTGCTTTTTGAGGACCATCATCTGAGCATACAAAGCAAATATGACTGAACTGTCTACATACATGTATAGCTCTTCAATCCCTGAAATGTCTGAACAGCTTATGTAGGATGGTATAATTTTCCAGGAGTCATACATGCTTGCCTGATGTTAATATATGGACAGTATACACATACTTTCTTCAACACCACTCCAAGACTTATCACTATCCTTTAAAATAAATTCTTCAATTACATCTCAATTACATCTCTAAAATAAGTTATCTGAAGGAGTATCAATGAGAAGAGAGGAATGTTAGAAATTGGTGTAAAGTTGTCTTTCACTAAATCAAAGTTTGGCTTGAGCAAGGCTGAGGACAGATGGTGATTCCAACTTTGGCAAGTATTACAGTAGGATCTTTAAACAAACCAAGATTGAGTGTTACATTCCCGTTAGTAATTTCCCCACTTTTCAGGTTCAGAGGCATGTTCTGAGCATTGTGTAAACAAAAATTAAAAAAAACCCCTGCCAACTGCCATAAGTCCAAAAGAATTTAAATGAACTTCAGCTTTATAAGTTACCTTTTATTACGTAGAGATTGTATGTACCATTTCCCACTTCATGTCTGACAAATCATTCATCAACTTTTACTTGTCAAAATCATTTATATGGCCCAAGTAAACGGGTTTTTCTTAGAGTTTTTTTTTTTTTTTTTTTTTCTTCTGTTTCCAGAAGGGAGTAACTGTTTGAAATTCTGGAATATGGGGCAAAATGTCAGGAACTGTCGTGGTTCCACTCAAGCGGGCAGCCGAGCTCCACCACAGCCGCTCTCTCACTCCCCCTCCTCAAAGAGGAATGGGGAGAAAATATGTGAAAAGGGCTCAAGGATTGAGATAAGGACGAGAAAATCGTGCAATAATTATTGTAACGGGCAAAACAGACTCGGCATAGGGAGATAGTAAGATTTATTGCCTACAGCTAACAAGCGAGAGAAGTGAGAAAACAAAGGAAAAAAAACAAAACAAAAGCACCTTCCCCCCATCCACCCCCTTCCACCTCCTCCCCCCGAGCGGCACAGGGGAACGGGGGAATGGGGGTTATGGTCAGTCTACAGCACTTCTTCTCTGCCGCTCCTTCTCGGTCACTCTTGTCCCCTGTGCTGTGGGGTCCCACCCACGGGATGCAGTCCTTCATGAACTGATCCGGCGTGGGCTTCCCACAGGCAGCAGCTCTTTCAGAACTGCTCCAGATATGGGTCCGTACCATGGCGTCCATCCCTCAGGAGCAAACTGCTCCAACCTGGCTCCCCTACAGGCAGCAGCTCCTGCCAGGTCACCTGCTCCTGCGTGGTCTCCTCTCCACGGGCTACAGGTCCGGCCTGGAATCTGCTCCGGCAGGGGTCTTCCACAGGCGGCAGCCTCCGTCGGTGCAGGGCCACCTGCTCCACCGTGGTCTCCTCCACGGGCTGCAGCGTGGAACCCTGCTCCACAGTGGTACTCCATGGGCTGCAGGGGGACATCCTGCTTCACCATGGTCCTCACCACAGGCCGCAGGGGACTTCTGCTCCGGCGCCTGGAGCACCTCTCCCCCTCCCTCTACACTGACCTTGGCACCTGCAAGGCTGTTCTCTCACTCCCGGCTGCTGTCTGGCGTAGCGTTTTTTCCCCTGTCTTAAATATGCTCTCACAGAGGCGCAAACAACATCACTTATTGGCTCAGATCTGGAAAACAATGGGGCCCTTCCCAAACATGGGGCAGCTTCTAGATCTTTCTCACAGAAACCACCCCTATGGCTCCCTGCTACCAAAACCTTGCCACGTAAACCCACTACAGGAACATTGTCTAGAATTGGACAGCATTGCACAATGCAATAAAAGAAAAACATATTTAGTATGTGCACCTGACAAAAACTACAGTCCTTGTTTTGTAGGCACCTGAGAAGGTGCTAGAGTTAGAATAATCTTTGCTGATTAAAAAGCTATGTATGTTTATCATGGGAATAAGTCTAAGAAGCTGTACTTTATTTTACCCTTTCTCCATGATAAAAAATGAACTGCAAAAGCAGTGATGATGAGTGATTTCAGAGGCCCAATTCAGCCTAGTCCTAGAGCAGGTTTCTAAATTCAAGTGTGTCAATGCTTCTATTTATTTTAATGGATTTATTTATGTGCTGTACACTATACACATACACAAATGCCCAAAGAACCTTCAGGTTATATTTGCAGGTTACCAAGCTGAGTTCTATGAAATTACTAAAAACATACTAATCTCCAGCATGTCTTTGAATTGCATGAGCATGAAATGAATGTATCTTGGAAACTTGACATTAAGTGAAAAATACAGAGCTGCCTACACATAGATGCCCTTGGTCTTTTAGTAATGGATACCAATATTAAACCTCTGATCTCCTGTTTCTGCTTTAACTTAGTATTAACAGAGAAATATAATATGATGACTTTGTTTCATATTTTTATCAGAATAAGAACAGTACAATAATTTAGGTTCTCTTTTTACCCTATGGTTGTGATTGAAGTAAAGAATATTTATATTATCATCTGAAAAGACATGAGACATATAAAGTATATGAGTTGCTCTTTACCTTGAAAGATGCATTAATAGTCTCATTAATATATTTTCAAAACACTGATTAGTACTTTCTCCGCTTTGTTGGGATCTTCCTTTAAAGAAAGAAGGGTCTTAAAAGGGCTGGAATGGATACTTAGTCCTAGTATTATTAGAGCTACCCAATATTCACAGAAATCCAGTGGCGAATGTGATAACATTGTATTAATGTTGATTAGCAGCTGAATTCTGAAGAAAGGAAGCTCTTTAAAACTGAATTATGTAAAATGTTAATTACAGACTCAACTAGATTACAAAAGACAATGAGCTAGAAACTCAGCTGCTACAAATCACTATAGCATCATTGAAATCAAAACCTAGCTCAGTGATTCCTGGAGGACTTCCATATTCTGATTCCAAAGGGTCTTATAGAATTTGTGCTTTGCCATTTTAATTGTGCCAATGAAAATTATAGTGTTCCTGTAATCAAATTATTAATGACTATACAACATAATTAATGGATTTTGTGCATACTCTACAGCTATTTTTTTCCCTTTTCATCACAGTGTTTCTGTTTAGCTCAGCTCAACCAAAGGAGATGTTCTATAAACACTATCAAAAGCGCATGCTCTTCTGTAAAATGTACATTTTAAATTCTGGGTTTTCAGTTTCTTTTAAATAATATGAGCTTCAGCTCCCTGCACAGAACAAGAGTATTCCATTTCAAATTAATCACTTGGAGTTTTGTGACCAACAATAGAAATTGAAATGACATTTTCAAGTGGTGACCCAAAGCTGAGAAATTTTCTGCTTTTAAAAAAGTTGTCTTTTTTTTTCCTTTTTTTTTTTTTTTTTTTTTTTTTAATCAGGCAAACATATATCCTTCTCTTGACATACCAATAATATTATTCTAGAAGAGAAGTTTGACGTTTATATTCTGGACTGAAGAGGAGTTTGACTTTTGGGGTATTATTTATCCAAATGGGTAAATGCCATCCACAATTTTTTTATTTTTCATCTTATATAAACCAAATACTCCAATTTCCATTCAATGATATCAAAGTTCGTGAGGCTGGTCTTCAGTGCTGACCTTAATTGGTATCTCATCTTTTATACAGAAACTAAAATTGCCTTTTGTACTATCCATGTATAATAAGCTGTCATGGAAAGCTTTATATTTATTGTAATATCATAGAGGTGATTTCATTCATGATTTAAAAGCACGGATGACACTACAATGTAGAATATTCCTTGGGAAGTTATGCCACAGTTGCTTGTTAAGGTGTGAAATTATGCACTAAGTTGGGTAGTTGAGCATTTGTGGAGTCAAGCTCCAAAGACACAGTATCTAAAATTTCCATGTGTCTATATTTACATTTCACTTTTCAAAAATCTGTGAAGAGAGGTGTAAAAATTCCTTACTTTTCCAACAGGAAATATTTCTATGTCTTACAGATATATATATGTTTTATATATATATGTTTCTGATAGGGCAAAATCACTGGTATTTTGGTAAGAAAACAATTAAGATGGGAGTAAAGGAGACATGTAGTTTAAAGAGTCTTTCAAACATTTCTATAAGGCTAAAATTAATTATGTTCATATTTAGGCACTACTGGAGAAATGTTATTAGTTTGTAAGAGCATTGTCCAAACATAACAGTAGAATTACAGTCTCGAGTGATCCTGATCCAGTGATCTTGAACTGTGATCCAGTTCAAGAGAGCGATTGGGGTCTTCTAATATTATGCAATTTTTAAAGCAGTCTCCTTCCCCTCCTGGTCACTCGAGAAGAGGCTTATTTCACTTTTGTTCAGGGGAAACTGGTACCCCAAAGTCCTCTAATTAGTTCATTTAGAGAGAAGGAAAACTAGATGATTTACAAACAAGACAATAAGCATGAATAGACTGAACAGCAGACCAGATTTAACAATAGATCAACTTCATGTTGTAGAAGCATTGCAGCTGCTTCTGTGACGGTGCTTCATCGTCTGAAGCTTTTGATAGATTTTCTGAAAGTTTCGTTATGGATCATAACCATGGTCTTTGTCTCTTCCCCTTCCTCTTTCCCCACTTTATTGTCTTTTCTTTTCACTTTCACACTTCCATTTCTATTTACAATTTACATTTACATTTACAATTGTTTCCATTTCTGTTTTTGTTTCCTTTTTCTTTTTCTCCAAATTTCTCCTGACCTGTATATTCCAGTAACAGCCAAGGTCATGTCACTGGCGCATAAATTTGTACATCCACTGAAACTGGCTGAATGATTCTCCCTGCAGTGATTTCTTGTCCACTTCCGCTTTAAGGTGGACACTTACACCCACCCTACAATTTTTCCAAGCTATTTTTCAGTTAAATTAGTTCCTTGGCTTGATCAGCACATAGCTATGTTAATAGTAGTGCAGATGCAAAGCAGAAAGGAGACAAAAAACAGTACCAGAAAATGGAAAAAGCATCTAGAACCTCCTCTTCTGTTGCACCTCTGGATGCAAACCATATTGCAGTGTAATTACAACCTTGGCAGTGCTTCAGGACTGACTTGTCTTTCAATCTACTGTGAGTCATATTTAAGATTTCAGGGAAATTCCCTGCCTTTCCTTGTGCTGCTTTATGACTTATGTGCTCTTGCATGGTTTGTTGGTATCTGTTAGTAATGTTGCAATGGATTCAGTGTGAACCAGTTAATGAGAATTATGGTCGATTGCCCAAATGTGAACTTTTGGAAATTCCCTGTATTTGGGCAATTCAGAAGTTTTCCTGATAGTTCTTGTTTGACATTGGTATATTTTGCTAATGAAGAAGGAAACTCCTCTAGGACAGTCAGACTTGTAGCAAATAACTTAGGAGGCTGCAGAAAGCAGAATATTGGTCATTGGTGTGACTTCTTTAGTGATGAAGGGAAGCCTTATGTTTGTCAGCAATCGATATGTTGTACACAAGCTCAGACACCAATTTTTATTTATAACATATCAGTCTCCTTGCAGCTAGCTAGAATTCAGAGTGCTGTGAAAGCAAGGTAGATCTAAAAATTAGCTGTATTCTTGTGTAAATGGTACAATTACAAAAGTTTCTGGGACTTAAACTGACATTCTGTTTACCACGAGAACAAATTATACAAATATAGCTCAGTGTTTGTGATTATTTCCTGTTACAGCAAAATCTGGGATTGCTTATGGAAGGCATTTACAGTAAATACTGGTATCCTTGACAACACCAGAGTCCAATAAAGAGCTTTGTTATGAGCTACTTTTTAAAAATATATTCCTTAACTTTTTTTCATTTTATGACTGGGTCCATTTTCAGAAAAGATTTTAGGTAGTATTTTGTGGCAAATTTGTGCTGTCACCATAAAATATAATATTGCAAGACATATTAAAATATCTTCAGCTGTTACTGAGTACACAGCATGAAATAGCTAAATAGCTAAACTAGAGTAAAATTTTCTCTAAGGTTTGATCTCTCTCTCTCTCAATAATACTATCAAAACAATATTTTAACAGTCCTAACATTAGTTAGGGTAATGGGCATTACCATAATGTCTATCCACACTATGCCCACCTTTTCCAAGTGTATTTCTTACCTAGAAACAAATCTCCACTTAAATAACACGAAAGCAGAGATACAGTATGGACACTTGAAGTATATGTAAACACAGTGTCTAAGATTTGATCAAATTGATGTATTATTTTAATTTTCTTCTATGTCAGCAATTCCAGGCTCAACAAGTGAGTGACACAGATTAGAGAAGCTACTCACCTTGATTTTTCTACCTATAAGCTGGTGGAAGAGAAGTCAACATAGCAATTTGAACAAGCATTTGAATTTTAACAAGCATTTGAAGTTCAAACATTGATAACACCCACAGTTTGAGTTGCTGCCACCCATCATTCTATTTCTGTGCTTGTATTTATCTGGAGGGTGGAACAAAGGGTCAGCTATCATAATTTTTCAGTTTCAGAACATCGTATGGGTTACTCTATGGTTTAACCTCTCAAGTATTTTTAACTTCTGTCTGAAGAAAGGCTGGCCATCATGTGGTAGCCTTGGACTTGCGCCATAAAAGCAATGCGTCACTATGTACTGAGGTTCTTCCTGATAACATACCCAGTGCTATATTCAGCCCTCCATGAAAAATGTGCAGAATAAACAAGGGCAACCTGCAGGTTAAAAACAAACAAACAAACAAACAAACACAAAACAAAGAAAAAAACAAAAACACCAGTGTCAGGAACTTGTGTGTATAGGGTAACAGCTCCAAGTAAAAGGTATGTGCTGATGTGCTGGCATACAGATGATATAGATATGAGAATGGTCACTGGTAAGGAAATAATAATAATAATTTGCATCCCTATGAGTAGCAAATCTGGGAAGTGGGGCAGGAAAACTGCATGAATGAGCAAGGACCTCATCAACAAGATCAAAAGGAAGAGGAAGGTCTATGAAATATTGAAAAAGGACCTGTCCTCTTGGGAGGAGTATAGAAGTGTTGTCAGGGCCTGCAGGGACATGACAAGGAAGGCTAAAGCCCGGTTCAGATGAGGCTTGCAAAAGAGATAAAAGATAATAAGAAGGGTTTTTTCAAGTATGTAAACAGCAAGAGGAAGACTAGGGATAATGTGGATCCCTTGCTGAACGAGGGGGGTGTCCTCGTAACAGGAGATGCCGACAAGATGGAGATACTGAATACTATCTTTGCTTCAGTCTTCGCTTCATGGACTGTCCCCGAGGACTCCTCGACCCTGGAGGGAGGAGAAAGAGTCTAGAAAATGGAAGGCTACACCCTGGTTGATGAGAGAATGGTTTAGGAGTGTCTGAGTGGGCTCAATGCACACAAATCCACGGGTCCAAATGGGATGCATCCACGTATGCAAACAGAATTGGCAGAGGTGATTGCTGAACCACTCTCCATCATCTTTGAAAGGCCCTGGAGAACAGGAGAGGTGCCTGAAGACTGGAGGATAGCCAATGTCACTCCGGTCTTCAAGAAGGGCAAGAAGGAGGATCCGGGCCACTACAGGCCAGTCAGTCTCACCTCTGTCCCTGGCAAGGTGTTGGAACAGCTTGTTCTGGATGCCATCTCCAAGCAATTGGAAGAGAAGAAGGTTATGAGGAGTAGTCAGCATGGATTCACCAAAGGGGAATTCGTGCTCGATCAACCTCATTGCCTTCTGTGATGGCATCACCAGCTGGGTAGATGAGGGGAGAGCAGTGGATGTCATCTACCTTGACTTTGGCAAGGCTTTCGATACTGTCTCCCATGACATCCTGCTAGCAAAGCTGAGAAAGTGTGGGATAGAGGAGTGGACAGTAAGGTGGGTTGAGAACTGGCTGACTGGCCAAGCTCAGAGGGTGGTGATCGACAGAGCAGAGTCCAGCTGGAGACATGTGACTAGCGGTGTTCCCCAGGGGTTGGTGCTGGGTCCAGTCTTGTTCAACATCTTCATCGATGACCTCGATGAGGGAATAGTGTTTGCCCTCAGCAAGTACGTCGATGACACAAAGCTGGGAGGAGTGGCTGACATGCCAGAAGGCTGTGCTGCCATTCAGCGAGACCTGGACTGGCTCAAGAGATGAGTAGGAAGAAAGCAAATGAGGTTTAATAAGAGCAAGTGTAGAGTCCTGCACCTGGGAAGGAACAACTGGACACATCAGTACAGGCTGGGGGATGACCTGTTGACGAGGAGCTCTGAGGAGAAGGACCTGGGGGTCTTGGTGGACAACAGGTTGACCATGAGCCAGCAGTGTGCCCTGGTGGCCAAGAGAGCCAATGGGATCCTGGCATGCATGAAAAGGAGCATGGCCAGCAGGTGAGGGGAGGTGATCCTCCCCCTCTACTCTGCCTTGCTCAGGCCTCACCTGGAGTACTGTGTCCGGTTCTGGGCTCCCCAGTACAAGAAAGACAGGGATCTCCTGGAAAGAGTCCAGCGGAGGGCCACAAAGATGATACGGGGCCTGGAGCATCTTCCCTATGAAGAAAGGCTGAGAAACCTGGGTCTGTTCAGCCTGGAGAAGACTTAGAGGGGATCTCATCTATGTGTATAAATAGCTGAGGTGTGGGAGACAGAGGGATTTGGCCAACCTCTTTTCAGTGGTTTGTGGTGACAGGAGAAGGAGCAATGGCCACAAGATGGAGCACAGCAAGTTCTGCACCAACATGCCAAAGAACCTCTTCACAGGGAGGGTGACGGAGCACTGGGACAGGCTGCCCAGGGAGGTTGTGGAGTCTCCTTCTCTGGAGAGACTCAAGGCCCATCTGGACACCTAGCTTGGCAGCCTGCTCTAAGGAACCTGCTTTGGCAGGGGAGTTGGACCCGATGATCTTTCAAGGTCCCTTCCAACCCCTACAATTCTGTGATTCTGTTTTGTTTGGCCATAATGTTTAGGATCTGAGCAACCCTGATTTTTACCTGTCTAAAATCAACCTGTAGGCAGGGGCATGGCTTTCTGCAGGAACATGTAACAAAAACAAGAAAGGGGTTTCTGCAAAAAGTTTACTATACTTTTTTTTTTCTGTTCTTATGCTTTTTCAAGAGTGTTGTAATGTTTTTATTTACATATTTATTTACATAGATAAGGAGACGTAAAACTCACAGAGAGCATGGGTGATTAAGAGATGTAAAGCAAATAAGAAATAAATATTTCGTACAGTGAGGATCACAAGACACAGAAGAAGGAATGAACACTGCCTTCACATTTAGAATCTGTTCTTGATGTTTGATTTCTTCCCTCTCTCAATCTGCAAAGAGCACGTGTTGTTCCATAGCTGAATCAGGTGTCGGAAATTTGTGAATACTGTATGATAAAAGCATCATAGAACTTTCTCTATAAGAAAGGACAGTTGGAGAGTTTTTCTTTGGCTTTGGCAGAGAGTGTATGTCAGGTTTCACTAGGTTTGATCTATCAATATTTTAGTGGGGAAAAAAAAAAAAAAAAAAAAAAAGAGTGTGAGAGAGAAAACCGATTTCTGTATTAAGATAAATTGTACCACAGAAGGCTAACAATCCGCTAAGGCAAAAGCAGACTTTCCTGTAATTTAAACTGTTATTTCCCTAATAAAGTCTAGCATCCATTGATTTAAACAAGCACCAGTAGAGTAAGTCAGATCCTCTGTCCTTGTTCTGGCCTTTCACATATCATTAAGAAAAGGTTAGGCAGTTTTGTTCCAAGCAAGATCTTCAATTCTTCAGAAGTTGAAACATAATTCTAGTCAGGTTTATAAATACTGTGCCTTCCAGACTTCTAAAATCTTCTATTCTTTTGTATTTGCTTAGAGAGCAGCTTGTTCCTCTGTTCCTCTACAAGAAGAAAAATCTACATATGGGGCCAATCCTTTCTTTGTCAGGAAAACTTATTTAACTCAAACAGGAAAAAATGTTTTGAACAAAGTTTTACATACAAAAATGGTAGCTATTCCTTCAAATACTAATCCTGACAAAAAAAAAAAAAAAAAAAAAAAAAAAGTTTTGACTGTAATTTTCTATGTTATTAAGTGTCTATGAAATATTGTTATTAAGCCTGTGTTATTAAGACTACATGAAAGTTCACGACACATTGTGAATCTCTAAGTAATGTTATTTAGCCTTCTTAACAGAGCAAGTTATCATGAGTTCTGAGAGCTCTGTTTAATTCCTTCAATGCTTTGATCCCTTCTATATGCAAAATACAATCAAAAGCCATTAACCATTATACTCTGTGTTTGGCAGGTGTTTGGCCTTGAAGGAAAATTTTGTATTAGATTTTTCAGTCTCTTTTAAAACTCACTGTTGTTGGCTGATATAAAGAGCGAGAAAATTAAAGCATAAACCAGTGGAGAAAATAGTATTTATGTCAGCAAACAAAATATTGTCAAAAAATATGTTATCCTTCACATAAATTCAAAATTTCCAGACTTCTAGGACTGAAAGAGACTTCTCTTTCAGTTCTCTGCCAACTCCATAAAACTGGTTGGTGTCAACTGGTTGAAAATCAAAACTGGTTGTTCCCTTTCCCTTTTCCTTCCCTTTCATCTCCTATCATCTCTTCTTGTCACTTTTTTCCACATGCAGAGGTTTTTATTGTCTGTCCCCTTCAAAAGTAATTTACAACACCTTCATTAATTCTATAAGATGATGTTTAAGATGTTCTTCCTGTTCTCTGATGAGTATCTTCACACCTTCCTTCCCTTAAAGGAAGCAGGTGGCAGAGGCTGTCACCACACTGACAACACCATCTGTGGAGCCTGAGCTCCAGAATCTGTCAGTGCTGGCCTGAGATGCTACCCTTAAAATGGAAATATCAGTAGGAGTGCGTGCTCTCTGCCTGAAAATGCGAGTGAATCCCTTCTGCTGCCAGAGAAGGGAGCAGACCTGGCAAACCTTCCATGAAACCTTGAGCCTGGATTCTGGGCAGACAATATATTCCCTTTGACTAATGACTGGTTTGGCAGGGAGACGGTTCTGCCTCCCTCAGAATTCTTCAATTTTTGTTGTGGAAAGGGATGGGGACATATATTCAGATTTAGAAAGCTGTGGATCTAAAAAGGCCTAAAGAGAAGAACCTCTTTTCCTCATAAAGTAGATGATAGCTCTTCTGCCCACATCACAAAAGAATTATTTTGACCCAAGTAGCCTCCATGCGCATATGTTGCAACAGAATTACTTTCCTACACATGCTGCGCTCTTCCTCTTTAACTGTTAACAAAATCCCAGTGCTTGGTGCCCTAGGATATTTTCATTAATAACTCATAAAAAGCACAGTCAGCCTCCTGAGAAAAGCAAACTGTGTTTTCTAATACAAATAGCTTGTTTTTTAAATGTTTTACATTTGCAAGTGAGGCCCTGTAAGCAATACTAATTACTACCAGTAAGTAAGGTATTTATGATCAAAGAACTAAAGACTTACATGGAATTTTCTTATGGATAACTGTCCTAGAACAGAATACATAGAATACATGCTTGAATACATAGAATACATGCTTCAACTTCCCTGACATATCCTGGAAGCACAACACAGCCCAGAGGAAGCAGTCTAGGAGGTTTCTGGAGAGCGTGGAAGATAGCTTCCTGACGCAGCTGGTTAGTGAGCCTACCAGGGGTGGTGCCCCGCTAGACCTTCTCTTCGCAAACAGAGAAGGACTGGTGGAGGATGTGATTGTCGGGAGCTGTCTTGGGCAGAGTGACCATGAAATGGTGGAGTTCACTATTCTTGGCGAGGCCAGGAAGAGGACTAGTAAAACCGCTGTATAGGACTTTTGGAGGGCTGACTTTGAGCTGCTCAGGACATTAGTTGGTGGAGTCCCTTGGGAGGCGGTTCTGAAGGGCAGAGGGGACCAGGAAGGCTGGGCGCTCTTCAAGAGGGAAATCTTAATGGCGCAGGAACGGTCTGTCCCCATGTGCCCAAAGACGAGCTGGCGGGGAAGAAGACCAGCCTGGCTCAACAGAGAATTGTGGCTTGATCTTAGGAGAAAAAAGAGGGTTTATAATCTTTGGAAAAGTGGGCAGACCACTAGGGAGGACTTTAAGGATGTAGCGAGGCTGTGCGGGGACAAAATTAGGAAGGCCAAAGCTCATCTGGAGCTCAATCTGCCTACTGCCGTTAAAGATAACAAAAAACGTTTCTCTAAATACATCAACACAAAAAGGAGGACTAAGGAGAATCTCCATCCTTTACTGGATGCGGGGGGAAACTTAGTTACAAGAGATGAGGAAAAGGCGGAGGTGCTCAATGCCTTCTTTGCCTCAGTCTTTAGCGGCAATACCGGTTGTTCTCTGGATACTCAGGACCCTGAGCTGGTGGAAGGGGATGGGCAGCAGGATGTGGCCCTCACTATCCATGAAGAACTGGTTGGTGACCTGCTACGGCACTTGGATGTGCACAAGTCGATGGGGCCGGATGGGATGCACCCAAGGGTACTGAGAGAACTGGCAGAGGAACTGGCCAAGCCACGGTCCATCATTTATCAGCAGTCCTGGCGATCGGGGGAGGTCCCAGTTGACTGGCGGCTAGCAAATGTGACCCCCATTTACAAGAAGGGCCGGAGGGCAGACCCGGGAAACTACAGGCCTGTCAGTTTGACCTCAGTGCCAGGGAAGCTCATGGAGCAGATCCTCCTGAGAGTCATCACGCAGCACTTGCAGGGCAAGCAGGCGATCAGGCCCAGTCAGCATGGGTTTATGAAAGGCAGATCCTGCTTGACGAACCTGATCTCCTTCTATGATAAAGTGACGCGCTGGGTGGATGAGGGAAAGGCTGTGGATGTGGTCTACCTTGACTTCAGCAAGGCTTTTGACACTGTCTCCCACAGCATTCTCCTCAAGAAACTGGCTGCTCGTGGCTTGGACTGGCTCATGCTTCGTTGGGTTAGAAACTGGCTGGATAGCCGGGCCCAAAGAGTCGTGGTGAATGGAGCCAAGTCCGGTTGGAGGCCAGTCACTAGTGGCGTTCCCCAGGGCTCGGTGCTGGGGCCGGTCCTCTTTAATATCTTTATCGATGATCTGGACGAGGGCATCGAGTGCACCCTCAGTAAGTTTGCAGATGACATCAAGTTAGGTGCATGTGTTGATCTGCTTGAGGGTAGGAAAGCTCTGCAGGAGGATCTGGATAGGCTGCACCGATGGGCTGAGGTCAACTGCATGAAGTTCAACAAGGCCAAGTGCCGGGTCCTGCACCTGGGGTGCAATAACCCCAAGCAGAGCTACAGGCTGGGAGAGGAATAGTTGGAGAGTTGCCAGGCAGAGAAGGACCTGGGAGTGATGGTTGACAGTCGGCTGAATATGAGCCAGCAGTGTGCTCAGGTGGCCAAGAAGGCCAACGGCATCCTGGCTTGTATCAGAAACAGTGTGACCAGCAGGGCTAGGGAAGTGATCGTCCCCCTGTACTCGGCTCTGGTGAGGCCGCACCTCGAGTACTGTGTTCAGTTTTGGGCCCCTCGCTACAAGAAGGACATCGAGGTGCTTGAGCGGGTGCAGAGAAGGGCGACGAAGCTGGTGAGGGGCCTGGAGAACAAGTCCTACGAGGAGTGGCTGAGGGAGCTGGGCTTGTTCAGCCTGGAGAAGAGGAGGCTCAGGGGTGACCTTATCGCTCTCTATAGGTACCTCAAGGGAGGCTGTAGCGAGGTGGGGGTTGGTCTATTCTCCCACGTGCCTGGTGACAGGACGAGGGGGAATGGGCTTAAGTTGCACCAGGGGAGTTTTAGGTTAGATGTTAGGAAGAACTTCTTTACTGAAAGGGTTGTTAGGCATTGGAACAGGCTGCCCAGGGAAGTGGTGGAGTCACCATCCCTGGAAGTCTTCAAAAGACGTTTAGATGTAGAGCTTAGGGATATGGTTTAGTGGTGACTGTTAGCGTTAGGTCAGAGGTTGGACTCGATGATCTTGAGGTCTCTTCCAACCTAGAAATTCTGTGATTCTGTGAAGAGTATACCACTGCAGTGTGGTTTACGTTTTAAGTCATGACACTGCATGTATTTACAGTACGTCTCCTTTATTATCTTTTTTTTTTTAACAAACTGTTCTAAAACTGCATGAAGACACTTGAGATATATATATATAAACAAACAAACAAACAAAACAACAACAACAACAACAAAAACCACAGATATTTGTTAGTGAAAACCTGTCTAGCTTCCTGGACCTCCATTCAGGCCATGTACAGCCAAAGAGTGCTGCTTCAAAAGCCACCACTTAGCCAATAGTTATAAACCTATGCTTAAGAGCACCAACCTGCCCTCTCTTTGTATTATCATCAGTATAAAGGATCATCATTTATATTTTATATTTATCCTTTATATTTTATATGTATACACATCCTTTATAGTTTTCAGTTCACTGACATCAAAAACCACGTATTGTGTAAGCAAAACATGAAAACTTTGTCCAACATTAGTAATATTTCACAGGACCAAAGCTGATTAAGATTTCTGCAGTTTGACAAAATAGCACTCTAAGTGATACAAAGAAACTAGTGAGGTTTAATGTTTGGTCACACAGAAAAAAAAAAAATCTCTTTTTGAATTATTGAATAAATCACAGCTTGATCCAGAGCCCATGGGTGCCAGCTGCCTTTGTCAATGAGCCGTCTTGCACATTGGCTCCATTGCACTTTTTTAGGGATGTTTGTGTACAAAATTGGAGTAGCACAAGCAGTACACACTACTGCTAACGAATAATTTTAGCTGTTGTGCATTTCTGCCACATAACTAAAGAGAAGAAGCACACAGTCTTTATTGAAAATATAAACTTGACACAATCTCTGCTAGTCCTTCTTTGAGAAATAATGTTAACCTGGCTACATAAAAACTTCCTGGAGATTTCTTCCTTCTTCCACTGCTGTTCCAGACTTCAAGGCTGTCAAAGAGATCCAGCTGCTGATAGGTAGTGCAGACCTGTCCTTAAAGACCTCGTTGCTGCCATGCAGCCTGTGACACCGTGCCTGCAGCTGATGCCTGTGCAAAGCTCCTGCTCAGGCAAAAAAGCGCTCATCTGAGTGGGTGTTGAGAACTAACATAACTATGTGAGCCCTTTAGGGAGATGTTCAATAGGGTCACAGAGGCAGCGGCAGGTGATAGTTCTGCCTTGCATGACCTACATTAATGTTTCTTATTTTGTGTGTCCCAGGTACTGCCAGGGCCAGCAGAAAAGATTAATCAAGGAAGCCCACCTGTAAGATCAGGAGAAGAGAAATTGAAATGCCAAGTTTGAGAATGATATGGAAGAGCCTTCTTTCCTATTCTGAAAGCACAGAAAAAATATTTTTCAATGGCAGCAGAATGAATGAATATATATCTTCTCAGACTCATCACTCTCTTATACCTTCTCTATCCTATGCCTATAGCCCAGTAAATATCACAATTTAGTATTACTAGTAAAGTTATTTTTGTATTGGCCTAAGAGTGCAGGGTCTCTAGACTTCTCTGGGCTATATCTAGCCTAAGCTATTCTAGCTAGCCTGGCTGTGAGAGCAACTATCTTGCAAGCAGACAAGCATTGCCTTAGTGTGGTTTAGCTTCTCTTTGGCTTACAGTGATAACAGGTAGTTATTGTGTGTGGACTGAACCATCCTTGACTGTAGAGTAAAATGTGGTGTGGCACAGTGCAGAGGCAGGATGGTGCCAGAGGTCTCAGCTTTAAGGACAGATTACAGTGGTCCATCCAGGGTCACTAGGGAAATGTTTTAAAAATAGGCCTGGGGATATTCAGGTAAGGACTGCTTCAGGGACAACAAAAAAACAGAAAAACTGAATTACTGGAGGGGGGGCTAGGGGGAGGCATGTAGGCAGATTTTGCTAACAAAGCCTATAAAAATAAGATCAGATGGACAAAAGACCAAAAAGAAAGTCGTTATCAACATCAATGTCTACCTCTTGCTAGCAAAGAGGAGGAAGCACCCATCTTTAGCATCACACTCCTCCCAGCAAGGAACCCGGTAAATACTTCCCTGTAAACAACCACCCCTGACTGCAGCTGTGAGTCTTGGGACTTTTGGAAACATTAGAAGGGCAAGCACAGCAGCAGAGAGATGTGGCTTCTATGTTTTGACTAGCACAAGTGTGTTCCAGATATAAAACCATTATTCTACATTATTACAGATTCTGCACAAACACACATTCCAAGCCCATGGCACTGAAGTACTTCCTTTTATTTTTTATATCCATGAACCTGAGTATTTTAACAGTGAAAATCTATTTGATTTAGACACTTTCTAATAGGCACACTGAAATAGGATGTAGGCAATAGACTTTGAATCAATAATATAATTATGTAATAGTTCTCAAATATTATCAATTAATATCTATTGTTTTCTAGTCTAGTTGTTTGTACTGAAATTTGTTTACCCTGCATGTATTAGAAATAAATAAATAAATGAGAAAGATTTTCAAAGGCTCTTTAACCTTTTTTCAACAATGCTTACCAATATTTTTATGTTAGTGCAAAACTATCTGCTTTTAGAGACCAAAATATATACTCCTTCTGAACATAATCAAAAAAAAAAAACAACAAACCAAACCAAACCAAACCAAACCAAAACCAACAACAACAACAACAAAGTTACCTGTATTTTAGACCATTTAAGGCCTAAATTCCAGGTGAAAGACACGTCATCTTCATTCATCATTTTCTGATTGCATTGTGACCTACTCAAAGTCATCACATAAGGGTTATTTTCACTGTTAAAGGTCATTCATGGACTTAAGGACTACTCAGACGATTGTAAAGCACATACACAACATTGGCAGTGCTTAATGACAATTTTAAGTTCAATCTTAACAATTTCTTGTCCCATCAGCTGAGAAAGATAAATTTCAAAATGTATCAATAATAAACAGGTATCCTCATCATCGTTACAGTGATTATGAATAACAGAAAATCATGTTCTACGGGAAGCTAAAATAGTGCACGCTGATCAATGGAACACACTGGATGTTCAGCCTACAGGTGCACTAGAACAAAACGAAAGGGCTTGTTCTGCTCACACGTATATCTAAGTTCACCCAAATTTAAGGACAAGAAGTGTTTTGCTCCTACTTATATAATAGTTGAGTGTGCTTCCCTTTATACTAGTTAGGAAACAGTACGAATACATCAGAAAAATGTGTGAAAGGCCCCTGAATCTTAAAATCATGTTGGCCAAATTTACCTTTATCTTTTTCGTTGCAATGTTGTTCCTTTTATTTATTATTATTAGTATTAGTATTACTATTATTATCACGTAATAACAGAATTGTAGGGGTTGGAAGGGACCTTGAAAGATCATCGGGTCCAACTCCCCTGCCAAAGCAGGTTCCTTAGAGCAGGCTGCCAAGCTAGGTGTCCAGATGGGCCTTGAGTCTCTCCAGAGAAGGAGACTCCACAACCTCCCTGGGCAGCCTGTCCCAGTGCTCCGTCACCCTCCCTGTGAAGAGGTTCTTTGGCATGTTGGTGCAGAACTTGCTGTGCTCCATCTTGTGGCCATTGCTCCTTCTCCTGTCACCACAAACCACTGAAAAGAGGTTGGCCAAATCCCTCTGTCTCCCACACCTCAGCTATTTATACACATAGATGAGATCCCCTCTAAGTCTTCTCCAGGCTGAACAGACCCAGGTTTCTCAGCCTTTCTTCATAGGGAAGATGCTCCAGGCCCCGTATCATCTTTGTGGCCCTCCGCTGGACTCTTTCCAGGAGATCCCTGTCTTTCTTGTACTGGGGAGCCCAGAACCGGACACAGTACTCCAGGTGAGGCCTGAGCAAGGCAGAGTAGAGGGGGAGGATCACCTCCCCTCACCTGCTGGCCATGCTCCTTTTCATGCATGCCAGGATCCCATTGGCTCTCTTGGCCACCAGGGCACACTGCTGGCTCATGGTCAACCTGTTGTCCACCAAGACCCCCAGGTCCTTCTCCTCAGAGCTCCTCGTCAACAGGTCATCCCCCAGCCTGTACTGATGTGTCCGGTTGTTCCTTCCCAGGTGCAGGACTCTACACTTGCTCTTATTAAACCTCATTTGCTTTCTTCCTACTCATCTCTTGAGCCAGTCCAGGTCTCGCTGAATGGCAGCACAGCCTTCTGGCATGTCAGCCACTCCTCCCAGCTTTGTGTCATCGACGTACTTGCTGAGGGCAAACACTATTCCCTCATCGAGGTCATCGATGAAGATGTTGAACAAGACTGGACCCAGCACCAACCCCTGGGGAACACCGCTAGTCACATGTCTCCAGCTGGACTCTGCTCTGTCGATCACCACCCTCTGAGCTTGGCCAGTCAGCCAGTTCTCAACCCACCTTACTGTCCACTCCTCTATCCCACACTTTCTCAGCTTTGCTAGCAGGATGTCATGGGAGACAGTATCGAAAGCCTTGCCAAAGTCAAGGTAGATGACATCCACTGCTCTCCCCTCATCTACCCAGCTGGTGATGCCATCACAGAAGGCAATGAGGTTGATCGAGCACGAATTCCCCTTTGGTGAATCCATGCTGACTACTCCTCATAACCTTCTTCTCTTCCAATTGCTTGGAGATGGCATCCAGAACAAGCTGTTCCAACACCTTGCCAGGGACAGAGGTGAGATTAACACAACACCTCACTATGTGTGCATGTGCTAATGCACAGTCACAAGACAGAACCTCTATTATAGCTGAAAAACAGAAGGGAGTAGGAAGTTTATACCTATCAGAAAGTCTCCTTTGCTTACCTGGAATAACTGTCTCTTCATTTCTCATCAGAACTCAGCAGCAACAGCTAAAGGCAAAGGAGAATAGAGGCTGGCTGACAGATCTTTGTGTGACATTTTAACAACAGCTGTAAACAAGAACTTGCATGTTCACATCTTTGCAATGGTGACTCCTTGCTGAGGATGAAGAACCATGTCACTTATGTTTAGTTTACATCAAATTAATGTCACAGTAGACTTTTACTCTGCAGATGTGACCTCTATTATGACAGTCCGCTCTGTGTTCAAGGGAGCTTTGTCTTCACAAGGACAGTTTTGCTTATGTCAGCAGGCTACAGTTTGTTCTGATGTTAAAAAAACGTCAAACAGAATGTATCTTTGCTTTTTAAATTAACATTTTCTTTTGGGTTTCTAACCAAGGACTTAACTGTAATGGTTGATATGAGCAAACTTGCTTCCCTTTTATCTCTCAGAATAAGTGTAAACTACTACCACATCATGATAGCAAGGTATTAATTTCACTGAGAAAATTACTCTGCTTTGGTAACACAGAGCTGATTGAAGCAGCAGATAAAGCAAACATCATACTGGAACACTGGAAAGTAGTGTCAGTGTAAATCAGCACAAGGCTTGGAGCGTTTTATACCAGGTTTGCATCTATGCTAGTGTTGGAGAAAAGTAGTATGTAAGGTACAGTGTAGGTCTAATTGTCTACATGGCAGACCTTCAGCTAACAGCTATGTGAAAATAAATGAACCGTCCTCTCAATATCCAAAAGATTATAAAAATATGTTGGTATTTCTGTTATCCTTCATTGTTTAAACTACAGCAAAATATTTATGAGATTTTAGAATTGCAGCTCAAAATCACAGGCCGGATTAAATCACGTAAATTGAAGTGCATATGTAATGATGGAGATCAATATCTGTGTAGCTCCTTTTGATAACAAATAGAGCTATTTCAAGATATTTCTTTAGAGAAATATGTTTCATACTCATTCTTAACTGTGAAGGCTCCACCATAGACATGCAAAAAGATCTTTCAGATTGTTATTTCACATAACAGAAAACTCCCCCCTAATCAACCAGAATTATACAATCCACATATATAATAAGGAATTTCCTTTGTTTTATCATGTAAATAATTTAGTTATATGCAAATGGGTTGATAAAAGACAAAGTGCAACTGGGATAAGTGAAATTTGTTAAGAGTTAGAATTTATCACCTCCCAATTTAAGTAACCCATACTATCAAACCTGGAAAAAGTATGACTCCTCATTAAATATTCTTGACTGATTATTTGTCAACAATTATTTGGATATTGTGCTTTGAGGGAACTAGGACTTAAAACTAGATTACTATTTTTGCATATATCATTTTGTATGAACACCATGTATTTGAAATGCAAAACAAATATTAACTATATAGTTGATTGAAGACACTACAATGACAGGAATATACTTCTCTCAGCAGGCTTTTAGACAAGTTAATCACTACTGTGTTCACAAATAATCTAACATCTGTTGTGGTATTTAACCTGGTAAAGTCACATACAACTACTGTATGATCCTGAAATTCTCTTCAAATACAATTTTGCTTCTATGTCTAGCTGCTATGTCTTCTGTGTCTTCTGTTGTATCATTAACTGTACTCTATTGCAAATACCAAAGGACAATTCGATTTTGGTTCACATAGGTCAGTTTTCCATGCTCATATTCATGGATCACTCTGCTCTTACACAGAGGACTGCTGGTTCAGAAAGCTTTTCATGGATCCCAAGAGCTCAGGGACTGGCTGTGGGTTACCATTTCCCCCTTCACCTTTCTCTGTCAGGATGAGTCTTTTTTGCCTCTTTCTCCACCTGTCTGAGACAACTGGAAGAGATAATGGATTGCGAATATAGCTTCTGACAGCAGGTTGATAATACTCAGTTGTGTATTTCATTTTCCACTGATGCAATCTCTGCTGCCACTAAGCTGTCAGGCTGCCTACACAAAATTACCTTGTGTTTGGAAAAAATGTCTGGTGTGACCAGCAGAAAATGATGGTGGTGGGAAGTGGGAAAATTTCAAAGAGACAGCTAAAACTTTTGAAGGCATGCAGCTCCTCTTTGTTGGTAGCATAAAGTGTGATGGTTCTGCGTAAAAACTCTCACTGTGGAAGGACAACTTGGTTGTCTCCATTACTGAGAATACTTTTTACCATTACTTTGGGCTGGCATTATCTCTTCACTCTGGAGAAACATGTAGCTATAAGAATTCATGCGATTTTTTTTTTTTTTTTTTCTGGCTGGATTACCATCTCTTATTCTAGTCAGTTGTAAAGACAATAACACATGAAGACTTGATGTGCAAGAAGAGGTAATTTTACTCCTTCCTTTTCCCTTGGATTAGCATGCTATAAGCGCATCTGGACCATGCTCAAGTCTCTGTGTGGGCTGCTAATCAACTTCTACTGGGCATTTAAAGCTTTGATTCTAATTTCCAAAGCAAGTAATGTAGCAAATCCAGCTACATTAGAAGCTGAATTTCAGTCTTTTTTTTTTTTTTTTTTTTTTGTGTGTGTGTGTGTGGTTTTTTTGTTTGTTTGTTTTTGTTTTTTCTTTCTTTCTTTCTTTTTTTCTTTTTTCCTTTTCCTCCTCTAGGGCCATGCAGACCACAAACCTTACAATGAAACTTGTGTGAGCTGAAGGCACCATGTTCTCCAAGATCAGCCACGAGTACAACAGTCTTCTAGAGAAAGATTGGCAAAGCTGGAGATGAGCGATTGTTAGGACACATTGCACAATCTTCCTACCAATGCTTGCATGCACAGGTTAAATTCTCTTCTGTGTTCCTGAAACTCATACGGATCCCAAACAAATTTGGACTGAAAGGGAATGGTTTTGACAGTTAATGAGATTTGGGGGGCAGGAGGATGGAAGACTTTGTGACAGCTGACTTATGAAGGCAGTTCTGTTTTCAGTTATGGTGACAAGTGGTAGTACATAATCTTTCATTTAGCTTCAAAAAGGGAAGTGCTGCAGAGCTAAAATTCTCAGTCATAAGAACCCCTAGGAAAGGGGGAAAGTGTTATTTATCTTTCATGGAAGGTATTAAATTTTTAACAAATTATTTTAACTGAAATTGTACTTAGAGAATAGTGATTTAGAGCTTCTAAATCTTGCTCCGAGATTAATCTGACATCTGTTTTGGTATATTTTATGTCTTTCTTTTTCTTGTGAATTTTCTCATAATACAGTCTCTGGATGTAAAATTACAGAATAATTCAGGTTGGATGGACATGGAGGACTTTAAATCAGTGCTGTTGTTTGGGCATTTTTCTTTATAAAAAGAAAAAAAAAAGATTTTCATCGAAAACTTTTTTTTTTTTCCTTTCTGGTAAGAAATAGCTTAATAGAAAAACATCTGAATGAGTGCCTTAGTCATGGCCTCAGCACTTCCTCTTAAGATAAAATGTTGACACTCTTGATCTATCCAGACTAATCTGTTACTATAAAAGAAATATTAATAGAAATATAATTCCTGGTCTTATTTGAAAGACTTGGAAGTAAATGAGAACATTTCTAATGACTGTGTTGGATGTTATCAAGGGTCTGACTAAACTGTGAAATTGCTAAATCAGTTCTACCCATACATTCATAGCAAAAAGTTACTTTTTTTGGACATGCTTTAAAATCAATAAGCATAAACCTGGCATTAATTACCACCCATTTTGAAAGTCACTTTGTGCATTTATTTACTGGCAGAAGAATTTCTTCAAGTGATTGTACATGTTTCCATTGTCTCATCGTGTATAGGTATTGTGCGATTCATTTCTTAACCCTAGCACAGGTTCCTAATGCTGCAGGAGATAGTACTCTGCATCTTCATAAGAGTAATTTACAATGGGAAGTAGGGTACTTATTTACATTGCACATGAGAGAATATTCATAACGTTAATAGTCTTTGTCTGACATGATTTCTTTTGTGCCCTAAATGATATATTTTAGTGACACTGAAGAACATAACAGTTGGAGAATGTAATTATGAACTGCTGGCAACCCCTGCTAATATCACGGGTTAATAGAGATTAGAAGAGTCCTCTAAAACATAACAAGTTTCTTGGTTTGCAGCAGGAGGATAAAGATTTGAGATCTTAAATGGACTCTAATCTACTAGATCTTGACAAATCGTTGAATGGTTGTTGTCATGCTCCAAACAATTTTCACACTTTGAGCTGAAAATACAATGCATTACAAATTGTTTTTGGATTCTAACTATATCTGTTCCCATTTTGCATGGTGAAAACGTTATGAAACAAATCCAGTTTTAAACTATAAATTCTCGGATATGCATTTGCCACTAGAACATGTCAGGAGAGAGGCATCATGCTCAGATCCAGTTGTCTGGTCTGACTCACCCCCACACCTATGGAAGCTTCACTGACATTTCTGGAGTGCTGCAGGGTATGGAGAGATCAGCCCACATGGATCATTTGCTGCATGAAGCCTTGTTATTAATAACATTTCTGTACAAGACAGATACCTGGAGTACATTATGTTTATTGCATATTGTGTATATTACATACATTCTATGATACATTACATACATTCTATATACAAACACATTCTATGAACACATACATTTACAAAATCTGGATACCGGTTAATATTAAAACATAGTTTCAGCCTCAGTCTTTCCTTTCCTCACTTTCTTCCCTTCCCCTTCTTCTTCTTCCTCCTCTTCTTCTTCTTTTTCTCCTTCCCATCTTTAGTTCACACTTCATTGTCATATCCACATGTCACTGGCCAAGTTAAGCTCCAAGCTGTATCTTTGCTCCCAAACATTTCAGTTGCTGGAGGCAAGAAGGTTTTTTGCAGGTTATTTGTGTAATCTGAACTACACCTCAGTACAGATTATAGAACAAACTTTCAGGTGTTAACAATTCCTAACTTCTGAATTGTATGATCTCTCTTTACATCGTGATCTTTCACAACTTCTATATGATTTATTGCCTCATCACCATCTAGCTTTCATGGAGACTGGCTGTGTCCTGAGAGAAATAAATAGGGATATGCTGTCATGCAGATCATGGGATTGTAGATAGATAGGCCTCAGTTTCCAATGGAGAAGGTCTTAAACATTTTAAGTTAGTTTAATAGCAAAAGTCCAGTTCTGAATCCACTTATGGTGGGAACTTCTCAGCTATCCTGAGCAGATTGCAAACAGATGTCTTTTCAGAAGACATTGCTTGAGTGGACTATATAGACAATGGAGAAGAGCAGTCACTTCTGAATGATGATAAATATAATTCAGTGATAGTGGAAGGTGTCTGCCACCCTACAGACACCCTAAAGGAAAAAAGTTTTACTGGAAAGTAAGAAGTCAATCCCATATTTGGGCTTTCTTGAGAAATTGCTTTGACTTCTTTGTAGTGTGGCTCTTACTCCTCAAAAAATGTGACATACAGTTTCCTAGTATTTTACCTCAGCCAGTAAAGGCTGGAGCACCTGCAGGTCTTGGACAATATTGCTTATGTTTAGTCAGCAGCAAGCAGTTGTCTGTTCCTGTAAATGTGTCCTCATGGGAATGGTACTCCAAAATCTGGCCAAGTATGTGCTGCTTGGAAGTCTTTTTCTACAACTCAGCAGTGGATAAACAGAGTCATTGCTTGGACTGTGAATGTGTGAATGGGGTCTGACTTTTTAGTACCTTATTTTGCCTTCTTCCAATCTGTAGTGTAAAATGACTGCAATTTGAACACTTATTGTTGGATTATAAAACAAACAGAAATGAAGAAGCAAATGAGCTGGGGAACAGCAGAAATAAGTCAGACTAAAGCTCATCAAATTTCACCTTAAAAGCAAAATAGATACACTTATCTAAATACACCCATAAACAGTTTCTCTCTGATTTCTTACATTATCTTCTGTATCTAGGTACTCCTACATTTGCAGACTTATACTATCAACTGCCACCTGGACCTACAGCTTTTACAATTTAGGTATTTCATCTCCAACTGGTCCTGATGAGGTACAGTTTGTCATCTCCTTATTTAAGAACCTGAATAAGGATCAGGTTTTCAAAAGGGCCCTATAACTGTGGATCTTGTAACTAGAGGTTCAAAAGGATGTTATATGTGTTATGTATGTATCTGAAAATCAAATTTTCTGTAAAAAGCTGTGACAGCACACTTTGAACTTAAGTCACTGGCATTTTTTTTCTTCAACATGGGTTATAAATGATTGTCTGGTTTTGGAAATGCGTGTTTAAAAGTTATTAAAAAAAGTGATAAGAAGACTGAGTCTCTTCTGTTTATGATTTACTCATAAATCATATAGACACATAATGAAAATCTTATCCTCTGCTTTTTTGTACATAGTCATGCTTATATCACTCAGAAACCACACACAAAGAAAGATCAATATCTGCTCCAGTGAAAGTGTAAGTAAATCAAAGAAAAATACTTTTCAGGGAAAGTGAAAATAGAGGATATTTTTCTGTATCAACCAAATATAATGTCCATACTATTTGGGATTACAGAATTGCTTTCATCACTTATATACTTATAGGTCAAAATGGCTAGCCCAAATCCTTTTCCTAGAAAGTGTCTGTCATTCTTCAGAACTGGTTCTCCTTCAGATATGAGCATATCTCAGCATATCAGAGCATATTAGAGTTTAATTCAGATGACATGGAGTCCTTCTTCACTGTTAGTATCAACTGCAAGCTGAACCTGGAGATTTTGCCAGACTTTAGCTTTTTAACTTAGTTGCTAAAATAGGCTTCCTTGGGGTATTTTTCATCTTGAGTAAAGAAGTATAATGTAGGTCACACACTAGTTTAATCTGCTTTGCTACATGCAAGGGAAATTCAGTTTTATAAAATCTAAGGCTGTATTAGCCTCTGACCTAATAGTATTAAGAAAACTTATGGGACTGTACTTCTCCTGCTGAGCAATTTATGGACTCCTACTCTGGCAATGAATGCAAGTAACTTATAAAATTCTTCCAGTGGCTGAACGCTATAAAGTTTTCTCTTCTTCTCTCTGCTTTGTTTTATATTCTTCTTTAAGATTGCAGACTGGCACAGGTATTTGATCTTTATAAAGCTGAAAACTTAGCAGAGTGGGCAGTGCTCATGGCATCATGTTAGTTGCCTGACCGGCCTCTCTTGGCACTGTTCAGTCCTAACATAGCAGCCAGTCATTTCTATCTCATTTCCAGTAATTTTGTTAGCAAGAAGAGTTCTGTTACTGAAACTGACAGGAGACCCACTCAAGACTGGGCTGGATCAGGTTAGATATTTGTTATTTGCCCCAAAACATAGAAAAATATCTGAAGTGAGGAGTGGATTGGAGTTGAGGAAGAAGTTTTTTTTCAAGATCATCCAGTCCTTTACAGGCATGTATCCTGTAACCTCCCTGTGAATTTCCACATAGGATGAATAATCTGTCAGATTATCCGCTTTACAGATTTTTTTCTGAGATAGAAACACTACAGATTCCTCACACAGCCACAGATGTCAGTTTCTATATATTTGTGTGTTGGTAAAAAGGAAAAGAGGAAAAGAGACGAAAAGCCAGCAAACCTTCCATGATGTGTCATCAGCATCACTGATAGACATTGCCATGAGTGGATTTTCTGCTGTAATGTTTCTCATGCAAAGGCAAGGACAAGATGCAAGGCTTCCATAGCAACTGGATGACTCACCCCCAGTGAGGCAGTGTTGCAGACTGGTGGAGATGATTTACAGTTTAAAGTGAGTGGAAGCCTTTGCCTCTGTTTTCCTCTCTCTTAGTACATAACCCGTCAAACATGATCATACTGTTATGCAAGGACTGAGCCAAGAGTTTCAGAGAAAGACAAACAGTTCTCTGAAGGAGCTCACAAACCTGACCCACACTTGGGGCAGGGCCAGGGAGGGTTTTTTTACTTGACTTCACTCCAGAAAGTGGAAGATTGGGAAAGTAAATGCCTAGTAGTAGGGTTTTTATAACACAAGGGGTTTTCTCTGTTCATAAATACCACTACGTATCACTTTGAAACTATTGCAAATAAATGCTGATTTTCTCAGAACAGTCCTTTTACAGGGAGGAATACTATTTTGTGACTGAGAAGACATTCCTCTGAAAAGCTATTTCTAATGTTGTTAATAATCTTTTCTTCCCCCTTTGAGCAATTCCAGATGCACTTTTATGTTTCCATAATTATAGAAATTATTCATTTCTATTTCTGTGGACAAAACTAAGAATAGAAATTACTGTTTAAGGAAAGGTCTCAAGGAATTTTGCTTTTGCTGGTAAAAATTGCAATTCTTACAAAAGGAATCAGAAAGGTTTTATAAATTCTAAATTTATAAATTTCTTTCATAAAGGCTTAAGGAAATGCCTTTTATCTAAGAATGCAACCTCTCCACAAAAAGAAGGAAAAACAAATGAAATATCTCATAAGTAGCAAACTAGGTTCCTTGCCATTAATTCATGCAGTTATAACATGACACAAGTTACGTGGTCAACAGCATTCCTTTTCTTGGTTTGTCTCCCACTACAAGCCTCTTGAAGCATCCTATTGACCAATGGATTTTTATTGTGACATGACTTTAAATGTTTTTGCTTTGAGCTTTTGTTTATTAGCTGCTTGTGGGATCCATGCTCTTCCCACTCCTCCTCCTAGTACCCTAGAGACTGTCTGCCTGGGCTCACAGCCCTGACAGTTCTGCATACGGACCAAAATCCTGCATGCTGCAAGCATCAGTTCCTTCTCAGAGGTTCATCTCCATCTGTTTGTAACTCAGAACTACCCCATCTTGGGTGGTAGATGGTGTGTTGTTGCTTTTTGTGAGTAGAAGTGCTCAGAAAATGAACAAGCACTGCAACACAATACTACAGCAGGTTTAGTAGAGCAAGGGAATTAGAAAAACTTAAACTGTACTTTGCCTTGTAGTACAAATGAATCCTATTAAACATGGTGTATTTAGGAAACTTCTTATGGTTAGCCATAATGTGCACTCCACCTCATAATGAAATTAATTCTATCATAGTTTTGCCAACAGCAGAGAAATTTGCTAAGATTATTTGCCTATGGAGTGGCCTTAAGTGTTATTATGTCTGTGCGTATAGCACAAATACAACATGTTCGGCTGCAAACACAATATTGGCAAAAGACAGATATGGTTAATGAGTTACTGGAGTTATACATGTGTTAAGATAGGGAGTCCTCTCTGGATTTTAATGTTTCCAATACTTTAAAATGACTTGTTTTCTTGTGTATGAGAGTTATCATTTCTGCCAACCAGAGCAGATTGTTTTATTTACAAAACTACAGAATAAGCAGGAAAAAAAAAAAAAAAAAAAGTAAAAAAAATGCATGTAGAAACAAATCTGCTTCAAAATCTGAGCATATGAGCAGATAGATATGCTTTTCGGGGGCTTAAAGCAGTTCTAAAATAGACCTTAAGTGTTAGATTCCTTGTTTGTTGAAGCCAGAAGGGATACCTCTTTCATCTTAGTTGATCAGCCTCAAAACCAGAAATAATCTGCTGCCCTAAATATTCTCTTTTCAAGGGACAAATGGTCTAGGCTGGGTGTTAGGAAAAGGTTCTTTACCAAGATGTTGGTTGGAACAGGCTCTCCAGGGCAGTGGTCATGGCACTGAGCCTGTCCAAGTTCAACAAGTGTTTGGGCAACACTGTCAGATATAGGGGCTGATTTTTGGGTGGTCTTATGTGGACTTGATGATCCTTGTGAATCTCTCCATTCTGTGATATTCTATGTTTCCATGGACTACATGCAAATCCATTATTATCATACAACCAAGTTAGCACAGTTTGTGCAATGGTTAAACTGACATGCAATCATGAAGTTCCTGAAGACCATGTACACTGCATCAGAAACTGTTGCAGATAAGCCTGTTAGTCTGGAAAAGTCCTGTTTCAAAATTATTTCTTTTCCTTTTCTGAATTCATTTCACTTGTCCCAAAGAGTTATATTCCTGTAAGACATACAGGCATAGCAAGTAACGGCTGGTCTCTCACCTGGGCTGGTCTCTCACCTGTTGCTGATAGTACTAGCAAGGGTGGTTTCTCTTTAGTGCATCTATTCAATAATCATAGTAGATATGATAGTTGGTAACAGTAGCAGTAGTAGTAGCACTAGAAATAATAATAACAACAATTTATCCTTAGCTGAATCTTGTTTCTTTCTGCTGTCAAGCATGTATAAACATCATGACAGAAACTGACTTCAGTGAGAGTAGAACACAAAAAGGGACTCTGCAATGCTGAACATAGTAATTACAAGCTAACCTCTCTGTGAAAGAGGTGCATTGTCATGGGAATTGAGTAGTTTCTCCTCTAGCAATATATTGTAACACACAATATCAACACCAAATCTTTCACAGTCACAGAAAAGTTTACTTAGCTAGTTAATGCTTGATACCATTTAAACTGATTTAAAAAAAAAAAAAAGCAAGCCTGTCATCATGTATATTTGTAATGCTCCAAGCACAGTCCGACCATGGCTCATAGTAGTAATACCAGCCATTGCAATGATGATTACCTTGACATATTTTAAAGATTATAGTAGGATACAAGCTGCTGAAGCCTTGCTATTTTGGCTTTCTGCCACTACATGTAACAACCTGCTTAGTAATAATTAACTAAGTTATTCAGCTTCTTATTTCTCTGTCACTTCAATAGTGATTCAGCTGCTCCTGGGAGAAAGAGTATGGTGCCTATCTACTTACTTGTTACTTAGGTATGAAGGGACAGAATACAGTCTGTTCTCTTCATGTTTCCTGGCTCAGAATGAAATTGTTTCATGAAATTGGAAAACAAACAAACAAACATTTTTTTTTTTTTTTTTTTTAACCTATGATCTAGTGCAAATACTGAAATCCTCCAAACTGGGCTAGAAACTCGTATTTATTTGTATGTCAGCAGCAATTCTGAGCTCAGGAAATTGTCATAGGACCATTAAAGAAAAAAAAAAAAAAAAAAAAAGTTAAACAAACCAAAACACAACAAAAAACACAAGGCAATCTGGATTCAGGTGTGTTCATGACTTTCATGGGACCCAATCACCCCATGAGACATTAAAGATGGTTAATTCTGGAGCAGTAAAACACAGACATTTGCTATTCCATGACTGAATTCCCACTCTATGAATTTTGATAAAGTGCCTGTCTTTATCTCCTGCTTTTGATTCTACACTGTGAAGCTGCAGTGTCCCACCATAGGAAGTAGGAAGCTCTCCTCCAGCATAGATAGGGGATGGTGCAAATCCTCTTAGCCTCCCCAGACTTATTCTCTGGACCTACAGATAGGCAAATTAGATGTTCATGCCCAGATCAGAATCTTCTGTGGTAAATAACTGTTTTTAACACTTAAGACAAAAAATTCTAAGATACCATTTTCTACTTCCCCTTCTTCAACATTACATCTTTCTTCTGACTGAAGTTTTTATGGTAGCAGAAAACTGATGCTCTTTTGTGGAGGGAGAGGTGATGTCCTAAGTAGCTGTATGTATATATATATATATATATTTCAGAGGGCTTTGAATACTGCTAACAAAACCTTGACCTGGTCTCCATGTCCTCTGTAGAAGTAGCAAAGACAGAGTGCAGATTACTGGGCTGATGTATTTATTGTGACATCTTCCTAGGCAGAAAGGCCGCTGTACTCTGCAACAGATGGGGATTTTCAGTCTGCTAGGCTTCATTCCTCAATATAGTATGATGCTAGAATCAACTGTGGATGTGAAATGTTTTGCAATCCATCAGGATTAAAAGGGTTACATAAATGTGATATGCCATAAACTATTATGCTTTGATGTGATATCTACAGGTCTATACGTTCAACTTACGGAATTGCAAAGATGGAAAAAATAGTAGCAAAACCACAGTCCTGTCTTCACTAGAAAGCAAGATAATTGTTTTCCTGGGCTATTGAGATAAGAGCTCTTATTTTCTTTTGGAGTTTTACTACTCAGAACATTCTTTCTTGTATCTGGACAGGTTATTACTTTTTTTTGCAAACAAAAGGCTGGTTATAGACACAAAAAGTCTGTAGGACTTTCTAATCTGCATCATTTGGGGAAAAATGGAGACTCCATTATGAGTTACATCTATTTCAGGGTTATACATGTAAGAACAGCCTTCCTGGCTGTTTTCAGTCATGTGGCATCAACTTCTTCTGGGTATGCTCCTTCTACAGCCAGACTCTCATGTTGGGGAAATTCTTAGCTACCCTCTTGAATGGCTTTACATGTATTTTTAAACAACTAAAAGTGGTACAATTGTACAATATCATGTCTGATCACACTATGATTAAAGCTGTCAATAAAGTGAAAAAATAAAGCAGAAAAATCACTAAGACTGAGTCTTCTCTCTCTCTCTCCCCTCCCCTCCCACCCCCTTCCTTCCTCCAAAATTATTAGCTACAGAAAGTAAAGAAATTTCAACCCAAAACTGAATCAGCATACAGACCATCCAATTTAAGGTATACTGGATCTTTAATGAAAAGGCAAAATGAATGATTATGATGTGATAAACAAACAAAAATCTCTTAAAATTAATCAGTTTTCTACCTATTAACTTGTTCATCCAAGAACTCTTTGGAGAGTCAATAGTACATGTGCACTCATGGGATACCTTCAACAACAATTTCCTGCATCTCAGTTCCCTCCTGTAATAAATATGTAAAAGTTTTGATAGAATTTAGCTACTCTTCTGGGATAGTTCTTTGAACTAAAGATCATCTTGGAATTATTGGTATCATGCCCTATACCTGGAAGTGTTCAAGGCCAAGCTGCATGGGGCTATGAATAACCTTGTCTGGTGGAAGGTGTCCCTGCTCAAGGCAAGTGGTTATGACTGGATGATATTTAAGGTCCTTTCAAACCCAAAACATTCTATGATTCTGTATTTTTAATTAGAGATAACATTTTTTTCTGTTCTTATGAGCAACTTCTTATACTGAATGCTTTATTTGCTTCAGTTTTCGCTTCAAGGGCTCCCCCTCAGGATTACTCGACCCTGGAGGGAGGAGAAAGTGTCTGGGAAGTGGAGATCTCCCACCTTGTTGATGAGGGAATGGTTTGGGAGTGTCTGAGTGGGCTCAATGCACACAAATCCACGGGTCCCAATGGGATGCATCCACGTGTGCAAATGGAGTTGGCAGAGGTGATTGCTGAACCACTCTCCATCATCTTTGAAAGGCCCTGGAGAACAGGAGAGGTGCCTGAAGACTGGAGGATAGCCAATGTCACTCCGGTCTTCAAGAAGGGCAAGAAGGAGGATCCGGGCCACTACAGGCCAGTCAGTCTCACCTCTGTCCCTGGCAAGGTGTTGGAACAGCTTGTTCTGGATGCCATCTCCAAGCAATTGGAAGAGAAGAAGGTTATGAGGAGTAGTCAGCATGGATTCACCAAAGGGGAATTCGTGCTCGATCAACCTCATTGCCTTCTGTGATGGCATCACCAGCTGGGTAGATGAGGGGAGAGCAGTGGATGTCATCTACCTTGACTTTGGCAAGGCTTTCGATACTGTCTCCCATGACATCCTGCTAGCAAAGCTGAGAAAGTGTGGGATAGAGGAGTGGACAGTAAGGTGGGTTGAGAACTGGCTGACTGGCCAAGCTCAGAGGGTGGTGATCGACAGAGCAGAGTCCAGCTGGAGACATGTGACTAGCGGTGTTCCCCAGGGGTTGGTGCTGGGTCCAGTCTTGTTCAACATCTTCATCGATGACCTCGATGAGGGAATAGTGTTTGCCCTCAGCAAGTACGTCAACGACACAAAGCTGGGAGGAGTGGCTGACACGCCAGAAGGCTGTGCTGCCATTCAGCGAGACCTGGACTGGCTCAAGAGATGAGTAGGAAGAAAGCAAATGAGGTTTAATAAGAGCAAGTGTAGAGTCCTGCACCTGGGAAGGAACAACCGGACACATCAGTACAGGCTGGGGGATGACCTGTTGACGAGGAGCTCTGAGGAGAAGGACCTGGGGGTCTTGGTGGACAACAGGTTGACCATGAGCCAGCAGTGTGCCCTGGTGGCCAAGAGAGCCAATGGGATCCTGGCATGCATGAAAAGGAGCATGGCCAGCAGGTGAGGGGAGGTGATCCTCCCCCTCTACTCTGCCTTGCTCAGGCCTCACCTGGAGTACTGTGTCCGGTTCTGGGCTCCCCAGTACAAGAAAGACAGGGATCTCCTGGAAAGAGTCCAGCGGAGGGCCACAAAGATGATACGGGGCCTGGAGCATCTTCCCTATGAAGAAAGGCTGAGAAACCTGGGTCTGTTCAGCCTGGAGAAGACTTAGAGGGGATCTCATCAATGTGTATAAATAGCTGAGGTGTGGGAGACAGAGGGATTTGGCCAACCTCTTTTCAGTGGTTTGTGGTGACAGGAAAAGGAGCAATGGCCACAAGATGGAGCACAGCAAGTTCCGCACCAACATGCAAAAGAATGTCATGGTGAGGGTGGCAGAGCACAGGAACAGGCTGCCTAGGGAGGTTGTGGAGTCTCCTTCTCTGGAGAGACTCAAGGCCTGTCTGAACGACTAGCTTGGCAGCCTGCTCTAAGGAACCTGCTCTAAGGATCCTGCTTTGGCAGGGGGGGTCTACCAGATGATCTTTTGAGGTCCCTTCCAGCCCCTTCAATTCTGTGATTTTGTGATCCTGTGATTATGTGGTTCTTATGTGTAAGTGGATTCCTCTGTGGATACCAAACTCCTCTTGTTCTCAGAGAAGTTAGGAAGATACTCAATATATTAGCACTTTTCTATTCACATAACACTTACTTTGTTGTTGTTTTGTCTTTCTTCGCAGAAAAAAAAAAAAAAAAGGTGTGACTTCATCATAAAAAATACACAGAGAAAATACTTTCCCTTAATCTGTGCCAGGAGCAAGATGAAAAAATAATTTGCTTGCAAATAGCATTTTCAGGCTAACCTCCTTTCTTTGTGTGGGTTATGTTTTTTGGTAAGCTTCTTTTCTTCATGTTGTTGCTTAAGTGCAAGTATATTATAAAGCTCCAGTTTTTGTAACAACACAGTGCACTTAGCTGCTCTTTCTTCCATGAAATGAAGGCAAAGATAGGATATTTATCAATAGCTTATGTAGGAATGTATTTGTGACAAATATAAACTATGAATGATAGCTTTAGGAGAACTTTCTATTTACTTTATGCCTAAGTACTTGTTTCCCCTTTTTTACCCTTTAGCAGGACAACAATTTTTGGATTCCTAAACTGGGTCTACTCCAGAGAAACATGAAGGATGGATTTTTCTCCTTTTTGTTGCCCAGCCTTAACTGGTAAATGGAAGCTATTTCTGTATATGCACCTGCATATTTATGTTTCTGGAAGTGTACAGCCCTTGTCCTACAGTAATGTTTAGTTATGTGCCTGAATGCCAAATTCTTTTATGTTAGGTCTGTTAACCACGGAACCTTACAACAGGATGCAGAACAGGTGACACAAAAAACCTTTGCCATCCTCTCAATAACTTTTGCTCCAAAATCACTCTTCACATGCTAGTGATGTTAAAGTGCAATCAGCCCATTGATGGTCTTCCTGGACTGTCTGTGAGAGTATGACAAAATGTATATTACCCAGATCAGAAGGGGTTTGATTCTTTTTATCTCCATTTTCTCTTAACTATATTACCAACTCATAAAATTGCAGAACAGGAAAATTCACATACAATGTGATCCAAAGTCCACTGAAGCTGCTGAAGTGTATTCATTCCTTTAACTGGAACTGGATCAAATCTTCTACATATTCCAGTGTCCTAAAACAGATGGGGAAGATATAATAGTCTAGACTAACCTTACCAGATTCTGTTCCTGTTGACTGCACTCTGAGAAGCAGCAACTGATCCACAGCCTTTCTGTGTCCTTTGGTAATAATTCATACACAAAATTCACATTATTCCACTGTAGCCCTTAATTAACATAATTTAACCCACTCATTTTAAAATAACACTTTGAAGTTCTTACTGTAGAAAGACATCAGGTCATATAATGCAAAAATGGAAGCAACTAGAAGGGCTCATTGTTTTCTGAGAAAACTTTCTTCAGAATGTTGAGTGTATAGACAAATGTATATAACAAGTCAAAGATTATTTACTTCCCAGCATTCCCTAGTTACAAGCTCTGGAAATTGTAAGTGATGCGTGCTTTTCCTTTCCCACTTCAGTGCCAAGGTCAAATCTAAGTATATGCCAATAATATTCATTAAAATGCTATGCTACTACATCAGATAAAGCATGGGAAGAACTTCCTTGCTCTTCCTTTTTTGTTTATAAGTAACCTCCAGACTTCTTATAAGTAATCTTCCAGAAAAGTAATTTGAAATAAATACCAGGCATTATAAAAATGAATCCAATTTTTGTTGCAGTCCTGATACTGAATTTAGGTATAGATGATCAGATGAGAAGAAAATAATGTGAGGAATAAGATTAAATATTTCTCAGGAAATTTAATTTTAATTAAAAATTATTCTCTCTTGATCATCAGACAAGTGTCCAACATTTATTTTAATGAAGTGCTGGTGCAATACCCTGTAATCAACAATACTCAAATCTTTCACAGACTGATCTGAGAAGGTACAGATGTTTCTGTGGTGGTTCCACTCGAGTGGGCAGCCAAGCTCCACCACAGCCGCTCTCTCACTCCCCCTCCTCAAAAAGGAACACGGAGAAAATACGATGAAAAGGGCTCAAAGGTTGAGATAAGGACAAGGAGATCACACAGTAATTATTGTAACGGGCAAAACAGACTCAGCATAGGGAGATAGTAAGATTTACTGCTTATTACTAACAAGCGAGAGAAGTGAGAAACAGAGGAAAGAAACCAAAAGCACCTTCCCCCCCTCATCTGCCCTCTTCCACCTCTTCCCCCTGAGTGGTGCAGGGGAACAGGGGAATGGGGGTTATGGTCAGTCTATAGCACTTCTTCTCTGACACTCCTTCTCAGTCACTCTCGTCCCCTGTGCTGTGGGGTCCCTCCCATGGAATGCAGTCCTTCATGAACTGATCCGGTGTGGGCTTCCCACAGGCAGCAGCTCTTCCAGAACTGCTCCAGATATGGGTCCGTGCCACAGGGTCCATCCCTCAGGAGCAAACTGCTCCAAGCTGGGTCCCCCACGGGCAACAGCTCCTGCCAGGTCACCTGCTCCTGTGTGGTCTCCTCTCTACGAGCTACAGGTCTGGCCCGGAATCTGCTCCGGCAGGGGTCTTCCACAGGCTGCAGCTTCCATCGGTGCAGGTCTACCTGCTCCACCGTGGTCTCCTCAACAGGCTGCAGCGTGGAACCCTGCTCCACAGTGGTACTCCATGGGCTGCAGGGGGACATCCTGCTTCACCATGGTCCTCACCACAGGCCACAGGGGTCTTCCGCTCTGGCGCCTGGAGCACCTGTCCCCTTCCTTCTGGACTGACCTTGGTGCCTGCAAGGCTGTTCCTCACTCTCACTCTCCCAGCTGCTATGTGGCGCAACATTTTTCTTTCTCCTGTCTTAAATATGCTCTCACAGAGGCGCAAAACAACATCACTTATTGGCTCAGCTCTGGTCAGCAGTGTGGCCCTTACCAAACATGGGGCAGCTTCTAGATCCTTCTCACAGAAACCACTCCTATAATCCCCTGCTACCAAAACCTTGCCACGTAAACCAACTACAGTTTCTCACCATACAGAAATGGTATAGTCAAAGTCATCTTCTTCTGTTCTTGGACTGGATGCCATAAAAAAAAAATAAATAATTGAAAAAAAATTATACATCCTGCAGAAAACCAAGAGAAAACGTGGTAGCTGGACTCACAGGACCAAAGTCAAAGGCATAAGAGGTGGAATTAATTTGTCCAAATCGAGATGACTGCTTCGTAAATGACTACATGTAATTAATTAAATTAGACTTCCCTTCATAGTTCAGGAAAAGAGAAATGTACTTTTAATAAATGATACTTTTTAACACTTGTAGACTTTGATGTAATTCAAATGATACGCGGAATAGAAAATCCTATTTCTCTCCACTAGATGAGTAAGCAGTTAAAAAGTTTGCGGTGTTGATGCCTAAACTTAGATGAGACAAATCCTGTTTATCTGGTGGAGGCTGTTGACAGGTCAGTGGGGCACTTTGTTATCTAGTGAGAAAGTATTTGGTCAGGCAGCTAAGAAGTGTGTTAAACCAGACTGCACATGAACTACCTGTGTATTTTACTTGTAAAAATGAATAATTCTGCTTGTCCATTTCTATTAAACAGGAAAGACTAATCCATCATTGATAATTAGTGCAATAAAAGCAAAGGGCACTCTTTTGCTATATTCTTCTGTGATACTCCCCAGGGACACTGAGTCAGTGTTGTGGTTTAAACCAGCAGGGAGCTAATCACCACACAGATGTTTCCTCCCTCCCTCCTGCTCCACAGTGGGATGGGGGAAAGAATCAGAAAAAAAGAAAGGCATAACAAACAATCAAGCAACAACAAAAATACAATCATGGGAGAGATAAGGACAGTTTAATGGGAGAGAAAATGAAGGGATAAAAATAATAATTATAATAACAATAATGATAAAAGAATATATAAAGTAAGAGATGTACAATGCAATTGCTCTCCACCAAATGACCAATGCTCATCTTGTCCCTGAGCAGTTGCCCCCAGCCCAACAAACACCCTCAGTGTTATTGTCCCTCATGATCCCACATGCTATGGGACATCCACTAGCTTAGGGATATGGTTTAGTGGGGACTGTTAGCGTTAGGTCAGAGGTTGGACTCGATGATCTTGAGGTCTCTTCCAACCTAGAAATTCTGTGATTCTGTGATTCTGTAAGGGGTGTCAGTGTCCAGGTTTACATTGGGAGGGTAGGGGAGGGTGGGAGTTGCTGCACAGGTGGCCTCGGTGAGAAGACACCAGGAGCTGCCCCATGTCTTACCAGACAGTTCAAGCAAGCTCCGTGATGGACCTGTTGCTGGCCAAGTTGAGTCCATCAGTGATGCTGGTGGCACCTCTGTGATAAAATATACAAGTGTGCTGGGTCTGGCTGGGATGGAGTTAGATTTCCCTGCAGCAGCTCACACAGTACTGTACTCTACGCTTGTAGCTAGAACAGCACTGGTATCACACCAGTGTTGTGTCTGCTGCTGCACAACACAGGCACTGAATCAGGACTTCCTCCAAGCCCCAAGAGCCACCAGGCTGGGGCTGAAAAAGAGGTGGGGAGGGGATATCACCACGGCAGCTGACCTAAACCACTCAAAGGGATATTCCATGCCATATGATGTCACAATCTGCAATAAAAGGTGGCAACAATTAAAACATCAGCATGTTATCAGCACTCTTCTCATCCTAATCCAAAACATATCACCCTACTAGCTACTAGGAGGAAAATTAATTCTGTCCTAACTGAAACCAGGACAGGTGGGAAAGGGGATAAAAATTGGGGGTGTAGGGTGTGGGGGGGGAGCTCTCATCTAAGAAAACAATAACAAGAATAAACAAAGCAGGTGATGAACAATGCAACTGGTCACCACAAGCCAACCGATGCCCGCCTTGACCCTCAGCAACAGTGTCCTCTCCTGCTACTCCCTCCCCCGTCCCCCCCGACTTACTGTCCCACATGACACCACATGCTATGGGACATCCCTGTGGCCAGTTGGGGTCAGCTGTCCTGGCCATGTTCCCTCCCACCTCCCTGTGCACCCACAGCCTCCTCACTGGTGGGTATATCACTAGGGCAGCTGACCTAAACCGCTCAAACCGATATTCCATGCAATATGATGTCACAGTCTGCAATAAAAGATGGGAGAGGGGAAGGAGATGGGGGGGCTCTTGTTGTGGAAGCGTCTGTACTCCTGAACAACTGTACGTTTATTGAGGCCATGCTTCCTGGGACGTGGCCGAACACCGCTCATTGATAGGAAGAAGAGAGTAACTGCTTTTCTCTCTGTGCTTCTGCACAGTCTTTTTTTTTTTTTTTTTTTTCTTTTTCTCCCTCTTCCTCTTTCATTTAATTAAATCAGCCCTATCTCAAGCCTTGAGGTCTTTGTGTTGTATTTTCTGCCCCTTTCCCTTTGATGAGGGGGAGTGAAAGAGTGGTCGTGGTGGAACTCAGCTGCCCACCTGAGTAAAAGCACCACAGTACTGAAGACCTATTTTCTCAGTCTTTACTAGGAAGACTGAACTTTAGTAATCCCAGGTCCTAGAAACCAAGGGGAAAAGCTGGAATATGGAAGATGAATCCTTGATAGATGAGGATCAGGTCAGAGAGTACTTAAGCAAACTGGACATTTGTAAGCCCATGGGCCCTGATGGGATACACCCACAAATGCTCAGGGAACTGGCAGATGTAATGGCCGTCCTTGATAATCCTCGGTCAGTCACAGTGATTCGGAAGAGTGCCCAAAGACAGATGAAAAGAGAACATCACTCCTATCTTTAAGAAGGGTGAGAAGAAGGAGGAGGGAACGATAGGCGAATCAGCTTCACCTCAGTCCCTGGGAAGGTGATGGGACAGCTAACCGTGGAAACCATTTTCTGGCACGTGAACAAGAGAATCATTAGCAGTGGTCAGCACAGATTCACCAGGAGGAAGTCATGCTTGATAAACATCTTAAAATTATGTGATGAAAGGACTGTCTTGGAAGACAAGAAGAGGGTATTGCATATAGACAGGGGGACAGATGCCTGAAGTGCAGCCCTGCAGAAAGAGAGTTGAGTACTGAGCTGAACAAATGCTCTGCTGCTACCACACTTCTATTAGAATTCAACAAGTGTGTAATTCAGAGCTTAACCCAGCCTCACAGAAGGAAGTGAAGTCCCAAATGAGTCCTCCTGAAAACTAACAGCCTAAACACAAGTGCGACATCAGGGGAAATTCAAAGAAGATGGGACCGGTGTTGCAAAGGACAAGGCAAACTAGAATAAACAGAACATATGGTAAGAACAAAGAAAGAAAAGGTTATTCATCCCTCGAGATGTAAAAATAAGATTTCAATGGCAAGAAAAAGTGAAACAGCACTGTAAAACAGGTAAAAAGTAAAACAGGTGCATTATTTATTATATACTCTACATCTTCCCTTGGAATGGTCTTACTGAGGTCCCAACTCCCCACCCACCCCATTTTCCCTCTAACCTTTGCTGATAAGATTAGTAGATTAAGAAGATGAATAAATCTTGCCATCTTTGCTCACTGTCTCTGAGATAAGAAGCCTGCACACAGGCAGAGACGGACAAGTCTTTCTCTCAGAAAATGTAAATGAATAAATAAAAAAATAACAAAAATAAAACAGCAACACACAGAAGTAACAGCCACCTGTGAGAGAGAACTGGCACAGGGTGCCCAGAGAGGCTGTGGAGTCTTGCCCAACAGAGATCCTCAAAAGCAGCCTGCACATGCTCCTCGGCAACTTGCTGTAGGTGGCCCTGCTTGAGCGGGGCAGTAGGGTGCTGTTGGACCTCCAGAAGTCCCGTCCAACCTCAACTATTCTCTGATTCATGATTCCGTGATTCTCTTAATTTTGAAAGCAAAGAATTCACCTGAACATCAAAAGCAGCTTGAAGAAAACAGCCACGCTCTGGAAGAACACTTTGAAGGAGCATATGCAACTAAGCTGGGCCTGACTGGCAAGCAGCCATACTGCAGCCTCCAATTTGTTAGGACATGGTTTGCTCAGAACTTGGAAAAAACAACACAGGCAGAGTGAGCAGGAAGGGCACCCTTACTGCTTTTTTCTAACGCTCTTTCCCAATGGTGGTTGTAACCTAATCATGAAGAGCCTGGCCATGTTATCCTTCACGCAGAAAACCTTGGCCTCCACACCTCTTGCGGCAACTCCAGACACAGTCACCAATGGGCTACCCAGACAGAGGTCTTGGGGAAACACACAGCCGTCCAGGTCTTGGGCTGCAGGGTGTATCTGAGTCTTCTGTTGGTGTCTGACCACAGAAGCGGTAGGTGTGCCTGTGGGAGGTGTGCCCAGATGGAAGAACTGCTCAGTCCAGTGGCGGAGCTTCGGGTGGAGATAACAAAGTAAGTAACAAAGGTGCCTCTATCCCACTAGGCAGCCGCTACACAGAAGACAAATATTGCCTGCCTGTCCCCAGCCCCAGGAGAATAATGCTGCATGTGATTGTGTTTTCCTTACCTGCAGGGAGTGTGCTCTGTGAGCACTCAGAGGAAAGACAGCTCCGAATACAGATGGCCCACAAGCACAAAGAGCTTGAGGCTGAAGTGTGGAGCCAATAACATGAAGGCACCCTCTGAAGACTAAAGTGAGCCTGTGTGAGGCACTTGCCTTAGCAGAATCACACACACAGGTAGAAATGCCAAGCCATGCCCTGGGCTCGCAGAGCTAGGGCTGCAGCCTTGAAAGTGCTGTCTGTTGGTAGGAGACCCCATTGGAGAGGGTAGCCGGCTGCTGCTCAGAGCCATTTCTTTCAGGAATGCACTGGGAGGAGCAGCCTCAGCTCCTTGCAGCAGTTCTTTAGGAGACTTCCTTCTGGACTTGTAGAACTTCCACCACCCACTGGAGGGTGACCGATGTCCTTCTGTCCTCATCGGAATGGAGTACAATGAGAAGCTGAAGGAGAGGATGAATCAAAATGTCAAAGGCCAAGGCCATGTGAACCAGATGGCACCAGACGGGTGGCAGGAAGAGCCACAGATCCCCATTAGAGCACAGACAGAGTAAGTGTGTGCCAGGCCTGCTGAAGCCTGGGAACAGCTTTGGAGGCCTAGAGTCCTGCAGACATTTTCTGTGGTTCCCTGGGCTCAGAGTCTCCCCCTTCTTGGTGACACGGGAAGGAGCTGGGTGCGATGCCATGCACAGGGGCCTTCTCCACGGAAGTCGGGGAAGTGAGATGGTTTTGTGCCAGTGAGATGTTTCTCTCTCGGCTGCAGTGCATGTACTCATGCCAAAAGGCACTGGAAACATCAAAGGGACAGCTGTTGTCCTGTGGTCTTCCTCTGGCAGAAGCACCTTGTGCTGATGGAGCTAAGGTGTGAGCTATGAGCCCAGCTCTTAGAAACTGCCTCCAAGTGTACTCCCATAAGCTAAGCCTACTGTGTCTTTCTATATTACTGCCACCACTTCATGAGACATCTGAGGAGGAGATGAAGAAGCCAACACCTCCAGCTCATCCACAGCCTAAGCCACGTGAGCGCGGGGCTTTTGCTCAGGACCCTCCAACATTGGTACGCCATAGGCATTTCCCAGCCCTGTGTCCCCTTGGAGACTCCAGAGCAGGGCAGAAGCAGCAACTGTTGCTGCCCACCACCCCTGTGCTCCTGCCTGTCCCCAGCCCCAGGAGACTAATGCTGCATGCGTTTGAGTTTCTCTTGCCTGCAGGGAAGAGAAACACTCTGTAAGCACTAAGATAGAAGAAAGACAACACTGCATACTTATGGCTCATAAGCTCAAAAATCTTGAGACTAAAATGTGGAACCAATATGATTCAATGTTGTGGAGGCTGATGATGGAGCACAGGCAGCTATGGCATGCATTCAGAGCCCCCAGGAAAAAAATGTCCCCTGTGTCCCCTCCCAGCTCTTTGTGCATCCCCAGCTGCCTCGCTGGTGGAGCAGCACAAGAAGCTGGAAAACCCTTGATTCTGTGTAAGACTGCTTGCAACAACTAAAACATGGGTGTGCTATCAGCAGTGTTTTCATGCAAAACACAGAATCATATGAGCTTCTGTGAAGAAAATTAACTCTATCTCAACTGAAAACCATGACACACTTCCTTGGGATTACTTAATTTAGACTCATTTTCAGATAGTGACAATTAGTTCCAAGATTATTATCTGTTGGACAGTTTTGATAAGACGTGCATAACTATGTATGTAGTCTTTGGTGTTACTTGGTTTAACATGTTGTTAGAAGTCCTAATATCTGTTTGAAATTAAAATCATAATAGCACATCCCTTAAAATACAAAATGTCAAATCTCACTATTGCAGGGATCATGAAGGGAATCTTGTTATATTGCTAGACTATGTAACAGGTAGATGAAAGCAAATGGTTGGAAATGAATGCCCACAAATTCGTACATGTGCCTGCAAGTAACTAGGAGCTGAATTATATGAAAACAGGGAAACCATTACATATTAAGAGCTGATCATTACAGTTCTTTCTCTTGGAGTGACCTAGGGAAAAAACTTACCATCCCCTGCTGCACCCAGTTGTTGCCAGTCTGCAGGTACTGCAGGTCCAAATCAGTTACAAACACCCTGTATGTCTCTCTCATCTGGTCAGTTCTTTCTGTCTGTCTAGCTGTCCATTCATCCATCAGCATATTGGCCTTTTTTCGGAGTGAGGAATATCAAGTGACTATGCATTCAGTGTGTTCAGTAGTCATTTCCTTCTGCCAACAGAGATACTTAGCATGCATGCAGAAGTCAGTGTGTCTCCAGTAAGTACAATCAAAGTTCTGATTATTATTTTAGCATGTTCGACTGTAAACATTTGAATTTTGTCCTGTAGGCTGCATCTTCTGTGGGATTCTGCAACTAAGTGTGCTGGCAGATTGCTGTTTGATTTGACTTTCTTGTGTTTGTGCCATGAGGAGCATCCACAGTTGGTAGTACTGTGCCTGTGTCTATTTTATGGGCACTCACATGTAAGAAAAAGTGCACACTGGGAGAACTTATGTTACATGTGAAATTGTATATGGTACAGAAAATAAGGAGTCAGTTTTTAACAAAGTTCAAAATTTTTATTGTTAATGTTAATTAACATTACAATTAATTGTAAAATGTTAAAAAACAGTTTTTAACAGCTGTTTAACAAAGATCACAGTAATATTTCACTAACCAGAGCTAGAACAACACCAGGGGAAAGAACCAAGATACATTTATTTATTTGGATATTTTTCTTTTTGTAATACTCTATACCATTAATTCATATGTAAGGGAGAAGGATACTACCAGCAAATAAATCTGGTAATATTTCAGATGAACTAGATGCCAGGAGTTTTCCTAGAGCATCCTGCAGACGTTCTGTGGTGCTACCTGTTGGATTATACTTAGCTTCTAGGGAATCTGACAATCTGACGGAGTTGGATCACAAGGAAAATGAATCTGACAATCCCGGACAGAGCTGGTTCAGACCTTTTTGTTTGGTATCGCTTACAGCTATTTCCTCCCCAAAGTTTTTTGACCTACTTTCCCTCCCATAGATCATGTAAAAATAACAAGATGCAGTTTAAATTAGGTCTTCCAGCACTTTCTGACAAAATACATAGATACTAATGTGGAAGCCTAGAGGGCAGACTATGTATCTCCTGCTGCTCTGAGTAGGGCAACAGCCTTCTGGTATTTCAATATATTTGTATTAAGCACTTTCAACATATTGATTGCCAACAGCAGCTAGTCTGTTCATGTTAAGGTACAGATACTATGAGGCTGGAAGGGGAACTGCCAGTGTTTTGGTAGCATGACTGGAGATTATGCCATCATCTAAAATCATCAAAAGGTAGATGCCAATGTCAATGAAAGCAGTAAGACAGCTAAATAATGGTCTGACCATGTTTGAATAAGCACCATTTAATTCACAGGATCCTTTGTGGTCATTTACAGTTTCAATGATGTTTCTGTGGGTGTTGATGCACATGAACTCAGAGAAAACCCATGCTTTTTATCCATTGAGGGTGAGCCAGCCCTACTATGCTCACTCTGCCCAGTATAAAAAGGCAGCTGTCCAAGAGTACTTGGTTCTCAGACCAAGTAGATAACTCTAGTCCTTAGCAATGTCTGGTTCTCAGACAATGATAGCTACAGTCCTTATGTTTGAGGGGGAGAGTGAGACAAGGGACACACTCCCCTCCCACTTATTTTGAGAAAGGAATTTCTTTATATTCCTCAGTGTTTCCACACAGCCATGACGTCCAAATGGCAGTCAAGCCCTTTATGATTCAAATAATTCATTTTAGAATCTGAACTTGCTATATCATTGCTTCAGTATACATTCTCTGTCACATGCTATTGACTTTGCTGGTACTATTGCTGCTCTTTCAAGTGATGAATCTTTCTTTGCAGGCCAGGAAGAAAAAAAATCAATTCCAGAGCCCCAGAGTAGGATTTAATTTGTCAGGACTTCCGTGTTCACTATTAGCTGTATATGACATAAGTTTCATTCACCAGATCAAAGTTATGTTGTAGTAATGCCTTAGAATGTTTTTGTGACATACAGAAGGAAAGTGGCAATGAATATTTTTCTTTGTGATAAGCTTCAGTCATCTGCTTTACATACTTATGTTTGTGTGTGTGCATAAGTCATTTGTTCAAGTGTGTGGACAAGCTGTCACTGCATTAGGTTTCAACTACCTGCTCATTTTGGCCTTTCAGATTTGAAGTTTTCACACATAGTTTACTGTTTTAATTTAAATGGTAAATTTGTCAAAATATTTTATTTCAATAGAATAAAAGTCTTACTGGTGAACCAGTTTGAGGAAGGCAAACATGATTTGAAAAAAGGAGCCTTAGATCAATTGAAGGAAGAAAATCTATTGAAGAAGTGGGTGGCTGAATAAGCTAAAGAAAACATTTTAAAATCATTTTTAATCATGTGTTATGTTGTTACCTAATGACAGATTCTCCCTCCATAGAGTTCAATTCAACTTCACTGCTTTCTGTATAATCAGATTAACTAATTGTGGGGAGAGTATGGAAAGTACCCTACTAGTTGAGAAAACAAAGTGGATGAAGTATTTAAATACTGAAAACCTACACTAGTTGTTGCACATCTACATCGTTGCACAAATGTTTGTTTGCCCCACCTCTCTTGATTACCATGTTCATGCAATACTGTTTATTTCCTGATAAAATGTAACCAGAATGTTACTGTCTGATTTTTATGTTATTTCCTTTTGGATAGCCAACAGGTCTCTATCCTGAGAGATACATTTAATTTCAATTTCTACTGAACAGGTTTCTTTTTGTTTCTTTCTTTTTTTAATTGTATTAAGTCTATATGTTACATTTTTGAGACCGTGACAACAACTAATAGTCAGGACAAGACCTTGCATTAAGGAAAATGTAGATGAGTGTTTGTGGCATGTTCATGGGAACTGGGAATTAACAGAGGAAGGAGCTTTCAACAGGAACACCTGATAGAACGTTTAGCAAAAAATGTTGTTTTAGAAAGCTTTTCTAACACATAAGCTGAGTTTTGTGAACTCATCCATTCTTTATCTTCGATTGTTGCAGTTAATTAGATGTTGTGGCATGCTGGTGATGGGATGGTCACTGGGTGGAGGAAGGCATTGAGAAAAAATTGAAAAGTGTTAGCAGAAGCAAGATGGAAAAAAAAGTTCATTAAAGTTTTTAATTGGGTGTCAGCAGCTTTTCAGTATTTTATAGCAACATAATTATATTCTAATGCATCAGAATTTAGCTCCTTTCACTAAGTCCTCGGAATTACAGTTACTAGTTGGTCATAGTGTTTTGAGAGGTTGATTTGGGTTCTTTTTTTTTGAAACTGAATAACTGTAATTCTGATGAGAATGTTCTATAGGTTCCTAAATGTCTTGCTTTTACTTTCTTTTTTTTTTTTTTCTTTTCTTTTTTTTTTTTTTCTTTTCATTATAGGCAGTCTTTCTACCTCTAAGTTTAAAATAAAATATAAACAATGGGAGATGTTCACTGTAGTGAATTCAGATTTCAAATATTCGAGCACTTTGCAAAGCAAATATAATGTTAATTGATTTAGTTTAAGGAAGTTGGCAATAGAACAGGAACATAGTAAGTCATTAAAAAAAAAAAAAAAAACACAAAATAAATATACATGAAAACTTATGACAAGGGACATGATTAATGAAGTTCATGAACTACAGACAGTACAAAAGAGAGCTACTGACCTCTCAAATTATGGGAGAATAGCCACAATGACATTTTTGTAGAAAGAATGGGTGGAATCTTATCTGGAAATCTCTACAAGCAAGTGCAAGGCAAATAATTGAAGAGAAGAAAATATACATGTGTAAGGTAACTTGCCTGTTACAGATATTTAATGTCTCCTAAACAGAGTGAGTGACCAGGAAAGATGCATCCAGACAAGCAAGATTACTGAAACTGCCAGAGGAGGATCAAAGTGTGTGTTCTGGCTCTGCTTTCTCTGGAAGGCAAATCTGGTATCTTTGACCTGTTACTCACTTGACCCTCTGAGGGGACCACATGCCATCTTATGTAACTGGTTACTTTTAGGGTGAGTTATCTGGAATAGGTATTTCTTGTATTTACCTCATCTCTTGCTTCCTTTCATGAAATACTTCTTATTCCTCATATAGAGTCTTGTTACTACCATATAGTCTCAGTGATGACTCTTTATTTTTTCTGAGAGAAGAGGTTTATCTGGTCTTACCAAAAAATCCATTTCCTTTTTCTCTGGTAACTGCAATTAAAAAAATATATTAGGTTTATTATATTGTATTGTATTGTATTATATTATATTAATTATTTTTGTATTTTTTATTTCATTATTATTACTGCTGCTGCTACTATTATTACTATTGCAGTTAGTATAAGTACAGAAAACAGGAGTTGATGGTGTTGCCAATTGAGCAAAATGCGCTTTTCTAAGGTCTTGAATAGAAGTCTTCAGGATGGTACATGGTAAACTCTTTATGGACATGTATGTCTGCTCATCTTAGAGCTGGCTTAATATCTAGCTTTAGGATGGCTACAGAAAATGCAAATCTGACATGTCTGTTGGCTGCTGGGTGAACACTCCACATCCCTTGCTAAGCATTATCATGGTGTTGAGCTCTTTTTAACCCCTCTTCTTCCCTGAGGTCCAAATAGTAAATGTGTTGAGTTTTAAATAAAAAAAAAAAAAAACAAAAAAAAACAAACAAACAAACAAAAAAAACAAACAAACATAAATTAACTACACATTTTAAGTCAGTTCCTCCACATCTCTGTTGCAGTGTGGAGTGGGACCTTCCCATCTAGCATGGTTACACAGGATAGGAGGACTACCAGGAGATGGGATGGCCAAACCTTGGAGGGCTGACCCAAGGGAAGTCAGGAGCCTGCCACTGTTGGTCACTGGATGTGGAACTGGACCTTAAGGGAGACCTTGGTGCACAGGTGAGCTTTGGGGAAACATCACCAGGGAGAAAAAGTGCAGAGTGAAGTGACTGGGCAAAGTGCAGCAGCTAAACTGCATACCTTGCATTAAGTAAAGGATCTTTCATAAATACACAGTCAAGCACAGCTCCCCCTTATTTTTCCACCACCACTTTAGTGAGATCTCTCTCCTGTGCATTCCTGTTCCAGTATTGATTCCTGATTAAACAGAACTCACCCAGAAAACAGATACCACTGCAGTTCATTTTTAATGCAGATACCTACATACTATGTACTACATAGCACAATTTGTGCACCCTGACTCCTTTTCCTGACACTGGGTTAGACAGAAATTCCTTTGCCTGCAGTGGGCAGGGAGTGCAGATAGTCATAATTCTATGAAGAAAATTGGACAGCTTACGTGAATAATACTAAAATTATGCAAATTCTGAGTAGGAGGCTTGAGCAGAAGTGTAGAGAAAGATAAGACTGCACACCAGGAACAAAGTGGGTCTAGATCATCTCTTCCATGCTTCAGAAATCTATTTGTTTCATTCTGATCTGGACTGGCAATGAATTAAATTATGTGGCTTTGAATCAAATTAAGAGTCTTTAAATTATTATAAATTAAATTCAATATTCAAGAGAATAAAATGTTTGAGGACTCCTTTTCGGTCAACTCAAAATTTCATTCTGAAAAAAAAAAAAAAAGACAGTTTTTTTGTGTCAGCTCCTGTTCCATAACTCATACAATGTATATTACTTAATTGTTGTTATCAACATCATGTTCATCATCACATAGTTTTCTGTTCAAGTTAAGGAGATATTCAATATTACAATATATATTTACTTTTATTTTTTCTTTGTAAAAACACAGTATTCAAAGAGCTTGTGGACATTATTATGAGACCTCTCTCTCAACCAATTTTTAGTTGTCTTAGGAATCTGGAGAGGTTCCAGTTGACTGCAAATTGCAAAATAGCCCAATTGTAAAGAAGGTTAACAAAGAAGACCCTAACAATTACAAGCCTGTCAGTCTCATTTCAGTGCCCAGTAAAATTACGGAGAAAAATTTTCTGGGAGATACTGAGAAACAGTTGAAATACAATGCAGTCATTGGTCATGACAAAAATGGGTTGAAAAGGAGAAAGTGCACTTTAATGAACTTCATTTCCCATAATGAAAATGTTAACCACCTGGTTGACCAAGAAAAAACAGTTGACATAATCTTTTTGGATATCAGCAAAGCTTTCAATACTGTCTCTCACAGTATCATTCTCAAAGAAAAATGTCCAGCATACAGCTAAATAAGTCCAGAGACGCATGCCATGCCTCTCTTCACTCCATTATCTGTCTCCGTGTGCCTGAGTCATATTGGTCCCACAATTCACCTTCAATATTTTTGATATTATGGGCCATCAGTATTCAGTGCTGTCATTCATCCATCTGAGCACGCACAGAGCGCAATCCCTGCAGGCAAGGGAAACACAACCACATGCAGAGTTAGTCTCCTGGGACTGGGTACAGGCAGGAGCATAGGGATGGTGAGCAGCAACAGCTGCTGCTTCTGCCCTGCTCTGGAACCCCCAGGGTGAAACGGGGCTGGATAATGCCTATGGCAAAACATTGCTGAAGGCTTCTGAGAACAAGCTGGGTGCTTAGGGCTCTCAGACTGTAGATGAGCTGCAGGTTTTAGCTTCAGCAGGCTACCCTCATCAGGCTATCCTCTCCAATGGGGTCTCTTCAACAGCTACCACTGCCAAGGCTGCAGCCCTAGCTCAGTGAACCCAGGGCATGGCTTGGCATTTATGCCTCTGGGTGTGCTTCTGTTAAGGCAAGTGCCTCACACAGGCTTACTTTAGTCTTCAGAGGGTGCCTTCATATTACTGGCCCCACACTTCAGCCTCAAGCTCTTTGTGCTTGTGGGCCATCTGTATTCGGAGCTGTCTTTCCTCTGAGTGCTCACAGAGCACACTCCCTGCAGGTAAGGAAAACACAATCACATGCAGCATTATTCTCCTGGGGCTGGGGACAGGCAGGCAATATTTGTCTTCTGTGTAGCGGCTGCCTAGTGGGATAGAGGCACCTTTGTTACTTACTTTGTTATCTCCACCCGAAGCTCCGCCACTGGACTGAGCAGTTCTTCCATCTGGGCACACCTCCCACAGGCACACCTACCGCTTCTGTGGTCAGACACCAACAGAAGACTCAGATACACCCTGCAGCCCAAGACCTGGACGGCTGTGTGTTTCCCCAAGACCTCTGTCTGGGTAGCCCATTGGTGACTGTGTCTGGAGTTGCCGCAAGAGGTGTGGAGGCCAAGGTTTTCTGCGTGAAGGATAACATGGCCAGGCTCTTCATGATTAGGTTACAACCACCATTGGGAAAGAGCGTTAGAAAAAAGCAGTAAGGGTGCCCTTCCTGCTCACTCTGCCTGTGTTGTTTTTTCCAAGTTCTGAGCAAACCATGTCCTAACAAATTGGAGGCTGCAGTATGGCTGCTTGCCAGTCAGGCCCAGCTTAGTTGCATATGCTCCTTCAAAGTGTTCTTCCAGAGCGTGGCTGTTTTCTTCAAGCTGCTTTTGATGTTCAGGTGAATTCTTTGCTTTCAAAATTAAGAGAATCACGGAATCATGAATCAGAGAATAGTTGAGGTTGGACGGGACTTCTGGAGGTCCAACAGCACCCTACTGCCCCGCTCAAGCAGGGCCACCTACAGCAAGTTGCCGAGGAGCATGTGCAGGCTGCTTTTGAGGATCTCTGTTGGGCAAGACTCCACAGCCTCTCTGGGCACCCTGTGCCAGTTCTCCCTCACAGGTGGCTGTTACCTCTGCGTGTTACTGTTTTGTTTTGTTTTGTTTTATTTTATTTTATTTTATTTTATTTTATTTTATTTTATTTTATTTTATTTTATTTTATTTTATTTTATTTTATTTTATTTTATTTTATTTTATTTTATTTTTACCATACGCTGTGTTTATTCTAGTTTGCCCTGTCCTTTACAACACCGGTCCCATCTTCTCTGAATTTCCCCTGATGTCGCACTCGTGTTTAGGCTGTTAGTTTTCAGGAGGACACATTTGGGACTTCACTTCCCTCTGTGAGGCTGGGTTAAGCTCTGAATTACACACTTGTTGAATACTAATAGCAGTGTGGTAGCAGCAGAGCATTTGTGCAGCTCAGTACTCAACTCTCTTTCTGCAGGGCTGCACTTCAGCCATCAGTCCCCCTGTCTATATCCATGCAGTGGGTTTACATGCAAGGTTTTGGGAGCAGCGGGCCTTAGGAGTGGATTCTGTGAGAAGGATCTAGAAGCTGCCCCATGTTTGCTAAGAGCCCCACTGTTGACCAGAGCCAAGCCAATTTATGATGTTGTTTTGAGCCTGTATAGGTGAGAGCATATATAAGACAGGAGAAAGAAAAATGCTGCACCACACAGCAGCTGGGAGAGTGAGAGGAGTGAGGAAAAGCCTTGCCTGCACCAAGGTCAGTGAAAGTGAAGGAGGGGGATAGGTGCTCCAGGTGCCAGAGCAGAAGTCTCCTGCGGCCTGTGGTGAGGACCATGGTGGAGCAGGATTTCCCCCTGCAGCCCATGGAGTACCACTGTGGAGCAGGGTTCCACACTACAGTCCATGGAGGAAACCGGGGTGGAGCAGTTGGACCTGCACCGATGGAGGCTGCAGCCTGTGGAAGACATTCTGGTCCGAGAAGAGATTCCAGGCTGGACCTGTAGCCTGTGTAGAGGAGACCACACAGGAGCAGGTGACCTGACAGGAGCTGCTGCCCGTGGGGAACCCAGGCTGGAGCAGTTTGCTCCTGAGGGATGGACCCCGTGGTACGGACCCATATCTGGAGCAGTTCTGAAAGAGCTGCTGCCTGTGGGAAGAGGCAGTTTCTAAGAGCTGGGCTCACAGCTCACAGCTTAGCTCCAGCAGCACAAGGTGCTTCCGCAGGAGGAAGACCACGACCACACCAGGGCAACAGCTGTCTCTTTGATGTTTCCAGTGCCTTTTGGCATGAGCACATTCACTGCAGCCAAGGGAAACATCTCACTGGCACAAAACCATCTGACTTCCTCCACTTGTGTGGGGAGGAAGGGACAGAATTGTCCCAAGGCCTCACTCAATCCCCTAGCTGCGGGATGTGTTGCTATGTCCCACGCAGACGCACACCATCAGACACGGCCCCCTTGGCCCTTTGCACGCACAGCCTTCCCCTCCGGACCTGTGTCGTGGAAAGGCCTGGGGATGCCGAGAAGCCCCTGGGTTGGCATTGCACCCAGCTCCTTCCTGTGTCAAGGGGAAGGGGAGGGCTTCAAGCCCAGGAAACCCAGAACACAGTGCAGGGGCTCAGGGCCTCCAGGGCTGTTCCCAGGCCTCAGCTGGACCGGTGCACACTTTACTTTCTCTGTGCTGTCCTTGGTTGCTGTGGCACTTGCTGCCACCCCTTTGGTGCCTTCTGGCTCGTAGGCATTTGGCCTTTCAACTTGTCCTTTATTCTCTGCTTCAGCATCTTATCATACACCTTTCTCACAATGTGGGAAGGAACTCGCGTGCACTTGAGTATTTGGCAGAACGATTTCTGCAAAACGAGAAGAGAATCTCCTAAAGAACTGCTGCAAGCAGCTGAGGCTGCTCCTCCCAGTGCGTTCCTGCAGGAAATGGCTCTGAGCAGCAGCGGGCCACGCTCTCCAATGGGGTCTCCTACCAACAGACAGTGCTTTCAAGGCTGCAGCCCTTGCTCCCTGAGCCCAGGGCAGGGCCTGCTTTTTCTGCTTGCGTGTGTGCTTCTGTGAAGGCAGGTGCCTCTCACAGCCTCACTTTAGCCTTCAGGGTGCAGGTACAGCGGGCAATCATCCCCCGCAGGGCGGTACAGACCCTCGGCAGATCCTTGCCCATGCCCAGCTTGCTGCTGGCTTTGCCCTTTGCTCACTGCAACAGCTCCTCCCGCATGGCAAAACACAGGGGAGCGGGCAGACAGCAGGCACGTGCCTGGCCAGGTGGGGACTGCAACGCTGCCGTGCCGGAGACCTGCACTGCTCCCCGCCCTCCCAAGGAGCAGGGCAAAAGCCTGCTGGGGGCATTTTTTCCTAGGCTCTCTGAAAACACGCCATGCTCCTTGCTCCTACTCCATATGCATACACAGCATTGGTCCCACATTTCAGCTTCAATCTTTCTGAGCCTGTGGACCAGCAGCATTCATGCCCGTCTTCTATCTGAGCGCGCACAGAGCGCACTCCCTGCAGGCAAGGGAAACACATCTGCATGCAGCGTTAGTCTCCTGGGGCTGGGCACAGGCAGGAGCACAGGGACAGTGGGCAGCAACAGCTGCTGCTTCTGCCTTGCTCTGGAACCCCCAAAGTGAAACGGGACTGACAAATGCCTATGGCATACCATTGTTGGAGTGTCCTTATCACAAGCCGGGATTATGGATGACCGTGGATAAGCTGAAGGTGTTGGTTTCTTCAGCTCCTCCTCAGACCTCTCATGAATTGGTGGCAGGGATCTAGAAAGACACAGCAGGTTTAGCTTATGGGAGGCAGTTTCTAAAAGGCGGGCTCGCAGCTCACATCTTAGCTCCAGCAGCACAAGGTGCTTCTGCAGGAGGAAGACCACGGCCCCGCCCGGACAACTCCTGTCCCTTTGATGTTTCCAGTGCCTGCTGGCATGAGCACCGGCACTGCAGCCTATGGAAACTTCTCACTGGCACAAATGGCAAGAGCACAGCGAGTCCCCTAACTCCGCCACAACACTTCCCCAGCAGGCTCACCTGGCTTGGTCACCCTGCTTCTCTGCATCCTCCATTCTTTTCTTCTCTGCCCTCTTGGCTAGAGAAACCCTCCTCCGAGCCATCACCACCGGGTCCAGCACACTCACTGCAAGACAACACCACGATGTCACCTCTGTGTCTGTGCAGGGGAGCGGCAGCAGCAGAGCTGCTCAGCCATGCCCACCCACACTCATTGCCACCGCTGGGAGCCACCGCTCCTGGGGCATTTTATCCCACACAGCTGCCTTCTCTCCCATCCCCCCCACATCAACATTGGCTCTCCTGCCCTGCGAGGACAAAAGGAGAACACGCAACCCCCTGCCAGGAGCCCACTGGGACATTACATCTTCGGCCACCCATGCCCCAAGGCTGCGGATCTCTTCTGGGCTTGATGCAAATCGGTTTGCGTTGTGGGTCCTTAAGTATAAGCCTGCAAACAGGAAGACACCAGTTGTCAAATAAGGCACCATGTTCCCTTGGTGCCCCACACTAAGAAGCTGCTGGCAGGGTTCTTTGGGAGCCACTGCCGAGCCTCTGGAGGACACAATGGCCTGTGCGAGCTGAGGGGCCCCACAGCCTCCAGCAGCTTCTTCCCGTGCTTCTTATGCCTTACTGCCAGACCCAACACAAGTCCTCCTCACTGTCCCCTCACACCCTCCCACCGCTCTCAGGGACCCTCAACTGCAGACTGGCTGCTTCATCTGCACTGCCCAGAAGGACTGAGCAGGGGGTCAGCCTGGAAGGCCTCCCAGGAACGAGCTGGTCCTGCCTCGCTCTGGCAGGAGAGAAGCATCAAGAAGAGGCTGCACCCAAAGCACGAGCTGGGCACCAGCTCCCCTGGCCAGTCAGATGTTATAGAAGAGAAGGTACTCACGTTGGTAGTGTGAGGAAAGTATTTCCACTGATACGAGTATATTTATTTTTGCCGTTGAACGCAAGCATATCCATCATCTTGGGGTTCTGCAATGGGACAGACACACGTCAGCAGAAGCCAAGGATATGTGCTCCTTGCTCCCAAAGGTAGCAAACGTTCCCACTGCTCAGGAACGTGGCTAGCTCTCCAAAATCCTTGCCCCACTTTGTCCTTTGGTGTCATTAGCCCCCAACACAAACAGGCCAAGGTGCTACCGACAGTTTGTGTAGCTCCTCAAGCCTGTCTCACCCAAAGGTGAGGCAGGCAAGGAGAAAGCAGTTTGAGAGAGCTTTGACAGCATTGCCAGAGCTGCAAGCTGCCCTGGAGACATGATCCGCTCACCGTGAGAAGAGCTTCACGCATATTGCGTGTGTCATCCACTTCCATCAGGAACTCAGTGTAATAGTTCATGGTGACCACTCTTCTTCGCACAGTAAGAATGCCAATGCCCTTGAAGAAGAATTCCACATCGTGTTTGTCCAAGAGGCCACCAGCATAGAGAAGCAGGGTCTCGTGGATGCACTGCTCTACTATTTGTGGTCGGTAGTAGATGTCTGCGGCAATTTTCTCAAAGTCCAGCGGATCAATTAGGGTCTCGACTAGAAAACAACCATGAAGGAACAATGTCAGTCCTCACTCAGTTCAGCAAACTCACAGACTAAGTGTGTGCAGCACCCAGCCGTCGCGCGATGCTATGCCACGGGGAAGGTCCTTGCCAGCTTTGGCCACATCTCCAGAGCACAGCAGATGGGGAACAGAAGGCCAAGGGAAGCTCTGCCACCTGCTACGAGCATCCTGCTAGAGGGTGGGATGAGCTGCAGACGGGGCTGACTCCCAGGGCAGGGGCGTGTTCTGGGATGCTGTATGTGCACCCACACTCAGCCTCTCCATGGTGCAAGAGACTTTGCTCTGCCGTGGCACAAGGATGACTGCATGGAGCGAAAGGCAAGGGCTGCAGAGGGACAGCAAAGCAAAAATCTTCTTACTAGGAATTCTGCTCTCAGCACACTTGAGCTTGTAAAACATCTTCATAAACCTGCAGGGCTTGAATATGGGTTTGCGAACAACCATAGCCCTGCCATCCGCACCAGTGGTCTTCGCTGACACAACGGCAAATGTCCCGATTCCAATATTCACCGCCTGAAAACGCAAGCAAGAAGAGGGACCAATGGCAGTGCTGGGCAGAGCTGGAAGGGTGCTGGGTGACTTGCTGGCCCTGAAGATGGTGCTGTGTGGCCCAGGTCCAAAGGGGCAGGATGTAAGGCTCACCTTCTTCTGCAGCAGTTGCCTTCTGATGTATCTGCATGTACTATTCCACACTTGGGCAATTTCTGGAAAGCAAAAGACAGATCCCAAGATGCTGTGAGTTGGCAATGCCCATGAAGTCTGAACCCCCATAGCCACAGAGGTGACAGTGGTGTGTGATCAAGCTCTGCCTGGCCCTCAACCAGCACTCGCACCGCTGGGGCAAGCTGCTGCACAGCTCCTGAACCTTGCCCAGCTTGCAAGACGCCCACGCTGTGCCCAGGACAGGCCTGGGGAGGGAGAGGAGGCGTTAGATGCGCTTTGGGAAGCACATTGGATGCACTCAGGGCTCTCCTTGCAGACGCCAGGACCCTTCGGCAGCCCCAGCCCCAAGCTTTCCACAGCTCATGTTCATCTTCACAACAACAGCGCTCCCACAAGGGCCCCCCAGGGCCTTACCTTTCCTGGTGAGCTCCTTAATTAATGAAAGGTCCGCAGGCTTCAAGGGGTTGAACAGCAAGTAGTGCTTCATCTTTACCCTAGCCTTACAGAAGCCGGGAAAGACGTGCTCTTCGTGCTACAAAACTCCCTTGGCTCCTCCTCCTTTTCCTCAACACTTCCCAACCAGCGTTCTCTACCACAGGCTCCCCTCGCCTTCTGCTGCCGGCAGAGCAGCTCCTGTGGAGCAGAGTAGCGCTGGCGAGAGCAGCTCCAACACTTCCCAGGCCTTGCTGGGGAGTGTGGCCAGGCATGGTGGGGACAGTACTTATAACCGAGCCCCATGACAACACCCACCATGTCACGAAGGGGCCGACACCTCACAGGCCACGCACATCTGGCCTCAGCATGGGCAGGGGTGCAGAGGGAGGCCCCTGAGGGGGCGGTGCAGACACCTCTGCCTCCATCTCTCACCTCAGCTTGTTACCATATGCTCCTGTTACTCCAGCGCACCGTTTTCTTTGATATACTGCCTCTACCTTTCCAGCACCCCCACGTCCATTGCGATTACAGCTGTGAGGAGGACACATTTTGGACTTCACTCCCTTGTGCGAGGCTGCTTTGAGCTCAGAACTCCACACAGGCTGAATATAGGTATCACCGCAGTGCCTGTAGAGAATTTGTTCAGCTCGCTGCTCAAAACAAGACCCACAGCCTGGTTTTGCCAGGGTCTGCGCAAACCGTGTCCCGACAAGCTGGAGGCTGCAGTAAGGCTCCTTGCCAGTCAGGCCCAGCTTAGTTGCATATGCTCCTTCAAAGTGTTCTTCCAGAGCACGGCTGTCTTCTTCAGGCTGCTTTTGATGTTCAGGTGAATTCTTTGCTTTCAAAATTAAGAGAATCACGGAACCATAGATCAGAGAGGAATCCTAGATCCTCTCAAGCAGGGCCACCTACAGCAGGTTGCCGAGGAGCATGCACAGGCTGCTTTTGAGGATCTCTGTTGGGGGAGACTCCACAGCCTCTCTGGGCACCCTGTGCCAGTTCTCTGTCACAGGTGTCCCTTACGCCCGAGTGTGGATGTTTTATTTTGTTTATTAATTTATTTATCAATTTCTGAGAGAAACACTTGACTGTCTCTGCCTGGCCTGTGTGCAGGTTTCTGACTGGGGAGTGTGAGAAACAAAGATTGTGTTGTTGCAGTAGAATACCACTGAGTGTGGCTGTTTTATTTTTCGTTTGTTTGTTTGTTCTGTTGTTGTTTCTTTTTTTTTTTTTCTTTTAATTATTTTTAATTTATTTATTTATTTATTTTTCTGAGAGGTACACTTACCTCTCTCTGCCTGCGTGCAGGTTTCTTACTTGGGAGACAGCGACCAAAGATGACAAGAGTTGTTCATCTCCTTAATCTGCTGATCTTATCAGCAAGGGTTAGAGGGAAAATGGGATGGGAGGGGAGTCGGGACCTCACTGTGGCTGTTCCAAGGGAAGATGCAGGGTATATAATAAATAACGCTGTTTTTTTATTTTGTGCTGTGCTGTTTTACTTTCTCTTCGCATTGAAATCTTATTTTTATGTCTCAAGGGATGAACAACCTTTTCCTTCTTTGATCCTACCGTATGCTGTGTTTATTCTAGTTTGCCCTGTCCTTCACAACACCGGTCCCATCTTCTCTGAATTTCCCCTGATGTCGCACTTGTGTTTAGGCTGTTAGTTTTCAGGAGGACACATTTGGGACTTCACTTCCTTCTGTGAGGCTGGGTTAAGCTCTGAATTACACACTTGTTGAATACTAATAGCAGTGTGGTAGCAGCAGAGCATTTGTTCAGCTCAGTACTCAACTCTCTTTCTGCAGGGCTGCACTTCAGCCATCAGTCCCCCTGTCTATATGCAATACCCTCTTCTTGTCTTCCAAGCCAGTCCTTTCATCATGCAATTTTAAGCAGTTTATCAAGCATGATTTCCTCCCGGTGAACCTGAGAAGGCTGGGGGTGCACAGGGAGGTGGGAAGGGACACGGCCAGGACAGCTGACCCCAACTGGCCACAGGGATGTCCTATAGCATGTGGTGTCATGTGGGACAATAACGCTGGGGGGGTTGGCAGGAGAGGTCACTGTTGCTCTCTTGGGACCAGGTGGGCATCAGTTGGCTTGTGGTGACCAGCTGCATTGTGCATCACCTGCTTCTTTTATTTGTGTTATTGTTTTCTGATTTTTTTCCCTTTCTTTATTCCTTTGTCAACTGTCCTGATCTAACCCCTTTTTTGTCACATTTTCTCCTCACTTTCCTTTGAGCAGGGGTAGGGTGAGAGACCGGTGTGGTAAAGCTGAGCTAGCCATCACTGTGAAAGCACCTCCTGGCTACCACTGTTTTCTTTTGCTAATCTGAATTTTCCCTGCTACTGCTTGTTTTTTGCTCCTGGACAGTTTGTTTGGCTATCTCATGTATTCCTACACACCCATAAAATTTTAGAAATTGATCACTCAATGCTGTTGTTCCCTAATGGGTTTGTAGTAATAACTGTAGAAGTACACGCCTAGCTTGTTCCTTTGGCGGTATTTCTCTTCCATCTGGCAGAATCCATTTTCCTTCTTTCAGTTCTGCCCCTATTGTCTTTATAGTTTTTATTTCTGCTTCTGTATACTTTTTCTCTTGTGTCCCTTTTTCATTATCCGATTCCTGTAGGGTTAGAACGACATCATGCTTCCTAAGAGCTGCTTCCCTAGCTTCTTTATCTGCTAGGTTACTTCCTCTTATGTGGAAACCAGTTCCCTTTTGATGTCCTCTGACATGTACTACGGCAATTTCCCTAGGTCCTCCCAATGCGTGCAATATTTGAGTAACTACAGTTTGGTGAATTAGCCCTTTTCCTTGAGTGCCTATGAGTCCCTTTTCTTCCCCAATTTTCCCAATTTAAATTTCTGGTATTGCAAAAAAAAACAACCACCTTTTCCTGTTGGCCAGTTGCTCCTATTACACTTACAGACTAATTAACACAGAGGAAGAAGCTCCCATAACCAACAAAAAAATTCAAGCCTCTCTCTTCGTTTCCTAGTTTTATTTCAACTAGTGGACCTGCTAGGGTAGATGCTCCTGGTCCCCGTCATTCCTGACTGTTGTAAGTTTATCCTGCAGCCTAAGACAATTTCTTTCTGATATCAAGGGCCGATTGCCCTAGAAAGAGGCTAGCCAATTGCCTCTGTTTGTTTTCAGATGCCAGGTCCATGTTTTTTTTTTTTCATTGCATTTAAAAGTTGGCCCAAAAATTTGAAAATTCCATAGGGGTTCTTTTGGACCTTGTTGGAAAAGATTCTCAATTCCCAAGCTAACCAGATTTTGGTATTTACATAATTTCCAGAGTGATTAGGGTCTCAGTGAGGGGGGTGGTCAGGGTAATGCAATCGTTGACAGTTCCCTGAGCGGTCCCATTGGCAATCTGAGCTCATGCATGAACTCAGGTTGTTTTAAGAGTTAGCACCTTTTTTGTTTCCATGACAACTCTCTTGGACCCATCATGTGTGCCTTAATGAACAGGAGTAGTATCTGACCATGTTTACTAAAAGAAGTAGTGTGGAGGAATGGTTAAGTGAGGTAGGACATGTGGATGTTGAGCAGTTAGGAGGTCATGGGCTAGGGAGGTACCGTCCTCAACTCATATGATCCTGTGCATGTGCGCCGCCGGTTGAGAAACAATCAGGCCCAAGGACACGATGCCCTTGTGTGGCTGGGAAAGTCCCTAAGGCGGGACGGTAGCTAAAAGAAGGAGGAACTAACTGACAAGATAGGGAAGTGTTAGCCAATCCTGAGCTTAGTTTTTGCAATATGTATGAGTTGATTATGTTCGAACTAGATAAAAGGCGACTGAGCTATCCATTAAAGTTCAAGTTCACTGTTCACTCATATTGAGCGTCTGTGTCTTCCTTCCGTCGACAACAAAGTAGGCAGAGGCAGTGAGATTTATTCCAACGGGGTTGATAGCAAGTCCAAGAATCCTAAAGACCTCTAGTTTAGGCAAGAAAAAGGAATCATAGAATGGCTTGGGTGGAAGGGCTCTCAAGCATCACCTAGATCCAACCTCCTGCCACGGGGGCTCTGAATGCGTGACATAGCTGTTTTTGCTCTCTGCTCCTACTCCGTAGGATTGCATCGTATTCCCCACCAATTTCATCTTCAAGCTCGGTGCGCTTGTGGGCCATGAGTATTCTGTGTTGTCTTTCTGCCATCCGAGCACGCACAGAGCGCCACCTCTGCAGGCAAGGGAAACACAACCGCATGCAGCGTTAGTCTCCTGGGGCTGGGCACAGGCAGGAGGACAGGGACGGTGGGCAGCAACAGCTGCTGCTTCTGCCTTGCTCTAGAACCCCCAAAGTGAAACGGGACTGACAAATGCCTATGGCGTACCATTGTTGGAGAGTCCTTATCACAAGCCGGGATTATGGATGACTGTCGATAAGCTGAAGGTGTTGGTTTCTTCAGCTCCTCCTCAGATCTCTCATGCATTGGTGGCAGGGATCTAGAAAGACACAGCAGGTTTAGCTTATGGGAGGCAGTTTCTAAAAGGCGGGCTCGCAGCTCACATCTTAGCTCCAGCAGCACAAGGTGCTTCTGCAGGAGGAAGACCACGCCCCCGCCCGGACAACTCCTGTCCCTTTGATGTTTCCAGTGCCTGCTGGCATGAGCACCGGCACTGCAGCCTATGGAAACTTCTCACTGGCACAAAAGGCAAGAGCACAGCGAGTCCCCTAACTCCGCCACAACACTTCCCCAGCAGGCTCACCTGGCTTGGTCACCCTGCTTCTTTGCATCCTCCATTCTTTTCTTCTCTGCCCTCTTGGCTAGAGAAACCCTCCTCCGAGCCATCACCACCGGGTCCAGCACACTCACTGCAAGACAACACCACGATGTCACCTCTGTGTCTGTGCAGGGGAGCGGCAGCAGCAGAGCTGCTCAGCCATGCCCACCCACACTCATTGCTACCGCTTGCACCACCCTTCTCTCCCATCCCCCCCACATCAACATTGGCTCTCCTGCCCTGCGAGGACAAAAGGAGAACACGCAACCCCCTGCCAGGAGCCCACTGGGACATTACCTCTTCGGCCACCCATGCCCCAAGGCTGCGGATCTCTTTTGGGCTTGATGCAAATCGGTTTGTGTTGTGGGTCCTGAAGTATAAGCTGGCAGCAGGCACCAGCACTCTTTATTTGGCAGGTCCCCCTTTGGAAGGCTCTCTTCACACCCCTTGTTGACAGCTCTCACACTGCAAAGGGGGCAGCGCCATGAGCAGAGGTGGGAGCTTCTTCTCAAGTGTCCCTGGTACTGGTGCCGAGGCCTGCTCCAGCTTTTGGTATTGGTGCTGATGGCTACGGCCTCTGCAGCTGGAAGCTGCAGGGCCGCTTGCGGTTTCCTGGTGTGGACGGCACGCCCTGGGCCTTCTCACAGTGGTCCAAGAGCCTCGTCTTCTCCCCTTTCCTGCAGGATCCAAAAGAAAGGCCATCAGTTTGGGTGGGTGTGGTGTAAATGCCTGAAGTAACTAGGAAAATAAAACTAACATTCACGTTTTAAGGAAAAGGTACAGCATTGAAGAGGCTTTCAGGGTAGGGCATAACTGCATTACCTGAGCGTTCCCTAGGCTCCCAACCTTAGATGCTATCACGCTGGGGAAACTTGGTGTGCTAGCTCTAAGGAACAGCACAGAGCGTAGAGTGGAGTGGAGACACCACGGCTAGGCTCTGTAATCAGGTGGGGCCTCGATTGTTCTTGTGCACAAAGCTGCTCTTTTTGCCACCCTGAGCCAAAGAGCTGTCATGTTTTGACAAATGCTGTACCCTAGTGTACTTTTTGCTCATTATAATATCATTATAATACCAAAACACACCTCCATCCCAAAAGCTACCCGCCTCCAAGGTGCGACCACCCCTCACTGAGCATGCGCCCTGACTTTCTCGGAGCCTATTACTTTAAACGGAGACGGGAAAACTTTACTCCAATCATAACTAAGATATGCTTGACTAGAGCCACTCAAGCTCCACCTAAAAGATAGAAAATCATATAAATTGGCCCAAGAGAAAGGGGATGTTGGGGAAGATACCACCGTCAGGGGAGATACCATCCCAAGGACAACATCCTTAGGACCTCCTGACTCCTGGGATCAGTCGACGGGCTGAGCCTCTCTTCCCCCCCCATTGGGACACCTTTGGGTGAGATCTGAATACTTGCTTATAAATCTCTACAGAGTCTTTGATCCTTTTAACGCGTTTATTTCTAGGCTGCGCACCTGTGGCATCTGTGACACCTGTAAACACCTGTAACATCTGTAACATCTATAACATCTATAACACCTGTAATATCTATAACATCTATCACACCTGTAACATCTGTAACACCTACAGCACCTATAACACCTGTAACATCTGTAACACCTATAACACCTGTGTATTTCATGCATACTAGCTTGCTTTTGCAGACAGTCCCTATCACCGGCAATCCAAAAGAACCTGATTATCTGTTGCTGTAATAAACCATACTTGATTGCATTGTGATAACTCTCATTAAGTGCAACGAGGGTGAGGGTGGTTGTCCGTGATAGTTCAGTGTTCTGAATCTAACCAGACCCCCAGACGGTTAATGCATTTTTGGTGAATGTCCGAACGGACCCCCGGATGGTTAATGCGTTTTTGGTGAATGTCTGAACGGACCCCCAGACCGTTAATGCGTTGATGGTGAATGTCTGACGGGACCCCCAGACGGTTAACGTGCTTTTGGTGAATGTCCAACTGGTTCAGTACTCTGAATCCGACCGAGCCCGTAACGGTTAATCAGCTACACCCCTTAACGCGACAGTGGGGAAGAAGGGACAGAATTGTCCCAAGACCTCTATCAGTCCCCTAGCTGTGGGATGTGTTGATGTGAGGCTGTTCCCAGGCCTCAGCTGGACCGCTGCACACTTACTCTGTCTGTGCTCTCCTCAGGGGCTGTGGCTCTTCCTGCCTCCCCTCTGGTGCCTTCGGGCTCGCACCGCTCTGGCCTTTCTCATTCTGAATCATCCTCTCCATTAGCTTCTCCTTGTACTCCAACGTTGTACTCCAACTTGAAAGTACTACTCCGTTGTACTTTCAAGGCTGCAGCCCTTGCTTCCTGAGCCCAGGGCAGGGTCTGGTTTTTCTGCTTGCGTGTGTGCTTCTGCTCAGGCAGGCGTGCTTCTACCGCGTCAGAGCCCGAGCAGCCACATGCGCAGGCGCAGCGCCCGACCACGAGTGACAGGGACCTCGGGCCCTTGCTTCGCCAGGGGTGGCCCGGGACAGCAGCGCGGCCAGGCCGAAGCCGCCAGCTCTCAGGAGAGAGGCTGAGGGGAGTGTGCGTTGCCAGGGCAACGGCGACTGCGCATGTGCACTCTCGCACTCTGCCTAGAAACAGCCTCGGGGCGGGTGGGGACTTGTCGCTGCCCACTGTGAGCAGGGAGGGGCCAGCAGCGCGGGAACGCCACTCCAACCGACACTCACAAGGCGATTCCAGAGATCACAACGGAATCGCAAAGATTTTGGTAATGTAGTTGGAGCTGCTGGCCAAACTGAGAAAGATTTTTTTAAAGCAACTCCTTAAATATAAGATTGGGAAGAGATTTGTTAAAACAATCAGGAGCATGCATAACGTTTTGCCCAAGGAGCTCCAAGTAAAAGAGACGCAGCTTATCTTATCTTCCATACGAGGAAAGGCTGAGAGACCTAGGTCTGTTCAGCCTGGAGCAAAGAAGACTGAGAGGGGATCTCATCAATGCGTAGAAATAGCTGAGGTGTGGGAGACAGAGGGATTTGGCCAACCTCTTTTCAGTGGTTTGTGGAGACAGGACAAGGAGTAATGGCCACAAGATAGAGCACAGGCAGTTCCGCACCAACATGCCAAAGAACCTCTTCACGGGGAGGGTGACGGAGCACTGGGACAGGCTGCCCAGGGAGGCTGTGGAGTCTCCTTCTCTGGAGATATTCGAGGCCCGTCTGGACGCCTCCCTGGGCAGCCTGCTCTAAGGAACCTGCTTTGGCAGGGGGGTTGGACCCGATGATCTTTCGAGGTCCCTTCCAACCCCCATAGTTCTGTGATTCTGTGATTCAGCTAATCCAATTTTTAAGTTAATACAGGTACCAAAAGTACTCTCGTGCCTAGTGAAATCCTGGAGCACATCTACCCCAAATTCAAAACTGACCACGTGTGATTTACCATGTTGGGCTTGAAAGATGCCTGCTTTTGTCAAAAAGTGTTTGCTTTTGTGTGAGAAAATCCGTTAAATGGCAGAAAGATTCAGTTGTCTTGGACAGCGTTACCTCAAGGGCTTAAAATAGCCTGACGATGTTTGGTAATCAGCTAGCAAAGGAGCTAGAGGCTTGCAGCTCACTCCCAGGCAAAGGCACAGGATGTAGATGACCTAATAGCCACAACTATGCAAGAAGATTATATATATTCAGTGGACTATAAACTTGTTGATTTTTTTTTTGGATTAAGTGGGTACAGCATATCTCAAGAGAAGGCCCAATTCGATCAATATCGAAGTGGAAGTCTGAGGCAATCTGCTCAAAGTCCAGCGGAGCAAGTAGTGTCTCGGCTAAAAAACCACCTTTTCTTTTTTTTGCGCACTGAACCAGGAAAAGCAGAGTACTTCTAGTGAAGGTCTAAAGTGCTGAGAGGGCATGTGGAGAAAACCCCAAAGGAATCCCCAAAGCAGGAGAATGGGTCTGTGGGCCCACAAATGGTAGAACGGATGGCAAGGAAGGTGTCCCAGAGACAGAAGCCTGCTTGTCATTCCCGGCCATTGTTGCAAAGCAGCGAGTCCCTGGTGGCAGATGGTCCTCGTCAGCACTGCGAGAAGCCCTCTGCTGCAGGGCCCGAGGCCCTCCTGCATGAGCTGCCTCCACCAGGAGAGGTGGCTCGCAACCATGGGAGCAGTACCAGGAGTTGCAGGGCTTCTCCTCTCCTCTTCCGTGCAAAAACAAAGGCCATGCAGGGAGCAGTGCGGTCAGTCCAGCTGGCAGCAGGCACCAGCACTCTTTATTTGGCAGGTCACCCTTTGGAAGGCACTCCTCACACCCCTTGCTGACAGCTCTTACACTGCAAAGGGGGCAGAGTCATAAGCAGAGGTGGGAGCTTCTTCTCGAGTGTCCCTGGTACTGGTGCCGGCACCTGCTCCAGCTTTTGGTATGGGAGCTGATGGCTACGGCCTCTGCAGCTGGAAGCTGCAGGGCCGCTTGTGGTTTCCTGGCGTGGAATGCATGCCCTGGGCCTTCTCACGGTGGTCCAAGAGCCTCGTCTTCTCCCCTTTCCTGCAGGATCCAATACAAAGGCCATCAGTTTGGGTGGGGAAGAAGGGTCGCAATTGTCCCAAGGACTCACTCAGACCCCAGCTGTGGGATGTGTTGCTACATCCCATGCAGACGCACACCGTCAGACACGGTCCCCTTGGCCCTTTGCACCCACAGCCTTCCCCTCGGGACCTGTGTCATGCCTCAGTTGTGGGGTGCAGAGAGGTCCCTGGGTTGGCATCGCACCCAGCTCCTTCCCGTGTCACGAGGAAGGGGAAGACGAGAAGGCCTGGAACCCCAGAACACGGCTCAGCGGCTTATGGCCTCCAGGGCTGTTTCCAGGTCTCAGCTGGACAGGTGCACACTTACTCTGTCTGTGTTGTCTTCAGGGGATTTGGCTCTTCCTTCGAGGCATCTGGTGCCGTCTTACTTGCAGGGCTTTGGCCTTTGACATTCTCTTTCATCCTGTCCTTCAGCTTCTTGTCATACTCCTTTCTCACAGTGCTGGAAGGATGTTGGTCACCCTCCAGGAGGTGGTAGACAGGGTTCTGCAAAACCAGAAGAGTCTCCTAAAGACCTGCTGCAAGGAGCTGAGGCTGACCCTCCTAGTACAGTCCTGCAGGAAATGGATCTGAGCAGCAGCGGGCAACCCTCTGCGTGTTACTGTTTTATTTTATTTTATTTTATTTTATTTTATTTTATTTTATTTTATTTTATTTTATTTTTACCATATGCTGTGTTTATTCTAGTTTGCCCTGTCCTTTGCAACACCGGTCCCATCTTCTCTGAATTTCCCCTGATGTCGCACTTGTGTTTAGGCTGTTAGTTTTCAGGAGGACTCATTTGGGACTTCACTTCCTTCTGTGAGGCTGGGTTAAGCTCTGAATTACACACTTGTTGAATTCTAATAGAAGTGTGGTAGCAGCAGAGCATTTGTGCAGCTCAGTACTCAACTCTCTTTCTGCAGGGCTGCACTTCAGCCATCAGTCCCCCTGTCTATATCCATGCAGTGGGTTTACATGCAAGGTTTTGGGAGCAGCGGGCCTTAGGAGTGGTTTCTGTGAGAAGGATCTAGAAGCTGCCCCATGTTTGCTAAGAGCCCCACTGTTGACCAGAGCCAAGCCAATTTATGATGTTGTTTTGTGCCTGTATAGGTGAGAGCGTATTTAAGACAGGAGAGAGAAAAATGCTGCACCACACAGCAGCTGGGAGAGGAGTGAGGAAAAGCCTTGCCTGCACCAAGGTCAGTGAAGGAGGGGGATAGGTGCTCCAGGTGCCAGAGCAGAAGTCTCCTGCGGCCTGTGGTGAGGACCATGGTGGAGCAGGATTTCCCCCTGCAGCCCATGGAGTACCACTGTGGAGCAGGGTTCCACACTACAGTCCATGGAGGAAACCGGGGTGGAGCAGTTGGACCTGCACCGATGGAGGCTGCAGCCTGTGGAAGACATTCTGGTCCGAGAAGAGATTCCAGGCTGGACCTGTAGCCTGTGTAGAGGAGACCACACAGGAGCAAGTGATCTGACAGGAGCTGCTGCCCGTGGGGAACCCAGGCTGGAGCAGTTTGCTCCTGAGGGATGGACCCCGTGGTACGGACCCATATCTGGAGCAGTTCTGAAAGAGCTGCTGCCTGTGGGAAGCCCACGCCGGATCAGTTCATGAAGGACTGCATCCCATGGGAGGGACCCCACAGCACAGGGGACGAGAGTGACTGAGAAGGAGCAGCAGAGAAGTGCTACAGACTGACCATAACCCCCATTCCCCTGTTCCCCTGCACCGCTCGGGGGGAGGAGGTGGAAGAGGGCGGATGAGGGGGGGAAGGTGCTTTTGGTTTCTTTCCTCTGTTTCTCACTTCTCTCGCTTGTTAGTAATAAGCAGTAAATCTTACTACCTCCCTATGCTGAGTCTGTTTTGCCCGTTACGATAATTACTGTGTGATCTCCTTGTTCACATCTCAACCCTTGAGTCCTTTTCATCGTATTTTCTCCGTGTTTCTTCCTCCTGGTGAATCCGAGAAGGCTGGGGGTGCTCAGGGAGGTGGGAGGGGACACAGCCAGGACATCTGACCCCGACTGGTCAAAGGGATGTCCCATAGCATGTGGTGTCATGTGGGACAATAACGCTGGGGGGGTTGGTGGGAGAGGCCACTATTGCTCAGGGACAAGGTGGGCCTCAGTTGGCTTGTGGTGACCAGCTGCATTGCGCATCACCTGCTTCTCTTATTCTTGTTATTGTTTTCTTCTTATTATTATTTTTTAAACATATGAATCAGCAGAATCTTGAAGTTATAATGTACTTATACATCCATCCATCCATCATTGTTATGTACATTACTGAGCTGTTTGGGTTTCAAACAATAAAGTTCCAAACATCCTAATAGCAGAGGTACTCCAGCCCTTTGATCATCCTTGTGGACCTCCTCTGGGCTTGTTCTAATACATCCATGTCCTTCCTGTGCTGGGTAGAGGCCCCAGAGCTGAACGCAGCACTCCTGGTGGGGTCTCATGAGATCAGAGCAGAGGGGAACAATCACCTCCCTCTCCCTGATGGCCACGCTGCTTTTGATGCAACCCAGGATATAGATGGCTTTCTGAGCTACAATCACACATTGCTGACAATGTCGACCTTCATGTCAACCAACACCCCCAGGTCCTTCTTCTAAGAGCTGCTCTCAATCCATTTTTCTCCCAGCTTTTATTTGTGCTGGGGATTGCAGGACCTTGCACTTGGACTGGTTGATCTCCATGAGGTTCACAAAAACTCAATTCTCAGGTCTGCCTGGGTCCTTCTGGATGGCATCCCTTCCCTCCAGCCTGTCTACGGTGCCACACAGCTTCGTGTCATCATCAAACTTGCTGATTGTGCACTCAGTCCCACTGTCCATGTCACCGACAAAGATGTTGAACAGTACCAATCCAAATACTGATCCCTGAGGAATACCAGTCATTACTGATCTCCACCTGGATATTAAGCTGTTGACCACAATTCTTTGAGTGCAACCATCTAGCCAATTCCTTACCCACCAAGTGGTCCATCTGTCAAATCAAGGTCCATCTGTCAAATCTCTCAAATTTAGAGACAAAGATATCATGAGGGACATGGTATGGGCCAATTTCCTCAGGACCTGGATCCATCTTATCAGGCCCCATGGACTTGTGCACCCTTCCGGTTCCTTAGCTTGTCTTGAACCTGACCTCCTACAGTGGGAGATTAACTATCTCACCCAGTACTGGATGGCTCTGGATGGTGAAGATGCTAGCTTTGAAGCACAGCAGAGACTCATAGTGATGTTCTGGCCACTGAACGTATCACAGTACTGGCTCAACAGTGGGAAATAAATGAGGGAGCTTTTCCTAATCTTATAGATTTTACAGCCTGGAATCAAAATGAGCTCAGAAAGCCAAAACAGTTTTGGTAAGGCTTATGCAAAAGGCTACGTCTGATTCACATCACCCAAGGGAGCTATTTCTTTGGAATATGGCCTGACTGCAGTCAGCACTGCCTCACTGCTCTCTGCTCCACGTGGAGAGACAATCTCAACCCAAAGTACACAATGTGTATTGTCATCTGTTTCCTCTAAGGCCATATCATGATAGTGATGAACAAATGGAACTAGCTGAAATAAATATCCCCCACATCAGTAAGGCTCTTTTTAAAGGCCTACGTACAGTACCCAAGCAGGTATCTAATTCTAAGTCCTAAACTTACCTAAGGATGCCATGGATGCTCTGGATCCCACAGTTACTGTGCCATACTCTGAAAGAGAAGCTAGGGAGACTTAAAGACAACTTATGTGCTCAATTGAGATATTAGAAAAGCTTCTGTGGTCTGTATTATGCTGGTTTCAGAAAAGATGATCAGCTCATAAAGCTCATTTCTGGGCTTCAGGGACAAAAAAACACCCCTGTGAGGTCCTTTAAGTATAGGTTTAGAAGTTTCTGTTGTTGCAACACACAGTTCATCTGATGTGGATCACTGGCTTTTTTTATTTTTAAATCAAATATATTTCTGTGTCTTCTGCCTGGAGTAGCCATGGTAAGGTGACTGAAGAAAATTACCGTGAACCAGGCATAGTCCCATGCATACAACATTGTAACTTGTATCTCCAAATTTTAGCTGCATTCTTAAAGATACATTTCTCTCCGGGGGGATTCATTCATATCTTAACTGTAGTTAATGTAGGCATGTTTTCTAAGGCAGACGGGGAAGAAGGGAATAAGAGAGGGAAGAAAGGAGGAAGGGAGAGGATGTGAGGGAGGGGATGTTTCTTTATCCCACAAGTGTTTAAAAAGCACGCAGCAGAGAAATGTCTAAAGGCAAACTCAAAAAAAAAGAAAAGAAAAGAAAAGAAAAAAGAAAAGAAAAGAAAAGAAAAGAAAAGAAAAGAAAAGAAAAGAAAAGAAAAGAAAAGAAAAGAAAAGAAAAGAAAAGAAAAGAAAAGAAAAGAAAAGAAAAGAAAAGAAAAGAAAAGAAAAGACAAATGCTGCAGTATATTGTCCCACCAAATCCATTTTGTCTTACATAATATTGTGAGTATGAATAACAATTGGGAAGGATAGCTTCAGAGATAAAGTGTGTTTGCAATAAAAACTGCTCATGTTTACCAGAAAACTGTAAATTTCATCTCATTAATGAACTCTGGAAAACCACCATGCAGGGTACCACTTATAGCTACAGAAATCAGTTTAGCAGTGAGAACTTCTGTTTACTCATGGTGCAGCAACATCACAATGTGACAGTAACCACACTAGTTGTAAATCCAGTGGTGGAAAATGAGGAAACAGTGTGGACAAATTCCAGAAGCTTGGGACAAAATATCTTAAAAAAAAGAAAACATATCAGAGACATACAAGAAGTGCTTACATGAATTAAATGCCTACATGGATTGGAGATATATTTAAACAGTCCAACCTCTGACCTAACACTAACCCTTCCTCCACTAAACCATATCACTAAGCTCTACATTTAAACGCCTTTTAAAGACGTCCAGGGATGGTGACTCCACCACTTCCCTGGGCAGCCTGTTCCAATGTCTAACAACTCTTTTGGTAAAGAATTTCTTCCTAATATCCAACCTAAACCTCCCCTGGCGCAACTTTAGCCCATTCCCCCTTGTCCTGTCGCCAGGCACTTGGGAGAATAGACCAACCTCCACCTTGCTACAGTCTCCTTTAAGGTACCTATAGAGAGCAATAAGGTCACCCTTGAGCCTCCTCTTTTCCAGATTGAACAAGCCCAGCTCCCTCAGCCACTCCTTGTAAGACTTGTTCTCCAGACCTTCAACAGCTTTGTTGCCCTTTTCTGGACTTGCTCGAGCACCTCCATGTCCTTCTTGTAGCGAGGGGCCCAAAATTGAACACAGTACTCGAGGTGTGGCCTCACCAGAGCCGAGTACAGGGGGACGATCACTTCCCTAGCCCTGCTGGCCACGCTGCTTCTGATACAAGCCAGGATGCTGTTGGCCTTCTTGGCCACCTGAGCATACTGCTGGCTCATATTCAGCCGACTGTCAACCATCACTCCCAGGTCCTTCTCTGCCAGGCAGCTTTTCAACCACTCATCTCCCAGCCTGTAGCTCTGCTTGGGGTTGTTGTGCCCCAGGTGCAGGACCCGGCACTTGGCCTTGTTGAACTTCATACAGTTGACCTCAGCCCATCGGTCCAGCCTATCCAGATCCTCCTGCAGAGCCTTTCTACCCTCAAGCAGATCGACACACGCACCTAACTTGGTGTCATCTGCAAACTTACGGAGGGTGCACTCGATCCCCTCATCCAGATCATCGATAAAGATATTAAAGAGAACTGGCCCTAGTGCTGAGCCCTAGGGGACTCCACTAGTGATGGGCCTCCAACTGCATTTAACTCCATCCACCACGACGCTTTGTGCCAGGCTACCCAGCCAGTTTCTTGTTGCAGGAAGAACGGCCGAAGTCATGACATACCCCAATACGATCAGATCATGCTCTCTCTTTATTACCCGAATAGCCTGATTCTTATGCCAATCTAGTAGGGGCGTACAGCATCTAACACAAGATTATTGGTCAAAAGCACTCAGACAAACAACTACAAGAAAACAACCCCACCTACAAGAAAACAACCCCCTTGTGATAGCAGTCACGTAGACCTTGTCCTTGAAGAAAGTGCCAGCTGCTTGCAACAATATTTTTATTTCCTCAACTGGGGGATAGAAGAGCATTGTTATGGCAACTCCTCGTAGGCGTCCTGGTAGCTTGCTTTGCTCAGCTGCAGCAAGTCATGGCCTCCTTGCTCTTTCCAAAATTCCTCAACAGTTTCTAACCCAACAAAGCGTACGCTAGTCCAAGCCAAGAGCAGCCAGTTTCTTAAGGAGAATGCTGTGGGAAATGGTGTCAAAAGCCTTACTGAAGCTTTTCCCCCATCCACCAAGCGCGTCACTTTGTCATAGAAGGTGATCAGGTTCATCAAGCAGGACCTGCCTCTCATAAACCCATGCTGACTGGGCCTGATCGCCTGGTTGCCCTGCAAGTGCTGTGTGATGACACTCAAGATAATCTGCTCCTTGAGCTTCCCTGGCACTGAGGTCAAACTGACAGGCTTATAGTTTCCCAGGATTTACCTTCTTGTAGATGGGTGTCATGTTTTCTAGCCGCCAGTCAACTGGGACCTCCCCTCATAGCCAGGACTGCCAATAAATGATGGAAAGCAGCTTGGCCAGCTCTTCCACCAGTTCTCTCAGTACCCTCGGGTGGATCCCATATGGCCCAATCGACTTGCACACATCCAAGTGCTGGAGCAGGTCACCGAACATTTCCTGGTGGATTATGAGGGCCACATTCTGCTCCCCATCCCCTTCTACCAGCTCAGGGTACTGGGTATCCAGAGAAGAACTGGTATTGCCGCTAAAGACTGAGGCAAAGAAGGCATTAAGCACCTTAGCCTTTTCCTCATCTTTCGTCACAAAGTTTCCCCCCACATTCAGTAAAGGATGGAGATTCTCCTGAGTCCTCCTTTTTCTGTTATTGTATTTATAAAAACATTTTCTGTTATCCTTAACAGCAGTAGCCAGATTGAGCTCCCGATGAGCTTTGGCCTTTCTAATTTTGTCCCTACACATCCTTACAACATCCTTATAATCCTTCTGCGTGGCCCACCCTCTTTTCCAAAGATCATAAACCCTCTAAGCTCTACCCCCAACTCTGTTCAGCCAGGCTGGTGGTCTTCTATGCCAGCTTGTCTTTGGGCACATGGGGACAGACCGCTCCTGAGCCATTAAGATTTCCTTCTTGAGGAGTGCCTAGCCTTCCTGGACTCCTCTGCCTTTCAGAGCTGCCTCCTAAGGGACTCTACCAACCAGTGTCCTCAATAGCTCAAAGTCAGCCCTCTGGAAGTCCAAGACAGCAGTGTTAGTGGTCCCCCTCCTGACTTCGCCAAGAATAGAGAACTCTACCATTTCGTGGTCACTCTGCCCAAGACAGCTCCCAAACACCACATGTCCCACCAGTCCTTCTCTCTTTGTGAACAGAAGGTCCAGTGGGGTGTCTCCCTTGGTAGGCTCACTAACCAGCTGTGTCAGGAAGTTATCTTCCACACTCTCCAGAAGCCTCCTAGACTGCTACCTCTGAGCTGTATTGTACTTCCAGGATATGTCTGGGAAGTTGAAGTCCCCCACAAGGAGAAGAGCTGACGATTTCACAACTTTTGCCAGCTGCCTGTAGAATTCCTCATCCGTCTCCTCAACCTGGTTTGGCGGTCTGTAACAGACCCCCACCAGGATGCTTGCCTTCTTGGCCTTCCCGCTGATGCTAACCCACAGGGACTCAACCTTATCATTCCCAGTCTCAAGTTCCAAAACATCAAAACACTCTCTAATACAGAGAGCTATGCCACCACCCCTTCTGTGCTGCCTGTTCATTCTGAACAGCCTATAGCCAGTCATTGCAGCACTGCAGTCATGGGAGTGGTCCCACCACGTCTCAGTGATGGCAACCAAGTCATAGCCTGCCTGCTGCATGATTCCAAGACCTCCTGTTTGTTGCCCATGCTGCGTGCATTAGTGTAGATGTACTTCAGCTGGGCCATTGCCTGCTCCCCCAGCTCGGACATTGTTCCCCCTGGCACACCTCCAGCAAACCTTATTTCATCCCCATCTGCTTCCTACCTAGCTTAAAGCCCTCTCAATGAACCCTGCCAGCTCTTGCGCTAGTGTCTGTTTTCCCCTTGCAGGTGGGACCCATCTGCAGCCATCAGGCCGGGTGCCAAGTAAAGCGCCCCATGGTCAAAAAAACACAAAATTTCTGCACCAGCCTCTGAGCCACCTGTTTATCAGGTAGGCTTTCCGGGTCCTTTCTATACCCCTCCCTGCCATTGTAGGGATGGAGGAAAGCATGACCTGTACTCCCATTCCATCTACTAATCGTTCCAGTCCCCTAAAGTGCCATTTGATAGCCTTCAGGCTTCTCTCCTCAATATCATCTCTGCCAGAGTGGACTATCAAAAGAGGATAATAGTCAGAGGGGTGAACCAGGTTGGGAAGGTTTCTGGCAATGTCTCTGACCCAGGCCACAGGGAGGCAGCAGACTTCTCTACGGGTAGGGTCATGTCAACAAATAGGGCCCTCTGTTCCCCTGAGAAGTGAGTCACCTACAACAATCACCCTTCCTTCTTTCTTCGTGGAGGCAGTCCTGAAGCGTGGAGTTGACTTCCTTGCCCTAGGCATCCTCCTGGGTAGACTGTTCACCTCGTCCTCACCCATCAGTCTCTCAAGCTCCAGGGCCTCAAACCTGTTATGTAAGGGCACCTGGGAAGGCAGGGCCAGTAGGGAAGGGGGTTGCCTGCGATGTCTAGCAGGGACCTCTTTCCATTCCTCCTCAACTCCTAGGTCCGCTCCCTCTGCTCAGCAGGTCAGCGGGTCCGCCACTCTTTGGGGTGTCTCACCCCGGTGCCTTTCCTTCAGGCATGGCAGGGAGTTGCTATCTCCCGCTCACACTCCTGATATTCTTTGAAGACATGATCCATTCACCATGAGAAGCATTTTGAGCATGTTGCAAGTGCCAGCCACCTCCAGCATGCAGACAGTAAAGAAGATCACGGTGACCACTTTTATTTGCACGGTAAGAATGCCAATACCGTTGAAGAAGAATTCCACATCCTGTTTGTCCAAGAGGCCACCAGTGAAGAGAAGCAGGGTCTCGCGGATGCACTGCTCTACTATTTGGGGTCAGAAGTGGATGTCTGTCCTGGTTTCAGTTAGAACAGAGTTAATTTTCTTCCTAGTAGCTGGTGGAATGCTGTGTTTTGCTTAGGATGAGAAGAGTGCTGATAACACCCCGATGTTTTAATTGTTGCAGAGCAGTGCTTATACCAAGCCAAGGACACCTCAGCCTTTTGCTCTGTCCTGCAACAGGCAGGCTGGGGGTGCAGTAAGAGCTGGGAGGGGACAGACCCAGGACAGCTGACCCAAACTAGCCAAAGGGGTATTCCATACCATCTGACGTCATGCTAAACAATATATAGGGGTGGCTAGCCGGGGGAGGGGGCTGGACTGCTCGGGGTTAAGCTGGGCATCGGTCAGCGGGTGGTGAGCAATTGCATTGTGCATCACTTGTTTGTACATATTAGTAGTAGTAGTACTATTATTATCATTGTATTATTATTATTATTATTATTATTATTATTATTATTATTATTATTATTTTCCTGTCTTATTAAACTGTCTTTATCTCAACTCACGGGCTTCACTTTCCATTTCTCTCCCCCGTCCCAGAGAGGGAGGGGGGAGGGTGAGCGAACGGCTGCGTGGTGTTTAGCTGCCAGCCGGGTTAAACCACGACAGTCTTTTTGGTGCCCAACGTGGGGCTCGAAAGGTTGAGATAACGGCAGATCTGACCAGAGTGTGTTAAACTAAAATTGGTATAAGTATTAGACCTGCTTAATAGTCACTTGTCATAATGCTGATTGCTTTAATCTCAACTGTGGTGCGCCTGTTTTCCAAATTGAGTATTATAGCACGTTATTTTCCGTATGTGCTCTCTGTCATGTTGTTTATCCTCTCCGGGCCCTGGTTTCAGACCATTATGGTACTGTGTGTTGTATCAGTGGCTTATGAGATGATGAAATATCTGGCCATGACTCTAACCTGGTATTTGTACTCAGTAACATCTTCGATTCTATACTTTGGAAACTGTATTTTGGAAACTATTAGCAATTATATCTGTTGCCTTTTTTCATTAGGGAGTCAATCTGTGGAGGGGAAAGGGGAAGATAATTTTTCTTACTTGATCACTCTCCCTTTCTCCTTCACCACCCCTGTATCCTCCTTGATCACTCTCCCTTCCTCCTTCACCACCCTCTTATCCTCCGAGTTTATTACAATAGCTCTCCAAGATATTGAATATCCTTGGGATACTCAGACCAGCATAGTCTTGTTGTTCTGCCTCCTGAATGCACTTCAGGTTCTGCTTAAAGTTAAACAACTACTTAGGAAGCTCATCCGGAGATCTGCCCAGAGGCAGTATAGTTGTGGGTGGCAGGGAGTATGGGAGGATATGGGCAGGCATCTAGAGCAGTTGGCACCCCCAGTGTTTTGGAAATTCACCCCTGAACAACTGCAAAATCCTCAAAAACTGGCAGAATGCTTGAAAAAAAGGTGTCGCGATTCTGGCAGTTCCAAAGTAACACAAATCATTGTAACATGCTGGGGCCTGGCTCATGCCTATCGAGCTGCCATGGATACTGCTATCAACTTAGTGACAGACCCTGCGGCCACTCCAAGTCCCGTGACAGATCCAACGGTCACTGTGACCCCTACGGTGGACTCTGCAGCTGCTCCAATCCCAGCTCCTGCAGCCACTCCAGATCCAGTTCCTGAAGCCGCTCCAGTCCCAGCTCCTGCAGCCGCTCCAGTCCCAGTTCCTGAAGCCGCTCCAGTCCCAGCTCCTGCAGATGCTCCAGTCCCAGCTCCTGCAGCCGCTCCAGTTCCAGCTCCTGCAGCCGCTCCAGCTCCAGTTCCTGCAGCCGCTCCAGTCCCAGCTCCTGCAGCCGCTCCAGCTCCGGTTCCTGCAGCTGCTCCAGTTCAAGCTCCTGCAGCCGCACCAGTTCCAGCTCCTGCAGCTGCTCCAGCTCCGGTTCCTGCAGCTGCTCCAGTTCAAGCTCCTGCAGCCGCACCAGTTCCAGCTCCTGCAGCTGCTCCAGCTCCGGTTCCTGCAGCTGCTCCAGCTCCTGCAGCCACTCCAGCTCCTGTGGCTGGGTCAGAGAAACGAGCTGTAGCAGTGCAAGCTGACCCTGCAGAGGGTATTCCAACCTCTGTGGCAGACCCTATAACAAGGTCAGAGAAACGAGCTGTAGCAGTGCAAGTTGACCCTGTGGAGGGTATTCCAACCTCTGTGGCAGACCCTGTAACAAGGTCAGAGAAACGAGCAGTAGCAGTGCAAGCTGCCCCTGTAGAGAAGGTGAAAAAATGGTATAGAGATTCAGGTCGTTTAGAACGCAGAGAATCTTCTGCCAAATCTAGGTATAGAGACGACGGAGACGACGACGACGCTGGGACATCAAGGGTTCAGGAGGAAGATGATGGGGATGCCGAAAAATCAACAGTAACTACCCAAAGCCTAAACGAGTGTGAGTTACGAGATGTGCGAAAAGATTTTGGTCGCTGTATAGGTGAGCAGCTTGTCACCTGGCTGCTCCGATGCTGCGACACTGGAGCCAATTGTGTGGAATTAGATGGCAGGGAAGCCAAGCGACTGGGATCCCTTGCTAGAGACGCAGGCATTGACAAAGCAATTGCAGACGGAGCACAATCTCACAGCCTCTGGAGGCGTCTCCTCTCAGCTGTGAGGGAAAGGTATCCCTTCAAGGAAGAACTTTTATGTCTACCAGGCAAGTGGACCACTATGGAGAAGGGAATCCAGTACCTGAGGGAATTAGCCCTACGGGAAGTGATTTATGAGGATCCAGACCTCAGACAAACATCCAAAGATCCAGATGAAGTCAGGTGTACGCGATCCATGTGGCGGAAGTTTGTACAGAGTGCACCATCATCATATGCCAGCTCATTGGCAATAATGGCCTGGAAAGAGGATGAGGAACCCGCAGTGGATGAAGTGGCTAAACAACTCCGGCAGTACGAAGAAAGTCTCTCCTCTTCCTTACAGGCCTGCGTCTCAGCTGTGGAGAAACTTTCTGAAGAGTTCCACCAACTTAAAGAGAATCTATCTTCATCCCCACCTGAACCAACCAGTGTCCACCGACCAAAAGAGAACACTTGGGAGAAACTTTCTGAAAAGGTTCACCAACTTGAAGAGAGATTATTCTCCTCCGTACCTGTACAGAGCAGTGTCTCAGCTATCAGGGGTAGGCGTTCATCCACACAAGGAAGACGATATGGTGGGTACTCACCCCGTGCCACCCTGTGGTTTTACTTACGAGACCATGGAGAGGACATGAGAAAATGGGATGGAAAATCTACCGCGACCCTAGAGGCACGGGTACATGAGTTGCAAAAGAAAACAATCAGGAAAAAGGGGTTCTCTGAAAAGTTTGCTGCTCCAACTTCCAGCAGACAGTCCTTCAAACACAGAAACGAAGAAGATTCTGACCAGGATTAGGGAGGCCCTGCCTCCAGCCAGGGGGAGGAAAGGGATAATCGAGTTTATTGGACTGTGTGGATTCGATGGCCTGGCACATCAGACGCAGAGAAGTATAAGGCTTTAGTAGACACCGGTGCACAATGCACTATAATGCCATCGAGCTATAAAGGACCAGAGCCCATCTATATTTGTGGAGTGACAGGGGGATCTCAGCAGTTGACTGTATTGGAGGCTGAAGTGAGTCTGACTGGGAATGAGTGGGAAAAGCACCGTATTGTGACTGGCCCAGATGCTCCATGTATCCTTGGCATAGACTATCTTAGAAGAGGATATTGCAAGGACCCAAAAGGGTTCCGGTGGGCTTTTGGTATAGCTGCCTTAGAGACAGAGGGCATTAAACAATTATCTACCTTGCCTGGTCTCTCAGAGGACCCCTCTGTTGTGGGGTTGCTGAGGGTCGAAGAACAGCAAGTGCCAATCGCTACCACAACTGTGCACCGGCGGCAATATCACACTAACCGGGACTCCCTGATTCCCATCCATAAGCTAATTCGTCAATTGGAGAGCCAAGGAGTGATCAGCAAGACTCATTCACCTTTCAATAGTCCCATATGGCCAGGGCGAAAGTCTAATGGCGAGTGGAGACTAACAGTGGACTATCGTGGCCTGAACGAAGTGACGCCACCACTGAGTGCTGCAGTGCCAGGCATGCTGGAACTTCAGTACGAACTTGAATCGAAGGCAGCCAAGTGGTACGCCACAACTGATATCGCTAATGCATTTTTCTCCATCCCTCTAGCAGCAGAGTGCAGGCCACAGTTTGCTTTCACTTGGAGGGGAGTCCAATATACTTGGAATCGGCTGCCCCAGGGGTGGAAACACAGCCCTACCATTTGCCATGGACCGATCCAGTCTGCGCTAGAGCAGGGGGAAGCTCCTGAACACCTGCAGTACATCGATGACATTATTGTGTGGGGTGACACAGCAGAGGAAGTTTTCGAGAAAGGGAAGAAAATAGTCCAAATCCTTCTGAAAGCCGGTTTTGCCATAAAACAAAATAAAGTCAAAGGACCTGCACGAGAGATCCAGTTTTTAGGAATAAAATGGCAAGATGGACGTCGTCAAATCCCAATGGATGTGATCAACAAAATAACAGCTATGTCTCCACCAACTAACAAAAAAGAAACACAGACTTTCCTCGGTGTTGTGGGGTTTTGGAGAATGCACATCCCAAATTACAGTCTGATTGTAAACCCGCTCTACCAAGTAACCCATAAGAAGAATGAGTTTGAATGGGGCCCTGAGCAACGACAAGCCTTTGAACAAATCAAGCAGGAAATAGTCCATGCAGTAGCCCTTGGGCCAGTTCGAACAGGACCAGATGTAAAGAATGTGCTCTACACTGCAGCCGGGGAGAACGGCCCCACCTGGAGCCTCTGGCAGAAAGAACCTGGGGAAACTCGAGGTCGGCCCCTGGGGTTTTGGAGCCGGGGATACAGAGGGTCTGAGGCCCGCTATACTCCAACTGAAAAGGAGATATTGGCAGCATATGAAGGAGTTCGATCTGCTTCGGAGGTGGTCGGTACTGAAGCGCAGCTCCTCCTAGCACCCCGATTGCCGGTACTAGGCTGGATGTTCAAGGGAAGGGTCTCTTCTACGCATCATGCAACTGATGCTACATGGAGCAAGTGGGTTGCACTGATTACTCAGCGGGCTCGAATAGGAAACCCCAGTCGCCCAGGAATATTGGAAGTGATTATGGACTGGCCAGAAGGCAAATACTTTGGGATATCATCAGAGGAGGAGGTGGGTCGTGCTGAAGAAGCCCCACTGTACAACCAGTTACCAGAAAATGAAAAGAAATATGCCCTGTTCACTGATGGGTCCTGTCGTATTGTGGGGAAGCATCGGAGATGGAAGGCTGCTGTATGGAGCCCTACACGACGAGTTGCAGAAGCTGCTGAGGGAGAAGGTGAATCGAGTCAGTTTGCAGAAGTGAAGGCCATTCAGCTGGCTTTAGACATTGCTGAACGAGAAAAATGGCCAGTTCTCTATCTCTACACCGATTCATGGATGGTAGCAAATGCCCTGTGGGGATGGTTACAGCAATGGGCGCTGGGACATTCAAAAACTGGGATACGCATTTGGCAAAGGCCACCTGGCTAGTCAATACTAGGGGATCTGCCAACCGAGCTGGACCTGCCCAATCAAACCTGTTACGTACTGTAGATGGGGATAAAGTTCCTGTAGTGCATGTAAAAAATATGCTGGGTAAAACAGGGCTGGGCTACTCCTGCCTCAGCTGGGAGTAGCTGGGCTACTCCTGCCTCAGGAAAAGGCAAACCTATTCGTGGAATTGTTTTCGCTCAGGGACCTGGATACACTTGGTGGGTGATGCAAAAGAACGGAGAGGTCCGGTGTGTACCTCAAGGAGATTTAATACTGGGTGAGAATAGCCCATGAACTGAATTGTACCATGTTAATTACTATATAATATTGTATGTTATCACTACCATGACTACTATAGGTGACTAATTAGAATGTATGGAAAAGAGTGTAACCTGAGCATGACATAAATGGTATGGAATAAGGGGTGGATAGATGTCCTGGTTTCAGTTAGAACAGAATTAATTTTCTTCCTAGTAGCTGGTGGAATGCTGTGTTTTGGCTTAGGATGAGAAGAGTGCTGATAACACCCCGATGTTTTAATTGTTGCAGAGCAGTGCTTATACCAAGCCAAGGACACCTCAGCCTTTTGCTCTGTCCTGCCAACAGGCAGGCTGGGGGTGCAGTAAGAGCTGGGAGGGGACAGACCCAGGACAGCTGACCCAAACTAGCCAAAGGGGTATTCCATACCATCTGACGTCATGCTAAACAATATATAGGGGTGGCTAGCCGGGGGAGGGGGCTGGACTGCTCGGGGTTAAGCTGGGCATCGGTCAGCGGGTGGTGAGCAATTGCATTGTGCATCACTTGTTTGTACATATTAGTAGTAGTAGTACTATTATTATCATTGTATTATTATTATTATTATTATTATTATTATTATTTTCCTGTCTTATTAAACTGTCTTTATCTCAACTCACGGGCTTCACTTTCCATTTCTCTCCCCCGTCCCAGAGAGGGAGGGGGGAGGGTGAGCGAACGGCTGCGTGGTGTTTAGCTGCCAGCCGGGTTAAACCACGACAATGTCTGAGGCAATATGCTCAAAGTCCAGTGGAGCAAGTAGTGTCTCGGCTAGAAAACCACCTTTTCTTTTTTTTTGCGCACTGAACCAGGAAAAGCAGAGTACTTCTAGTGAAGGTCTAAAGTGCTGAGAGGGCATGTGGAGAAAACCCCAAAGGAATCCCCAAAGCAGGAGAATGGGTCTGTGGGCCCACAAATGGTAGAACGGATGGCAAGGAAGGTGTCCCGGAGACAGAAGCCTGCTTGTCATTCCCGGCCACTGTTGCAAAGCAGCAAGTCCCTGGTGGCAGATGGTCCTCGTCAGCAGTGCGAGAAGCCCTCTGCCACAGGGCCCGAGACCCCACTGCATGAGCTACCCTCCACTGGGAGAGGTGGCTCGCAACCGTGGGAGCAGTACCAGGAGTTGCAGGGCTTCTCCTCTCCTCCTCTGTGCAAAAAATAAAGGCCATGCAGGGAGCAGTGCAGTCAGTCCAGCTGGCAGCAGGCACCAGCACTCTTTATTCGGCCACTGACAGGCATCACCCTCTCCTTCAGCTTCTCATCGTACTCTTTTCTAATGTGGAAGGAAGGACGTCGGTCACACATCTGCAAGGGGTTGACGGAGTTCTGCAAAACCAGAAGAGAGTCTCCTAAAGAACTGCAGGAAGCAGCTGAGGCTGCCCCTCCCAGTGCACTGCTGCAGGAACTGGCTCTGAGCAGCTGCGGGCTACCCTCTCCAATGGGGTCTCTTTCCAACAGCCAGCACTTTCTAGGCTGCAGCCCTTACTTCCTGAGCCCAGGGCAGGGCCTGCCTTTTCTGCTTGCGTGTGTGCTTCTGCTGAGGCAGGTGCCTCGCACAGGCTTACTTTAGTCTTCAGAGTGCAGGTACAGCGGGCACTCATCCCTTGCAGGGAGGTACAGTCCTTCGGCAGACCCTTGCCCATGCCCTGCTCGCTGCTGGCTTTGCCCTTTGCTCACTGCAACAGCTCCTCCCGCATGGTAACACACAGGGGAGCGGGCAGACAGCAGGCACCTGCCTGGCCAGGTGGAGACTGCAATGCTGCCGTGCCGGAGACCTGCACTGCTCCCCTCCCTCCCAAGGAGAGAGCGAAGTGCCTGCTTGCGTTTTGTTTTTCCTCGGGGCTCGGAATCCATGTCATACCTTTCTTCGTTCAAAGAGCAGCTTCTGCGTCTTGGAATCATATTCATTCCATGCTTCAGCTAGACGCATTTTGATCCCATGGGCCATCAGCGCTTGTTCCGGTTTTTCCTCTCTTAGAGCACGCATATAGTGCTCTCCCTACAGGTAAGGAAAACACAATTGCATGCAGCATTAGTCTCCGGAGCTTGGGCACAGGCAGGAACACAGCGACAGGTGGGCAGCCAGAGCTGCTGCTTCTGCCCTGCTCTGGAATCTCCAAGGGGAAACGGGGCTGGGAAATGCCTATGGCGTACCGATGTTGCTGTTTTCTGAGCAGCAAAAGACAGGCGCTCATGGGGTTTAGTCTGTGGGTAAGCTGGTGGTTTTGGCTTCTTCAGCTCCTTCTCAGACCTCCCATGAATTGGTGGCAGGAATCTGAAAAGACACAGCAGGCTTAGCTTATGGGAGTACACTTGGAGGCAGTTTCTAAGAGCTGGGCTCACAGCTCACAGCTTAGCTCCAGCAGCACAAGGTGCTCCTGCTGGAGGAAGACCATGTCTCCACCAGGACAACAGCTGTCCCTTTGATGTTTCCAGTGCCTTTTGGCGTGAACACATTCACTGCAGCAAAGGCAAACATCTCACTGGCACAAAACCATCTGACTTCCTCCACTTGTGTGGGGAAGAAGGGACAGAAATGTCCCAAGGCCTCACTCAGGCCCCTAGCTGTGGGATGTGTTGTTACAACCCATGCAGACGCACACCATCAGACACGGCCCCCTTGGCCCTTTGCACCCACAGCCTTCCTCTCTGGACCTGTGTCTTGGAAACGCCTGGGGATGCCGAGAGGCCCCTGGGGGTGGTATCGCACCCAGCTCCTTCCCGTGTCAAGAAGAAGGGGAGGACGACAAGCCGAAAGAACCCCAGAAGATGGTGCAGGGACTCCAGGGCCTCTAGGGCTATTCCCAGGCCTCGGTGGGGCTCGTTCACACTTACTCTGTCTGAGGTCTACTGGGAAGCTGTGCCTTTTCCTTATGCTCATCTGATGTCTTGTGGCTCGCAGGGTTTTTGCCATTGACATGCAACATCCTCTCCTTCAGCTTCTCATCGTATTCTTTTCTCAAGAGGAAGGAAGGACGTTGGTCATACTCCTGTGTGGGGTAGACAGGGTTCTGCAAAACGAGAAGAGAGTCTCCTAAAGACCTGCTGCAAAGAGCTGAGGCTGCCCCTCCCAGTGCACTCCTGCAGGAACTGGCTCTGAGCAGCAGTGGGCTACCCTCTCCAATGGGGTCTCTTTCCAACAGCCAGCACTTTCAAGGCTGCAGCCCTTACTTCCTGAGCCCAGGGCAGGGCCTGCCTTTTCTGCTTGCGTGTGTGCTTCTGCTGAGGCAGGTGCCTCGCACAGCCTCACTTTAGTCTTCAGGGTGCAGGTACAGCGAGCACTCATCCCTCGCAGGGAGGTACAGTCCCTCGGCAGACCCTTGCCCATGCCCCGCTCGCTGCTGGCTTTGCCCTTTGTTCACTGCAACAGCTCCTCCCGCATGGTAACACACAGGGGAGCGGGCAGACAGCAGGCACCTGCCTGGCCAGGTGGGGACTGCAATGCTGCCGTGCCAGAGACCTGCACTGCTCCCCTCCCTCCCAAGGAGAGAGCGAAGTGCCTGCTTGCTTTTTTTTTTTTTTTCTTTGGGGCTCGGAATCCATGTCATACCTTTCTTCGTTCAAAGAGCAGCTTCTGCGTCTTGGAATCATACTCATTCCATGCTTCAACTTGACGCATTTTGATCCTGTGGGCCATCAGCGCTTGTTCCCGTTTTTCTTCTCTTAGAGCACGCATATAGTACACTCCCTGCAGGTAAGGAAAACACAATTGCATGCAGCATTAGTCTCTGGAGCTTGGGCACAGGCAGGAGCACAGCGACAGGTGGGCAGCCAGAGCTGCTGCTTCTGCCCTGCTCTGGAATCTCCAAGGGGAAACGGGGCTGGGAAATGCCTATGGCGTACCGATGTTGCTGTTTTCTGAGCAGCAAAAGACAGGCGCTCATGGGGTTTAGTCTGTGGGTAAGCTGGTGGTTTTGGCTTCTTCAGCTCCTTCTCAGACCTCCCTTTAATTGGTGACAGGAATCTGAAAAGACACAGCAGGCTTAGCTTATGGGAGTACACTTGGAGGCAGTTTCTAAGAGCTGGGCTCACAGCTCACAGCTTAGCTCCAGCAGCACAAGGTGCTCCTGCTGGAGGAAGACCATGTCTCCACCAGGACAACAGCTGTCCATTTGATGTTTCCAGTGCCTTTTGGCATGAGCACATTCACTGCAGCCAAGGGAAATATCTCACTGGCACAAAACCATCTGACTTCCTCCACTTGTGTGGGGAAGAAGGGACAGAATTGTCCCAAGGCCTCACTCAGGCCCCTAGCTGCGGGATGTGTTGTTACAACCCACGCAGACGCACACCATCAGACACGGCCCCCTTGACCCTTTGCACCCACAGCCTTCCCCTCGGGACCTGTGTCATGCCTCTGTTCTAGGGTGCAGAGAGGTCCATGGGTTGGCATCGCACCCAGCTCCTTCCCGTGTCACGAGGAAGGGGAAGACGACAAGGCCTGGAACCCCAGAACACGGCTCAGGGGCTCAGGGCCTCCAGGGCTGTTCCCAGGCCTCAGCCTGACTGGTGCACACTTACTCTGTCTGTGTTGACTTCGTGGCCTTTGGCTCTTCCTTCGAGGCATCTGGTGCCATCTTACTTACAGGGCTTTGGCCTTTGACATTCTCTTTCATCCTGTCCTTCAGCTTCTTGTCATACTCCTTTCTCACAATGCTGGATGGACGTTGGTCACCCTCCAGGAGGTGGTAGACAGGGTTCTGCAAAACCAGAAGAGTCTCCTAAAGACCTGCTGCAAGGAGCTGAGGCTGACCCTCCCAGTGCACTCCAGCAGGAAATGGCTCTGAGCAGCTGCGGGCCACCCTCTCCAATGGGGTCTCTTACCAACACTTTCAAGGCTGTAGCCCTTGCTCCCTAAGACCAGGGCAGGGCCTGTTCTTTCTGCTTGCGTGTGTGCTTCTGCTGAGGGAGGTGCCTCGCACAGCCTCACTTTAGTCTTCAGAGTGCAGGTACAGCGGGCACTGCTCCCTTGCAGGGAGGTACGGTCCCTTGGCAGACCCGTGCCCATGCTCCGCTCGCTGCTGGCTCTGCCCTTTGCTTCTTGCAACAGCTCCTCCCGCATGGCAACGTGCAGGGGAGCGGGCAGACAGCAGGCACGTGCCTGGCCAGGTGGGGACTGCAACGCTGCCATGCCGGAGACCTGCACTGCTCCCCTCCCTCCCAAGGAGTGGGGGAATTGCTTTCCTGGGGCTTTTCTTTCCTGGGGGCTCTGAATACGTGACATACCTGTTTTCGCTCTCTGCTCCTACTCCGTAGGATTGCATCATATTCCCCACAAATTTCATCTTCAAGCTCTGCGCGCTTGTGGGCCATGAGTATTCTGTGCTGTCTTTCTGCCATCCGAGCACGCACAGAGCGCCACCTCTGCAGGCAAGGGAAACACAACCGCATGCAGCGTTAGTCTCCTAGGACTGGGCACAGGCAGGAGCACAGGGACGGTGGGCCGCCACATCTGCTGCTTCTGCCCTGCTCTGGAGTCTCCAAGGGGAAACGGGGCTGGGAAATGCCTATGGCGTACCGATGTTGGAGGGTCCTGAGGATTATCCAGGCACTCAGGGGTCCTAGGCTTTGGGTAAGCTGGAGGTGTTGGTTTCTTCAGCTCCTCAGTCCTCCCATGAATTGGTGGCAGGAATCTGAAAAGACACAGCAGGCTTAGCTTATGGGAGTACACTTGGAGGCAGTTTCTAAGAGCTGGGCTCACAGCTCACAGCTTAGCTCCAGCAGCACAAGGTGCTTCCGCAGGAGGAAGACCACGACCACACCAGGGCAACAGCTGTCCCTTTGATGTTTCCAGTGCCTTTTGGCATGAGCACATTCACTGCAGCCAAGGGAAATATCTCACTGGCACAAAACCATCTGACTTCCTCCACTTGTGTGGGGAGGAAGGGACAGAATTGTCCCAAGGCCTCACTCAGGCCCCTAGCTGCGGGATGTGTTGCTATGTCCCACGCAGACGCACACCATCAGACACGGCCCCCTTGGCCCTTTGCACCCACAGCCTTCCCCTCAGGACCTGTGTTGTGGAAAGGCCTGGGAATGCCAAGAAGCCCCTGGGTTGGCATTGCACCCAGCTCCTTCCTGTGTCAAGGGGAAGGGGAGGGCTTCAAGCCCAGGAAACCCAGAACACAGTGCAGGGGCTCAGGGCCTCCAGGGCTGTTCCCAGGCCTCAGCTGGACTGCTGCACACTTACTCTGTCTGTGCTCTCCTCAGGGGCTGTGGCTCTTCCTGCCTCCCCTCTGGTGCCTTTGGGCTCGCACCGCTCTGGCCTTTCTCGTTCTTTTTCATCCTCTCCATTAGCTTCTCGTTGTAATCCATTCTCACTTGGAATGAAGAACGTTGGTCATGCTCCATCGGCTGGTGAGAGTTTTTCTGCAAAACCAGAAGAGAGTCTCCTAAAGAACTGCAGGAAGCAGCCGAGGCTGCCTCTCCCAGTGCACTGCTGCAGGAACTGGCTCTGAGCAGCTGCGGGCTACCCTCTCCAATGGGGTCTCTTTCCAACAGCCAGCACTTTCAAGGCTGCAGCCCTTACTTCCTGAGCCCAGGGCAGGGCCTGCCTTTTCTGCTTGCGTGTGTGCTTCTGCTGAGGGAGGTGCCTCGCACAGCCTCACTTTAGTCTTCAGGGTGCAGGTACAGCGGGCACTCATCCCTTGCAGGGAGGTACAGTCCCTTGGCAGACCCATGCCCATGCCCAGCTCACTGCTGGCTCTGCCCTTTTCTTCTTGCAATAGCTCGTCCCGCATGGCAACACACAGGGGAGAGGGCAGACAGCAGGCACGTGCCTGGCCAGGTGGGGACTGCAATGCTGCTGTGCCGGAGACCTGCACTGCTCCCCTCCCTCCCAAGGAGCAGGGGAAATGCCTGTTGGGACATTTTCTTCCTGGGGGCTCTGAACGCATGTCATACCTGCTTGTGCTCCATCATCAGCTTTTTCAGCGTTGAGTCATATTGGTTCCATGTTTCAGCCTCAAGATTTTTGAGCTTATGGGCCATCAGTATGCGGTGCCTTCTTTCTTCTATCTTAGCGCGTACAGAGCGCGCTCCCTGCAGGCAAGGAAAACACATCCGCATGCAGCGTTAGTCTCCTAGGACTGGGCACAGGCAGGAGCACAGGGACGGTGGGCCGCCACATCTGCTGCTTCTGCCCTGCTCTGGAGTCTCCAAGGGGAAACGGGGCTGGGAAATGCCTATGGCGTACCGTTGTTGAAGGGTCCTGAGGATTATCCAGGCACTCAGGGGTCCTAGGCTTTGGGTAAGCTGGAGGTGTTGGTTTCTTCAGCTCCTCCTCAGATCCCTCGTAAATTGGTGGCATTAATCTAGAAAGACAGAACAGGCTTAGTTTATGGGGGTACACTTGGAGGCAGTTACTCAGAGCTGGGCTCGCAGCTCACATCTTATCTCCAGCACCACAAGGTGCTTCTGGCAGAGGAAGACCACGACCACACCAGGACGACAGCTGTCCCTTTGATGTTTCCAGTGCCTTTTGGCATGAGCACATTCACTGCAGCCAAGGCAAACATCTCACTGGCACAAAACCATCTGACTTCCTCCACTTGTGTGGGGAAGAAGGGACAGAAATGTCCCAAGGCCTCACTCAGGCCCCTAGCTGCGGGATGTGTTGCTAAGTCGAACACAGACGCACACTATCAGACACGGCCCCCTTGGCCCTTTGCACCCACAGCCTTCCCCTCGGGACCTGTGTCATGCCTCAGTTATGGGGTGCAGAGAGATCCCTGGGTTGGCATCGCACCCAGCTCCTTCCCGTGTCACGAGGAAGGGGAAGATGAGAAGGCCTGGAAACCCAGAACACGGTGCAGGGGCTCAGGGCCTCCAGGGCTGTTCCCAGGCCTCAGCTGGACCGGTGCACACTTACTTTCTCTGTGCTGTCCTTGGTTGCTGTGGCACTTGCTGCCACCCCTTTGGTGCCTTCTGGCTCGTAGGCATTTGGCCTTTCAACTTGTCCTTTATTCTCTGCTTCAGCATCTTATCATACTCCTTTCTCACAATGTGGGAAGGAACTCGCGTGCACTTGAGTATTTGGCAGAACGATTTCTGCAAAACGAGAAGAGAGTCTCGTAAAGAACTGCTGCAAGCAGCTGAGGCTGCTCCTCCCAGTGCGTTCCTGCAGGAAATGGCTCTGAGCAGCAGCGGGCCACGCTCTCCAATGGGGTCTCCTACCAACAGACAGTGCTTTCAAGGCTGCAGCCCTTGCTCCCTGAGCCCAGGGCAGGGCCTGTTCTTTCTGCTTGCGTGTGTGCTTCTGCTGAGGCAGGTGCCTCGCACAGCCTCACTTTAGTCTTCAGGGTGCAAGTACAGCGGGCACTCATCCCTCGCAGGGCGGTACAGACCCTCGGCAGATCCTTGCCCATGCCCAGCTCGCTGCTGGCTTTGCCCTTTGCTCGCTGCAACAGCTCGTCCCGCATGGCAACGTGCAGGGGAGCGGGCAGACAGCAGGCACGTGCCTGGCCAGGTGGGGACTGCAACGCTGCCGTGCCAGAGACCTGCACTGCTCCCCTCCCTCCCAAGGAGCAGGGCAAAAGCCTGCTGGGGGCATTTTTTCCTAGGCTCTCTGAAAACACGCCATGCTCCTTGCTCCTACTCCATATGCATACATATCATTGGTCCCACATTTCAGCTTCAATCTTTCTGAGCCTGTGGACCAGCAGCATTCATGCCCGTCTTCTACCTGAGCGCGCACAGAGCGCACTCCCTGCAGGCAAGGGAAACACATCTGCATGCAGCGTTAGTCTCCTGGGGCTGGGCACAGGCACGAGCACAGGGACAGCGGGCAGCAACAGCTGCTGCTTCTGCCTTGCTCTGGAACCCCCAAAGTGAAACGGGACTGACAAATGCCTATGGCATACCATTGTTGGAGTGTCCTTATCACAAGCCGGGATTATGGATGACCGTGGATAAGCTGAAGGTGTTGGTTTCTTCAGCTCCTCCTCAGACCTCTCATGAATTGGTGGCAGGGATCTAGAAAGACACAGCAGGTTTAGCTTATGGGAGGCAGTTTCTAAAAGGCGGGCTCGCAGCTCACATCTTAGCTCCAGCAGCACAAGGTGCTTCTGCAGGAGGAAGACCACGGCCCCGCCCGGACAACTCCTGTCCCTTTGATGTTTCCAGTGCCTGCTGGCATGAGCACCGGCACTGCAGCCTATGGAAACTTCTCACTGGCACAAAAGGCAAGAGCACAGCGAGTCCCCTAACTCCGCCACAACACTTCCCCAGCAGGCTCACCTGGCTTGGTCACCCTGCTTCTTTGCATCCTCCATTCTTTTCTTCTCTGCCCTCTTGGCTAGAGAAACCCTCCTCCGAGCCATCACCACCGGGTCCAGCACACTCACTGCAAGACAACACCACGATGTCACCTCTGTGTCTGTGCAGGGGAGCGGCAGCAGCAGAGCTGCTCAGCCATGCCCACCCACACTCATTGCCACCGCTGGGAGCCACCGCTCCTGGGGCATTTTATCCCACACAGCTGCCTTCTCTCCCATCCCCCCCACATCAACATTGGCTCTCCTGCCCTGCGAGGACAAAAGGAGAACACGCAACCCCCTGCCAGGAGCCCACTGGGACATTACATCTTCGGCCACCCATGCCCCAAGGCTGCGGATCTCTTCTGGGCTTGATGCAAATCGGTTTGCGTTGTGGGTCCTTAAGTATAAGCCTGCAAACAGGAAGACACCAGTTGTCAAATAAGGCACCATGTTCCCTTGGTGCCCCACACTAAGAAGCTGCTGGCAGGGTTCTTTGGGAGCCACTGCCGAGCCTCTGGAGGACACAATGGCCTGTGCGAGCTGAGGGGCCCCACAGCCTCCAGCAGCTTCTTCCCGTGCTTCTTATGCCTTACTGCCAGACCCAACACAAGTCCTCCTCGCTGTCCCCTCACACCCTCCCACCGCTCTCAGGGACCCTCAACTGCAGACTGGCTGCTTCATCTGCACTGCCCAGAAGGACTGAGCAGGGGGTCAGCCTGGAAGGCCTCCCAGGAACGAGCTGGTCCTGCCTCGCTCTGGCAGGAGAGAAGCATCAAGAAGAGGCTGCACCCAAAGCACGAGCTGGGCACCAGCTCCCCTGGCCAGTCAGATGTTATAGAAGAGAAGGTACTCACGTTGGTAGTGTGAGGAAAGTATTTCCACTGATACGAGTATATTTATTTTTGCCGTTGAACGCAAGCATATCCATCATCTTGGGGTTCTGCAATGGGACAGACACACGTCAGCAGAAGCCAAGGATATGTGCTCCTTGCTCCCAAAGGTAGCAAACGTTCCCACTGCTCAGGAACGTGGCTACCTCTCCAAAATCCTTGCCCCACTTTGTCCTTTGGTGTCATTAGCCCCCAACACAAACAGGCCAAGGTGCTACCGACAGTTTGTGTAGCTCCTCACCCAAAGGTGAGGCAGGCAAGGAGAAAGCAGTTTGAGAGAGCTTTGACAGCATTGCCAGAGCTGCAAGCTGCCCTGGAGACATGATCCGCTCACCGTGAGAAGAGCTTCACGCATATTGCGTGTGTCATCCACTTCCATCAGGAACTCAGTGTAATAGTTCATGGTGACCACTCTTCTTCGCACAGTAAGAATGCCAATGCCCTTGAAGAAGAATTCCACATCCTGTTTGTCCAAGAGGCCACCAGCATAGAGAAGCAGGGTCTCGTGGATGCACTGCTCTACTATTTGTGGTCGGAAGTAGATGGCTGCGGCAATTTTCTCAAAGTCCAGCGGATCAATTAGGGTCTCGACTAGAAAACAACCATGAAGGAACAATGTCAGTCCTCACTCAGTTCAGCAAACTCACAGACGAAGTGTGTGCAGCACCCAGCCCTCGCGCGATGCTGTGCCACGGGGAAGGTCCTTGCCAGCTTTGGCCACATCTCCAGAGCACAGCAGATGGGGAACAGAAGGCCAAGGGAAGCTCTGCCACCTGCTACGAGCATCCTGCTAGAGGGTGGGATGAGCTGCAGACGGGGCTGACTCCCAGGGCAGGGGCATGTTCTGGGATGCTGTATGTGCACCCACACTCAGCCTCTCCATGGTGCAAGAGACTTTGCTCTGCCGTGGCACAGGGACGACTGCATGGAGCGAAAGGCAAGGGCTGCAGAGGGAAAGCAAAGCAAAAATCTTCTTACTAGGAATTCTGCTCTCAGCACACTTGAGCTTGTAAAACATCTTCATAAACCTGCAGGGCTTGAATATGGGTTTGCGAACAACCATAGCCCTGCCATCCGCACCAGTGGTCTTCGCTGACACAACGGCAAATGTCCCGATTCCAATATTCACCGCCTGAAAACGCAAGCAAGAAGAGGGACCAATGGCAGTGCTGGGCAGAGCTGGAAGGGTGCTGGGTGACTTGCTGGCCCTGGAGATGGTGCTGTGTGGCCCAGGTCCAAAGGGGCAAGATGGGCCAGGGGCAGGATGTAAGGCTCACCTTCTTCTGCAACAGTTGCCTTCTGATGTATCTGCATGTACTATTCCACACTTGGGCAATTTCTGGAAAGCAAAAGACAGATCCCAAGATGCTGTGAGTTGGCAATGCCCGTGAAGTCTGAACCCCCACAGCCACAGAGGTGACAGTGGTGTGTGATCAAGCTCTGCCTGGCCCTCAACCAGCACTCGCACCGCTGGGGCAAGCTGCTGCACAGCTCCTGAACCTTGCCCAGCTTGCAAGACGCCCACGCTGTGCCCAGGACAGGCCTGGGGAGGGAGGGGAGGCGTTAGATGCGCTTTGGGAAGCACATTGGATGCACTCAGGGCTCTCCTTGCAGACGCCAGGACCCTTCAGAAGACCTTCCCCCGGCAGCCCCAGCCCCAAGCTTTCCACAGCTCATGTCCATCTTCGCAACAACAGCGCTCCCACAAGGGCCCCCCAGGGCCTTACCTTTCCTGGTGAGCTCCTTAATTAATGAAAGGTCCTCAGGCTTCAAGGGGTTGAACAGCAAGTAGTGCTTCATCTTTACCCTAGCCTTACAGAAGCCGGGAAAGACGTGCTCTTCGTGCTACAAAACTCCCTTGGCTCCTCCTCCTTTTCCTCAACACTTCCCAACCAGCGTTCTCTACCACAGGCTCCCCTCGCCTTCTGCTGCCGGCAGAGCAGCTCCTGTGGAGCAGAGTAGCGCTGGCGAGAGCAGCTCCAACACTTCCCAGGCCTTGCTGGGGAGTGTGGCCAGGCACGGCAGGGCCGGTATTTATAGCCGAGCCCCATGACATCATCAAACGCGTCACAATGGGATGACACCTCATAGGCCACCCACATCTGGCCTCAGCATGGGCAGGGGTGCAGAGGGAGGCCCCTGAGGGGGCGGTGCAGACACCTCTGCCTCCATCTCTCACCTCAGCTTGTTACCATATGCTCCTGTTACTCCAGCGCACCATTTTCTTTGATATACTGCCTCCACCTTTCCAGCACCCCCACGTCCATTGCGATTACAGTTGTGAGGAGGACACATTTTGGACTTCACTCCCTTGTGTGAGGCTGCTTTGAGCTCAGAACTCCACACAGGCTGAATATAGGTATCACCGCAGTGCCTGTAGAGAATTTGTTCAGCTCATTGCTCAAAACAAGACCCACAGCCTGGTTTTGCCAGGGTCTGCACAAAGCGTGTCCCGACAAGCTGGAGGCTGCAGTAAGGCTCCTTGCCAGTCAGGCCCAGCTTAGTTGCATATGCTCCTTCAAAGTGTTCTTCCAGAGCACGGCTGTCTTCTTCAGGCTGCTTTTGATGTTCAGGTGAATTCTTTGCTTTCAAAATTAAGAGAATAACGGAACCATAGATCAGAGAGGAATCCTAGATCCTCTCAAGCAGGGCCACCTACAGCAGGTTGCCGAGGAGCATGCACAGGCTGCTTTTGAGGATCTCTGTTGGGGGAGACTCCACAGCCTCTCTGGGCACCCTGTGCCAGTTCTCTGTCACAGGTGTCCCTTACGCCCGAGTGTGGATGTTTTATTTTGTTTGTTAATTTATTTATCAATTTCTGAGAGAAACACTTGACTGTCTCTTCCTGTGTGCAGGTTTCTGACTGGGGAGTGTGAGAAACAAAGATTGTGTTGTTGCAGTAGAATACCACTGAGTGTGGCTGTTTTATTTTTCGTTTGTTTGTTTGTTCTGTTGTTGTTTCTTTTTTTTTTTTTTCTTTTAATTATTTTTATTTTATTTATTTATTTATTTTTCTGAGAGGTACACTTACCTCTCTCTGCCTGCGTGCAGGTTTCTTACCTGGGAGACAGCGACCAAAGATGACAAGAGTTGTTCATCTCCTTAATCTGCTGATCTTATCAGCAAGGGTTAGAGGGAAAATGGGATGGGAGGGGAGTCGGGACCTCACTGTGGCTGTTCCAAGGGAAGATGCAGGGTATATAATAAATAATGCTGTTTTTTTATTTTGTGCTGTGCTGTTTTACTTTCTCTTCGCATTGAAATCTTATTTTTATGTCTCAAGAGATGAACAACCTTTTCCTTCTTTGATCCTACCGTATGTTGTGTTTATTCTAGTTTGCCCTGTCCTTCACAACACCGGTCCCATCTTCTCTGAATTTCCCCTGATGTCGCACTTGTGTTTAGGCTGTTAGTTTTCAGGAGGACACATTTGGGACTTCGCTTCCTTCTGTGAGGCTGGGTTAAGCTCTGAATTACACACTTGTTGAATACTAATAGCAGTGTGGTAGCAGCAGAGCATTTGTTCAGCTCAGTACGCAACTCTCTTTCTGCAGGGCTGCACTTCAGCCATCAGTCCCCCTGTCTATATGCAATACCCTCTTCTTGTCTTCCAAGCCAGTCCTTTCATCATGCAATTTTAAGCAGTTTATCAAGCATGATTTCCTCCTGGTGAACCTGAGAAGGCTGGGGGTGCACAGGGAGGTGGGAGGGGACACGGCCAGGACAGCTGACCCCAACTGGCCACAGGGATGTCCTATAGCATGTGGTGTCATGTGGGACAATAACGCTGGGGGGGTTGGCAGGAGAGGTCACTGTTGCTCTCTTGGGACCAGGTGGGCATCAGTTGGCTTGTGGTGACCAGCTGCATTGTGCATCACCTGCTTCTTTTATTTGTGTTATTGTTTTCTGATTTTTTTCCCTTTCTTTATTCCTTTGTCAACTGTCCTGATCTAACCCCTTTTTTGTCACATTTTCTCCTCACTTTCCTTTGAGCAGGGGTAGGGTGAGAGACCGGTGTGGTAAAGCTGAGCTAGCCATCACTGTGAAAGCACCTCCTGGCTAACACTGTTTTCTTTTGCTAATCCGAATTTTCCCTGCTACTGCTTGTTTTTTGCTCCTGGACAGTTTGTTTGGCTATCTCATGTATTCCTACACACCCATAAAATTTTAGAAATCGATCACTCAATGCTGTTGTTCCCTAATGGGTTTGTAGTAATAACTGTAGAAGTACACGCCTAGCTTGTTCCTTTGGCAGTATTTCTCTTCCATCTGGCAGAATCCATTTTCCTTCTTTCAGTTCTGCCCCTATTGTCTTTATAGTTTTTATTTCTGCTTCTGTATACTTTTTCTCTTGTGTCCCTTTTTCATTATCCGATTCCTGTAGGGTTAGAACTACGTCGTGCTTCCTAAGAGCTGCTTCCCTAGCTTCTTTATCTGCTAGGTCATTCCCTCTTATGTGGAAACCAGTTCCCTTTTGATGTCCTCTGACATGTACTACGGCAATTTCCCTAGGTCCTCTCAATGCGGGCAATATTTGAGTAACTACAGTTTGGTGAATTAGCCCTTTTCCTTGAGTGCCTATGAGTCCCTTTTCTTCCCCAATTTTCCCAATTTAAATTTCTGGTATTGCAAAAAAAAAAAACACCTTTTCCTGTTGGCCAGTTGCTCCTATTACATTTACAGACTAATTAACACAGAGGAAGAAGCTCCCATAACCAACAAAAAAATTCAAGCCTCTCTCTTCGTTTCCTAGTTTTATTTCAACTAGTGGACCTGCTAGGGTAGATGCTCCTGGTCCCCGTCATTCCTGACTGTTGTAAGTTTATCCTGCAGCCTAAGACAATTTCTTTCTGATATCAAGGGCCGATTGCCCTAGAAAGAGGCTAGCCAATTGCCTCTGTTTGTTTTCAGATGCCAGGTCCATTATTTTTTTTTTTCATTGCATTTAAAAGTTGGCCCCAAAATTTGAAAATTCCATAGGGGTTCTTTTGGACCTTGTTGGAACAGATTCTCAGTTCCCAAGCTAACCAGATTTTGGTATTTACATAATTTCCAGAGGGATTAGGGTCTCAGTGAGGGGGGTGGTCAGGGTAATGCAGTCGTTGACAGTTCCCTGAGCGGTCCCATTGGCAATCTGAGCTCATGCATGAACTCAGGTTGTTTTAAGAGTTAGCACCTTTTTTGTTTCCATGACAACTCTCTTGGACCCATCATGTGTGCCTTAATGAACAGGAGTAGTATCTGACCATGTTTACTAAAAGAAGTAGGCAGAGGCAGTGAGATTTATTCCAATGGGGTTGATAGCAAGTCCAAGCATCCTAAAGACCTCTAGTTTAGGCAAGAAAAAGGAATCATAGAATGGCTTGGGTGGAAGGGCTCTCAAGCATCACCTAGATCCGCCCCCCTGCCATGGGCAGGGACGCCACCCACTAGATGGTGTTGCTCAGGGCCTCATCTCAGTAGCTGAGGTCAGCCGCGTCAGAGCCGGAGCAGCCACATGCGCAGGCGCAGCGCCAGACCACGAGTGACGCGTCACTGCCCACTGTGAGCAGGGAGGGGCCAGCAGCGCGGGAACACCACTCCACCCAACACTCACAAGGCGATTCCAGAGATCACAATGGAATCGCAAAGATTTTGGTAATGTAGTTGGAGCTGCTGGCCAAACTGAGAAAGATTTTTTTAAAGCAACTCCTTAAATATAAGATTGGGATGCAAAGTGGTACGCATCAATTTTTGTATTTGCCAGGATCACCTAAACCATTGTTGGGAAGAGATTTGTTAAAACAATCAGGAGCATGCATAACGTTTTGCCCAAGGAGCTCCAAGTAAAAGAGACGCAGCTTATCTTATCTTCCCTATGAGGAAAGGCTGAGAGACCTAGGTCTGTTCAGCATGGAGCAAAGAAGACTGAGAGGGGATCTCATCAATGCGTAGAAATAGCTGAGGTGTGGGAGACAGAGGGATTTGGCCAACCTCTTTTCAGTGGTTTGTGGAGACAGGACAAGGAGTAATGGCCACAAGATAGAGCACAGGCAGTTCCGCACCAACATGCCAAAGAACCTCTTCACGGGGGTGGGTGACGGAGCACTGGGACAGGCTGCCCAGGGAGGTTGTGGAGTCTCCTTCTCTGGAGATATTCGAGGCCCGTCTGGACGCCTCCCTGGGCAGCCTGCTCTAAGGAACCTGCTTTGGCAGGGGGGTTGGACCTGATGATCTTTCGAGGTCCCTTCCAACCCCTACAGTTCTGTGATTCTGTGATTCAGCTAATCCAATTTTTAAGTTAATACAGGTACCAACAGTACTCTCGTGCCTAGTGAAATCCTGGAGCACATCTACCCCAAATTCAAAACTGACCATGTGTGATTTACCATGTTGGGCTTGCAAGATGCCTTCTTTTGTCAAAAAATATTTGCTTTTGTGTGAGAAAATCCGTTAAATGGCAGAAAGATTCAGTTGTCTTGGACAGCGTTACCTCAAGGGCTTAAAATAGCCTGACGATGTTTGGTAATCAGCTAGCAAAGGAGCTTGAGGCTTGGAGCTCACTCCCAGGCAAAGGCACAGGATGTAGATGACCTAATAGCCACAACTATGCAAGAAGAATATATATATTCAGAGGACTATAAACTTGTTGATTTTTTTTTGGATTAAGTGGGTACAGCGTATCTCAAGAAAAGGCCCAATTCGATCAATATCGAAGTGGATGTCTGAGGCAATCTGCTCAAAGTCCAGCGGAGCAAGTAGTGTCTCGGCTAAAAAACCACCTTTTCTTTTTTTGCACATTGAACCTGGAAAAGCAGAGTGTTGCGAAGCACGGACGAAAGCACGACAGACACCAGTCGAGTCAGATCATGCTGCTCCATTTTATTGCCCGAATAGCCCAACTTTTATAGTGAATTTTACAGGGGTGGACAGTGTTTCACACAAGATTATTGGTCAAGAGCACTCAGACAAACCGTTAAGAAAATAACACCACCTGCAAGAAAAGAACCCCCCTTTTGATTAGAAGTTAGGAAAACAACCCCCTTTGTGCTTAACGGTCACGTAGACCTAGCCCTTGAGGCCAGCTGCTGATAACAATATTATCTGAGTTCCTTAATTGGGTGATGTGGGAGTCATTGCAGTGGGAGCTTCTCACAGTTACTCTGGCAGCTTGGTTTGCTCAGCTACAGCAGGCCCTGAGATTTCTAAGGCCTACTCCTGGTTGCTTAAAGCAAGCTTAGATCGAACAATTATGCCAATTCCCAACAATTCCCCCGTTTTCTTTTTGTACAAGCAGTACTTGGTTTTACAGCAGATGTCAAATACATAACATAACACAACTATATAACTTAATCCTAATAACACTACAATTACCGTAAGCACTTAATGGTAACACAATTTAATAGTAAGTAACACAACTTAATAGTAACACACTTAAACCTAATCACTTGACGGTGATCAAAGGCTGTTCTTGACAGTCCTTGAGGTGTCACAGCCCACGTCATTGTCAGAATGATTATCAGGAACCTCTTCATGGTCGTCTTCAGCGGGTACAGATTCTAAAACTGCTTCAGTCCACTTTGCAGTGATCCACTGGGTACCTGTTCCCGGCACCACTTCAAAATCCCTATAACATTTTGCAAGTAACCCTTTAATCACATTTATCACAATACTACGTGTAATGATGATTGACACCACAATGAACAGAATCCTTAATCCCCCTTTGACTAATCCCAGTAACCATCTATGCATTGTTTCAAACAAATCAGTAAACCATTGATTGAAACGATTGATACCATATTGACTCTTTCTCATGTGCTCTTTCAGGAAAATAATGACTTTGTGAGTTGAAAAGGTCTAAACAGTACATTCCCTTAAATTTCTCCAAGTGGCTACTTCAAACAATGACTCCGTACTAGTGAAACTTGATTTTGCTCAACCGATCACAACTAGCCCTGCTAGTTGCTTACAACTGACTCCCCGTTTTTCTAACAGCGCTGTAATAAATCCATTTCTTCTGATTTTTGCTGGCACCAATTTCCTATGCTTTTAGCCTGCCCTATGGCTATATTCCGGGATCCTGCACTGTGGCAACAATAACCTGAACTATGGCTATATTCCGGAATCCTGCACTATGGCAATGATAACCTGTACTAGGGCCATATTCCGGAATCCTGCACTATGGCAATAACCTGCACTAAGGCAATAACCTGCACTGTGGCAAACCTGCACTAAGGCAATAACCTGCACTGTGGCAAACCTGCACTATGGCAATAACCTGCACTATGGCAAACCTGCACTAAGGCAATAACCTGCACTGTGGCAAAAGCGCGCTCTCACTCACACAGTACACAGCACAATCACACATACAGAGCACAATCGCACACCCAGAGGCCTCTGGCACATCTCACTCTCAATCATACCACAACCTCAATCATACCACGAGAATATAATTTAGAATGATAAGCAAACAAACAAGTATTGTCTCTCATTGTGTTCCTCGTGAAATGACTTGCAACACTTTGTTTTAAAACCTTACCCTTACACAAATACTTTCAACACAAAATACCTGGACATTTAAGAATAACACACACAATTATTAACACTCCAGTTAGTATCCCTCCAGCAGCTGAAAACATACTGTTTGTCTGCAGCTTCAGGAGATCTTTGTCTGCTCCTGCGGTGAGCAGCTGAGAGTGGAGTCCCCTCCGAACAAAACGCTCAGGGTGCACCTAGGGGCGTCCACACCACAGCCGATCCCCGCAGCCGAGCAGTTGTTACGTGCGGCCGCAGATGCCACTCCAGGCACTAAAATTGCCAATGCCGCTCTAGCTGCAACCCCACACAATTCAACACTATCATTGCAATCCGGTGCAAGCAATGCCCATTTATGTCTGGTGATCTCACACAACTGTAACAAGCTAGGAGCAAATACAACGAGTTTATCTAAGTAACATGGACATCTGATAGCATTTGCAGCAATACCTTGCCAGGCCCTATCCCCACAAATCAGAAAAACATCAGGAGGTAAGGCCAAAGCTGTACAATTGTTCCAAACACTGTAGTTGTGACCCCTTGTCTCCATGCTATAAACCCCTAAACCCTGCTTAGCAGCGTCATTGTAATCACAGGTGTTATTTGTATTTCTATACCCGTATGGCCCTTTCCAGGTTCCTGTAGCAGAATTCATCTGATAGCCACGGCTACATTCACATTTGTAGCCACCTTTCAGGTTGATACAGATTTGACTACAGATACCAGGGTTTTGACATTCATCAATATCTCCACAGTTTCTCTTGTCTACAAACTCAAACCCAGCTGGACAGTCACATTTATTTTTGTTGCATTCCTTCAGGGGCTCATCACCCCAGTCCTTGCAGTCTCTTTGCTGGTTACACACTATATTGATATCTACGCATTCTCCACTTCTGCACTTGAATTTGCCAGGTCCAGAGCACTGAATAACATTGTTACATTTTGCTTCATCAGTGCCATCCAGACAGTCTCTCACACCACTGCACTGCCTACTCCCATGGACACAGTTCCCATCTTCACATCTGAACTGGTCTGGCCTGCAGGTCTGAGAAGGGCAGTTAATTTCATCACTTCCACCCTTACAATCAGGATCTCTGTCACAGTCTTTTTCACCATCACATTTCCAGGACACTGGGATACACTGGGTTGACTGAGGACCACAGCTGATTTCATTTAGCCGGCATGCTCTCATATGACACAGCTCAGAACTTTCGTCAGACCCATCTTCACAGTCCAGATCCCTATCACACTGCCATCTGTTTGGCACACACTGACCACTGTTGCACACAAAGTCAGATTCAGCACACATCTTCTTCACACAAGCACTCTCATCACTGCCATCTGAGCAGTCTTCACATTTTGTTCTAGCACTGTCGGCAGCAGTGCACAGGCCGGCGAGGGCGAGCAGCAGGCAGAGTGCCCCGCAGCACAGCAGCGCCCGCCGCCGCCCTGCACCTGTGTCACTTATACTACTCCTATTACCCGTGCTGTTACTGTCAGTGGCATCCTCTTGGTACCGTTTCTGTCTTTGTCGCCCCTTACTCTCCCCCTTTTCTTTTTGCCACTGACCAATCGCCACAAATGGATGAGACACATGATTACTAGTTAGGAAAGAGAGTGTAACGTCTGCTATACGGCTGCAGGCTGTGCCAGCTGCAACCCTAGAAGCTGTTTGTGAACAAGCCTGCCGGTGGTCATTTGGCGGTGTAATCTGCGTCTCTGCACTCCTGCCCTGCAATAGGGCTAAATCGTCATGAATAGTCTGTAGAATGTGGCAACCCCACGGAATGTTATCCAGAAACATAGTTATAACACCGATCTGGGGACGAATAGTCTTTTTTGCATTGCAAGATAAACCTCTTATAAAAGGAATGCTAGAGAGAAGCAGCACAGCCGCTGCTGCCGCTGCCTCCATGGTTCCGTCAGACAGGCTGCAGGGTCCTGATGTCCATCCCTCTGCTCTGTGCCGACTCGCCACACGGTGAGAGTCGACTGCCGTTGTCCACTGACGCCTCTGGTCTCCGGTAGCAACTCGATCTCGGATGTCCCGCATCACACCGCGATTACTTCAATTTCCCTCGTTTTCCGCGGCTCCGTTTCCCACGTCTCTCCGCAATTCCTTTTTCCACGTCCCTCCGCGATTCCTTTTCCCGCGCTTCCCCGCGGATCTTTTCCCACGCTCCCCACGGTTTCTTTTCCCCGTGTCTTACCGTGAGTCCTTTGTACAGTGTTTGCGGCTCAGTGTCTGGTCAGGTGCAGCGCCAGTCCGATGTCCGCTCCGATGTCCACTCCGATGTCCTGCGCCGCTCCGATGTCTCAGTCTTGGCGCTGTGATGTCGCGGCGCCGCTGGTCCCCTGCGGCACTGGTCCCGGTGCCGTGCCGATGTCCCGGCGCCGCTGGTCCCGATGCCGCTGGCCTCCTGCTTTGCCTGCGTTCGGATGTGCCGGCGCCGCTGGTGTCCCGCTGCGCTGGTGTCCCGCTGCGCTGCGATGTTCGCCCCGGCGCCGCTGCGATGTCCGTGCTCGGCTGCGATGTCTGCTCCGGTGCTGCGATGTCCTGCTCCGGTGCGATGTCTGTCCCGCTGCGATGTCCTGTTCAGGTCCTGTTCAGGTCTCAGCCTGTTCGGGCGCCATTTGTTGCGAAGCACGGACGAAAGCACGACAGACACCAGTTGAGTCAGATCATGCTGCTCCATTTTATTGCCCGAATAGCCCAACTTTTATAGTGAATTTTACAGGGGTGGACAGTGTTTCACACAAGATTATTGGTCAAGAGCACTCAGACAAACCGTTAAGAAAATAACACCACCTGCAAGAAAAGAACCCCCCTTTTGATTAGAAGTTAGGAAAACAACCCCCTTTGTGCTTAACGGTCACGTAGACCTAGTCCTTGAGGCCAGCTGCTGATAACAATATTATCTGAGTTCCTTAATTGGGTGATGTGGGAGTCATTGCAGTGGGAGCTTCTCACAGTTACTCTGGCAGCTTGGTTTGCTCAGCTACAGCAGGCCCTGAGATTTCTAAGGCCTACTCCTGGTTGCTTAAAGCAAGCTTAGATCGAACAATTATGCCAATTCCCAACAGCAGAGTACTTCTAGTGAAGGTCTAAAGTGCTGAGAGGGCATGTGGAGAAAACCCCAAAGGAATCCCCAAAGCAGGAGAATGGGTCTGTGGGCCCACAAATGGTAGAACGGATGGCAAGGAAGGTGTCCCAGAGACAGAAGCCTGCTTGACATTCCCGGCCATTGTTGCAAAGCAGCAAGTCCCTGGTGGCGGATGGTCCTTGTCAGCACTGTGAGAAGCCCTCTGCCGCAGGGCCCGAGGCCCTCCTGCGTGAGCTGCCCTCCACCAGGAGAGGTGGCTCGCAACCACGGGAGCAGTACTGGGAGTTGCAGGGCTTCTCCTTTCCTGTGCAAAAACAAAGGCCATGCAGGGAGCAGTGCGGTCAGTCCAGCTGGCAGCAGGCACCAGCACTCTTTATTTGGCAGGTCACTCTTTGGAAGGCGCTCCTCACACCCCTTGCTTACAGCTCTCACACTGAAAAGGGGACAGCGCCATGAGCAGAGGTGGGAGCTTCTACTCGAGTGTCCCTGGTACTGGTGCCGGCACCTGCTCCAGCTTTTGGTATTGGTGCTGATGGCTACGGCCTCTGCAGCTGGAAGCTGCAGGGCCGCTTGCGGTTTCCTGGCGTGGACGGCATGCCCTGGGCCTTCTCACGGTTGTCCAAGAGCCTCGTCTTCTCCCCTTTCCTGCAGGATCCAAAAGAAAGGCCATCAGTTTGGGTGGGGAAGAAGGGACAGAATTGTCCCAAGGCCTCACTCAGGCCCCTAGCTGTGGGATGTGTTGTTACAACCCATGCAGACGCACACCATCAGACATAGCCCCCTTGGCCCTTTGCACCCACAGCCTTCCCCTCCGGACCTGTGTCTTGGAAAGGCCTGGGGATGCCGAGAGGCCCCTGGGGGTGGCATCGCACCCAGCTCCTTCCCGTGTCAAGAAGAAGGGGAGGACGACAAGCCGAAAGAACCCCAGAAAACGGTGCAGGGACTCCAGGGCCTCTAGGGCTATTCCCAGGCCTCGGTGGGGCTCGTGCACACTTACTCTGTCTGAGGTCTCCTGGGAAGCTGTGCCTTTTCCTCATGCCCATCTGATGTCTTGTGGCTCGCAGGGCTTTTGCCATTGACATGCAACATCCTCTCCTTCAGCTTCTCATCGTATTCTTTTCTCAAGAGGAAGGAAGGATGTTGGTCACCCTCCAGGAGGTGGTAGATAGGGTTCTGCAAAACCAGAAGTGTCTCCCAAAGACCTGCTGCAAGGAGCTGAGGCTGACCCTCCTAGTACAGTCCTGCAGAAAATGGATCTGAGCAGCAGCGGGCAACCCTCTGCGTGTTACTGTTTTGTTTTGTTTTGTTTTGTTTTGTTTTGTTTTATTTTATTTTATTTTATTTTATTTTATTTTATTTTATTTTATTTTATTTTATTTTATTTTATTTTTACCATATGCTGTGTTTATTCTAGTTTGCCCTGTCCTTTGCAACACCGGTCCCATCTTCTCTGAATTTCCCCTGATGTCGCACTTGTGTTTATGCTGTTAGTTTTCAGGAGGACTCATTTGGGACTTCACTTCCTTCTGTGAGGCTTGGTTAAGCTCTGAATTACACACTTGTTGAATACTAATAGCAGTGTGGTAGCAGCAGAGCATTTGTGCAGCTCAGTACTCAACTCTCTTTCTGCAGGGCTGCACTTCAGGCATCAGTCCCCCTGTCTATATCCATGCAGTGGGTTTACATGCAAGGTTTTGGGAGCAGCGGGCCTTAGGAGTGGTTTCTGTGAGAAGGATCTAGAAGCTGCCCCATGTTTGCTAAGAGCCCCACTGTTGACCAGAGCCAAGCCAATTTATGATGTTGTTTTGTGCCTGTATAGGTGAGAGCATATTTAAGACAGGAGAGAGAAAAATGCTGCACCACACAGCAGCTGGGAGAGGAGTGAGGAACAGCCTTGCCTGCACCAAGGTCAGTGAAGGAGGGGGATAGGTGCTCCAGGTGCCAGAGCAGAAGTCTCCTGCGGCCTGTGGTGAGGACCATGGTGGAGCAGGATTTCCCCCTACAGCCCATGGAGTACCACTGTGGAGCAGGGTTCCACACTACAGTCCATGGAGGAAACCGGGGTGGAGCAGTTGGACCTGCACCGATGGAGGCTGCAGCCTGTGGAAGACATTCTGGTCCGAGAAGAGATTCCGGGCTGGACCTGTAGCCTGTGTAGAAGAGACCACACAGGAGCAGGTGACCTGACAGGAGCTGCTGCCCGTGGGGAACCCAGGCTGGAGCAGTTTGCTCCTGAGGGATGGACCCCGTGGTACGGACCCATATCTGGAGCAGTTCTGAAAGAGCTGCTGCCTGTGGGAAGCCCATGCCGGATCAGTTCATGAAGGACTGCATCCCATGGGAGGGACCCCACAGCACAGGGGACGAGAGTGACCGAGAAGGAGCAGCAGAGAAATGCTATAGACTGACCATAACCCCCATTCCCCTGTTCCCCTGCACCGCTCGGGGGGAGGAGGTGGAAGAGGGCGGATGAGGGGCGGAAGGTGCTTTTGGTTTCTTTCCTCTGTTTCTCACTTCTCTAGCTTGTTAGTAATAGGTAATAAACCTTACTACCTCCCTATTCTGAGTCTGTTTTTCCCATCACGATAATTACTGTGTGATCTCCTTGTTCATATCTCAACCCTTGAGTCCTTTTCATCGTATTTTCTCCGTGTTCCTCTTTGAGGAGGGGGAATGAGATAGCGGTTGTGCTGGAGCTCGGCTGCCCACCCAAGTAAAACCACCATAATCCAATGCCCTCTTCTTGTCTTCCAAGCCAGTCCTTTCATTATATAATTTTAAGAGGTTTATCAAGCATGACTTCCTCCTGGTGAATCCGAGAAGGCTGGGGGTGCTCAGGGAGGTGGGAGGGGACACGGCCAGGACATCTGACCCCGACTGGTCAAAGGGATGTCCCATAGCATGTGGTGTCATGTGGGACAATAACGCTGGGGGGGTTGGTGGGAGAGGCCACTATTGCTCAGGGACAAGGTGGGCCTCAGTTGGCTTGTGGTGACCAGCTGCATTGTGCATCACCTGCTTCTCTTATTCTTGTTATTGTTTTCTTCTTATTATTATTTTTTAAACATATGAATCAGCAGAATCTTGAAGTTATAATGTACTTATACATCCATCCATCATTGTTATGTACATTACTGAGCTGTTTGGGTTTCAAACAATAAAGTTTCAAACATCCTAATAGCAGAGGTACTCCAGCCCTTTGATCATCCTTGTGGACCTCCTCTGGGCTTGTTCTAATACATCCATGTCCTTCCTGTGCTGGGTAGAGGCCCCAGAGCTGAACGCAGCACTCCTGGTGGGGTCTCATGAGATCAGAGCAGAGGGGAACAATCACCTCCCTCTCCCTGATGGCCACGCTGCTTTTGATGCAACCCAGGATATAGATGGCTTTCTGAGCTACAATCACACATTGCTGACAATGTCGACCTTCGTGTCAACCAACGCCCCCAGGTCCTTCTCCTCAGAGCTGCTCTCAATCCATTTTTCTCCCAGCCTTTATTTGTGCTGGGGATTGCAGGACCTTGCACTTGGACTGGTTGAACTCCATGAGGTTCACAAAAACTCAATTCTCAGGTCTGCCTGGGTCCTTCTGGAGAAGGACCTTCCCTCCAGCCTGTCTACGGTGCCACACAGCTTCGTGTCATCATCAAACTTGCTGATTGTGCACTCAGTCCCACTGTCCATGTCACCGACAAAGATGTTGAACAGTACCAATCCAAATACTGATCCCTGAGGAATACCAGTCATTACTGATCTCCACCTGGATATTAAGCTGTTGACCACAATTCTTTGAGTGCAACCATCTAGCCAATTCCTTACCCACCAAGTGGTCCATCTGTCAAATCAAGGTCCATCTGTCAAATCTCTCAAATTTAGAGACAAAGATATCATGAGGGACATGGTATGGGCCAATTTCCTCAGGACCTGGATCCATCTTATCAGGCCCCATGGACTTGTGCACCCTTCCGGTTCCTTAGCTTGTCTTGAACCTGACCTCCTACAGTGGGAGATTAATTATCTCACCCAGTACTGGATGGCTCTGGATGGTGAAGATGCTAGCTTTGAAGCACAGCAGAGACTCATAGTGATGTTCTGGCCACTGAACGTATCACAGTACTGGCTCAACAGTGGGAAATAAATGAGGGAGCTTTTCCTAATCTTATAGATTTTACAGCCTGGAATCCAAATGAGCTCAGAAAGCCAAAACAGTTTTGGTAAGGCTTATGCAAAAGGCTACGTCTGATTCACATCACCCAAGGGAGCTATTTCTTTGGAATATGGCCTGACTGCAGTCAGCACTGCCTCACTGCTCTCTGCTCCACGTGGAGAGACAATCTCAACCCAAAGTACACAATGTGTATTGTCATCTGTTTCCTCTAAGGCCATATCATGATAGTGATGAACAAATGGAACTAGCTGAAATAAATATCCCCCACATCAGTAAGGCTCTTTTAAAGGCCTACGTACAGTACCCAAGCAGGTATCTAATTCTAAGTCCTAAACTTACCTAAGGATGCCATGGATGCTCTGGATCCCACAGTTACTGTGCCATACTCTGAAAGAGAAGCTAGGGAGACTTAAAGACAACTTATGTGCTCAATTGAGATATTAGAAAAGCTTCTGTGGTCTGTATTATGCTGGTTTCAGAAAAGATGATCGGCTCATAAAGCTCATTTCTGGGCTTCAGGACAAAAAACACCCCTGTGAGGTCCTTTAAGTATAGGTTTAGAAGTTTCTGTTGTTGCAACACACAGTTCATCTGATGTGGATCACTGGCTTTTTTTATTTTTAAATCAAATATATTTCTGTGTCTTCTGCCTGGAGTAGCCATGGTAAGGTGACTGAAGAAAATTACCGTGAACCAGGCATAGTCCCACGCATACAACATTGTAACTTGTATCTCCAAATTTTAGCTGCATTCTTAAAGATACATTTCTCTCCGGGGGGATTCATTCATATCTTAACTGTAGTTAATGTAGGCATGTTTTCTAAGGCAGACGGGGAAGAAGGGAATAAGAGAGGGAAGAAAGGAGGAAGGGAGAGGATGTGAGGGAGGGGATGTTTCTTTATCCCACAAGTGTTTAAAAAGCACGCAGCAGAGAAATGTCTAAAGGCAAACTCAAAGAAAAGAGAAGAGAAGAGAAGAGAAGAGAAGAGAAGAGAAGAGAAGAGAGAGAGAAGAGAAGAGAAGAGAGAGAAGAGAAGAGAAGAGAAGAGAAGAGAAGAGAAGAGAAGAAGAGAAGAGAAAGAAAGAGAAGAGAAAGAGAAGAGAAGAGAAGAGAAGAGAAGAGAAGAGAAGAGAAGAGAAGAGAAGAGAAGAGAAGAAGAGAAGAGAAGAGAAGAAGAAGAGAAGAGAGAGAAGAGAAAGAGAAGGAAGAGAAGAAGGGAAGGGAAGGGAAGGGAAGGGAAGGGAAGGGAAGGGAAGGGAAGGGAAGGGAAGGGAAGGGAAGGGAAGGGAAGGGAAGGGAAGGGAAAGGGAAGGGAGGGAAGGGAAGGGAAGGGAAGGGAAGGGAAGGGAAGGGAAGGGAAGGGAACGGGAAGGAAGGGAAGGGAAGGGAAGGGAAGGGAAGGAAGGGAAGGAAGGGAGGGAAGGAAGGAAGGGAAGGGAAGGGAAGGGAAGGGAAGGGAAGGGAAGGGAGGGAAGGGAAGGGAAGGGAAGGGAAGGGGAAGGGAAGGGAAGGGAAGGGAAGGGAAGGGAAGGAAGGGAAGGGAAGGAGGAAGGGAAGGGAAGGGAAGGGAAGGGAAGGGAAGGGAAGGGAAGGGAAGGGAAGGGAAGGGAAGGGAAGGGAAGGGAAGGAAGGGAAGGGAAGGAAGGGAAGGGAAGGGAAGGGAAGGAAGGAAAGGAAAGGAAAGGAAAGAAAAGAAAAAGAAAAGAAAAGAAAAGAAAAGAAAAGAAAAGAAAAGAAAAGAAAAGAAAAGAAAGAAAAGAAAAGAAAAGAAAAGAAAAGAAAAGAAAAGAAAAGAAAAGAAAAGAAAAGAAAAGAAAAGAAAAGACAAATGCTGCAGTATATTGTCCCACCAAATCCATTTTGTCTTACATAATATTGTGAGTATGAATAACAATTGGGAAGGATAGCTTCAGAGATAAAGTGTGTTTGCAATAAAAACTGCTCATCTTTACCAGAAAACTGTAAATTTCATCTCATTAATGAACTCTGGAAAACCACCATGCAGGGTACCACTTATAGCTACAGAAATCAGTTTAGCAGTGAGAACTTCTGTTTACTCATGGTGCAGCAACATCACAATGTGACAGTAACCACACTAGTTGTAAATCCAGTGGTGGAAAATGAGGAAACAGTGTGGACAAATTCCAGAAGCTTGGGACAAAATATCTTAAAAAAAAGAAAACATATCAGAGACATACAAGAAGTGCTTACATGAATTAAATGCCTACATGGATTGGAGATATATTTAAACAGTCCCAACCTCTGACCTAACACTAACCCTTCCTCCACTAAACCATATCACTAAGCTCTACATTTAAACGCCTTTTAAAGACGTCCAGGGATGGTGACTCCACCACTTCCCTGGGCAGCCTGTTCCAATGTCTAACAACTCTTTTGGTAAAGAATTTCTTCCTAATATCCAACCTAAACCTCCCCTGGCGCAACTTTAGCCCATTCCCCCTTGTCCTGTCGCCAGGCACTTGGGAGAATAGACCAACCTCCACCTTGCTACAGTCTCCTTTAAGGTACCTATAGAGAGCAATAAGGTCACCCTTGAGCCTCCTCTTTTCCAGATTGAACAAGCCCAGCTCCCTCAGCCACTTCTTGTAAGACTTGTTCTCCAGACCTTCAACAGCTTTGTTGCCCTTTTCTGGACTTGCTCGAGCACCTCCATGTCCTTCTTGTAGCGAGGGGCCCAAAATTGAACACAGTACTCGAGGTGTGGCCTCACCAGAGCCGAGTAGAGAGGGACAATCACTTCCCTAGCCCTGCTGGCCACGCTGCTTCTGATACAAGCCAGGATGCCGTTGGCCTTCTTGGCCACCTGAGCATACTGCTGGCTCATATTCAGCCGACTGTCAACCATCACTCCCAGGTCCTTCTCTGCCAGGCAGCTTTTCAACCACTCCTCTCCCAGCCTGTAGCTCTGCTTGGGGTTGTTGTGCCCCAGGTGCAGGACCCGGCACTTGGCCTTGGTGAACTTCATACAGTTGACCTCAGCCCATCGGTCCAGCCTATTCAGATCCTCCTGCAGAGCTTTCCTACCCTCAAGCAGATCGACACACGCACCTAACTTGGTGTCATCTGCAAACTTACTGAGGGTGCACTCGATCCCCTCATCCAGATCATCGATAAAGATATTAAAGAGAACTGGCCCTAGTGCTGAGCCCTAGGGGACTCCACTAGTGATGGGCCTCCAACTGCATTTAACTCCATCCACCACGATGCTTTGTGCCAGGCTACCCAGCCAGTTTCTTGTTGCAGGAAGAACGGCCGAAGTCATGACATACCCCAATACGATCAGATCATGCTTTCTCTTTATTACCCGAATAGCCTGATTCTTATGCCAATCTAGTAGGGGCGTACAGCATCTAACACAAGATTATTGGTCAAAAGCACTCAGACAAACAACTACAAGAAAACAACCCCACCTACAAGAAAACAACCCCTTGTGATAGCAGTCACGTAGACCTTGTCCTTGAAGAAAGTGCCAGCTGCTTGCAACAATATTTTTAATTCCTCAACTGGGGGATAGAAGAGCATTGTTATGGCAACTCCTCGTAGGCGTCCTGGTAGCTTGCTTTGCTCAGCTGCAGCAAGTCATGGCCTCCTTGCTCTTTCCAAAATTCCTCAACAGTTTCTAACCCAACAAAGCGTACGCTAGTCCAAGCCAAGAGCAGCCAGTTTCTTAAGGAGAATGCTGTGGGAAATGGTGTCAAAAGCCTTACTGAAGCCTTTCCCTCATCCACCAAGCGCGTCACTTTGTCATAGAAGGTGATCAGGTTCATCAATCAGGATCTGCCTCTCATAAACCCATGCTGACTGGGCCTGATCGCCTGGTTGCCCTGCAAGTGCTGTGTGATGACACTCAAGATAATCTGCTCCTTGAGCTTCCCTGGCACTGAGGTCAAACTGACAGGCTTATAGTTTCCCAGATTTACCTTCTTGTAGATGGGCGTCATGTTTGCTAGCCGCCAGTCAACTGGGACCTCCCCTCATAGCCAGGACTGCCAATAAATGATGGAAAGCAGCTTGGCCAGCTCTTCCACCAGTTCTCTCAGTACCCTCGGGTGGATCCCATATGGCCCAATCGACTTGCACACATCCAAGTGCTGGAGCAGGTCACCGAACATTTCCTGGTGGATTATGAGGGCCACATTCTGCTCCCCATCCCCTTCTACCAGCTCAGGGTACTGGGTATCCAGAGAAGAACTGGTATTGCCGCTAAAGACTGAGGCAAAGAAGGCATTAAGCACCTCAGCCTTTTCCTCATCTCTCGTCACAAAGTTTCCCCCCACATTCAGTAAAGGATGGAGATTCTCCTGAGTCCTCCTTTTTCTGTTATTGTATTTATAAAAACATTTTCTGTTATCCTTAACAGCAGTAGCCAGATTGAGCTCCCGATGAGCTTTGGCCTTTCTAATTTTGTCCCTACACATCCTTACAACATCCTTATAATCCTTCTGCGTGGCCCACCCTCTTTTCCAAAGATCATAAACCCTCTAAGCTCTACCCCCAACTCTCTGTTCAGCCAGGCTGGTGGTCTTCTATGCCAGCTTGTCTTTGGGCACATGGGGACAGACCGCTCCTGAGCCATTAAGATTTCCTTCTTGAGGAGTGCCTAGCCTTCCTGGACTCCTCTGCCTTTCAGAGCTGCCTCCTAAGGGACTCTACCAACCAGTGTCCTCAATAGCTCAAAGTCAGCCCTCTGGAAGTCCAAGACAGCAGTGTTAGTGGTCCCCCTCCTGACTTCGCCAAGAATAGAGAACTCTACCATTTCGTGGTCACTCTGCCCAAGACAGCTCCCAAACACCACATGTCCCACCAGTCCTTCTCTCTTTGTGAACAGAAGGTCCAGTGGGGTGTCTCCCTTGGTAGGCTCACTAACCAGCTGTGTCAGGAAGTTATCTTCCACACTCTCCAGAAGCCTCCTAGACTGCTACCTCTGAGCTGTATTGTACTTCCAGGATATGTCTGGGAAGTTGAAGTCCCCCACAAGGAGAAGAGCTGACGATTTCACAACTTTTGCCAGCTGCCTGTAGAATTCCTCATCCGTCTCCTCAACCTGGTTTGGCGGTCTGTAACAGACCCCCACCAGGATGCTTGCCTTCTTGGCCTTCCCGCTGATGCTAACCCACAGGGACTCAACCTTATCATTCCCAGTCTCAAGTTCCAAAACATCAAAACACTCTCTAATACAGAGAGCTATGCCACCACCCCTTCTGTGCTGCCTGTTCATTCTGAACAGCCTATAGCCAGTCATTGCAGCACTGCAGTCATGGGAGTGGTCCCACCACGTCTCAGTGATGGCAACCAAGTCATAGCCTGCCTGCTGCATGATTCCAAGACCTCCTGTTTGTTGCCCATGCTGCGTGCATTAGTGTAGATGTACTTCAGCTGGGCCATTGCCTGCTCCCCCAGCTCAGACATTGTTCCCCCTGGCACACCTCCAGCAAACCTTATTTCATCCCCATCTGCTTCCTACCTAGCTTAAAGCCCTCTCAATGAACCCTGCCAGCTCTTGCGCTAGTGTCTGTTTTCCCCTTGCAGGTGGGACCCATCTGCAGCCATCAGGCCGGGTGCCAAGTAAAGCGCCCCATGGTCAAAAAAACACAAAATTTCTGCACCAGCCTCTGAGCCACCTGTTTATCAGGTAGGCTTTCCGGGTCCTTTCTATACCCCTCCCTGCCATTGTAGGGATGGAGGAAAGCATGACCTGTACTGCCATTCCATCTACTAATCGTTCCAGTCCCCTAAAGTCCCGTTTGATAGCCTTCAGGCTTCTCTCCTCAATATCATCTCTGCCAGCGTGGACTATCAAAAGAGGATAATAGTCAGAGGGGTGAACCAGGTTGGGAAGCTTTCTGGCAATGTCCCTGACCCAGGCCGCAGGGAGGCAGCAGACTTCTCTACGGGGAGGGTCATGTCAACAAATAGGGCCCTCTGTTCCCCTGAGAAGTGAGTCACCTACAACAATCACCCTTCCTTCTTTCTTCGTGGAGGCAGTCCTGAAGCGTGGAGTTGACTTCCTCGCCCTAGGCATTCTCCTGGGTAGACTGTTCACCTCGTCCTCACCCATCAGTCTCTCAAGCTCCAGGGCCTCAAACCTGTTGTGTAAGGGCACCTGGGAAGGCAGGGCCAGTAGGGAAGGGGGTTGCCTGCGATGTCTAGCAGGGACCTCTTTCCATTCCTCCTCAACTCCTAGGTCCGCTCCCTCTGCTCAGCAGGTCAGCGGGTCCGCCACTCTTTGGGGTGTCTCACCCCGGTGCCTTTCCTTCAGGCATGGCAGGGAGTTGCTATCTCCCGCTCACACTCCTGATATTCTTTGAAGACATGATCCATTCACCATGAGAAGCATTTTGAGCATGTTGCAAGTGCCAGCCACCTCCAGCATGCAGACAGTAAAGAAGATCACGGCGACCACTTTTATTTGCACGGTAAGAATGCCAATACCGTTGAAGAAGAATTCCACATCCTGTTTGTCCAAGAGGCCACCAGTGAAGAGAAGCAGGGTCTCGCGGATGCACTGCTCTACTATTTGGGGTCAGAAGTGGATGTCTGTCCTGGTTTCAGTTAGAACAGAATTAATTTTCTTCCTAGTAGCTGGTGGAATGCTGTGTTTTGGCTTAGGATGAGAAGAGTGCTGATAACACCCCGATGTTTTAATTGTTGCAGAGCAGTGCTTATACCAAGCCAAGGACACCTCAGCCTTTTGCTCTGTCCTGCAACAGGCAGGCTGGGGGTGCAGTAAGAGCTGGGAGGGGACAGACCCAGGACAGCTGACCCAAACTAGCCAAAGGGGTATTCCATACCATCTGACGTCATGCTAAACAATATATAGGGGTGGCTAGCCGGGGGAGGGGGCTGGACTGCTCGGGGTTAAGCTGGGCATCGGTCAGCGGGTGGTGAGCAATTGCATTGTGCATCACTTGTTTGTACATATTAGTAGTAGTAGTACTATTATTATCATTGTATTATTATTATTATTATTATTATTATTATTATTATTATTATTATTATTATTATTATTATTATTATTATTTTCCTGTCTTATTAAACTGTCTTTATCTCAACTCACGGGCTTCACTTTCCATTTCTCTCCCCCGTCCCAGAGAGGGAGGGGGGAGGGTGAGCGAACGGCTGCGTGGTGTTTAGCTGCCAGCCGGGTTAAACCACGACAGTCTTTTTGGCGCCCAACGTGGGGCTCGAAAGGTTGAGATAACGGCAGATCTGACCAGAGTGTGTTAAACTAAAATTGGTATAAGTATTAGACCTGCTTAATAGTCACTTGTCATAATGCTGATTGCTTTAATCTCAACTGTGGTGCGCCTGTTTTCCAAATTGAGTATTATAGCACGTTATTTTCCGTATGTGCTCTCTGTCATGTTGTTTATCCTCTCCGGGCCCTGGTTTCAGACCATTATGGTACTGTGTGTTGTATCAGTGGCTTATGAGATGATGAAATATCTGGCCATGACTCTAACCTGGTATTTGTACTCAGTAACATCTTCGATTCTATACTTTGGAAACTGTATTTTGGAAACTATTAGCAATTATATCTGTTGCCTTTTTTCTTAGGGAGTCAATCTGTGGAGGGGAAAGGGGAAGATAATTTTTCTTACTTGATCACTCTCCCTTTCTCCTTCACCACCCCTGTATCCTCCTTGATCACTCTCCCTTCCTCCTTCACCACCCTCTTATCCTCTGAGTTTATTACAATAGCTCTCCAAGATATTGAATATCCTTGGGATACTCAGACCAGCATAGTCTTGTTGTTCTGCCTCCTGAATGCACTTCAGGTTCTGCTTAAAGTTAAACAACTACTTAGGAAGCTCATCCGGAGATCTGCCCGGAGGCAGTATAGTTGTGGGTGGCAGGGAGTATGGGAGGATATGGGCAGGCATCTAGAGCAGTTGGCACCTCCAGTGTTTTGGAAATTCACCCCTGAACAACTGCAAAATCCTCAAAAACTGGCAGAATGCTTGAAAAAAAGGTGTCGCGATTCTGGCAGTTCCAAAGTAACACAAATCATTGTAACATGCTGGGGCCTGGCTCATGCCTATCGAGCTGCCATGGATACTGCTATCAACTTAGTGACAGACCCTGCGGCCACTCCAAGTCCCGTGACAGATCCAACGGTCACTGTGACCCCTACGGTGGACTCTGCAGCTGCTCCAGTCCCAGCTCCTGCAGATGCTCCAGTCCCAGTTCCTGAAGCCGCTCCAGTCCCAGCTCCTGCAGATGCTACAGTCCCAGCTGCTGCAGCCGCTCCAGTCCCAGCTCCTGCAGCCGCTCCAGCCCCGGTTCCTGCAGCTGCTCCAGTCCCAGCTCCTGCAGCTGCTCCAGTCCCAGCTCCTGCAGCCGCTCCAGCTCCGGTTCCTGCAGCTGCTCCAGTTCAAGCTCCTGCAGCTGCACCAGTTCCAGCTCCTGCAGCTGCTCCAGCTCCGGTTCCTGCAGCTGCTCCAGCTCCTGCAGCCACTCCAGCTCCTGTGGCTGGGTCAGAGAAACGAGCTGTAGCAGTGCAAGTTGACCCTGCAGAGGGTATTCCAACCTCTGTGGCAGACCCTATAACACGGTCAGAGAAACGAGCTGTAGCAGTGCAAGTTGACCCTGCGGAGGGTATTCCAACCTCTGCGGCAGACCCTGTAACAAGGTCAGAGAAACGAGCAGTAGCAGTGCAAGCTGCCCCTGTAGAGAAGGTGAAAAAATGGTATAGAGATTCAGGTCGTTTAGAACGCAGAGAATCTTCTGCCAAATCTAGGTATAGAGACGACGGAGACGACGACGACGCTGGGCCATCAAGGGTTCAGGAGGAAGATGATGGGGATGCCGAAAAATCAACAGTAACTACCCGAAGCCTAAACGAGCGTGAGTTACGAGATGTGCGAAAAGATTTTGGTCACTGTATAGGTGAGCAGCTTGTCACCTGGCTGCTCCGATGCTGCGACACTGGAGCCAATTGTGTGGAATTAGATGGCAGGGAAGCCAAGCGACTGGGATCCCTTGCTAGAGACGCAGGCATTGACAAAGCAATTGCAGACGGAGCACAATCTCACAGCCTCTGGAGGCATCTCCTCTCAGCTGTGAGGGAAAGGTATCCCTTCAAGGAAGAACTTTTATGTCTACCAGGCAAGTGGACCACTATGGAGAAGGGAATCCAGTACCTGAGGGAATTAGCCCTACGGGAAGTGATTTATGAGGATCCAGACCTCAGACAAACATCCAAAGATCCAGATGAAGTCAGGTGTACACGACCCATGTGGCGGAAGTTTGTACGGAGTGCACCATCATCATATGCCAGCTCATTGGCAATAATGGCCTGGAAAGAGGATGAGGAACCCACAGTGGATGAAGTGGCTAAACAACTCCGGCAGTACGAAGAAAGTCTCTCCTCTTCCTTACAGGCCTGCGTCTCAGCTGTGGAGAAACTTTCTGAAGAGTTCCACCAACTTAAAGAGAATCTATCTTCATCCCCACCTGAACCAACCAGTGTCCACCGACCAAAAGAGAACACTTGGGAGAAACTTTCTGAAAAGGTTCACCAACTTGAAGAGAGATTATTCTCCTCCGTACCTGTACAGAGCAGTGTCTCAGCTATCAGGGGTAGGCGTTCATCCACACAAGGAAGACGATATGGTGGGCACTCACCCCGTGCCACCCTGTGGTTTTACTTACGAGACCATGGAGAGGACATGAGAAAATGGGATGGAAAATCTACCGCGACCCTAGAGGCACGGGTACGTGAGTTGCAAAAGAAAACAATCAGGAAAAAGGGGTTCTCTGAAAAGTTTGCTGCTCCAACTTCCAGCAGACAGTCCTTCAAACACAGAAACGAAGAAGATTCTGACCAGGATTAGGGAGGCCCTGCCTCCAGCCAGGGGGAGGAAAGGGATAATCGAGTTTATTGGACTGTGTGGATTCGATGGCCTGGCACACCAGACGCAGAGAAGTATAAGGCTTTAGTAGACACCGTTGCACAATGTACTATAATGCCATCGAGCTATAAAGGACCAGAGCCCATCTATATTTGTGGAGTGACAGGGGGATCTCAGCAGTTGACTGTATTGGAGGCTGAAGTGAGTCTGACTGGGAATGAGTGGGAAAAGCACTGTATTGTGACTGGCCCAGATGCTCCATGTATCCTTGGCATAGACTATCTTAGAAGAGGATATTGCAAGGACCCAAAAGGGTTCCGGTGGGCTTTTGGTATAGCTGCCTTAGAGACAGAGGGCATTAAACAATTATCTACCTTGCCTGGTCTCTCAGAGGACCCCTCTGTTGTGGGGTTGCTGAGGGTCGAAGAACAGCAAGTGCCAATCGCTACCACAACTGTGCACCGGCGGCAATATCGCACTAACCGGGACTCCCTGATTCCCATCCATAAGCTAATTCATCAATTGGAGAGCCAAGGAGTGATCAGCAATAGTCCCATATGGCCAGGGCGAAAGTCTAATGGCGAGTGGAGACTAACAGTGGACTATCGTGGCCTGAACGAAGTGACGCCACCACTGAGTGCTGCAGTGCCGGACATGCTGGAACTTCAGTACGAACTTGAATCGAAGGCAGCCAAGTGGTACGCCACAATTGATATCGCTAATGCATTTTTCTCCATCCCTCTAGCAGCAGAGTGCAGGCCACAGTTTGCTTTCACTTGGAGGGGAGTCCAATATACTTGGAATCGGCTGCCCCAGGGGTGGAAACACAGCCCTACCATTTGCCATGGACCGATCCAGTCTGTGCTAGAGCAGGGGGAAGCTCCTGAACACCTGCAGTACATCGATGGCATTATTGTGTGGGGTGACACAGCAGAGGAAGTTTTCGAGAAAGGGAAGAAAATAGTCCAAATCCTTCTGAAAGCCGGTTTTGCCATAAAACAAAATAAAGTCAAAGGACCTGCACGAGAGATCCAGTTTTTAGGAATAAAATGGCAAGATGGACGTCGTCAAATCCCAATGGATGTGATCAACAAAATAACAGCTATGTCTCCACCAACTAACAAAAAAGAAACACAGACTTTCCTCGGTGTTGTGGGGTTTTGGAGAATGCACATCCCAAATTACAGTCTGATTGTAAACCCGCTCTACCAAGTAACCCATAAGAAGAATGAGTTTGAATGGCGCCCTGAGCAACGACAAGCCTTTGAACAAATCAAGCAGGAAATAGTCCATGCAGTAGCCCTTGGGCCAGTTCGAACAGGACCAGATGTAAAGAATGTGCTCTACACTGCAGCCGGGGAGAACGGCCCCACCTGGAGCCTCTGGCAGAAAGAACCTGGGGAAACTCGAGGTTGGCCCCTGGGGTTTTGGAGCCGGGGATACAGAGGGTCTGAGGCCCGCTATACTCCAACTGAAAAGGAGATATTGGCAGCATATGAAGGAGTTCGATCTGCTTCGGAGGTGGTCGGTACTGAAGCGCAGCTCCTCCTAGCACCCCGATTGCCGGTACTAGGCTGGATGTTCAAGGGAAGGGTCTCTTCTACGCATCATGCAACTGATGCTACATGGAGCAAGTGGGTTGCACTGATTGCTCAGCGGGCTCGAATAGGAAACCCCAGTCGCCCAGGAATATTGGAAGTGATTATGGACTGGCCAGAAGGCAAATACTTTGGGATATCATCAGAGGAGGAGGTGGGTTGTGCTGAAGAAGCCCCACTGTACAACCAGTTACCAGAAAATGAAAAGAAATATGCCCTGTTCACTGATGGGTCCTGTCGTATTGTGGGGAAGCATCGGAGATGGAAGGCTGCTGTATGGAGTCCTACACGACGAGTTGCAGAAGCTGCTGAGGGAGAAGGTGAATCGAGTCAGTTTGCAGAAGTGAAGGCCATTCAGCTGGCTTTAGACATTGCTGAACGAGAAAAATGGCCATTTCCATATCTCTACACCGATTCATGGATGGTAGCAAATGCCCTGTGGGGATGGTTACAGCAATGGGCGCTGGGACATTCAAAAACTGGGATACGCATTTGGCAAAGGCCACCTGGCTAGTCAATACTAGGGGATCTGCCAACCAAGCTGGACCTGCCCAATCAAACCTGTTACGTACTGTAGATGGGGATAAAGTTCCTGTAGTGCATGTAAAAAATATGCTGGGTAAAACAGTCTGGGCTACTCCTGCCTCAGGAAAAGGCAAACCCATTCGTGGAATTGTTTTCGCTCAGGGACCTGGATACCCTTGGTGGGTGATGCAAAAGAACGGAGAGGTCCGGTGTGTACCTCAAGGAGATTTAATACTGGGTGAGAATAGCCCATGAACTGAATTGTACCATGTTAATTACTATATAATATTGTATGTTATCACTACCATGACTACTATAGGTGACTAATTAGAATGTATGGAAAAGAGTGTAACCTGAGCATGACATAAATGGTATGGAATAAGGGGTGGATAGATGTCCTGGTTTCAGTTAGAACAGAATTAATTTTCTTCCTAGTAGCTGGTGGAATGCTGTGTTTTGGCTTAGGATGAGAAGAGTGCTGATAACACCCCGATGTTTTAATTGTTGCAGAGCAGTGCTTATACCAAGCCAAGGACACCTCAGCCTTTTGCTCTGTCCTGCCAACAGGCAAGCTGGGGGTGCAGTAAGAGCTGGGAGGGGACAGACCCAGGACAGGTGACCCAAACTAGCCAAAGGGGTATTCCATACCATCTGACGTCATGCTAAACAATATATAGGGGTGGCTAGCCGGGGGAGGGGGCTGGACTGCTCGGGGTTAAGCTGGGCATCGGTCAGCGGGTGGTGAGCAATTGCATTGTGCATCACTTGTTTGTACATATTAGTAGTAGTAGTACTATTATCATCATTGTATTATTATTATTATTATTATTATTATTATTATTATTATTATTATTATTATTATTATTATTTTCCTGTCTTATTAAACTGTCTTTATCTCAACTCACGGGCTTCACTTTCCATTTCTCTCCCCCGTCCCAGAGAGGGAGGGGGGAGGGTGAGCGAACGGCTGCGTGGTGTTTAGCTGCCAGCCGGGTTAAACCACGACAATGTCTGAGGCAATATGCTCAAAGTCCAGTGGAGCAAGTAGTGTCTCGGCTAGAAAACCACCTTTTCTTTTTTTTTGCGCACTGAACCAGGAAAAGCAGAGTACTTCTAGTGAAGGTCTAAAGTGCTGAGAGGGCATGTGGAGAAAACCCCAAAGGAATCCCCAAAGCAGGAGAATGGGTCTGTGGGCCCACAAATGGTAGAACGGATGGCAAGGAAGGTGTCCCGGAGACAGAAGCCTGCTTGTCATTCCCGGCCACTGTTGCAAAGCAGCAAGTCCCTGGTGGCAGATGGTCCTCGTCAGCAGTGCAAGAAGCCCTCTGCCACAGGGCCTGAGACCCCACTGCACGAGCTACTCTCCACTGGGAGAGGTGGCTCGCAACCGTGGGAGCAGTACCAGGAGTTGCAGGGCTTCTCCTCTCCTGCTCTGTTCAAAAAATAAAGGCCATGCAGGGAGCAGTGCAGTCAGTCCAGCTGGCAGCAGGCACCAGCACTCTTTATTCGGCCACTGACAGGCATCATCCTCTCCTTCAGCTTCTCATCGTACTCTTTTCTAATGTGGAAGGAAGGACGTCGGTCAAACATCTGCAAGGGGTTGACGGAGTTCTGCAAAACCAGAAGAGAGTCTCCTAAAGAACTGCAGGAAGCAGCTGAGGCTGCCCCTCCCAGTGCACTGCTGCAAGAACTGGCTCTGAGCAGCTGCGGGCTACCCTCTCCAATGAGGTCTCTTTCCAACAGCCAGCACTTTCAAGGCTTCAGGCCTTACTTCCTGAGCCCAGGGCAGGACCCGCCTTTTCTGCTTGCGTGTGTGCTTCTGCTGAGGCAGGTGCCTCGCACAGGCTTACTTTAGTCTTCAGAGTGCAGGTACAGTGAGCACTCATCCCTCGCAGGGAGGTACAGTCCCTCGGCAGACCCTTGCCCATGCCCTGCTCGCTGCTGGCTTTGCCCTTTGCTCACTGCAACAGCTCCTCCCGCATGGTAACATGCAGGGGAGCGGGCAGACAGCAGGCACCTGCCTGGCCAGGTGGAGACTGCAATGCTGCCGTGCCGGAGACCTGCACTGCTCCCCTCCCTCCCAAGGAGAGAGCGAAGTGCCTGCTTGCGTTTTGTTTTTCCTCGGGGCTCGGAATCCATGTCATACCTTTCTTCGTTCAAAGAGCAGCTTCTGCGTCTTGGAATCATTCTCATTCCATGCTTCAGCTTGACGCATTTTGATCCTGTGGGCCGTCAGCGCTTGTTCCGGTTTTTCCTCTCTTAGAGCACGCATATAGTGCACTCCCTGCAGGTAAGGAAAACACAATTGCATGCAGCATTAGTCTCCGGAGCTTGGGCACAGGCAGGAGCACAGCGACAGGTGGGCAGCCAGAGCTGCTGCTTCTGCCCTGCTCTGGAATCTCCAAGGGGAAACGGGGCTGGGAAATGCCTATGGCGTACCGATGTTGCTGTTTTCTGAGCAGCAAAAGACAGGCGCTCATGGGGTTTAGTCTGTGGGTAAGCTGGAGGTTTTGGCTTCTTCAGCTCCTTCTCAGACCTCCCATGAATTGGTGGCAGGAATCTGAAAAGACACGGCAGGCTTAGCTTATGGGAGTACACTTGGAGGTAGTTTCTAAGAGCTGGGCTCACAGCTCACAGCTTAGCTCCAGCAGCACAAGGTGCTTCTGGCAGAGGAAGACCACGACCACACCAGGACGACAGCTGTCCCTTTGATGTTTCCAGTGCCTTTTGGCATGAATACATTCACTGCAGCCAAGGCAAACATCTCACTGGCACAAAACCATCTGACTTCCTCCACTTGTGTGGGGAAGAAGGGACAGAATTGTCCCAAGGCCTCACTCAGGCCCCTAGCTGTGGGATGTGTTGTTACAACCCACGCAGACGCACACCGTCAGACACAGCCCCCTTGGCCCTTTGCACCCACAGCCTTCCTCTCTGGACCTGTGTCGTGGAAAGGCCTGGGGATGCCGAGAGGCCCCTGGGGGTGGCATCGCACCCAGCTCCTTCCCGTGTCAAGAGGAAGGGGAGGACGACAAGCCGAAAGAACCCCAGAAGACGGTGCAGGGGCTCAGAGCCTCTAGGGCTATTCCCAGGCCTCGGTGGGGCTCGTGCACACTTACTCTGTCTGAGGTCTCCTGGGAAGCTGTGCCTTTTCCTTATGCCCATCTGATGTCTTGTGGCTTTTGCCATTGACATGCAACATCCTCTCCTTCAGCTTCTCATCGTATTCTTTTCTCAAGAGGAAGGAAGGACGTCGGTCATACTCCTGTGTGGGGTAGACGGGGTTCTGCAAAACGAGAAGAGAGTCTCCTAAAGAACTGCTGCAAGGAGCTGAGGCTGCCCCTCCCAGTGCACTGCTGCAGGAAATGGTGCTGAGCAGCAGTGGGCTACCCTCTCCAATGGGGTCTCTTTCCAACAGCCAGCACTTTCAAGGCTGCAGCCCTTACTTCCTGAGCCCAGGGCAGGGCCTGCCTTTTCTGCTTGCGTGTGTGCTTCTGCTGAGGCAGGTGCCTCGCACAGCCTCACTTTAGTCTTCAGGGTGCAGGTACAACGGGCACTCATCCCTCGTAGGGAGGTACAGTCCCACAGCAGACCCATGCCCATGCCCAGCTCACTGCTGGCTCTGCCCTTTTCTTCTTGCAACAGCTCGTCCCGCATGGCAACGTGCAGGGGAGCGGGCAGACAGCAGGTACCTGCCTGGCCAGGTGGGGACTGCAATGCTGCTGTGCCGGAGACCTGCACTGCTCCCCTCCCTCCCAAGGAGCAGGGGAAATGCCTGTTGGGACATTTTCTTCCTGGGGGCTCTGAACGCATGTCATACCTGCTTGTGCTCCATCATCAGCTTTTTCAGCGTTGAATCATATTGGTTCCATGTTTCAGCCTCAAGATTTTTGAGCTTATGGGCCATCAGTATGCGGTGCCTTCTTTCTTCTATCTTAGCGCGTACAGAGCGCGCTCCCTGCAGGCAAGGAAAACACATCCGCATGCAGCGTTAGTCTCCTAGGACTGGGCACAGGCAGGAGCACAGGGACGGTGGGCCGCCACATCTGCTGCTTCTGCCCTGCTCTGGAATCTCCAAGGGGAAACCGGGCTGGGAAATGCCTATGGCGTACCGTTGTTGAAGGGTCCTGAGGATTATCCAGGCACTCAGGGGTCCTAGGCTTTGGGTAAGCTGGAGGTGTTGGTTTCTTCAGCTCCTCCTCAGATCCCTCGTAAATTGGTGGCATTAATCTAGAAAGACAGAACAGGCTTAGTTTATGGGGGTACACTTGGAGGCAGTTACTCAGAGCTGGGCTCGCAGCTCACATCTTATCTCCAGCACCACAAGGTGCTTCTGGCAGAGGAAGACCACGACCACACCAGGACGACAGCTGTCCCTTTGATGTTTCCAGTGCCTTTTGGCATGAGCACATTCACTGCAGCCAAGGCAAACATCTCACTGGCACAAAACCATCTGACTTCCTCCACTTGTGTGGGGAAGAAGGGACAGAAATGTCCCAAGGCCTCACTCAGGCCCCTAGCTGCGGGATGTGTTGCTAAGTCGAACACAGACGCACACTATCAGACACGGCCCCCTTGGCCCTTTGCACCCACAGCCTTCCCCTCGGGACCTGTGTCATGCCTCAGTTATGGGGTGCAGAGAGATCCCTGGGTTGGCATCGCACCCAGCTCCTTCCCGTGTCACGAGGAAGGGGAAGACGAGAAGGCCTGGAAACCCAGAACACGGTGCAGAGGCTCAGGGCCTCCAGGGCTGTTCCCAGGCCTCAGCTGGACCGGTGCACACTTACTTTCTCTGTGCTGTCCTTGGTTGCTGTGGCACTTGCTGCCACCCCTTTGGTGCCTTCTGGCTCGTAGGCATTTGGCCTTTCAACTTGTCCTTTATTCTCTGCTTCAGCATCTTATCATACACCTTTCTCACAATGTGGGAAGGAACTCGCGTGCACTTGAGTATTTGGCAGAACGATTTCTGCAAAACGAGAAGAGAGTCTCGTAAAGAACTGCTGCAAGCAGCTGAGGCTGCTCCTCCCAGTGCGTTCCTGCAGGAAATGGCTCTGAGCAGCAGCGGGCCACGCTCTCCAATGGGGTCTCCTACCAACAGCCAGCACTTTCAAGGCTGCAGCCCTTGCTCCCTGAGCCCAGGGCAGGGCCTGTTCTTTCTGCTTGCGTGTGTGCTTCTGCTGAGGCAGGTGCCTCTCACAGCCTCACTTTAGTCTTCAGGGTGCAGGTACAGCGGGCACTCATCCCTCGCAGGGCGGTACAGACCCTCGGCAGATCCTTGCCCATGCCCAGCTCGCTGCTGGCTTTGCCCTTTGCTCACTGCAACAGCTCGTCCCGCATGGCAACGTGCAGGGGAGCGGGCAGACAGCAGGCACCTGCCTGGCCAGGTGGGGACTGCAATGCTGCCGTGCCAGAGACCTGCACTGCTCCCCTCCCTCCCAAGGAGCAGGGCAAAAGCCTGCTGGGGGCATTTTTTCCTAGGCTCTCTGAAAACACGCCATGCTCCTTGCTCCTACTCCATATGCATACATATCATTGGTCCCACATTTCAGCTTCAATCTTTCTGAGCCTGTGGACCAGCAGCATTCATGCCTGTCTTCTATCTGAGCGCGCACAGAGCGCACTCCCTGCAGGCAAGGGAAACACATCTGCATGCAGCGTTAGTCTCCTGGGGCTGGGCACAGGCACGAGCACAGGGACAGTGGGCAGCAACAGCTGCTGCTCCTGCCTTGCTCTGGAACCCCCAAAGTGAAACGGGACTGACAAATGCCTATGGCATACCATTGTTGGAGTGTCCTTATCACAAGCCGGGATTATGGATGACCGTGGATAAGCTGAAGGTGTTGGTTTCTTCAGCTCCTCCTCAGACCTCTCATGAATTGGTGGCAGGGATCTAGAAAGACACAGCAGGTTTAGCTTATGGGAGGCAGTTTCTAAAAGGCGGGCTCGCAGCTCACATCTTAGCTCCAGCAGCACAAGGTGCTTCTGCAGGAGGAAGACCACGCCCCCTCCCGGACAACTCCTGTCCCTTTGATGTTTCCAGTGCCTGCTGGCATGAGCACCGGCACTGCAGCCTATGGAAACTTCTCACTGGCACAAAAGGCAAGAGCACAGCGAGTCCCCTAACTCCGCCACAACACTTCCCCAGCAGGCTCACCTGGCTTGGTCACCCTGCTTCTTTGCATCCTCCATTCTTTTCTTCTCTGCCCTCTTGGCTAGAGAAACCCTCCTCCGAGCCATCACCACCGGGTCCAGCACACTCACTGCAAGACAACACCACGATGTCACCTCTGTGTCTGTGCAGGGGAGCGGCAGCAGCAGAGCTGCTCAGCCATGCCCACCCACACTCATTGCCACCGCTGGGAGCCACCGCTCCTGGGGCATTTTATCCCACACAGCTGCCTTCTCTCCCATCCCCCCCACATCAACATTGGCTCTCCTGCCCTGCGAGGACAAAAGGAGAACACGCAACCCCCTGCCAGGAGCCCACTGGGACATTACATCTTCGGCCACCCATGCCCCAAGGCTGCGGATCTCTTCTGGGCTTGATGCAAATCGGTTTGCGTTGTGGGTCCTTAAGTATAAGCCTGCAAACAGGAAGACACCAGTTGTCAAATAAGGCACCATGTTCCCTTGGTGCCCCACACTAAGAAGCTGCTGGCAGGGTTCTTTGGGAGCCACTGCCGAGCCTCTGGAGGACACAATGGCCTGTGCGAGCTGAGGGGCCCCACAGCCTCCAGCAGCTTCTTCCCGTGCTTCTTATGCCTTACTGCCAGACCCAACACAAGTCCTCCTCGCTGTCCCCTCACACCCTCCCACCGCTCTCAGGGACCCTCAACTGCAGACTGGCTGCTTCATCTGCACTGCCCAGAAGGACTGAGCAGGGGGTCAGCCTGGAAGGCCTCCCAGGAACGAGCTGGTCCTGCCTCGCTCTGGCAGGAGAGAAGCATCAAGAAGAGGCTGCACCCAAAGCACGAGCTGGGCACCAGCTCCCCTGGCCAGTCAGATGTTATAGAAGAGAAGGTACTCACGTTGGTAGTGTGAGGAAAGTATTTCCACTGATACGAGTATATTTATTTTTGCCGTTGAACGCAAGCATATCCATCATCTTGGGGTTCTGCAATGGGACAGACACACGTCAGCAGAAGCCAAGGATATGTGCTCCTTGCTCCCAAAGGTAGCAAACGTTCCCACTGCTCAGGAACGTGGCTACCTCTCCAAAATCCTTGCCCCACTTTGTCCTTTGGTGTCATTAGCCCCCAACACAAACAGGCCAAGGTGCTACCGACAGTTTGTGTAGCTCCTCAAGCCTGTCTCACCCAAAGGTGAGGCAGGCAAGGAGAAAGCAGTTTGAGAGAGCTTTGACAGCATTGCCAGAGCTGCAAGCTGCCCTGGAGACATAATCCGCTCACCGTGAGAAGAGCTTCACACATATTGCCTGTGTCATCCACTTCTATCAGGAACTCAGTGTAATAGTTCATGGTGACCACTCTTCTTCGCACAGTAAGAATCCCAATGCCCTTGAAGAAGAATTCCACATCCTGTTTGTCCAAGAGGCCACCAGCATAGAGAAGCAGGGTCTCGTGGATGCACTGCTCTACTATTTGTGGTCGGAAGTAGATGGCTGCGGCAATTTTCTCAAAGTCCAGCGGATCAATTAGGGTCTCGACTAGAAAACAACCATGAAGGAACAATGTCAGTCCTCACTCAGTTCAGCAAACTCACAGACGAAGTGTGTGCAGCACCCAGCCCTCGCGCGATGCTGTGCCACGGGGAAGGTCCTTGCCAGCTTTGGCCACATCTCCAGAGCACAGCAGATGGGGAACAGAAGGCCAAGGGAAGCTCTGCCACCTGCTACGAGCATCCTGCTAGAGGGTGGGATGAGCTGCAGACGGGGCTGACTCCCAGGGCAGGGGCATGTTCTGGGATGCTGTATGTGCACCCACACTCAGCCTCTCCATGGTGCAAGAGACTTTGCTCTGCCGTGGCACAGGGACGACTGCATGGAGCGAAAGGCAAGGGCTGCAGAGGGAAAGCAAAGCAAAAATCTTCTTACTAGGAATTCTGCTCTCAGCACACTTGAGCTTGTAAAACATCTTCATAAACCTGCAGGGCTTGAATATGGGTTTGCGAACAACCATAGCCCTGCCATCCGCACCAGTGGTCTTCGCTGACACAACGGCAAATGTCCCGATTCCAATATTCACCGCCTGAAAACGCAAGCAAGAAGAGGGACCAATGGCAGTGCTGGGCAGAGCTGGAAGGGTGCTGGGTGACTTGCTGGCCCTGGAGATGGTGCTGTGTGGCCCAGGTCCAAAGGGGCAAGATGGGCCAGGGGCAGGATGTAAGGCTCACCTTCTTCTGCAACAGTTGCCTTCTGATGTATCTGCATGTACTATTCCACACTTGGGCAATTTCTGGAAAGCAAAAGACAGATCCCAAGATGCTGTGAGTTGGCAATGCCCGTGAAGTCTGAACCCCCACAGCCACAGAGGTGACAGTGGTGTGTGATCAAGCTCTGCCTGGCCCTCAACCAGCACTCGCACCGCTGGGGCAAGCTGCTGCACAGCTCCTGAACCTTGCCCAGCTTGCAAGACGCCCACGCTGTGCCCAGGACAGGCCTGGGGAGGGAGGGGAGGCGTTAGATGCGCTTTGGGAAGCACATTGGATGCACTCAGGGCTCTCCTTGCAGACGCCAGGACCCTTCAGAAGACCTTCCCCCGGCAGCCCCAGCCCCAAGCTTTCCACAGCTCATGTCCATCTTCGCAACAACAGCGCTCCCACAAGGGCCCCCCAGGGCCTTACCTTTCCTGGTGAGCTCCTTAATTAATGAAAGGTCCTCAGGCTTCAAGGGGTTGAACAGCAGGTAGTGCTTCATCTTTACCCTGGCCTTACAGAAGCTGGGAAAGACGTGCTCTTCGTGCTACAAAACTCCCTTGGCTCCTCCTCCTTTTCCTCAACACTTCCCAACCAGCGTTCTCTACCACAGGCTCCCCTCGCCTTCTGCTGCCGGCAGAGCAGCTCCTGTGGAGCAGAGTAGCGCTGGCGAGAGCAGCTCCAACACTTCCCAGGCCTTGCTGGGGAGTGTGGCCAGGCACGGCAGGGCCGGTATTTATAGCCGAGCCCCATGACATCATCAAACGCGTCACAATGGGATGACACCTCATAGGCCACCCACATCTGGCCTCAGCATGGGCAGGGGTGCAGAGGGAGGCCCCTGAGGGGGCGGTGCAGACACCTCTGCCTCCATCTCTCACCTCAGCTTGTTACCATATGCTCCTGTTACTCCAGCGCACCATTTTCTTTGATATACTGCCTCCACCTTTCCAGCACCCCCACGTCCATTGCGATTACAGTTGTGAGGAGGACACATTTTGGACTTCACTCCCTTGTGTGAGGCTGCTTTGAGCTCAGAACTCCACACAGGCTGAATATAGGTATCACCGCAGTGCCTGTAGAGAATTTGTTCAGCTCACTGCTCAAAACAAGACCCACAGCCTGGTTTTGCCAGGGTCTGCACAAAGCGTGTCCTAACAAGCTGGAGGCTGCAGTAAGGCTCCTTGCCAGTCAGGCCCAGCTTAGTTGCATATGCTCCTTCAAAGTGTTCTTCCAGAGCACGGCTGTCTTCTTCAGGCTGCTTTTGATGTTCAGGTGAATTCTTTGCTTTCAAAATTAAGAGAATAACGGAACCATAGATCAGAGAGGAATCCTAGATCCTCTCAAGCAGGGCCACCTACAGCAGGTTGCCGAGGAGCATGCACAGGCTGCTTTTGAGGATCTCTGTTGGGGGAGACTCCACAGCCTCTCTGGGCACCCTGTGCCAGTTCTCTGTCACAGGTGTCCCTTACGCCCGAGTGTGGATGTTTTATTTTGTTTGTTAATTTATTTATCAATTTCTGAGAGAAACACTTGACTGTCTCTTCCTGTGTGCAGGTTTCTGACTGGGGAGTGTGAGAAACAAAGATTGTGTTGTTGCAGTAGAATACCACTGAGTGTGGCTGTTTTATTTTTCGTTTGTTTGTTTGTTCTGTTGTTGTTTCTTTTTTTTTTTTTCTTTTAATTATTTTTATTTTATTTATTTATTTATTTTTCTGAGAGGTACACTTACCTCTCTCTGCCTGCGTGCAGGTTTCTTACCTGGGAGACAGCGACCAAAGATGACAAGAGTTGTTCATCTCCTTAATCTGCTGATCTTATCAGCAAGGGTTAGAGGGAAAATGGGATGGGAGGGGAGTCGGGACCTCACTGTGGCTGTTCCAAGGGAAGATGCAGGGTATATAACAAATAATGCTGTTTTTTTATTTTGTGCTGTGCTGTTTTACTTTCTCTTCGCATTGAAATCTTATTTTTATGTCTCAAGAGATGAACAACCTTTTCCTTCTTTGATCCTACCGTATGTTGTGTTTATTCTAGTTTGCCCTGTCCTTCACAACACCGGTCCCATCTTCTCTGAATTTCCCCTGATGTCGCACTTGTGTTTAGGCTGTTAGTTTTCAGGAGGACACATTTGGGACTTCGCTTCCTTCTGTGAGGCTGGGTTAAGCTCTGAATTACACACTTGTTGAATACTAATAGCAGTGTGGTAGCAGCAGAGCATTTGTTCAGTTCAGTACGCAACTCTCTTTCTGCAGGGCTGCACTTCAGCCATCAGTCCCCCTGTCTATATGCAATACCCTCTTCTTGTCTTCCAAGCCAGTCCTTTCATCATGCAATTTTAAGCAGTTTATCAAGCATGATTTCCTCCTGGTGAACCTGAGAAGGCTGGGGGTGCACAGGGAGGTGGGAGGGGACACGGCCAGGACAGCTGACCCCAACTGGCCACAGGGATGTCCTATAGCATGTGGTGTCATGTGGGACAATAACGCTGGGGGGGTTGGCAGGAGAGGTCACTGTTGCTCTCTTGGGACCAGGTGGGCATCAGTTGGCTTGTGGTGACCAGCTGCATTGTGCATCACCTGCTTCTTTTATTTGTGTTATTGTTTTCTGATTTTTTTCCCTTTCTTTATTCCTTTGTCAACTGTCCTGATCTAACCCCTTTTTTGTCACATTTTCTCCTCACTTTCCTTTGAGCAGGGGTAGGGTGAGAGACCGGTGTGGTAAAGCTGAGCTAGCCATCACTGTGAAAGCACCTCCTGGCTAACACTGTTTTCTTTTGCTAATCCGAATTTTCCCTGCTACTGCTTGTTTTTTGCTCCTGGACAGTTTGTTTGGCTATCTCATGTATTCCTACACACCCATAAAATTTTAGAAATCGATCACTCAATGCTGTTGTTCCCTAATGGGTTTGTAGTAATAACTGTAGAAGTACACGCCTAGCTTGTTCCTTTGGCAGTATTTCTCTTCCATCTGGCAGAATCCATTTTCCTTCTTTCAGTTCTGCCCCTATTGTCTTTATAGTTTTTATTTCTGCTTCTGTATACTTTTTCTCTTGTGTCCCTTTTTCATTATCCGATTCCTGTAGGGTTAGAACTACGTCGTGCTTCCTAAGAGCTGCTTCCCTAGCTTCTTTATCTGCTAGGTCATTCCCTCTTATGTGGAAACCAGTTCCCTTTTGATGTCCTCTGACATGTACTACGGCAATTTCCCTAGGTCCTCTCAATGCGGGCAATATTTGAGTAACTACAGTTTGGTGAATTAGCCCTTTTCCTTGAGTGCCTATGAGTCCCTTTTCTTCCCCAATTTTCCCAATTTAAATTTCTGGTATTGCAAAAAAAAAAAACACCTTTTCCTGTTGGCCAGTTGCTCCTATTACATTTACAGACTAATTAACACAGAGGAAGAAGCTCCCATAACCAACAAAAAAATTCAAGCCTCTCTCTTCGTTTCCTAGTTTTATTTCAACTAGTGGACCTGCTAGGGTAGATGCTCCTGGTCCCCGTCATTCCTGACTGTTGTAAGTTTATCCTGCAGCCTAAGACAATTTCTTTCTGATATCAAGGGCCGATTGCCCTAGAAAGAGGCTAGCCAATTGCCTCTGTTTGTTTTCAGATGCCAGGTCCATTATTTTTTTTTTTCATTGCATTTAAAAGTTGGCCCCAAAATTTGAAAATTCCATAGGGGTTCTTTTGGACCTTGTTGGAACAGATTCTCAGTTCCCAAGCTAACCAGATTTTGGTATTTACATAATTTCCAGAGGGATTAGGGTCTCAGTGAGGGGGGTGGTCAGGGTAATGCAGTCGTTGACAGTTCCCTGAGCGGTCCCATTGGCAATCTGAGCTCATGCATGAACTCAGGTTGTTTTAAGAGTTAGCACCTTTTTTGTTTCCATGACAACTCTCTTGGACCCATCATGTGTGCCTTAATGAACAGGAGTAGTATCTGACCATGTTTACTAAAAGAAGTAGGCAGAGGCAGTGAGATTTATTCCAATGGGGTTGATAGCAAGTCCAAGCATCCTAAAGACCTCTAGTTTAGGCAAGAAAAAGGAATCATAGAATGGCTTGGGTGGAAGGGCTCTCAAGCATCACCTAGATCCGCCCCCCTGCCATGGGCAGGGACGCCACCCACTAGATGGTGTTGCTCAGGGCCTCATCTCAGTAGCTGAGGTCAGCCGCGTCAGAGCCGGAGCAGCCACATGCGCAGGCGCAGCGCCAGACCACGAGTGACGCGTCACTGCCCACTGTGAGCAGGGAGGGGCCAGCAGCGCGGGAACACCACTCCACCCAACACTCACAAGGCGATTCCAGAGATCACAATGGAATCGCAAAGATTTTGGTAATGTAGTTGGAGCTGCTGGCCAAACTGAGAAAGATTTTTTTAAAGCAACTCCTTAAATATAAGATTGGGATGCAAAGTGGTACGCATCAATTTTTGTATTTGCCAGGATCACCTAAACCATTGTTGGGAAGAGATTTGTTAAAACAATCAGGAGCATGCATAACGTTTTGCCCAAGGAGCTCCAAGTAAAAGAGACGCAGCTTATCTTATCTTCCCTATGAGGAAAGGCTGAGAGACCTAGGTCTGTTCAGCATGGAGCAAAGAAGACTGAGAGGGGATCTCATCAATGCGTAGAAATAGCTGAGGTGTGGGAGACAGAGGGATTTGGCCAACCTCTTTTCAGTGGTTTGTGGAGACAGGACAAGGAGTAATGGCCACAAGATAGAGCACAGGCAGTTCCGCACCAACATGCCAAAGAACCTCTTCACGGGGGTGGGTGACGGAGCACTGGGACAGGCTGCCCAGGGAGGTTGTGGAGTCTCCTTCTCTGGAGATATTCGAGGCCCGTCTGGACGCCTCCCTGGGCAGCCTGCTCTAAGGAACCTGCTTTGGCAGGGGGGTTGGACCTGATGATCTTTCGAGGTCCCTTCCAACCCCTACAGTTCTGTGATTCTGTGATTCAGCTAATCCAATTTTTAAGTTAATACAGGTACCAACAGTACTCTCGTGCCTAGTGAAATCCTGGAGCACATCTACCCCAAATTCAAAACTGACCATGTGTGATTTACCATGTTGGGCTTGCAAGATGCCTTCTTTTGTCAAAAAATATTTGCTTTTGTGTGAGAAAATCCGTTAAATGGCAGAAAGATTCAGTTGTCTTGGACAGCGTTACCTCAAGGGCTTAAAATAGCCTGACGATGTTTGGTAATCAGCTAGCAAAGGAGCTTGAGGCTTGGAGCTCACTCCCAGGCAAAGGCACAGGATGTAGATGACCTAATAGCCACAACTATGCAAGAAGAATATATATATTCAGAGGACTATAAACTTGTTGATTTTTTTTTGGATTAAGTGGGTACAGCGTATCTCAAGAAAAGGCCCAATTCGATCAATATCGAAGTGGATGTCTGAGGCAATCTGCTCAAAGTCCAGCGGAGCAAGTAGTGTCTCGGCTAAAAAACCACCTTTTCTTTTTTTGCACATTGAACCTGGAAAAGCAGAGTGTTGCGAAGCACGGACGAAAGCACGACAGACACCAGTCGAGTCAGATCATGCTGCTCCATTTTATTGCCCGAATAGCCCAACTTTTATAGTGAATTTTACAGGGGTGGACAGTGTTTCACACAAGATTATTGGTCAAGAGCACTCAGACAAACCGTTAAGAAAATAACACCACCTGCAAGAAAAGAACCCCCCTTTTGATTAGAAGTTAGGAAAACAACCCCCTTTGTGCTTAACGGTCATGTAGACCTAGTCCTTGAGGCCAGCTGCTGATAACAATATTATCTGAGTTCCTTAATTGGGTGATGTGGGAGTCATTGCAGTGGGAGCTTCTCACAGTTACTCTGGCAGCTTGGTTTGCTCAGCTACAGCAGGCCCTGAGATTTCTAAGGCCTACTCCTGGTTGCTTAAAGCAAGCTTAGATCGAACAATTATGCCAATTCCCAACAATTCCCCCGTTTTCTTTTTGTACAAGCAGTACTTGGTTTTACAGCAGATGTTAAATACATAACATAACGCAACTATATAGCTTAATCCTAATAACACTACAATTACCGTAAGCACTTAATGGTAACACAATTTAATAGTAAGTAACACAACTTAATAGTAACACACTTAAACCTAATCACTTGATGGTGATCAAAGGCTGTTCTTGACAGTCCTTGAGGTGTCACAGCCCACGTCATTGTCAGAATGATTATCAGGAACCTCTTCATGGTCGTCTTCAGCGGGTACAGATTCTAAAACTGCTTCAGTCCACTTTGCAGTGATCCACTGGGTACCTGTTCCCGGCACCACTTCAAAATCCCTATAACATTTTGCAAGTAACCCTTTAATCACATTTATCACAATACTACGTGTAATGATGATTGACACCACAATGAACAGAATCCTTAATCCCCCTTTGACTAATCCCAGTAACCATCTATGCATTGTTTCAAACAAATCAGTAAACCATTGATTGAAACGATTGATACCATATTGACTCTTTCTCATGTGCTCTTTCAGGAAAATAATGACTTTGTGAGTTGAAAAGGTCTAAACAGTACATTCCCTTAAATTTCTCCAAGTGGCTACTTCAAACAATGACTCCGTACTAGTGAAACTTGATTTTGCTCAACCGATCACAACTAGCCCTGCTAGTTGCTTACAACTGACTCCCCGTTTTTCTAACAGCGCTGTAATAAATCCATTTCTTCTGATTTTTGCTGGCACCAATTTCCTATGCTTTTAGCCTGCCCTATGGCTATATTCCGGGATCCTGCACTGTGGCAACAATAACCTGAACTATGGCTATATTCCGGAATCCTGCACTATGGCAATGATAACCTGTACTAGGGCCATATTCCGGAATCCTGCACTATGGCAATAACCTGCACTAAGGCAATAACCTGCACTGTGGCAAACCTGCACTAAGGCAATAACCTGCACTGTGGCAAACCTGCACTATGGCAATAACCTGCACTATGGCAAACCTGCACTAAGGCAATAACCTGCACTGTGGCAAAAGCGCGCTCTCACTCACACAGTACACAGCACAATCACACATACAGAGCACAATCGCACACCCAGAGGCCTCTGGCACATCTCACTCTCTATCATACCACAACCTCAATCATACCACGAGAATATAATTTAGAATGATAAGCAAACAAACAAGTATTGTCTCTCATTGTGTTCCTCGTGAAATGACTTGCAACACTTTGTTTTAAAACCTTACCCTTACACAAATACTTTCAACACAAAATACCTGGACATTTAAGAATAACACACACAATTATTAACACTCCAGTTAGTATCCCTCCAGCAGCTGAAAACATACTGTTTGTCTGCAGCTTCAGGAGATCTTTGTCTGCTCCTGCGGTGAGCAGCTGAGAGTGGAGTCCCCTCCGAACAAAACGCTCAGGGTGCACCTAGGGGCGTCCACACCACAGCCGATCCCCGCAGCCGAGCAGTTGTTACGTGCGGCCGCAGATGCCACTCCAGGCACTAAAATTGCCAATGCCGCTCTAGCTGCAACCCCACACAATTCAACACTATCATTGCAATCCGGTGCAAGCAATGCCCATTTATGTCTGGTGATCTCACACAACTGTAACAAGCTAGGAGCAAATACAACGAGTTTATCTAAGTAACATGGACATCTGATAGCATTTGCAGCAATACCTTGCCAGGCCCTATCCCCACAAATCAGAAAAACATCAGGAGGTAAGGCCAAAGCTGTACAATTGTTCCAAACACTGTAGTTGTGACCCCTTGTCTCCATGCTATAAACCCCTAAACCCTGCTTAGCAGCGTCATTGTAATCACAGGTGTTATTTGTATTTCTATACCCGTATGGCCCTTTCCAGGTTCCTGTAGCAGAATTCATCTGATAGCCACGGCTACATTCACATTTGTAGCCACCTTTCAGGTTGATACAGATTTGACTACAGATACCAGGGTTTTGACATTCATCAATATCTCCACAGTTTCTCTTGTCTACAAACTCAAACCCAGCTGGACAGTCACATTTATTTTTGTTGCATTCCTTCAGGGGCTCATCACCCCAGTCCTTGCAGTCTCTTTGCTGGTTACACACTATATTGATATCTACGCATTCTCCACTTCTGCACTTGAATTTGCCAGGTCCAGAGCACTGAATAACATTGTTACATTTTGCTTCATCAGTGCCATCCAGACAGTCTCTCACACCACTGCACTGCCTACTCCCATGGACACAGTTCCCATCTTCACATCTGAACTGGTCTGGCCTGCAGGTCTGAGAAGGGCAGTTAATTTCATCACTTCCACCCTTGCAATCAGGATCTCTGTCACAGTCTTTTTCACCATCACATTTCCAGGACACTGGGATACACTGGGTTGACTGAGGACCACAGCTGATTTCATTTAGCCGGCATGCTCTCATATGACACAGCTCAGAACTTTCGTCAGACCCATCTTCACAGTCCAGATCCCTATCACACTGCCATCTGTTTGGCACACACTGACCACTGTTGCACACAAAGTCAGATTCAGCACACATCTTCTTCACACAAGCACTCTCATCACTGCCATCTGAGCAGTCTTCACGTTTTGTTCTAGCACTGTCGGCAGCAGTGCACAGGCCGGCGAGGGCGAGCAGCAGGCAGAGTGCCCCGCAGCACAGCAGCGCCCGCCGCCGCCCTGCACCTGTGTCACTTATACTACTCCTATTACCCTTGCTGTTACTGTCAGTGGCATCCTCCTGGTACCGTTTCTGTCTTTGTCGCCCCTTACTCTCCCCCTTTTCTTTTTGCCACTGACCAATCGCCACAAATGGATGAGACACATGATTACTAGTTAGGAAAGAGAGTGTAACGTCTGCTATACGGCTGCAGGCCGTGCCAGCTGCAACCCTAGAAGCTGTTTGTGAACAAGCCTGCCGGTGGTCATTTGGCGGTGTAATCTGCGTCTCTGCACTCCTGCCCTGCAATAGGGCTAAATCGTCATGAATAGTCTGTAGAATGTGGCAACCCCACGGAATGTTACCAGAAACATAGTTATAACACCGATCTGGGGACGAATAGTCTTTTTTGCATTGCAAGATAAACCTCTTATAAAAGGAATGCTAGAGAGAAGCAGCACAGCCGCTGCTGCCGCTGCCTCCATGGTTCCGTCAGACAGGCTGCAGGGTCCTGATGTCCGTCCCTCTGCTCTGTGCCGACTCGCCACACGGTGAGAGTCGACTGCCGTTGTCCACTGACGCCTCTGGTCTCCGGTAGCAACTCGATCTCGGATGTCCCGCATCACACCGCGATTACTTCAATTTCCCTCGTTTTCCGCGGCTCCGTTTCCCACGTCTCTCCGCAATTCCTTTTTCCACGTCCCTCCGCGATTCCTTTTCCCGCGCTTCCCCGCGGATCTTTTCCCACGCTCCCCACGGTTTCTTTTCCCCATGTCTTACCGTGAGTCCTTTGTACAGTGTTTGCGGCTCAGTGTCTGGTCAGGTGCAGCGCCAGTCCGATGTCCGCTCCAATGTCCACTCCGATGTCCCGCGCCGCTCCGATGTCTCAGTCTCGGCGCTGTGATGTCGCGGCGCCGCTGGTCCCCTGCGGCACTGGTCCCGGTGCCGTGCCGATGTCCCAGCGCCGCTGGTCCCGACGCCGCTGGTCTCCTGCTTTGCCTGCGTTCGGATGTGCCGGCGCCGCTGGTGTCCCGCTGCGCTGGTGTCCCGCTGCGCTGCGATGTTTGCCCCGGCGCCGCTGCGATGTCCATGCTCGGCTGCGATGTCTGCTCCGGTGCTGCGATGTCCTGCTCCGGTGCGATGTCTGTCCCGCTGCGATGTCCTGTTCAGGTCCTGTTCAGGTCTCAGCCTGTTCGGGTGCCATTTGTTGCGAAGCACGGACGAAAGCACGACAGACACCAGTTGAGTCAGATCATGCTGCTCCATTTTATTGCCCGAATAGCCCAACTTTTATAGTGAATTTTACAGGGGTGGACAGTGTTTCACACAAGATTATTGGTCAAGAGCACTCGGACAAACCGTTAAGAAAATAACACCACCTGCAAGAAAAGAACCCCCCTTTTGATTAGAAGTTAGGAAAACAACCCCCTTTGTGCTTAACGGTCATGTAGACCTAGTCCTTGAGGCCAGCTGCTGATAACAATATTATCTGAGTTCCTTAATTGGGTGATTTGGGAGTCATTGCAGTGGGAGCTTCTCACAGTTACTCTGGCAGCTTGGTTTGCTCAGCTACAGCAGGCCCTGAGATTTCTAAGGCCTACTGGTTGCTTAAAGCAAGCTTAGATCGAACAACTATGCCAATTCCCAACAGCAGAGTACTTCTAGTGAAGGTCTAAGGTGCTGAGAGGGCATGTGGAGAAAACCCCAAAGGAATCCCCAAAGCAGGAGAATGGGTCTGTGGGCCCACAAATGGTAGAACGGATGGCAAGGAAGGTGTCCCAGAGACAGAAGCCTGCTTGTCATTCCCGGCCATTGTTGCAAAGCAGCAAGTCCCTGGTGGCAGAGGGTCCTCGTCAGCACTGCGAGAAGCCCTCTGCCGCAGGGCCCGAGGCCCTCCTGCATGAGCTGCCCTCCACCAGGAGAGGTGGCTCGCAACCACGGGAGCAGTACTGGGAGTTGCAGGGCTTCTCCTTTCCTGTGCAAAAACAAAGGCCATGCAGGGAGCAGTGCGGTCAGTCCAGCTGGCAGCAGGCACCAGCACTCTTTATTTGGCAGGTCACTCTTTGGAAGGTGCTCCTCACACCCCTTGCTGACAGCTCTCACACTGCAAAGGGGACAGCGCCATGAGCAGAGGTGGGAGCTTCTACTCCAGTGTCCCTGGTACTGGTGCCGGCGCCTGCTCCAGCTTTTGGTATTGGTGCTGATGGCTACGGCCTCTGCAGCTGGAAGCTGCAGGGCCGCTTGCGGTTTCCTGGCGTGGACGGCATGCCCTGGGCCTTCTCACAGTTGTCCAAGAGCCTCGTCTTCTCCCCTTTCCTGCAGGATCCAAAAGAAAGGCCATCAGTTTGGGTGGGGAAGAAGGGACAGAATTGTCCCAAGGCCTCACTCAGGCCCCTAGCTGTAGGATGTGTTGTTACAACCCATGCAGACGCACACCATCAGACACAGCCCCCTTGGCCCTTTGCACCCACAGCCTTCCCCTCCGGACCTGTGTCTTGGAAAGGCCTGGGGATGCCGAGAGGCCCCTGGGAGTGGCATCGCACCCAGCTCCTTCCCGTGTCAAGAAGAAGGGGAGGACGACAAGCCGAAAGAACCCCAGAAGACAGTGCAGGGACTCCAGGGCCTCTAGGGCTATTCCCAGGCCTCGGTGGGGCTCGTGCACACTTACTCTGTCTGAGGTCTCCTGGGAAGCTGTGCCTTTTCCTTATGCCCATCTGATGTCTTGTGGCTCGCAGGGCTTTTGCCATTGACATGCAACATCCTCTCCTTCAGCTTCTCATCGTATTCTTTTCTCAAGAGGAAGGAAGGATGTTGGTCACCCTCCAGGAGGTGGTAGACAGGGTTCTGCAAAACCAGAAGTGTCTCCCAAAGACCTGCTGCAAGGAGCTGAGGCTGACCCTCCTAGTACAGTCCTGCAGGAAATGGATCTGAGCAGCAGCGGGCAACCCTCTGCGTGTTACTGTTTTGTTTTGTTTTGTTTTGTTTTGTTTTGTTTTATTTTATTTTATTTTATTTTATTTTATTTTATTTTATTTTATTTTATTTTATTTTATTTTATTTTATTTTATTTTATTTTATTTTATTTTATTTTTACCATATGCTGTGTTTATTCTAGTTTGCCCTGTCCTTTGCAACACCGGTCCCATCTTCTCTGAATTTCCCCTGATGTCGCACTTGTGTTTATGCTGTTAGTTTTCAGGAGGACTCATTTGGGACTTCACTTCCTTCTGTGAGGCTTGGTTAAGCTCTGAATTACACACTTGTTGAATACTAATAGCAGTGTGGTAGCAGCAGAGCATTTGTGCAGCTCAGTACTCAACTCTCTTTCTGCAGGGCTGCACTTCAGCCATCAGTCCCCCTGTCTATATCCATGCAGTGGGTTTACATGCAAGGTTTTGGGAGCAGCGGGCCTTAGGAGTGGTTTCTGTGAGAAGGATCTAGAAGCTGCCCCATGTTTGCTAAGAGCCCCACTGTTGACCAGAGCCAAGCCAATTTATGATGTTGTTTTGTGCCTGTATAGGTGAGAGCATATTTAAGACAGGAGAGAGAAAAATGCTGCACCACACAGCAGCTGGGAGAGGAGTGAGGAACAGCCTTGCCTGCACCAAGGTCAGTGAAGGAGGGGGATAGGTGCTCCAGGTGCCAGAGCAGAAGTCTCCTGCGGCCTGTGGTGAGGACCATGGTGGAGCAGGATTTCCCCCTACAGCCCATGGAGTACCACTGTGGAGCAGGGTTCCACACTACAGTCCATGGAGGAAACCGGGGTGGAGCAGTTGGACCTGCACCGATGGAGGCTGCAGCCTGTGGAAGACATTCTGGTCCGAGAAGAGATTCCGGGCTGGACCTGTAGCCTGTGTAGAGGAGACCACACAGGAGCAGGTGACCTGACAGGAGCTGCTGCCCGTGGGGAACCCAGGCTGGAGCAGTTTGCTCCTGAGGGATGGACCCCGTGGTACGGACCCATATCTGGAGCAGTTCTGAAAGAGCTGCTGCCTGTGGGAAGCCCATGCCGGATCAGTTCATGAAGGACTGCATCCCATGGGAGGGACCCCACAGCACAGGGGACGAGAGTGACCGAGAAGGAGCAGCAGAGAAGTGCTATAGACTGACCATAACCCCCATTCCCCTGTTCCCCTGCACCGCTCGGGGGGAGGAGGTGGAAGAGGGCGGATGAGGGGCGGAAGGTGCTTTTGGTTTCTTTCCTCTGTTTCTCACTTCTCTAGCTTGTTAGTAATAGGTAATAAACCTTACTACCTCCCTATTCTGAGTCTGTTTTTCCCATCACGATAATTACTGTGTGATCTCCTTGTTCATATCTCAACCCTTGAGTCCTTTTCATCGTATTTTCTCCGTGTTCCTCTTTGAGGAGGGGGAATGAGATAGCGGTTGTGCTGGAGCTCGGCTGCCCACCCAAGTAAAACCACCATAATCCAATGCCCTCTTCTTGTCTTCCAAGCCAGTCCTTTCATTATATAATTTTAAGAGGTTTATCAAGCATGACTTCCTCCTGGTGAATCCGAGAAGGCTGGGGGTGCTCAGGGAGGTGGGAGGGGACACGGCCAGGACATCTGACCCCGACTGGTCAAAGGGATGTCCCATAGCATGTGGTGTCATGTGGGACAATAACGCTGGGGGGGTTGGTGGGAGAGGCCACTATTGCTCAGGGACAAGGTGGGCCTCAGTTGGCTTGTGGTGACCAGCTGCATTGTGCATCACCTGCTTCTCTTATTCTTGTTATTGTTTTCTTCTTCTTATTATTTTTTAAACATATGAATCAGCAGAATCTTGAAGTTATAATGTACTTATACATCCATCCATCATTGTTATGTACATTACTGAGCTGTTTGGGTTTCAAACAATAAAGTTTCAAACATCCTAATAGCAGAGGTACTCCAGCCCTTTGATCATCCTTGTGGACCTCCTCTGGGCTTGTTCTAATACATCCATGTCCTTCCTGTGCTGGGTAGAGGCCCCAGAGCTGAACGCAGCACTCCTGGTGGGGTCTCATGAGATCAGAGCAGAGGGAAACAATCACCTCCCTCTCCCTGATGGCCACGCTGCTTTTGATGCAACCCAGGATATAGATGGCTTTCTGAGCTACAATCACACATTGCTGACAATGTCGACCTTCGTGTCAACCAACGCCCCCAGGTCCTTCTCCTCAGAGCTGCTCTCAATCCATTTTTCTCCCAGCCTTTATTTGTGCTGGGGATTGCAGGACCTTGCACTTGGACTGGTTGAACTCCATGAGGTTCACAAAAACTCAATTCTCAGGTCTGCCTGGGTCCTTCTGGAGAAGGACCTTCCCTCCAGCCTGTCTACGGTGCCACACAGCTTCGTGTCATCATCAAACTTGCTGATTGTGCACTCAGTCCCACTGTCCATGTCACCGACAAAGATGTTGAACAGTACCAATCCAAATACTGATCCCTGAGGAATACCAGTCATTACTGATCTCCACCTGGATATTAAGCTGTTGACCACAATTCTTTGAGTGCAACCATCTAGCCAATTCCTTACCCACCAAGTGGTCCATCTGTCAAATCAAGGTCCATCTGTCAAATCTCTCAAATTTAGAGACAAAGATATCATGAGGGACATGGTATGGGCCAATTTCCTCAGGACCTGGATCCATCTTATCAGGCCCCATGGACTTGTGCACCCTTCCGGTTCCTTAGCTTGTCTTGAACCTGACCTCCTACAGTGGGAGATTAATTATCTCACCCAGTACTGGATGGCTCTGGATGGTGAAGATGCTAGCTTTGAAGCACAGCAGAGACTCATAGTGATGTTCTGGCCACTGAACGTATCACAGTACTGGCTCAACAGTGGGAAATAAATGAGGGAGCTTTTCCTAATCTTATAGATTTTACAGCCTGGAATCCAAATGAGCTCAGAAAGCCAAAACAGTTTTGATAAGGCTTATGCAAAAGGCTACGTCTGATTCACATCACCCAAGGGAGCTATTTCTTTGGAATATGGCCTGACTGCAGTCAGCACTGCCTCACTGCTCTCTGCTCCACGTGGAGAGACAATCTCAACCCAAAGTACACAATGTGTATTGTCATCTGTTTCCTCTAAGGCCATATCATGATAGTGATGAACAAATGGAACTAGCTGAAATAAATATCCCCCACATCAGTAAGGCTCTTTTTAAAGGCCTACGTACAGTACCCAAGCAGGTATCTAATTCTAAGTCCTAAACTTACCTAAGGATGCCATGGATGCTCTGGATCCCACAGTTACTGTGCCATACTCTGAAAGAGAAGCTAGGGAGACTTAAAGACAACTTATGTGCTCAATTGAGATATTAGAAAAGCTTCTGTGGTCTGTATTATGCTGGTTTCAGAAAAGATGATCGGCTCATAAAGCTCATTTCTGGGCTTCAGGGACAAAAAACACCCCTGTGAGGTCCTTTAAGTATAGGTTTAGAAGTTTCTGTTGTTGCAACACACAGTTCATCTGATGTGGATCACTGGCTTTTTTTATTTTTAAATCAAATATATTTCTGTGTCTTCTGCCTGGAGTAGCCATGGTAAGGTGACTGAAGAAAATTACCGTGAACCAGGCATAGTCCCACGCATACAACATTGTAACTTGTATCTCCAAATTTTAGCTGCATTCTTAAAGATACATTTCTCTCCGGGGGGATTCATTCATATCTTAACTGTAGTTAATGTAGGCATGTTTTCTAAGGCAGACGGGGAAGAAGGGAACAAGAGAGGGAAGAAAGGAGGAAGGGAGAGGATGTGAGGGAGGGGATGTTTCTTTATCCCACAAGTGTTTAAAAAGCACGCAGCAGAGAAATGTCTAAAGGCAAACTCAAAGAAAAGGGAAGGGAAGGGAAGGGAAGGGAAGGGAAGGGAAGGGAAGGGAAGGGAAGGGAAGGGAAGGGAAGGGAAGGGAAGGGAAGGGAAGGGAAGGGAAGGGAAGGGAAGGGAAGGGAAGGGAAGGGAAGGGAAGGGAAGGGAAGGGAAGGGAAGGGAAGGGAAGGGAAGGGAAGGGAAGGGAAGGGAAGGGAAGGGAAGGGAAGGGAAGGGAAGGGAAGGGAAGGGAAGGGAAGGGAAGGGAAGGGAAGGGAAGGGAAGGGAAGGGAAGGGAAGGGAAGGGAAGGGAAGGGAAGGGAAGGGAAGGGAAGGGAAGGGAAGGGAAGGGAAGGGAAGGGAAGGGAAGGGAAGGGAAGGGAAGGGAAGGGAAGGGAAGGGAAGGGAAGGGAAGGGAAGGGAAGGGAAGGGAAGGGAAGGGAAGGGAAGGGAAGGGAAGGGAAGGGAAGGGAAGGGAAGGGAAGGGAAGGGAAGGGAAGGGAAGGGAAGGGAAGGGAAGGGAAGGGAAGGGAAGGGAAGGGAAGGGAAGGGAAGGGAAGGGAAGGGAAGGGAAGGGAAGGGAAGGGAAGGGAAGGGAAGGGAAGGGAAGGGAAGGAAAGGAAAGGAAAGGAAAGGAAAGGAAAGGAAAGAAAAGAAAAGAAAAGAAAAGAAAAGAAAAGAAAAGAAAAGAAAAGAAAAGAAAAGAAAAGAAAAGAAAAGAAAAGAAAAGAAAAGAAAAGAAAAGAAAGGAAAAGAAAAGAAAAGAAAAGAAAAGAAAAGAAAAGACAAATGCTGCAGTATATTGTCCCACCAAATCCATTTTGTCTTACATAATATTGTGAGTATGAATAACAATTGGGAAGGATAGCTTCAGAGATAAAGTGTGTTTGCAATAAAAACTGCTCATGTTTACCAGAAAACTGTAAATTTCATCTCATTAATGAACTCTGGAAAACCACCATGCAGGGTACCACTTATAGCTACAGAAATCAGTTTAGCAGTGAGAACTTCTGTTTACTCATGGTGCAGCAACATCACAATGTGACAGTAACCACACTAGTTGTAAATCCAGTGGTGGAAAATGAGGAAACAGTGTGGACAAATTCCAGAAGCTTGGGACAAAATATCTTAAAAAAAAGAAAACATATCAGAGACATACAAGAAGTGCTTACATGAATTAAATGCCTACATGGATTGGAGATATATTTAAACAGTCCAACCTCTGACCTAACACTAACCCTTCCTCCACTAAACCATATCACTAAGCTCTACATTTAAACGCCTTTTAAAGACGTCCAGGGATGGTGACTCCACCACTTCCCTGGGCAGCCTGTTCCAATGTCTAACAACTCTTTTGGTAAAGAATTTCTTCCTAATATCCAACCTAAACCTCCCCTGGCGCAACTTTAGCCCATTCCCCCTTGTCCTGTCGCCAGGCACTTGGGAGAATAGACCAACCTCCACCTTGCTACAGTCTCCTTTAAGGTACCTATAGAGAGCAATAAGGTCACCCTTGAGCCTCCTCTTTTCCAGATTGAACAAGCCCAGCTCCCTCAGCCACTCCTTGTAAGACTTGTTCTCCAGACCTTCAACAGTTTTGTTGCCCTTCTCTGGACTTCCTCGAGCACCTCCATGTCCTTCTTGTAGCGAGGGGCCCAAAACTGAACACAGTACTCGAGGTGCGGCCTCACCAGAGCCGAGTAGAGAGGGACAATCACTTCCCTAGCCCTGCTGGCCACGCTGCTTCTGATACAAGCCAGGATGCCGTTGGCCTTCTTGGCCACCTGAGCACACTGCTGGCTCATATTCAGCCGACTGTCAACCATCACTCCCAGGTCCTTCTCTGCCAGGCAGCTTTTCAACCACTCATCTCCCAGCCTGCAGCTCTGCTTGGGGTTGTTGTGCCCCAGGTGCAGGACCCGGCACTTGGCCTTGGTGAACTTCATACAGTTGACCTCAGCCCATCGGTCCAGCCTATCCAGATCCTCCTGCAGAGCCTTTCTACCCTCGAGCAGATCAACACACGCACCTAACTTGGTGTCATCTGCAAACTTACGGAGGGTGCACTCGATCCCCTCATCCAGATCATCGATAAAGATATTAAAGAGAACTGGCCCTAGTGCTGAGCCCTAGGGGACTCCACTAGTGATGGGCCTCCAACTGCATTTAACTCCATCCACCACGACGCTTTGTGCCAGGCTACCCAGCCAGTTTCTTGTTGTAGGAAGAACGGCCGAAGTCATGACATACCCCAATACGATCAGATCATGCTCTCTCTTTATTACCCGAATAGCCTGATTCTTATGCCAATCTAGTAGGGGCGTACAGCATCTAACACAAGATTATTGGTCAAAAGCACTCAGACAAACAACTACAAGAAAACAACCCCACCTACAAGAAAACAACCCCCTTGTGATAGCAGTCACGTAGACCTTGTCCTTGAAGAAAGTGCCAGCTGCTTGCAACAATATTTTTAATTCCTCAACTGGGGGATAGAAGAGCATTGTTATGGCAACTCCTCGTAGGCGTCCTGGTAGCTTGCTTTGCTCAGCTGCAGCAAGTCATGGCCTCCTTGCTCTTTCCAAAATTCCTCAACAGTTTCTAACCCAACAAAGCGTACGCTAGTCCAAGCCAAGAGCAGACAGTTTCTTAAGGAGAATGCTGTGGGAAATGGTGTCAAAAGCCTTACTGAAGCCTTTCCCCCATCCACCAAGCGCGTCACTTTGTCATAGAAGGTGATCAGGTTCATCAAGCAGGACCTGCCTCTCATAAACCCATGCTGACTGGGCCTGATCGCCTGGTTGCCCTGCAAGTGCTGTGTGATGACACTCAAGATAATCTGCTCCTTGAGCTTCCCTGGCACTGAGGTCAAACTGACAGGCTTATAGTTTCCCAGGATTTACCTTCTTGTAGATGGGCGTAATGTTTGCTAGCCGCCAGTCAACTGGGACCTCCCCTCATAGCCAGGACTGCCAATAAATGATGGAAAGCAGCTTGGCCAGCTCTTCCACCAGTTCTCTCAGTACCCTCGGGTGGATCCCATATGGCCCAATCGACTTGCACACATCCAAGTGCTGTAGCAGGTCACCGAACATTTCCTGGTGGATTATGAGGGCCACATTCTGCTCCCCATCCCCTTCTACCAGCTCAGGGTACTGGGTATCCAGAGAAGAACTGGTATTGCCGCTAAAGACTGAGGCAAAGAAGGCATTAAGCACCTCAGCCTTTTCCTCATCTCTCGTCACAAAGTTTCCCCCCACATTCAGTAAAGGATGGAGATTCTCCTGAGTCCTCCTTTTTCTGTTATTGTATTTATAAAAACATTTTCTGTTATCCTTAACAGCAGTAGCCAGATTGAGCTCCCGATGAGCTTTGGCCTTTCTAATTTTGTCCCTACACATCCTTACAACATCCTTATAATCCTTCTGCGTGGCCCACCCTCTTTTCCAAAGATCATAAACCCTCTAAGCTCTACCCCCAACTCTCTGTTCAGCCAGGCTGGTGGTCTTCTATGCCAGCTTGTCTTTGGGCACATGGGGACAGACCGCTCCTGAGCCATTAAGATTTCCTTCTTGAGGAGTGCCTAGCCTTCCTGGACTCCTCTGCCTTTCAGAGCTGCCTCCTAAGGGACTCTACCAACCAGTGTCCTCAATAGCTCAAAGTCAGCCCTCTGGAAGTCCAAGACAGCAGTGTTAGTGGTCCCCCTCCTGACTTCGCCAAGAATAGAGAACTCTACCATTTCGTGGTCACTCTGCCCAAGACAGCTCCCAAACACCACATGTCCCACCAGTCCTTCTCTCTTTGTGAACAGAAGGTCCAGTGGGGTGTCTCCCTTGGTAGGCTCACTAACCAGCTGTGTCAGGAAGTTATCTTCCACACTCTCCAGAAGCCTCCTAGACTGCTACCTCTGAGCTGTATTGTACTTCCAGGATATGTCTGGGAAGTTGAAGTCCCCCACAAGGAGAAGAGCTGACGATTTCACAACTTTTGCCAGCTGCCTGTAGAATTCCTCATCCGTCTCCTCAACCTGGTTTGGCGGTCTGTAACAGACCCCCACCAGGATGCTTGCCTTCTTGGCCTTCCCGCTGATGCTAACCCACAGGGACTCAACCTTATCATTCCCAGTCTCAAGTTCCAAAACATCAAAACACTCTCTAATACAGAGAGCTATGCCACCACCCCTTCTGTGCTGCCTGTTCATTCTGAACAGCCTATAGCCAGTCATTGCAGCACTGCAGTCATGGGAGTGGTCCCACCACGTCTCAGTGATGGCAACCAAGTCATAGCCTGCCTGCTGCATGATTCCAAGACCTCCTGTTTGTTGCCCATGCTGCGTGCATTAGTGTAGATGTACTTCAGCTGGGCCATTGCCTGCTCCCCCAGCTCGGACATTGTTCCCCCTGGCACACCTCCAGCAAACCTTATTTCATCCCCATCTGCTTCCTACCTAGCTTAAAGCCCTCTCAATGAACCCTGCCAGCTCTTGCGCTAGTGTCTGTTTTCCCCTTGCAGGTGGGACCCATCTGCAGCCATCAGGCCGGGTGCCAAGTAAAGCGCCCCATGGTCAAAAAAACACAAAATTTCTGCACCAGCCTCTGAGCCACCTGTTTATCAGGTAGGCTTTCCGGGTCCTTTCTATACCCCTCCCTGCCATTGTAGGGATGGAGGAAAGCATGACCTGTACTCCCATTCCATCTACTAATCGTTCCAGTCCCCTAAAGTGCCATTTGATAGCCTTCAGGCTTCTCTCCTCAATATCATCTCTGCCAGCGTGGACTATCAAAAGAGGATAATAGTCAGAGGGGTGAACCAGGTTGGGAAGGTTTCTGGCAATGTCCCTGACCCAGGCCACAGGGAGGCAGCAGACTTCTCTACGGGTAGGGTCATGTCAACAAATAGGGCCCTCTGTTCCCCTGAGAAGTGAGTCACCTACAACAATCACCCTTCCTTCTTTCTTCGTGGAGGCAGTCCTGAAGCGTGGAGTTGCCTTCCTTGCCCTAGGCATCCTCCTGGGTAGACTGTTCACCTCGTCCTCACCCATCAGTCTCTCAAGCTCCAGGGCCTCAAACCTGTTGTGTAAGGGCACCTGGGAAGGCAGGGCCAGTAGGGAAGGGGGTTGCCTGCGATGTCTAGCAGGGACTTCTTTCCATTCCTCCTCAACTCCTAGGTCCGCTCCCTCTGCTCAGCAGGTCAGCGGGTCCGCCACTCTTTGGGGTGTCTCACCCCGGTGCCTTTCCTTCAGGCATGGCAGGGAGTTGCTATCTCCCGCTCACACTCCTGATATTCTTCGAAGACATGATCCATTCACCATGAGAAGCATTTTGAGCATGTTGCAAGTGCCAGCCACCTCCAGCATGCAGACAGTAAAGAAGATCACGGCGACCACTTTTATTTGCACGGTAAGAATGCCAATACCGTTGAAGAAGAATTCCACATCCTGTTTGTCCAAGAGGCCACCAGTGAAGAGAAGCAGGGTCTCGCGGATGCACTGCTCTACTATTTGGGGTCAGAAGTGGATGTCTGTCCTGGTTTCAGTTAGAACAGAGTTAATTTTCTTCCTAGTAGCTGGTGGAATGCTGTGTTTTGGCTTAGGATGAGAAGAGTGCTGATAACACCCCGATGTTTTAATTGTTGCAGAGCAGTGCTTATACCAAGCCAAGGACACCTCAGCCTTTTGCTCTGTCCTGCAACAGGCAGGCTGGGGGTGCAGTAAGAGCTGGGAGGGGACAGACCCAGGACAGGTGACCCAAACTAGCCAAAGGGGTATTCCATACCATCTGACGTCATGCTAAACAATATATAGGGGTGGCTAGCCGGGGGAGGGGGCTGGACTGCTCGGGGTTAAGCTGGGCATCGGTCAGCGGGTGGTGAGCAATTGCATTGTGCATCACTTGTTTGTACATATTAGTAGTAGTAGTACTATTATCATCATTGTATTATTATTATTATTATTATTATTATTATTATTATTTTCCTGTCTTATTAAACTGTCTTTATCTCAACTCACGGGCTTCACTTTCCATTTCTCTCCCCCGTCCCAGAGAGGGAGGGGGGAGGGTGAGCGAACGGCTGCGTGGTGTTTAGCTGCCAGCCGGGTTAAACCACGACTGTCTTTTTGGTGCCCAACGTGGGGCTCGAAAGGTTGAGATAACGGCAGATCTGACCAGAGTGTGTTAAACTAAAATTGGTATAAGCATTAGACCTGCTTAATAGTCACTTGTCATAATGCTGATTGCTTTAATCTCAACTGTGGTGCGCCTGTTTTCCAAATTGAGTATTATAGCACGTTATTTTCCGTACGTGCTCTCTGTCATGTTGTTTATCCTCTCCGGGCCCTGGTTTCAGACCATTATGGTACTGTGTGTTGTATCAGTGGCTTATGAGATGATGAAATATCTGGCCATGACTCTAACCTGGTATTTGTACTCAGTAACATCTTCGATTCTATACTTTGGAAACTGTATTTTGGAAACTATTAGCAATTATATCTGTTGCCTTTTTTCTTAGGGAGTCAATCTGTGGAGGGGAAAGGGGAAGATAATTTTTCTTACTTGATCACTCTCCCTTTCTCCTTCACCACCCCTGTATCCTCCTTGATCACTCTCCCTTCCTCCTTCACCACCCTCTTATCCTCTGAGTTTATTACAATAGCTCTCCAAGATATTGAATATCCTTGGGATACTCAGACCAGCATAGTCTTGTTGTTCTGCCTCCTGAATGCACTTCAGGTTCTGCTTAAAGTTAAACAACTACTTAGGAAGCTCATCCGGAGATCTGCCCGGAGGCAGTATAGTTGTGGGTGGCAGGGAGTATGGGAGGATATGGGCAGGCATCTAGAGCAGTTGGCACCTCCAGTGTTTTGGAAATTCACCCCTGAACAACTGCAAAATCCTCAAAAACTGGCAGAATGCTTGAAAAAAAGGTGTCGCGATTCTGGCAGTTCCAAAGTAACACAAATCATTGTAACATGCTGGGGCCTGGCTCATGCCTATCGAGCTGCCATGGATACTGCTATCAACTTAGTGACAGACCCTGCGGCCACTCCAAGTCCCGTGACAGATCCAACGGTCACTGTGACCCCTACGGTGGACTCTGCAGCTGCTCCAGTCCCAGCTCCTGCAGATGCTCCAGTCCCAGCTCCTGATGCCGCTCCAGTCCCAGCTCCTGCAGATGCTACAGTCCCAGCTGCTGCAGCCGCTCCAGTTCCAGCTCCTGCAGCCGCTCCAGCCCCGGTTCCTGCAGCTGCTCCAGTCCCAGCTCCTGCAGCTGCTCCAGTTCCAGCTCCTGCAGCCGCTCCAGCTCCAGTTCCTGCAGCCGCTCCAGTCCCAGCTCCTGCAGCCGCTCCAGCTCCGGTTCCTGCAGCTGCTCCAGTTCAAGCTCCTGCAGCCGCACCAGTTCCAGCTCCTGCAGCTGCTCCAGCTCCGGTTCCTGCAGCTGCTCCAGCTCCTGCAGCCACTCCAGCTCCTGTGGCTGGGTCAGAGAAACGAGCTGTAGCAGTGCAAGTTGACCCTGCAGAGGGTATTCCAACCTCTGTGGCAGACCCTATAACACGGTCAGAGAAACGAGCTGTAGCAGTGCAAGTTGACCCTGCGGAGGGTATTCCAACCTCTGCGGCAGACCCTGTAACAAGGTCAGAGAAACGAGCAGTAGCAGTGCAAGCTGCCCCTGTAGAGAAGGTGAAAAAATGGTATAGAGATTCAGGTCGTTTAGAACGCAGAGAATCTTCTGCCAAATCTAGGTATAGAGACGACGGAGACGACGACGACGCTGGGCCATCAAGGGTTCAGGAGGAAGATGATGGGGATGCCGAAAAATCAACAGTAACTACCCGAAGCCTAAACGAGTGTGAGTTACGAGATGTGCGAAAAGATTTTGGTCGCTGTATAGGTGAGCAGCTTGTCACCTGGCTGCTCCGATGCTGGGACTCTGGAGCCAATTGTGTGGAATTAGACGGCAGGGAAGCCAAGCGACTGGGATCCCTTGCTAGAGACGCAGGCATTGACAAAGCAATTGCAGATGGAGCACAATCTCACAGCCTCTGGAGGCGTCTCCTCTCAGCTGTGAGGGAAAGGTATCCCTTCAAGGAAGAACTTTTATGTCTACCAGGCAAGTGGACCACTATGGAGAAGGAAATCCAGTACCTGAGGGAATTAGCCCTACAGGAAGTGATTTATAAGGATCCAGACCTCAGACAAACATCCAAAGATCCAGATGAAGTCAGGTGTACACGACCCATGTGGCGGAAGTTTGTACGGAGTGCACCATCATCATATGCCAGCTCATTGGCAATAATGGCCTGGAAAGAGGATGAGGAACCCACAGTGGATGAAGTGGCTAAACAACTCCGGCAGTACGAAGAAAGTCTCTCCTCTTCCTTACAGGCCTGCGTCTCAGCTGTGGAGAAACTTTCTGAAGAGTTCCACCAACTTAAAGAGAATCTATCTTCATCCCCACCTGAACCAACCAGTGTCCACCGACCAAAAGAGAACACTTGGGAGAAACTTTCTGAAAAGGTTCACCAACTTGAAGAGAGATTATTCTCCTCCGTACCTGTACAGAGCAGTGTCTCAGCTATCAGGGGTAGGCGTTCATCCACACAAGGAAGACGATATGGTGGGTACTCACCCCGTGCCACCCTGTGGTTTTACTTACGAGACCATGGAGAGGACATGAGAAAATGGGATGGAAAATCTACCGCGACCCTAGAGGCACGGGTACGTGAGTTGCAAAAGAAAACAATCAGGAAAAAGGGGTTCTCTGAAAAGTTTGCTGCTCCAACTTCCAGCAGACAGTCCTTCAAACACAGAAACGAAGAAGATTCTGACCAGGATTAGGGAGGCCCTGCCTCCAGCCAGGGGGAGGAAAGGGATAATCGAGTTTATTGGACTGTGTGGATTTGATGGCCTGGCACATCAGACACAGAGAAGTATAAGGCTTTAGTAGACACCGTTGCACAATGTACTATAATGCCATCGAGCTATAAAGGACCAGAGCCCATCTATATTTGTGGAGTGACAGGGGGATCTCAGCAGTTGACTGTATTGGAGGCTGAAGTGAGTCTGACTGGGAATGAGTGGGAAAAGCACTGTATTGTGACTGGCCCAGATGCTCCATGTATCCTTGGCATAGACTATCTTAGAAGAGGATATTGCAAGGACCCAAAAGGGTTCCGGTGGGCTTTTGGTATAGCTGCCTTAGAGACAGAGGGCATTAAACAATTATCTACCTTGCCTGGTCTCTCAGAGGACCCCTCTGTTGTGGGGTTGCTGAGGGTCGAAGAACAGCAAGTGCCAATCGCTACCACAACTGTGCACCGACGGCAATATCGCACTAACCGGGACTCCCTGATTCCCATCCATAAGCTAATTCGTCAATTGGAGAGCCAAGGAGTGATCAGCAAGACTCATTCACCTTTCAATAGTCCCATATGGCCAGGGCGAAAGTCTAATGGCGAGTGGAGACTAACAGTGGACTATCGTGGCCTGAACGAAGTGACGCCACCACTGAGTGCTGCAGTGCCGGACATGCTGGAACTTCAGTACGAACTTGAATCGAAGGCAGCCAAGTGGTACGCCACAATTGATATCGCTAATGCATTTTTCTCCATCCCTCTAGCAGCAGAGTGCAGGCCACAGTTTGCTTTCACTTGGAGGGGAGTCCAATATACTTGGAATCGGCTGCCCCAGGGGTGGAAACACAGCCCTACCATTTGCCATGGACCGATCCAGTCTGTGCTAGAGCAGGGGGAAGCTCCTGAACACCTGCAGTACATCGATGGCATTATTGTGTGGGGTGACACAGCAGAGGAAGTTTTCGAGAAAGGGAAGAAAATAGTCCAAATCCTTCTGAAAGCCGGTTTTGCCATAAAACAAAATAAAGTCAAAGGACCTGCACGAGAGATCCAGTTTTTAGGAATAAAATGGCAAGATGGACGTCGTCAAATCCCAATGGATGTGATCAACAAAATAACAGCTATGTCTCCACCAACTAACAAAAAAGAAACACAGACTTTCCTCGGTGTTGTGGGGTTTTGGAGAATGCACATCCCAAATTACAGTCTGATTGTAAACCCGCTCTACCAAGTAACCCATAAGAAGAATGAGTTTGAATGGGGCCCTGAGCAACGATAAGCCTTTGAACAAATCAAGCAGGAAATAGTCCATGCAGTAGCCCTTGGGCCAGTTCGAACAGGACCAGATGTAAAGAATGTGCTCTACACTGCAGCCGGGGAGAACGGCCCCACCTGGAGCCTCTGGCAGAAAGAACCTGGGGAAACTCGAGGTTGGCCCCTGGGGTTTTGGAGCCGGGGATACAGAGGGTCTGAGGCCCGCTATACTCCAACTGAAAAGGAGATATTGGCAGCATATGAAGGAGTTCGATCTGCTTCGGAGGTGGTCGGTACTGAAGCGCAGCTCCTCCTAGCACCCCGATTGCCGGTACTAGGCTGGATGTTCAAGGGAAGGGTCTCTTCTACGCATCATGCAACTGATGCTACATGGAGCAAGTGGGTTGCACTGATTACTCAGCGGGCTCGAATAGGAAACCCCAGTCGCCCAGGAATATTGGAAGTGATTATGGACTGGCCAGAAGGCAAATACTTTGGGATATCATCAGAGGAGGAGGTGGGTCGTGCTGAAGAAGCCCCACTGTACAACCAGTTACCAGAAAATGAAAAGAAATATGCCCTGTTCACTGATGGGTCCTGTCGTATTGTGGGGAAGCATCGGAGATGGAAGGCTGCTGTATGGAGTCCTACACGACGAGTTGCAGAAGCTGCTGAGGGAGAAGGTGAATCGAGTCAGTTTGCAGAAGTGAAGGCCATTCAGCTGGCTTTAGACATTGCTGAACGAGAAAAATGGCCAGTTCCATATCTCTACACCGATTCATGGATGGTAGCAAATGCCCTGTGGGGATGGTTACAGCAATGGGCGCTGGGACATTCAAAAACTGGGATACGCATTTGGCAAAGGCCACCTGGCTAGTCAATACTAGGGGATCTGCCAACCAAGCTGGACCTGCCCAATCAAACCTGTTACGTACTGTAGATGGGGATAAAGTTCCTGTAGTGCATGTAAAAAATATGCTGGGTAAAACAGTCTGGGCTACTCCTGCCTCAGGAAAAGGCAAACCCATTCGTGGAATTGTTTTCGCTCAGGGACCTGGATACCCTTGGTGGGTGATGCAAAAGAACGGAGAGGTCCGGTGTGTACCTCAAGGAGATTTAATACTGGGTGAGAATAGCCCATGAACTGAATTGTACCATGTTAATTACTATATAATATTGTATGTTATCACTACCATGACTACTATAGGTGACTAATTAGAATGTATGGAAAAGAGTGTAACCTGAGCATGACATAAATGGTATGGAATAAGGGGTGGATAGATGTCCTGGTTTCAGTTAGAACAGAATTAATTTTCTTCCTAGTAGCTGGTGGAATGCTGTGTTTTGGCTTAGGATGAGAAGAGTGCTGATAACACCCCGATGTTTTAATTGTTGCAGAGCAGTGCTTATACCAAGCCAAGGACACCTCAGCCTTTTGCTCTGTCCTGCCAACAGGCAAGCTGGGGGTGCAGTAAGAGCTGGGAGGGGACAGACCCAGGACAGGTGACCCAAACTAGCCAAAGGGGTATTCCATACCATCTGACGTCATGCTAAACAATATATAGGGGTGGCTAGCCGGGGGAGGGGGCTGGACTGCTCGGGGTTAAGCTGGGCATCGGTCAGCGGGTGGTGAGCAATTGCATTGTGCATCACTTGTTTGTACATATTAGTAGTAGTAGTACTATTATCATCATTGTATTATTATTATTATTATTATTATTATTATTATTATTATTATTATTATTTTCCTGTCTTATTAAACTGTCTTTATCTCAACTCACGGGCTTCACTTTCCATTTCTCTCCCCCGTCCCAGAGAGGGAGGGGGGAGGGTGAGCGAACGGCTGCGTGGTGTTTAGCTGCCAGCCGGGTTAAACCACGACAATGTCTGAGGCAATATGCTCAAAGTCCAGTGGAGCAAGTAGTGTCTCGGCTAGAAAACCACCTTTTCTTTTTTTTTGCGCACTGAACCAGGAAAAGCAGAGTACTTCTAGTGAAGGTCTAAAGTGCTGAGAGGGCATGTGGAGAAAACCCCAAAGGAATTCCCAAAGCAGGAGAATGGGTCTGTGGGCCCACAAATGGTAGAACGGATGGCAAGGAAGGTGTCCCGGAGACAGAAGCCGGCTTGTCATTCCCGGCCATTTTTGCAAAGCGGCAAGTCCCTGGTGGCAGATGGTCCTCGTCAGCAGTGCGAGAAGCCCTCTGCCACAGGGCCTGAGACCCCACTGCACGAGCTACTCTCCACTGGGAGAGGTGGCTCGCAACCGTGGGAGCAGTACCAGGAGTTGCAGGGCTTCTCCTCTCCTGCTCTGTTCAAAAAATAAAGGCCATGCAGGGAGCAGTGCAGTCAGTCTAGCTGGCAGCAGGCACCAGCACTCTTTATTCGGCCACTGACAGGCATCACCCTCTCCTTCAGCTTCTCATCGTACTCTTTTCTAATGTGGAAGGAAGGACGTCGGTCAAACATCTGCAAGGGGTTGACGGAGTTCTGCAAAACCAGAAGAGAGTCTCCTAAAGAACTGCAGGAAGCAGCTGAGGCTGCCCCTCCCAGTGCACTGCTGCAAGAACTGGCTCTGAGCAGCTGCGGGCTACCCTCTCCAATGAGGTCTCTTTCCAACAGCCAGCACTTTCAAGGCTTCAGGCCTTACTTCCTGAGCCCAGGGCAGGACCCGCCTTTTCTGCTTGCGTGTGTGCTTCTGCTGAGGCAGGTGCCTCGCACAGGCTTACTTTAGTCTTCAGAGTGCAGGTACAGCGAGCACTCATCCCTCGCAGGGAGGTACAGTCCCTCGGCAGACCCTTGCCCATGCCCTGCTCGCTGCTGGCTTTGCCCTTTGCTCACTGCAACAGCTCCTCCCGCATGGTAACATGCAGGGGAGCGGGCAGACAGCAGGCACCTGCCTGGCCAGGTGGAGACTGCAATGCTGCCGTGCCGGAGACCTGCACTGCTCCCCTCCCTCCCAAGGAGAGAGCGAAGTGCCTGCTTGCGTTTTGTTTTTCCTCGGGGCTCGGAATCCATGTCATACCTTTCTTCGTTCAAAGAGCAGCTTCTGCGTCTTGGAATCATTCTCATTCCATGCTTCAGCTTGACGCATTTTGATCCTGTGGGCCGTCAGCGCTTGTTCCCGTTTTTCCTCTCTTAGAGCACGCATATAGTGCACTCCCTGCAGGTAAGGAAAACACAATTGCATGCAGCATTAGTCTCCGGAGCTTGGGCACAGGCAGGAGCACAGCGACAGGTGGGCAGCCAGAGCTGCTGCTTCTGCCCTGCTCTGGAATCTCCAAGGGGAAACGGGGCTGGGAAATGCCTATGGCGTACCGATGTTGCTGTTTTCTGAGCAGCAAAAGACAGGCGCTCATGGGGTTTAGTCTGTGGGTAAGCTGGAGGTTTTGGCTTCTTCAGCTCCTTCTCAGACCTCCCATGAATTGGTGGCAGGAATCTGAAAAGACACGGCAGGCTTAGCTTATGGGAGTACACTTGGAGGCAGTTTCTAAGAGCTGGGCTCACAGCTCACAGCTTAGCTCCAGCAGCACAAGGTGCTTCTGGCAGAGGAAGACCACAACCACACCAGGACGACAGCTGTCCCTTTGATGTTTCCAGTGCCTTTTGGCATGAATACATTCACTGCAGCCAAGGCAAACATCTCACTGGCACAAAACCATCTGACTTCCTCCACTTGTGTGGGGAAGAAGGGACAGAAATGTCCCAAGGCCTCACTCAGGCCCCTAGCTATGGGATGTGTTGTTACAACCCACGCAGACGCACACCGTCAGGCACAGCCCCCTTGGCCCTTTGCACCCACAGCCTTCCTCTCTGGACCTGTGTCGTGGAAAGGCCTGGGGATGCCAAGAGGCCCCTGGGGGTGGCATCGCACCCAGCTCCTTCCCGTGTCAAGAGGAAGGGGAGGACGACAAGCCGAAAGAACCCCAGAAGACGGTGCAGGGGCTCAGAGCCTCTAGGGCTATTCCCAGGCCTCGGTGGGGCTCGTGCACACTTACTCTGTCTGAGGTCTCCTGGGAAGCTGTGCCTTTTCCTTATGCCCATCTGATGTCTTGTGGCTTTTGCCATTGACATGCAACATCCTCTCCTTCAGCTTCTCATCGTATTCTTTTCTCAAGAGGAAGGAAGGACGTCGGTCATACTCCTGTGTGGGGTAGACGGGGTTCTGCAAAACGAGAAGAGAGTCTCCTAAAGACCTGCTGCAAAGAGCTGAGGCTGCCCCTCCCAGTGCACTCCTGCAGGAAATGGTGCTGAGCAGCAGTGGGCTACCCTCTCCAATGGGGTCTCTTTCCAACAGCCAGCACTTTCAAGGCTGCAGCCCTTACTTCCTGAGCCCAGGGCAGGGCCTGCCTTTTCTGCTTGCGTGTGTGCTTCTGCTGAGGCAGGTGCCTCGCACAGCCTCACTTTAGTCTTCAGGGTGCAGGTACAACGGGCACTCATCCCTCGTAGGGAGGTACAGTCCCACAGCAGACCCATGCCCATGCCCAGCTCACTGCTGGCTCTGCCCTTTTCTTCTTGCAACAGCTCGTCCCGCATGGCAACGTGCAGGGGAGCGGGCAGACAGCAGGTACCTGCCTGGCCAGGTGGGGACTGCAATGCTGCTGTGCCGGAGACCTGCACTGCTCCCCTCCCTCCCAAGGAGCAGGGGAAATGCCTGTTGGGACATTTTCTTCCTGGGGGCTCTGAACGCATGTCATACCTGCTTGTGCTCCATCATCAGCTTTTTCAGCGTTGAATCATATTGGTTCCATGTTTCAGCCTCAAGATTTTTGAGCTTATGGGCCATCAGTATGCGGTGCCTTCTTTCTTCTATCTTAGCGCGTACAGAGCGCGCTCCCTGCAGGCAAGGAAAACACATCCGCATGCAGCGTTAGTCTCCTAGGACTGGGCACAGGCAGGAGCACAGGGACGGTGGGCCGCCACATCTGCTGCTTCTGCCCTGCTCTGGAATCTCCGAGGGGAAACCGGGCTGGGAAATGCCTATGGTGTACCGTTGTTGAAGGGTCCTGAGGATTATCCAGGCACTCAGGGGTCCTAGGCTTTGGGTAAGCTGGAGGTGTTGGTTTCTTCAGCTCCTCCTCAGATCCCTCGTAAATTGGTGGCATTAATCTAGAAAGACAGAACAGGCTTAGTTTATGGGGGTACACTTGGAGGCAGTTACTCAGAGCTGGGCTCGCAGCTCACATCTTATCTCCAGCACCACAAGGTGCTTCTGGCAGAGGAAGACCACGACCACACCAGGACGACAGCTGTCCCTTTGATGTTTCCAGTGCCTTTTGGCATGAGCACATTCACTGCAGCCAAGGCAAACATCTCACTGGCACAAAACCATCTGACTTCCTCCACTTGTGTGGGGAAGAAGGGACAGAAATGTCCCAAGGCCTCACTCAGGCCCCTAGCTGCGGGATGTGTTGCTAAGTCGAACACAGACGCACACTATCAGACACGGCCCCCTTGGCCCTTTGCACCCACAGCCTTCCCCTCGGGACCTGTGTCATGCCTCAGTTATGGGGTGCAGAGAGATCCCTGGGTTGGCATCGCACCCAGCTCCTTCCCGTGTCACGAGGAAGGGGAAGACGAGAAGGCCTGGAAACCCAGAACACGGTGCAGGGGCTCAGGGCCTCCAGGGCTGTTCCCAGGCCTCAGCTGGACCGGTGCACACTTACTTTCTCTGTGCTGTCCTTGGTTGCTGTGGCACTTGCTGCCACCCCTTTGGTGCCTTCTGGCTCGTAGGCATTTGGCCTTTCAACTTGTCCTTTATTCTCTGCTTCAGCATCTTATCATACACCTTTCTCACAATGTGGGAAGGAACTCGCGTGCACTTGAGTATTTGGCAGAACGATTTCTGCAAAACGAGAAGAGAGTCTCCTAAAGAACTGCTGCAAGCAGCTGAGGCTGCTCCTCCCAGTGCGTTCCTGCAGGAAATGGCTCTGAGCAGCAGCGGGCCACGCTCTCCAATGGGGTCTCCTACCAACAGACAGTGCTTTCAAGGCTGCAGCCCTTGCTCCCTGAGCCCAGGGCAGGGCCTGTTCTTTCTGCTTGCGTGTGTGCTTCTGCTGAGGCAGGTGCCTCTCACAGCCTCACTTTAGTCTTCAGGGTGCAGGTACAGCGGGCACTCATCCCTCGCAGGGCGGTACAGACCCTCGGCAGATCCTTGCCCATGCCCAGCTCGCTGCTGGCTTTGCCCTTTGCTCACTGCAACAGCTCGTCCCGCATGGCAACGTGCAGGGGAGCGGGCAGACAGCAGGCACCTGCCTGGCCAGGTGGGGACTGCAATGCTGCCGTGCCAGAGACCTGCACTGCTCCCCTCCCTCCCAAGGAGCAGGGCAAAAGCCTGCTGGGGGCATTTTTTCCTAGGCTCTCTGAAAACACGCCATGCTCCTTGCTCCTACTCCATATGCATACATATCATTGGTCCCACATTTCAGCTTCAATCTTTCTGAGCCTGTGGACCAGCAGCATTCATGCCCGTCTTCTATCTGAGCGCGCACAGAGCGCACTCCCTGCAGGCAAGGGAAACACATCTGCATGCAGCGTTAGTCTCCTGGGGCTGGGCACAGGCACGAGCACAGGGACAGTGGGCAGCAACAGCTGCTGCTCCTGCCTTGCTCTGGAACCCCCAAAGTGAAACGGGACTGACAAATGCCTATGGCATACCATTGTTGGAGTGTCCTTATCACAAGCCGGGATTATGGATGACCGTGGATAAGCTGAAGGTGTTGGTTTCTTCAGCTCCTCCTCAGACCTCTCATGAATTGGTGGCAGGGATCTAGAAAGACACAGCAGGTTTAGCTTATGGGAGGCAGTTTCTAAAAGGCGGGCTCGCAGCTCACATCTTAGCTCCAGCAGCACAAGGTGCTTCTGCAGGAGGAAGACCACGCCCCCGCCTGGACAACTCCTGTCCCTTTGATGTTTCCAGTGCCTGCTGGCATGAGCACCGGCACTGCAGCCTATGGAAACTTCTCACTGGCACAAAAGGCAAGAGCACAGCGAGTCCCCTAACTCCGCCACAACACTTCCCCAGCAGGCTCACCTGGCTTGGTCACCCTGCTTCTTTGCATCCTCCATTATTTTCTTCTCTGCCCTCTTGGCTAGAGAAACCCTCCTCCGAGCCATCACCACCGGGTCCAGCACACTCACTGCAAGACAACACCACGATGTCACCTCTGTGTCTGTGCAGGGGAGCGGCAGCAGCAGAGCTGCTCAGCCATGCCCACCCACACTCATTGCCACCGCTGGGAGCCACCGCTCCTGGGGCATTTTATCCCACACAGCTGCCTTCTCTCCCATCCCCCCCACATCAACATTGGCTCTCCTGCCCTGCGAGGACAAAAGGAGAACACGCAACCCCCTGCCAGGAGCCCACTGGGACATTACATCTTCGGCCACCCATGCCCCAAGGCTGCGGATCTCTTCTGGGCTTGATGCAAATCGGTTTGCGTTGTGGGTCCTTAAGTATAAGCCTGCAAACAGGAAGACACCAGTTGTCAAATAAGGCACCATGTTCCCTTGGTGCCCCACACTAAGAAGCTGCTGGCAGGGTTCTTTGGGAGCCACTGCCGAGCCTCTGGAGGACACAATGGCCTGTGCGAGCTGAGGGGCCCCACAGCCTCCAGCAGCTTCTTCCCGTGCTTCTTATGCCTTACTGCCAGACCCAACACAAGTCCTCCTCGCTGTCCCCTCACACCCTCCCACCGCTCTCAGGGACCCTCAACTGCAGACTGGCTGCTTCATCTGCACTGCCCAGAAGGACTGAGCAGGGGGTCAGCCTGGAAGGCCTCCCAGGAACGAGCTGGTCCTGCCTCGCTCTGGCAGGAGAGAAGCATCAAGAAGAGGCTGCACCCAAAGCACGAGCTGGGCACCAGCTCCCCTGGCCAGTCAGATGTTATAGAAGAGAAGGTACTCACGTTGGTAGTGTGAGGAAAGTATTTCCACTGATACGAGTATATTTATTTTTGCCGTTGAACGCAAGCATATCCATCATCTTGGGGTTCTGCAATGGGACAGACACACGTCAGCAGAAGCCAAGGATATGTGCTCCTTGCTCCCAAAGGTAGCAAACGTTCCCACTGCTCAGGAACGTGGCTACCTCTCCAAAATCCTTGCCCCACTTTGTCCTTTGGTGTCATTAGCCCCCGACACAAACAGGCCAAGGTGCTACCGACAGTTTGTGTAGCTCCTCAAGCCTGTCTCACCCAAAGGTGAGGCAGGCAAGGAGAAAGCAGTTTGAGAGAGCTTTGACAGCATTGCCAGAGCTGTAAGCTGCCCTGGAGACATAATCCGCTCACCGTGAGAAGAGCTTCACACATATTGCCTGTGTCATCCACTTCTATCAGGAACTCAGTGTAATAGTTCATGGTGACCACTCTTCTTCGCACAGTAAGAATCCCAATGCCCTTGAAGAAGAATTCCACATCCTGTTTGTCCAAGAGGCCACCAGCATAGAGAAGCAGGGTCTCGTGGATGCACTGCTCTACTATTTGTGGTCGGAAGTAGATGGCTGCGGCAATTTTCTCAAAGTCCAGCGGATCAATTAGGGTCTCGACTAGAAAACAACCATGAAGGAACAATGTCAGTCCTCACTCAGTTCAGCAAACTCACAGACGAAGTGTGTGCAGCACCCAGCCCTCGCGCGATGCTGTGCCACGGGGAAGGTCCTTGCCAGCTTTGGCCACATCTCCAGAGCACAGCAGATGGGGAACAGAAGGCCAAGGGAAGCTCTGCCACCTGCTACGAGCATCCTGCTAGAGGGTGGGATGAGCTGCAGACGGGGCTGACTCCCAGGGCAGGGGCATGTTCTGGGATGCTGTATGTGCACCCACACTCAGCCTCTCCATGGTGCAAGAGACTTTGCTCTGCCGTGGCACAGGGACGACTGCATGGAGCGAAAGGCAAGGGCTGCAGAGGGACAGCAAAGCAAAAATCTTCTTACTAGGAATTCTGCTCTCAGCACACTTGAGCTTGTAAAACATCTTCATAAACCTGCAGGGCTTGAATATGGGTTTGCGAACAACCATAGCCCTGCCATCCGCACCAGTGGTCTTCGCTGACACAACGGCAAATGTCCCGATTCCAATATTCACCGCCTGAAAACGCAAGCAAGAAGAGGGACCAATGGCAGTGCTGGGCAGAGCTGGAAGGGTGCTGGGTGACTTGCTGGCCCTGGAGATGGTGCTGTGTGGCCCAGGTCCAAAGGGGCAAGATGGGCCAGGGGCAGGATGTAAGGCTCACCTTCTTCTGCAACAGTTGCCTTCTGATGTATCTGCATGTACTATTCCACACTTGGGCAATTTCTGGAAAGCAAAAGACAGATCCCAAGATGCTGTGAGTTGGCAATGCCCGTGAAGTCTGAACCCCCACAGCCACAGAGGTGACAGTGGTGTGTGATCAAGCTCTGCCTGGCCCTCAACCAGCACTCGCACCGCTGGGGCAAGCTGCTGCACAGCTCCTGAACCTTGCCCAGCTTGCAAGACGCCCACGCTGTGCCCAGGACAGGCCTGGGGAGGGAGGGGAGGCGTTAGATGCGCTTTGGGAAGCACATTGGATGCACTCAGGGCTCTCCTTGCAGACGCCAGGACCCTTCAGAAGACCTTCCGCTGGCAGCCCCAGCCCCAAGCTTTCCACAGCTCATGTCCATCTTCGCAACAACAGCGCTCCCACAAGGGCCCCCCAGGGCCTTACCTTTCCTGGTGAGCTCCTTAATTAATGAAAGGTCCTCAGGCTTCAAGGGGTTGAACAGCAGGTAGTGCTTCATCTTTACCCTGGCCTTACAGAAGCTGGGAAAGACGTGCTCTTCGTGCTACAAAACTCCCTTGGCTCCTCCTCCTTTTCCTCAACACTTCCCAACCAGCGTTCTCTACCACAGGCTCCCCTCGCCTTCTGCTGCCGGCAGAGCAGCTCCTGTGGAGCAGAGTAGCGCTGGCGAGAGCAGCTCCAACACTTCCCAGGCCTTGCTGGGGAGTGTGGCCAGGCACGGCAGGGCCGGTATTTATAGCCGAGCCCCATGACATCATCGAACGCGTCACAATGGGATGACACCTCATAGGCCACCCACATCTGGCCTCAGCATGGGCAGGGGTGCAGAGGGAGGCCCCTGAGGGGGCGGTGCAGACACCTCTGCCTCCATCTCTCACCTCAGCTTGTTACCATATGCTCCTGTTACTCCAGCGCACCATTTTCTTTGATATACTGCCTCCACCTTTCCAGCACCCCCACGTCCATTGCGATTACAGTTGTGAGGAGGACACATTTTGGACTTCACTCCCTTGTGTGAGGCTGCTTTGAGCTCAGAACTCCACACAGGCTGAATATAGGTATCACCGCAGTGCCTGTAGAGAATTTGTTCAGCTCACTGCTCAAAACAAGACCCACAGCCTGGTTTTGCCAGGGTCTGCACAAAGCGTGTCCTAACAAGCTGGAGGCTGCAGTAAGGCTCCTTGCCAGTCAGGCCCAGCTTAGTTGCATATGCTCCTTCAAAGTGTTCTTCCAGAGCACGGCTGTCTTCTTCAGGCTGCTTTTGATGTTCAGGTGAATTCTTTGCTTTCAAAATTAAGAGAATAACGGAACCATAGATCAGAGAGGAATCCTAGATCCTCTCAAGCAGGGCCACCTACAGCAGGTTGCCGAGGAGCATGCACAGGCTGCTTTTGAGGATCTCTGTTGGGGGAGACTCCACAGCCTCTCTGGGCACCCTGTGCCAGTTCTCTGTCACAGGTGTCCCTTACGCCCGAGTGTGGATGTTTTATTTTGTTTGTTAATTTATTTATCAATTTCTGAGAGAAACACTTGACTGTCTCTTCCTGTGTGCAGGTTTCTGACTGGGGAGTGTGAGAAACAAAGATTGTGTTGTTGCAGTAGAATACCACTGAGTGTGGCTGTTTTATTTTTCGTTTGTTTGTTTGTTCTGTTGTTGTTTCTTTTTTTTTTTTTTCTTTTAATTATTTTTATTTTATTTATTTATTTATTTTTCTGAGAGGTACACTTACCTCTCTCTGCCTGCGTGCAGGTTTCTTACCTGGGAGACAGCGACCAAAAATGACAAGAGTTGTTCATCTCCTTAATCTGCTGATCTTATCAGCAAGGGTTAGAGGGAAAATGGGATGGGAGGGGAGTCGGGACCTCACTGTGGCTGTTCCAAGGGAAGATGCAGGGTATATAATAAATAATGCTGTTTTTTTATTTTGTGCTGTGCTGTTTTACTTTCTCTTCGCATTGAAATCTTATTTTTATGTCTCAAGAGATGAACAACCTTTTCCTTCTTTGATCCTACCGTATGTTGTGTTTATTCTAGTTTGCCCTGTCCTTCACAACACCGGTCCCATCTTCTCTGAATTTCCCCTGATGTCGCACTTGTGTTTAGGCTGTTAGTTTTCAGGAGGACACATTTGGGACTTCGCTTCCTTCTGTGAGGCTGGGTTAAGCTCTGAATTACACACTTGTTGAATACTAATAGCAGTGTGGTAGCAGCAGAGCATTTGTTCAGTTCAGTACGCAACTCTCTTTCTGCAGGGCTGCACTTCAGCCATCAGTCCCCCTGTCTATATGCAATACCCTCTTCTTGTCTTCCAAGCCAGTCCTTTCATCATGCAATTTTAAGCAGTTTATCAAGCATGATTTCCTCCTGGTGAACCTGAGAAGGCTGGGGGTGCACAGGGAGGTGGGAGGGGACACGGCCAGGACAGCTGACCCCAACTGGCCACAGGGATGTCCTATAGCATGTGGTGTCATGTGGGACAATAACGCTGGGGGGGTTGGCAGGAGAGGTCACTGTTGCTCTCTTGGGACCAGGTGGGCATCAGTTGGCTTGTGGTGACCAGCTGCATTGTGCATCACCTGCTTCTTTTATTTGTGTTATTGTTTTCTGATTTTTTTCCCTTTCTTTATTCCTTTGTAAACTGTCCTGATCTAACCCCTTTTTTGTCACATTTTCTCCTCACTTTCCTTTGAGCAGGGGTAGGGTGAGAGACCGGTGTGGTAAAGCTGAGCTAGCCATCACTGTGAAAGCACCTCCTGGCTAACACTGTTTTCTTTTGCTAATCCGAATTTTCCCTGCTACTGCTTGTTTTTTGCTCCTGGACAGTTTGTTTGGCTATCTCATGTATTCCTACACACCCATAAAATTTTAGAAATCAATCACTCAATGCTGTTGTTCCCTAATGGGTTTGTAGTAATAACTGTAGAAGTACACGCCTAGCTTGTTCCTTTGGCAGTATTTCTCTTCCATCTGGCAGAATCCATTTTCCTTCTTTCAGTTCTGCCCCTATTGTCTTTATAGTTTTTATTTCTGCTTCTGTATACTTTTTCTCTTGTGTCCCTTTTTCATTATCCGATTCCTGTAGGGTTAGAACTACGTCGTGCTTCCTAAGAGCTGCTTCCCTAGCTTCTTTATCTGCTAGGTTACTTCCTCTTATGTGGAAACCAGTTCCCTTTTGATGTCCTCTGACATGTACTACGGCAATTTCCCTAGGTCCTCTCAATGCGGGCAATATTTGAGTAACTACAGTTTGGTGAATTAGCCCTTTTCCTTGAGTGCCTATGAGTCCCTTTTCTTCCCCAATTTTCCCAATTTAAATTTCTGGTATTGCAAAAAAAAAAAACACCTTTTCCTGTTGGCCAGTTGCTCCTATTACATTTACAGACTAATTAACACAGAGGAAGAAGCTCCCATAACCAACAAAAAAATTCAAGCCTCTCTCTTCGTTTCCTAGTTTTATTTCAACTAGTGGACCTGCTAGGGTAGATGCTCCTGGTCCCCGTCATTCCTGACTGTTGTAAGTTTATCCTGCAGCCTAAGACAATTTCTTTCTGATATCAAGGGCCAATTGCCCTAGAAAGAGGCTAGCCAATTGCCTCTGTTTGTTTTCAGATGCCAGGTCCATTATTTTTTTTTTTCATTGCATTTAAAAGTTGGCCCCAAAATTTGAAAATTCCATAGGGGTTCTTTTGGACCTTGTTGGAACAGATTCTCAGTTCCCAAGCTAACCAGATTTTGGTATTTACATAATTTCCAGAGGGATTAGGGTCTCAGTGAGGGGGGTGGTCAGGGTAATGCAATCGTTGACAGTTCCCTGAGCGGTCCCATTGGCAATCTGAGCTCATGCATGAACTCAGGTTGTTTTAAGAGTTAGCACCTTTTTTGTTTCCATGACAACTCTCTTGGACCCATCATGTGTGCCTTAATGAACAGGAGTAGTATCTGACCATGTTTACTAAAAGAAGTAGGCAGAGGCAGTGAGATTTATTCCAATGGGGTTGATAGCAAGTCCAAGCATCCTAAAGACCTCTAGTTTAGGCAAGAAAAAGGAATCATAGAATGGCTTGGGTGGAAGGGCTCTCAAGCATCACCTAGATCCGCCCCCCTGCCATGGGCAGGGACGCCACCCACTAGATGGTGTTGCTCAGGGCCTCATCTCAGTAGCTGAGGTCAGCCGCGTCAGAGCCGGAGCAGCCACATGCGCAGGCGCAGCGCCAGACCACGAGTGACGCGTCACTGCCCACTGTGAGCAGGGAGGGGCCAGCAGCGCGGGAACACCACTCCACCCAACACTCACAAGGCGATTCCAGAGATCACAATGGAATCGCAAAGATTTTGGTAATGTAGTTGGAGCTGCTGGCCAAACTGAGAAAGATTTTTTTAAAGCAACTCCTTAAATAGAAGATTGGGATGCAAAGTGGTACGCATCAATTTTTGTATTTGCCAGGATCACCTAAACCATTGTTGGGAAGAGATTTGTTAAAACAATCAGGAGCATGCATAATGTTTTGCCCAAGGAGCTCCAAGTAAAAGAGACGCAGCTTATCTTATCTTCCCTATGAGGAAAGGCTGAGAGACCTAAGTCTGTTCAGCATGGAGCAAAGAAGACTGAGAGGGGATCTCATCAATGCGTAGAAATAGCTGAGGTGTGGGAGACAGAGGGATTTGGCCAACCTCTTTTCAGTGGTTTGTGGAGACAGGACAAGGAGTAATGGCCACAAGATAGAGCACAGGCAGTTCCGCACCAACATGCCAAAGAACCTCTTCACGGGGGTGGGTGACGGAGCACTGGGACAGGCTGCCCAGGGAGGTTGTGGAGTCTCCTTCTCTGGAGATATTCGAGGCCCGTCTGGACGCCTCCCTGGGCAGCCTGCTCTAAGGAACCTGCTTTGGCAGGGGGGTTGGACCTGATGATCTTTCGAGGTCCCTTCCAACCCCTACAGTTCTGTGATTCTGTGATTCAGCTAATCCAATTTTTAAGTTAATACAGGTACCAACAGTACTCTCGTGCCTAGTGAAATCCTGGAGCACATCTACCCCAAATTCAAAACTGACCATGTGTGATTTACCATGTTGGGCTTGCAAGATGCCTTCTTTTGTCAAAAAATATTTGCTTTTGTGTGAGAAAATCCGTTAAATGGCAGAAAGATTCAGTTGTCTTGGACAGCGTTACCTCAAGGGCTTAAAATAGCCTGACGATGTTTGGCAATCAGCTAGCAAAGGAGCTTGAGGCTTGGAGCTCACTCCCAGGCAAAGGCACAGGATGTAGATGACCTAATAGCCACAACTATGCAAGAAGAATATATATATTCAGAGGACTATAAACTTGTTGATTTTTTTTTGGATTAAGTGGGTACAGCGTATCTCAAGAAAAGGCCCAATTCGATCAATATCGAAGTGGATGTCTGAGGCAATCTGCTCAAAGTCCAGCGGAGCAAGTAGTGTCTCGGCTAAAAAACCACCTTTTCTTTTTTTGCACATTGAACCTGGAAAAGCAGAGTGTTGCGAAGCACGGACGAAAGCACGACAGACACCAGTCGAGTCAGATCATGCTGCTCCATTTTATTGCCCGAATAGCCCAACTTTTATAGTGAATTTTACAGGGGTGGACAGTGTTTCACACAAGATTATTGGTCAAGAGCACTCAGACAAACCGTTAAGAAAATAACACCACCTGCAAGAAAAGAACCCCCCTTTTGATTAGAAGTTAGGAAAACAACCCCCTTTGTGCTTAACGGTCATGTAGACCTAGTCCTTGAGGCCAGCTGCTGATAACAATATTATCTGAGTTCCTTAATTGGGTGATGTGGGAGTCATTGCAGTGGGAGCTTCTCACAGTTACTCTGGCAGCTTGGTTTGCTCAGCTACAGCAGGCCCTGAGATTTCTAAGGCCTACTCCTGGTTGCTTAAAGCAAGCTTAGATCGAACAATTATGCCAATTCCCAACAATTCCCCCGTTTTCTTTTTGTACAAGCAGTACTTGGTTTTACAGCAGATGTTAAATACATAACATAACGCAACTATATAGCTTAATCCTAATAACACTACAATTACCGTAAGCACTTAATGGTAACACAATTTAATAGTAAGTAACACAACTTAATAGTAACACACTTAAACCTAATCACTTGATGGTGATCAAAGGCTGTTCTTGACAGTCCTTGAGGTGTCACAGCCCACGTCATTGTCAGAATGATTATCAGGAACCTCTTCATGGTCGTCTTCAGCGGGTACAGATTCTAAAACTGCTTCAGTCCACTTTGCAGTGATCCACTGGGTACCTGTTCCCGGCACCACTTCAAAATCCCTATAACATTTTGCAAGTAACCCTTTAATCACATTTATCACAATACTACGTGTAATGATGATTGACACCACAATGAACAGAATCCTTAATCCCCCTTTGACTAATCCCAGTAACCATCTATGCATTGTTTCAAACAAATCAGTAAACCATTGATTGAAACGATTGATACCATATTGACTCTTTCTCATGTGCTCTTTCAGGAAAATAATGACTTTGTGAGTTGAAAAGGTCTAAACAGTACATTCCCTTAAATTTCTCCAAGTGGCTACTTCAAACAATGACTCCGTACTAGTGAAACTTGATTTTGCTCAACCGATCACAACTAGCCCTGCTAGTTGCTTACAACTGACTCCCCGTTTTTCTAACAGCGCTGTAATAAATCCATTTCTTCTGATTTTTGCTGGCACCAATTTCCTATGCTTTTAGCCTGCCCTATGGCTATATTCCGGGATCCTGCACTGTGGCAACAATAACCTGAACTATGGCTATATTCCGGAATCCTGCACTATGGCAATGATAACCTGTACTAGGGCCATATTCCGGAATCCTGCACTATGGCAATAACCTGCACTAAGGCAATAACCTGCACTGTGGCAAACCTGCACTAAGGCAATAACCTGCACTGTGGCAAACCTGCACTATGGCAATAACCTGCACTATGGCAAACCTGCACTAAGGCAATAACCTGCACTGTGGCAAAAGCGCGCTCTCACTCACACAGTACACAGCACAATCACACATACAGAGCACAATCGCACACCCAGAGGCCTCTGGCACATCTCACTCTCTATCATACCACAACCTCAATCATACCACGAGAATATAATTTAGAATGATAAGCAAACAAACAAGTATTGTCTCTCATTGTGTTCCTCGTGAAATGACTTGCAACACTTTGTTTTAAAACCTTACCCTTACACAAATACTTTCAACACAAAATACCTGGACATTTAAGAATAACACACACAATTATTAACACTCCAGTTAGTATCCCTCCAGCAGCTGAAAACATACTGTTTGTCTGCAGCTTCAGGAGATCTTTGTCTGCTCCTGCGGTGAGCAGCTGAGAGTGGAGTCCCCTCCGAACAAAACGCTCAGGGTGCACCTAGGGGCGTCCACACCACAGCCGATCCCCGCAGCCGAGCAGTTGTTACGTGCGGCCGCAGATGCCACTCCAGGCACTAAAATTGCCAATGCCGCTCTAGCTGCAACCCCACACAATTCAACACTATCATTGCAATCCGGTGCAAGCAATGCCCATTTATGTCTGGTGATCTCACACAACTGTAACAAGCTAGGAGCAAATACAACGAGTTTATCTAAGTAACATGGACATCTGATAGCATTTGCAGCAATACCTTGCCAGGCCCTATCCCCACAAATCAGAAAAACATCAGGAGGTAAGGCCAAAGCTGTACAATTGTTCCAAACACTGTAGTTGTGACCCCTTGTCTCCATGCTATAAACCCCTAAACCCTGCTTAGCAGCGTCATTGTAATCACAGGTGTTATTTGTATTTCTATACCCGTATGGCCCTTTCCAGGTTCCTGTAGCAGAATTCATCTGATAGCCACGGCTACATTCACATTTGTAGCCACCTTTCAGGTTGATACAGATTTGACTACAGATACCAGGGTTTTGACATTCATCAATATCTCCACAGTTTCTCTTGTCTACAAACTCAAACCCAGCTGGACAGTCACATTTATTTTTGTTGCATTCCTTCAGGGGCTCATCACCCCAGTCCTTGCAGTCTCTTTGCTGGTTACACACTATATTGATATCTACGCATTCTCCACTTCTGCACTTGAATTTGCCAGGTCCAGAGCACTGAATAACATTGTTACATTTTGCTTCATCAGTGCCATCCAGACAGTCTCTCACACCACTGCACTGCCTACTCCCATGGACACAGTTCCCATCTTCACATCTGAACTGGTCTGGCCTGCAGGTCTGAGAAGGGCAGTTAATTTCATCACTTCCACCCTTGCAATCAGGATCTCTGTCACAGTCTTTTTCACCATCACATTTCCAGGACACTGGGATACACTGGGTTGACTGAGGACCACAGCTGATTTCATTTAGCCGGCATGCTCTCATATGACACAGCTCAGAACTTTCGTCAGACCCATCTTCACAGTCCAGATCCCTATCACACTGCCATCTGTTTGGCACACACTGACCACTGTTGCACACAAAGTCAGATTCAGCACACATCTTCTTCACACAAGCACTCTCATCACTGCCATCTGAGCAGTCTTCACGTTTTGTTCTAGCACTGTCGGCAGCAGTGCACAGGCCGGCGAGGGCGAGCAGCAGGCAGAGTGCCCCGCAGCACAGCAGCGCCCGCCGCCGCCCTGCACCTGTGTCACTTATACTACTCCTATTACCCTTGCTGTTACTGTCAGTGGCATCCTCCTGGTACCGTTTCTGTCTTTGTCGCCCCTTACTCTCCCCCTTTTCTTTTTGCCACTGACCAATCGCCACAAATGGATGAGACACATGATTACTAGTTAGGAAAGAGAGTGTAACGTCTGCTATACGGCTGCAGGCCGTGCCAGCTGCAACCCTAGAAGCTGTTTGTGAACAAGCCTGCCGGTGGTCATTTGGCGGTGTAATCTGCGTCTCTGCACTCCTGCCCTGCAATAGGGCTAAATCGTCATGAATAGTCTGTAGAATGTGGCAACCCCACGGAATGTTACCAGAAACATAGTTATAACACCGATCTGGGGACGAATAGTCTTTTTTGCATTGCAAGATAAACCTCTTATAAAAGGAATGCTAGAGAGAAGCAGCACAGCCGCTGCTGCCGCTGCCTCCATGGTTCCGTCAGACAGGCTGCAGGGTCCTGATGTCCGTCCCTCTGCTCTGTGCCGACTCGCCACACGGTGAGAGTCGACTGCCGTTGTCCACTGACGCCTCTGGTCTCCGGTAGCAACTCGATCTCGGATGTCCCGCATCACACCGCGATTACTTCAATTTCCCTCGTTTTCCGCGGCTCCGTTTCCCACGTCTCTCCGCAATTCCTTTTTCCACGTCCCTCCGCGATTCCTTTTCCCGCGCTTCCCCGCGGATCTTTTCCCACGCTCCCCACGGTTTCTTTTCCCCGTGTCTTACCGTGAGTCCTTTGTACAGTGTTTGCGGCTCAGTGTCTGGTCAGGTGCAGCGCCAGTCCGATGTCCGCTCCAATGTCCACTCCGATGTCCCGCGCCGCTCCGATGTCTCAGTCTCGGCGCTGTGATGTCGCGGCGCCGCTGGTCCCCTGCGGCACTGGTCCCGGTGCCGTGCCGATGTCCCGGCGCCGCTGGTCCCGACGCCGCTGGTCTCCTGCTTTGCCTGCGTTCGGATGTGCCGGCGCCGCTGGTGTCCCGCTGCGCTGGTGTCCCGCTGCGCTGCGATGTTTGCCCCGGCGCCGCTGCGATGTCCATGCTCGGCTGCGATGTCTGCTCCGGTGCTGCGATGTCCTGCTCCGGTGCGATGTCTGTCCCGCTGCGATGTCCTGTTCAGGTCCTGTTCAGGTCTCAGCCTGTTCGGGTGCCATTTGTTGCGAAGCACGGACGAAAGCACGACAGACACCAGTTGAGTCAGATCATGCTGCTCCATTTTATTGCCCGAATAGCCCAACTTTTATAGTGAATTTTACAGGGGTGGACAGTGTTTCACACAAGATTATTGGTCAAGAGCACTCAGACAAACCGTTAAGAAAATAACACCACCTGCAAGAAAAGAACCCCCCTTTTGATTAGAAGTTAGGAAAACAACCCCCTTTGTGCTTAACGGTCACGTAGACCTAGTCCTTGAGGCCAGCTGCTGATAACAATATTATCTGAGTTCCTTAATTGGGTGATTTGGGAGTCATTGCAGTGGGAGCTTCTCACAGTTACTCTGGCAGCTTGGTTTGCTCAGCTACAGCAGGCCCTGAGATTTCTAAGGCCTACTGGTTGCTTAAAGCAAGCTTAGATCGAACAACTATGCCAATTCCCAACAGCAGAGTACTTCTAGTGAAGGTCTAAGGTGCTGAGAGGGCATGTGGAGAAAACCCCAAAGGAATCCCCAAAGCAGGAGAATGGGTCTGTGGGCCCACAAATGGTAGAACGGATGGCAAGGAAGGTGTCCCAGAGACAGAAGCCTGCTTGTCATTCCCGGCCATTGTTGCAAAGCAGCAAGTCCCTGGTGGCAGAGGGTCCTCGTCAGCACTGCGAGAAGCCCTCTGCCGCAGGGCCCGAGGCCCTCCTGCATGAGCTGCCCTCCACCAGGAGAGGTGGCTCGCAACCACGGGAGCAGTACTGGGAGTTGCAGGGCTTCTCCTTTCCTGTGCAAAAACAAAGGCCATGCAGGGAGCAGTGCGGTCAGTCCAGCTGGCAGCAGGCACCAGCACTCTTTATTTGGCAGGTCACTCTTTGGAAGGTGCTCCTCACACCCCTTGCTGACAGCTCTCACACTGCAAAGGGGACAGCGCCATGAGCAGAGGTGGGAGCTTCTACTCCAGTGTCCCTGGTACTGGTGCCGGCGCCTGCTCCAGCTTTTGGTATTGGTGCTGATGGCTACGGCCTCTGCAGCTGGAAGCTGCAGGGCCGCTTGCGGTTTCCTGGCGTGGACGGCATGCCCTGGGCCTTCTCACAGTTGTCCAAGAGCCTCGTCTTCTCCCCTTTCCTGCAGGATCCAAAAGAAAGGCCATCAGTTTGGGTGGGGAAGAAGGGACAGAATTGTCCCAAGGCCTCACTCAGGCCCTTAGCTGTAGGATGTGTTGTTACAACCCATGCAGACGCACACCATCAGACACAGCCCCCTTGGCCCTTTGCACCCACAGCCTTCCCCTCCGGACCTGTGTCTTGGAAAGGCCTGGGGATGCCGAGAGGCCCCTGGGAGTGGCATCGCACCCAGCTCCTTCCCGTGTCAAGAAGAAGGGGAGGACGACAAGCCGAAAGAACCCCAGAAGACAGTGCAGGGACTCCAGGGCCTCTAGGGCTATTCCCAGGCCTCGGTGGGGCTCGTGCACACTTACTCTGTCTGAGGTCTCCTGGGAAGCTGTGCCTTTTCCTTATGCCCATCTGATGTCTTGTGGCTCGCAGGGCTTTTGCCATTGACATGCAACATCCTCTCCTTCAGCTTCTCATCGTATTCTTTTCTCAAGAGGAAGGAAGGATGTTGGTCACCCTCCAGGAGGTGGTAGACAGGGTTCTGCAAAACCAGAAGTGTCTCCCAAAGACCTGCTGCAAGGAGCTGAGGCTGACCCTCCTAGTACAGTCCTGCAGGAAATGGATCTGAGCAGCAGCGGGCAACCCTCTGCGTGTTACTGTTTTGTTTTGTTTTGTTTTGTTTTGTTTTGTTTTGTTTTATTTTGTTTTATTTTATTTTATTTTATTTTATTTTATTTTATTTTATTTTATTTTATTTTATTTTATTTTATTTTATTTTATTTTATTTTATTTTATTTTATTTTATTTTATTTTATTTTATTTTATTTTTACCATATGCTGTGTTTATTCTAGTTTGCCCTGTCCTTTGCAACACCGGTCCCATCTTCTCTGAATTTCCCCTGATGTCGCACTTGTGTTTATGCTGTTAGTTTTCAGGAGGACTCATTTGGGACTTCACTTCCTTCTGTGAGGCTTGGTTAAGCTCTGAATTACACACTTGTTGAATACTAATAGCAGTGTGGTAGCAGCAGAGCATTTGTGCAGCTCAGTACTCAACTCTCTTTCTGCAGGGCTGCACTTCAGCCATCAGTCCCCCTGTCTATATCCATGCAGTGGGTTTACATGCAAGGTTTTGGGAGCAGCGGGCCTTAGGAGTGGTTTCTGTGAGAAGGATCTAGAAGCTGCCCCATGTTTGCTAAGAGCCCCACTGTTGACCAGAGCCAAGCCAATTTATGATGTTGTTTTGTGCCTGTATAGGTGAGAGCATATTTAAGACAGGAGAGAGAAAAATGCTGCACCACACAGCAGCTGGGAGAGGAGTGAGGAACAGCCTTGCCTGCACCAAGGTCAGTGAAGGAGGGGGATAGGTGCTCCAGGTGCCAGAGCAGAAGTCTCCTGCGGCCTGTGGTGAGGACCATGGTGGAGCAGGATTTCCCCCTACAGCCCATGGAGTACCACTGTGGAGCAGGGTTCCACACTACAGTCCATGGAGGAAACCGGGGTGGAGCAGTTGGACCTGCACCGATGGAGGCTGCAGCCTGTGGAAGACATTCTGGTCCGAGAAGAGATTCCGGGCTGGACCTGTAGCCTGTGTAGAGGAGACCACACAGGAGCAGGTGACCTGACAGGAGCTGCTGCCCGTGGGGAACCCAGGCTGGAGCAGTTTGCTCCTGAGGGATGGACCCCGTGGTACGGACCCATATCTGGAGCAGTTCTGAAAGAGCTGCTGCCTGTGGGAAGCCCATGCCGGATCAGTTCATGAAGGACTGCATCCCATGGGAGGGACCCCACAGCACAGGGGACGAGAGTGACCGAGAAGGAGCAGCAGAGAAGTGCTATAGACTGACCATAACCCCCATTCCCCTGTTCCCCTGCACCGCTCGGGGGGAGGAGGTGGAAGAGGGCGGATGAGGGGCGGAAGGTGCTTTTGGTTTCTTTCCTCTGTTTCTCACTTCTCTAGCTTGTTAGTAATAGGTAATAAACCTTACTACCTCCCTATTCTGAGTCTGTTTTTCCCATCACGATAATTACTGTGTGATCTCCTTGTTCATATCTCAACCCTTGAGTCCTTTTCATCGTATTTTCTCCGTGTTCCTCTTTGAGGAGGGGGAATGAGATAGCGGTTGTGCTGGAGCTCGGCTGCCCACCCAAGTAAAACCACCATAATCCAATGCCCTCTTCTTGTCTTCCAAGCCAGTCCTTTCATTATATAATTTTAAGAGGTTTATCAAGCATGACTTCCTCCTGGTGAATCCGAGAAGGCTGGGGGTGCTCAGGGAGGTGGGAGGGGACACGGCCAGGACATCTGACCCCGACTGGTCAAAGGGATGTCCCATAGCATGTGGTGTCATGTGGGACAATAACGCTGGGGGGGTTGGTGGGAGAGGCCACTATTGCTCAGGGACAAGGTGGGCCTCAGTTGGCTTGTGGTGACCAGCTGCATTGCGCATCACCTGCTTCTCTTATTCTTGTTATTGTTTTCTTCTTATTATTATTTTTTAAACATATGAATCAGCAGAATCTTGAAGTTATAATGTACTTATACATCCATCCATCATTGTTATGTACATTACTGAGCTGTTTGGGTTTCAAACAATAAAGTTTCAAACATCCTAATAGCAGAGGTACTCCAGCCCTTTGATCATCCTTGTGGACCTCCTCTGGGTTTGTTCTAATACATCCATGTCCTTCCTGTGCTGGGTAGAGGCCCCAGAGCTGAACGCAGCACTCCTGGTGGGGTCTCATGAGATCAGAGCAGAGGGGAACAATCACCTCCCTCTCCCTGATGGCCACGCTGCTTTTGATGCAACCCAGGATATAGATGGCTTTCTGAGCTACAATCACACATTGCTGACAATGTCGACCTTCGTGTCAACCAACGCCCCCAGGTCCTTCTCCTCAGAGCTGCTCTCAATCCATTTTTCTCCCAGCCTTTATTTGTGCTGGGGATTGCAGGACCTTGCACTTGGACTGGTTGAACTCCATGAGGTTCACAAAAACTCAATTCTCAGGTCTGCCTGGGTCCTTCTGGAGAAGGACCTTCCCTCCAGCCTGTCTACGGTGCCACACAGCTTCGTGTCATCATCAAACTTGCTGATTGTGCACTCAGTCCCACTGTCCATGTCACCGACAAAGATGTTGAACAGTACCAATCCAAATACTGATCCCTGAGGAATACCAGTCATTACTGATCTCCACCTGGATATTAAGCTGTTGACCACAATTCTTTGAGTGCAACCATCTAGCCAATTCCTTACCCACCAAGTGGTCCATCTGTCAAATCAAGGTCCATCTGTCAAATCTCTCAAATTTAGAGACAAAGATATCATGAGGGACATGGTATGGGCCAATTTCCTCAGGACCTGGATCCATCTTATCAGGCCCCATGGACTTGTGCACCCTTCCGGTTCCTTAGCTTGTCTTGAACCTGACCTCCTACAGTGGGAGATTAATTATCTCACCCAGTACTGGATGGCTCTGGATGGTGAAGATGCTAGCTTTGAAGCACAGCAGAGACTCATAGTGATGTTCTGGCCACTGAACGTATCACAGTACTGGCTCAACAGTGGGAAATAAATGAGGGAGCTTTTCCTAATCTTATAGATTTTACAGCCTGGAATCCAAATGAGCTCAGAAAGCCAAAACAGTTTTGGTAAGGCTTATGCAAAAGGCTACGTCTGATTCACATCACCCAAGGGAGCTATTTCTTTGGAATATGGCCTGACTGCAGTCAGCACTGCCTCACTGCTCTCTGCTCCACGTGGAGAGACAATCTCAACCCAAAGTACACAATGTGTATTGTCATCTGTTTCCTCTAAGGCCATATCATGATAGTGATGAACAAATGGAACTAGCTGAAATAAATATCCCCCACATCAGTAAGGCTCTTTTTAAAGGCCTACGTACAGTACCCAAGCAGGTATCTAATTCTAAGTCCTAAACTTACCTAAGGATGCCATGGATGCTCTGGATCCCACAGTTACTGTGCCATACTCTGAAAGAGAAGCTGGGGAGACTTAAAGACAACTTATGTGCTCAATTGAGATATTAGAAAAGCTTCTGTGGTCTGTATTATGCTGGTTTCAGAAAAGATGATCGGCTCATAAAGCTCATTTCTGGGCTTCAGGACAAAAAACACCCCTGTGAGGTCCTTTAAGTATAGGTTTAGAAGTTTCTGTTGTTGCAACACACAGTTCATCTGATGTGGATCACTGGCTTTTTTTATTTTTAAATCAAATATATTTCTGTGTCTTCTGCCTGGAGTAGCCATGGTAAGGTGACTGAAGAAAATTACCGTGAACCAGGCATAGTCCCATGCATACAACATTGTAACTTGTATCTCCAAATTTTAGCTGCATCTTAAAGATACATTTCTCTCCGGGGGGATTCATTCATATCTTAACTGTAGTTAATGTAGGCATGTTTTTTCTAAGGCAGACGGGGAAGAAGGGAATAAGAGAGGAAGAAAGGAGGAAGGGAGAGGATGTGAGGGAGGGGATGTTTCTTTATCCCACAAGTGTTTTAAAAAGCACGCAGCAGAGAAATGTCTAAAGGCAAACTCAAAGAAAAGGAAGGAAAGGAAAGGAAAGGAAAGGAAAGGAAAGGAAAGGAAAGGAAAGGAAAAGGAAAGGAAAGGAAAGGAAAGGAAAGGAAAGGAAAGGAAAGGAAAGGAAAGGAAAGGAAAGGAAAGGAAAGGAAAGGAAAGGAAAGAAAGGAAAGGAAAGGAAAAGGAAAGGAAAGGAAAGGAAAGGAAAGGAAAAGGAAAGGAAAGGAAAGGGAAAAGGAAAGGAAAGGAAGGAAAGGAAAAGGAAAAGGAAAGAAAAGAAAAGAAAAGAAAAGAAAAGAAAAAGAAAAGAAAAGAAAAGAAAAGAAAAGAAAAGAAAAGAAAAGAAAAAGAAAAGAAAAGAAAAAGAAAAAGAAAAGAAAAGAAAAGAAAAAGAAAAGAAAAGAAAAGAAAAGAAAGACAAATGCTGCAGTATATTGTCCCACCAAATCCATTTTGTCTTACATAATATTGTGAGTATGAATAACAATTGGGAAGGATAGCTTCAGAGATAAAGTGTGTTTGCAATAAAAACTGCTCATGTTTACCAGAAAACTGTAAATTTCATCTCATTAATGAACTCTGGAAAACCACCATGCAGGGTACCACTTATAGCTACAGAAATCAGTTTAGCAGTGAGAACTTCTGTTTACTCATGGTGCAGCAACATCACAATGTGACAGTAACCACACTAGTTGTAAATCCAGTGGTGGAAAATGAGGAAACAGTGTGGACAAATTCCAGAAGCTTGGGACAAAATATCTTAAAAAAAAGAAAACATATCAGAGACATACAAGAAGTGCTTACATGAATTAAATGCCTACATGGATTGGAGATATATTTAAACAGTCCAACCTCTGACCTAACACTAACCCTTCCTCCACTAAACCATATCACTAAGCTCTACATTTAAACGCCTTTTAAAGACGTCCAGGGATGGTGACTCCACCACTTCCCTGGGCAGCCTGTTCCAATGTCTAACAACTCTTTTGGTAAAGAATTTCTTCCTAATATCCAACCTAAACCTCCCCTGGCGCAACTTTAGCCCATTCCCCCTTGTCCTGTCGCCAGGCACTTGGGAGAATAGACCAACCTCCACCTTGCTACAGTCTCCTTTAAGGTACCTATAGAGAGCAATAAGGTCACCCTTGAGCCTCCTCTTTTCCAGATTGAACAAGCCCAGCTCCCTCAGCCACTTCTTGTAAGACTTGTTCTCCAGACCTTCAACAGCTTTGTTGCCCTTTTCTGGACTTGCTCGAGCACCTCCATGTCCTTCTTGTAGCGAGGGGCCCAAAATTGAACACAGTACTCGAGGTGTGGCCTCACCAGAGCCGAGTACAGGGGGACGATCACTTCCCTAGCCCTGCTGGCCACGCTGCTTCTGATACAAGCCAGGATGCTGTTGGCCTTCTTGGCCACCTGAGCATACTGCTGGCTCATATTCAGCCGACTGTCAACCATCACTCCCAGGTCCTTCTCTGCCAGGCAGCTTTTCAACCACTCCTCTCCCAGCCTGTAGCTCTGCTTGGGGTTGTTGTGCCCCAGGTGCAGGACCCGGCACTTGGCCTTGGTGAACTTCATACAGTTGACCTCAGCCCATCGGTCCAGCCTATTCAGATCCTCCTGCAGAGCTTTCCTACCCTCAAGCAGATCGACACACGCACCTAACTTGGTGTCATCTGCAAACTTACTGAGGGTGCACTCGATCCCCTCATCCAGATCATCGATAAAGATATTAAAGAGAACTGGCCCTAGTGCTGAGCCCTAGGGGACTCCACTAGTGATGGGCCTCCAACTGCATTTAACTCCATCCACCACGACGCTTTGTGCCAGGCTACCCAGCCAGTTTCTTGTTGCAGGAAGAACGGCCGAAGTCATGACATACCCCAATACGATCAGATCATGCTCTCTCTTTATTACCCGAATAGCCTGATTCTTATGCCAATCTAGTAGGGGCGTACAGCATCTAACACAAGATTATTGGTCAAAAGCACTCAGACAAACAACTACAAGAAAACAACCCCACCTACAAGAAAACAACCCCCTTGTGATAGCAGTCACGTAGACCTTGTCCTTGAAGAAAGTGCCAGCTGCTTGCAACAATATTTTTAATTCCTCAACTGGGGGATAGAAGAGCATTGTTATGGCAACTCCTCGTAGGCGTCCTGGTAGCTTGCTTTGCTCAGCTGCAGCAAGTCATGGCCTCCTTGCTCTTTCCAAAATTCCTCAACAGTTTCTAACCCAACAAAGCGTACGCTAGTCCAAGCCAAGAGCAGACAGTTTCTTAAGGAGAATGCTGTGGGAAATGGTGTCAAAAGCCTTACTGAAGCCTTTCCCCCATCCACCAAGCGCGTCACTTTGTCATAGAAGGTGATCAGGTTCATCAGTCAGGACCTGCCTCTCATAAACCCATGCTGACTGGGCCTGATCGCCTGGTTGTCCTGCAAGTGCTGTGTGATGACACTCAAGATAATCTGCTCCTTGAGCTTCCCTGGCACTGAGGTCAAACTGACAGGCTTATAGTTTCCCAGGATTTACCTTCTTGTAGATGGGCGTCATGTTTTCTAGCCGCCAGTCAACTGGGACCTCCCCTCATAGCCAGGACTGCCAATAAATGATGGAAAGCAGCTTGGCCAGCTCTTCCACCAGTTCTCTCAGTACCCTCGGGTGGATCCCATATGGCCCAATCGACTTGCACACATCCAAGTGCTGTAGCAGGTCACCGAACATTTCCTGGTGGATTATGAGGGCCACATTCTGCTCCCCATCCCCTTCTACCAGCTCAGGGTACTGGGTATCCAGAGAAGAACTGGTATTGCCGCTAAAGACTGAGGCAAAGAAGGCATTAAGCACCTCAGCCTTTTCCTCATCTCTCGTCACAAAGTTTCCCCCCACATTCAGTAAAGGATGGAGATTCTCCTGAGTCCTTCTTTTTCTGTTATTGTATTTATAAAAACATTTTCTGTTATCCTTAACAGCAGTAGCCAGATTGAGCTCCCGATGAGCTTTGGCCTTTCTAATTTTGTCCCTACACATCCTTACAACATCCTTATAATCCTTCTGCGTGGCCCACCCTCTTTTCCAAAGATCATAAACCCTCTAAGCTCTACCCCCAACTCTCTGTTCAGCCAGGCTGGTGGTCTTCTATGCCAGCTTGTCTTTGGGCACATGGGGACAGACCGCTCCTGAGCCATTAAGATTTCCTTCTTGAGGAGTGCCTAGCCTTCCTGGACTCCTCTGCCTTTCAGAGCTGCCTCCTAAGGGACTCTACCAACCAGTGTCCTCAATAGCTCAAAGTCAGCCCTCTGGAAGTCCAAGACAGCAGTGTTAGTGGTCCCCCTCCTGACTTCGCCAAGAATAGAGAACTCTACCATTTCGTGGTCACTCTGCCCAAGACAGCTCCCAAACACCACATGTCCCACCAGTCCTTCTCTCTTTGTGAACAGAAGGTCCAGTGGGGTGTCTCCCTTGGTAGGCTCACTAACCAGCTGTGTCAGGAAGTTATCTTCCACACTCTCCAGAAGCCTCCTAGACTGCTACCTCTGAGCTGTATTGTACTTCCAGGATATGTCTGGGAAGTTGAAGTCCCCCACAAGGAGAAGAGCTGACGATTTCACAACTTTTGCCAGCTGCCTGTAGAATTCCTCATCCGTCTCCTCAACCTGGTTTGGCGGTCTGTAACAGACCCCCACCAGGATGCTTGCCTTCTTGGCCTTCCCGCTGATGCTAACCCACAGGGACTCAACCTTATCATTCCCAGTCTCAAGTTCCAAAACATCAAAACACTCTCTAATACAGAGAGCTATGCCACCACCCCTTCTGTGCTGCCTGTTCATTCTGAACAGCCTATAGCCAGTCATTGCAGCACTGCAGTCATGGGAGTGGTCCCACCACGTCTCAGTGATGGCAACCAAGTCATAGCCTGCCTGCTGCATGATTCCAAGACCTCCTGTTTGTTGCCCATGCTGCGTGCATTAGTGTAGATGTACTTCAGCTGGGCCATTGCCTGCTCCCCCAGCTCGGACATTGTTCCCCCTGGCACACCTCCAGCAAACCTTATTTCATCCCCATCTGCTTCCTACCTAGCTTAAAGCCCTCTCAATGAACCCTGCCAGCTCTTGCGCTAGTGTCTGTTTTCCCCTTGCAGGTGGGACCCATCTGCAGCCATCAGGCCGGGTGCCAAGTAAAGCGCCCCATGGTCAAAAAAACACAAAATTTCTGCACCAGCCTCTGAGCCACCTGTTTATCAGGTAGGCTTTCCGGGTCCTTTCTATACCCCTCCCTGCCATTGTAGGGATGGAGGAAAGCATGACCTGTACTCCCATTCCATCTACTAATCGTTCCAGTCCCCTAAAGTGCCATTTGATAGCCTTCAGGCTTCTCTCCTCAATATCATCTCTGCCAGAGTGGACTATCAAAAGAGGATAATAGTCAGAGGGGTGAACCAGGTTGGGAAGGTTTCTGGCAATGTCCCTGACCCAGGCCACAGGGAGGCAGCAGACTTCTCTACGGGTAGGGTCATGTCAACAAATAGGGCCCTCTGTTCCCCTGAGAAGTGAGTCACCTACAACAATCACCCTTCCTTCTTTCTTCGTGGAGGCAGTCCTGAAGCGTGGAGTTGCCTTCCTTGCCCTAGGCATCCTCCTGGGTAGACTGTTCACCTCGTCCTCACCCATCAGTCTCTCAAGCTCCAGGGCCTCAAACCTGTTGTGTAAGGGCACCTGGGAAGGCAGGGCCAGTAGGGAAGGGGGTTGCCTGCGATGTCTAGCAGGGACCTCTTTCCATTCCTCCTCAACTCCTAGGTCCGCTCCCTCTGCTCAGCAGGTCAGCGGGTCCGCCACTCTTTGGGGTGTCTCACCCCGGTGCCTTTCCTTCAGGCATGGCAGGGAGTTGCTATCTCCCGCTCACACTCCTGATATTCTTTGAAGACATGATCCATTCACCATGAGAAGCATTTTGAGCATGTTGCAAGTGCCAGCCACCTCCAGCATGCAGACAGTAAAGAAGATCACGGCGACCACTTTTATTTGCATGGTAAGAATGCCAATACCGTTGAAGAAGAATTCCACATCCTGTTTGTCCAAGAGGCCACCAGTGAAGAGAAGCAGGGTCTCGCGGATGCACTGCTCTACTATTTGGGGTCAGAAGTGGATGTCTGTCCTGGTTTCAGTTAGAACAGAATTAATTTTCTTCCTAGTAGCTGGTGGAATGCTGTGTTTTGGCTTAGGATGAGAAGAGTGCTGATAACACCCCGATGTTTTAATTGTTGCAGAGCAGTGCTTATACCAAGCCAAGGACACCTCAGCCTTTTGCTCTGTCCTGCAACAGGCAGGCTGGGGGTGCAGTAAGAGCTGGGAGGGGACAGACCCAGGACAGCTGACCCAAACTAGCCAAAGGGGTATTCCATACCATCTGACGTCATGCTAAACAATATATAGGGGTGGCTAGCCGGGGGAGGGGGCTGGACTGCTCGGGGTTAAGCTGGGCATCGGTCAGCGGGTGGTGAGCAATTGCATTGTGCATCACTTGTTTGTACATATTAGTAGTAGTAGTACTATTATTATCATTGTATTATTATTATTATTATTATTATTATTATTATTATTATTATTATTATTATTATTTTCCTGTCTTATTAAACTGTCTTTATCTCAACTCACGGGCTTCACTTTCCATTTCTCTCCCCCGTCCCAGAGAGGGAGGGGGGAGGGTGAGCGAACGGCTGCGTGGTGTTTAGCTGCCAGCCGGGTTAAACCACGACAGTCTTTTTGGCGCCCAACGTGGGGCTCGAAAGGTTGAGATAACGGCAGATCTGACCAGAGTGTGTTAAACTAAAATTGGTATAAGTATTAGACCTGCTTAATAGTCACTTGTCATAATGCTGATTGCTTTAATCTCAACTGTGGTGCGCCTGTTTTCCAAATTGAGTATTATAGCACGTTATTTTCTGTATGTGCTCTCTGTCATGTTGTTTATCCTCTCCGGGCCCTGGTTTCAGACCATTATGGTACTGTGTGTTGTATCAGTGGCTTATGAGATGATGAAATATCTGGCCATGACTCTAACCTGGTATTTGTACTCAGTAACATCTTCGATTCTATACTTTGGAAACTGTATTTTGGAAACTATTAGCAATTATATCTGTTGCCTTTTTTCATTAGGGAGTCAATCTGTGGAGGGGAAAGGGGAAGATAATTTTTCTTACTTGATCACTCTCCCTTTCTCCTTCACCACCCCTGTATCCTCCTTGATCACTCTCCCTTCCTCCTTCACCACCCTCTTATCCTCCGAGTTTATTACAATAGCTCTCCAAGATATTGAATATCCTTGGGATACTCAGACCAGCATAGTCTTGTTGTTCTGCCTCCTGAATGCACTTCAGGTTCTGCTTAAAGTTAAACAACTACTTAGGAAGCTCATCCGGAGATCTGCCCGGAGGCAGTATAGTTGTGGGTGGCAGGGAGTATGGGAGGATATGGGCAGGCATCTAGAGCAGTTGGCACCCCCAGTGTTTTGGAAATTCACCCCTGAACAACTGCAAAATCCTCAAAAACTGGCAGAATGCTTGAAAAAAAGGTGTCGCGATTCTGGCAGTTCCAAAGTAACACAAATCATTGTAACATGCTGGGGCCTGGCTCATGCCTATCGAGCTGCCATGGATACTGCTATCAACTTAGTGACAGACCCTGCGGCCACTCCAAGTCCCGTGACAGATCCAACGGTCACTGTGACCCCTACGGTGGACTCTGCAGCTGCTCCAGTCCCAGCTTCTGCAGATGCTCTAATCCCAGCTCCTGCAGCCACTGCGGATCCAGTTCCTGATGCCGCTCCAGTCCCAGCTCCTGCAGCCGCTCCAGTCCCAGTTCCTGCAGCCGCTCCAGTCCCAGCTCCTGCAGCTGCTCCAGTCCCAGCTCCTGCAGATGCTCCAGTCCCAGCTCCTGCAGCCGCTCCAGTCCCAGTTCCTGCAGCCGCTCCAGTCCCAGCTCCTGCAGCTGCTCCAGTCCCAGCTCCTGCAGATGCTCCAGTCCCAGCTCCTGCAGCCGCTCCAGTCCCAGCTCCTGCAGCCGCTCCAGCTCCGGTTCCTGCAGCCGCTCCAGCCCCGGTTCCTGCAGCTGCTCCAGTCCCAGCTCCTACAGCTGCTCCAGTTCCAGTTCCTGCAGCCGCTCCAGTCCCAGCTCCTGCAGCTGCTCCAGCTCCGTTTCCTGCAGCTGCTCCTGTTCAAGCTCCTGCAGCCGCACCAGTTCCAGCTCCTGCAGCTGCTCCAGCTCCAGTTCCTGCAGCTGCTCCAGTTCAAGCTCCTGCAGCCGCACCAGTTCCAGCTCCTGCAGCTGCTCCAGCTCCGGTTCCTGCAGCTGCTCCAACTCCTGCAGCCACTCCAGCTCCTGTGGCTGGGTCAGAGAAACGAGCTGTAGCAGTGCAAGTTGACCCTGCAGAGGGTATTCCAACCTCTGTGGCAGACCCTATAACAAGGTCAGAGAAACGAGCTGTAGCAGTGCAAGCTGCCCCTGTAGAGAAGGTGAAAAAATGGTATAGAGATTCAGGTCGTTTAGAACGCAGAGAATCTTCTGCCAAATCTAGGTATAGAGACGACAGAGACGACGACGACGCTGGGCCATCAAGGGTTCAGGAGGAAGATGATGGGGATGCCGAAAAATCAACAGTAACTACCCGAAGCCTAAACGAGCGTGAGTTACGAGATGTGCAAAAAGATTTTGGTCGCTGTATAGGTGAGCAGCTTGTCACCTGGCTGCTCCGATGCTGGGACTCTGGAGCCAATTGTGTGGAATTAGACGGCAGGGAAGCCAAGCGACTGGGATCCCTTGCTAGAGACGCAGGCATTGACAAAGCAATTGCAGATGGAGCACAATCTCACAGCCTCTGGAGGCGTCTCCTCTCAGCTGTGAGGGAAAGGTATCCCTTCAAGGAAGAACTTTTATGTCTACCAGGCAAGTGGACCACTATGGAGAAGGAAATCCAGTACCTGAGGGAATTAGCCCTACAGGAAGTGATTTATAAGGATCCAGACCTCAGACAAACATCCAAAGATCCAGATGAAGTCAGGTGTACACGACCCATGTGGCGGAAGTTTGTACGGAGTGCACCATCATCATATGCCAGCTCATTGGCAATAATGGCCTGGAAAGAGGATGAGGAACCCACAGTGGATGAAGTGGCTAAACAACTCCGGCAGTACGAAGAAAGTCTCTCCTCTTCCTTACAGGCCTGCGTCTCAGCTGTGGAGAAACTTTCTGAAGAGTTCCACCAACTTAAAGAGAATCTATCTTCATCCCCACCTGAACCAACCAGTGTCCACCGACCAAAAGAGAACACTTGGGAGAAACTTTCTGAAAAGGTTCACCAACTTGAAGAGAGATTATTCTCCTCCGTACCTGTACAGAGCAGTGTCTCAGCTATCAGGGGTAGGCGTTCATCCACACAAGGAAGACGATATGGTGGGTACTCACCCCGTGCCACCCTGTGGTTTTACTTACGAGACCATGGAGAGGACATGAGAAAATGGGATGGAAAATCTACCGCGACCCTAGAGGCACGGGTACGTGAGTTGCAAAAGAAAACAATCAGGAAAAAGGGGTTCTCTGAAAAGTTTGCTGCTCCAACTTCCAGCAGACAGTCCTTCAAACACAGAAACGAAGAAGATTCTGACCAGGATTAGGGAGGCCCTGCCTCCAGCCAGGGGGAGGAAAGGGATAATCGAGTTTATTGGACTGTGTGGATTTGATGGCCTGGCACATCAGACACAGAGAAGTATAAGGCTTTAGTAGACACCGTTGCACAATGTACTATAATGCCATCGAGCTATAAAGGACCAGAGCCCATCTATATTTGTGGAGTGACAGGGGGATCTCAGCAGTTGACTGTATTGGAGGCTGAAGTGAGTCTGACTGGGAATGAGTGGGAAAAGCACTGTATTGTGACTGGCCCAGATGCTCCATGTATCCTTGGCATAGACTATCTTAGAAGAGGATATTGCAAGGACCCAAAAGGGTTCCGGTGGGCTTTTGGTATAGCTGCCTTAGAGACAGAGGGCATTAAACAATTATCTACCTTGCCTGGTCTCTCAGAGGACCCCTCTGTTGTGGGGTTGCTGAGGGTCGAAGAACAGCAAGTGCCAATCGCTACCACAACTGTGCACCGACGGCAATATCGCACTAACCGGGACTCCCTGATTCCCATCCATAAGCTAATTCGTCAATTGGAGAGCCAAGGAGTGATCAGCAAGACTCATTCACCTTTCAATAGTCCCATATGGCCAGGGCGAAAGTCTAATGGCGAGTGGAGACTAACAGTGGACTATCGTGGCCTGAACGAAGTGACGCCACCACTGAGTGCTGCAGTGCCAGACATGCTGGAACTTCAGTACGAACTTGAATCGAAGGCAGCCAAGTGGTACGCCACAATTGATATCGCTAATGCATTTTTCTCCATCCCTCTAGCAGCAGAGTGCAGGCCACAGTTTGCTTTCACTTGGAGGGGAGTCCAATATACTTGGAATCGGCTGCCCCAGGGGTGGAAACACAGCCCTACCATTTGCCATGGACCGATCCAGTCTGCGCTAGAGCAGGGGGAAGCTCCTGAACACCTGCAGTACATCGATGACATTATTGTGTGGGGTGACACAGCAGAGGAAGTTTTCGAGAAAGGGAAGAAAATAGTCCAAATCCTTCTGAAAGCCAGTTTTGCCATAAAACAAAATAAAGTCAAAGGACCTGCACGAGAGATCCAGTTTTTAGGAATAAAATGGCAAGATGGACGTCGTCAAATCCCAATGGATGTGATCAACAAAATAACAGCTATGTCTCCACCAACTAACAAAAAAGAAACACAGACTTTCCTCGGTGTTGTGGGGTTTTGGAGAATGCACATCCCAAATTACAGTCTGATTGTAAACCCGCTCTACCAAGTAACCCGTAAGAAGAATGAGTTTGAATGGGGCCCTGAGCAACGACAAGCCTTTGAACAAATCAAGCAGGAAATAGTCCATGCAGTAGCCCTTGGGCCAGTTCGAACAGGACCAGATGTAAAGAATGTGCTCTACACTGCAGCTGGGGAGAACGGCCCCACCTGGAGCCTCTGGCAGAAAGAACCTGGGGAAACTCGAGGTCGGCCCCTGGGGTTTTGGAGTCGGGGATACAGAGGATCTGAGGCCCGCTATACTCCAACTGAAAAGGAGATATTGGCAGCATATGAAGGAGTTCGATCTGCTTCGGAGGTGGTCGGTACTGAAGCGCAGCTCCTCCTAGCACCCCGATTGCCAGTACTAGGCTGGATGTTCAAGGGAAGGGTCTCTTCTACGCATCATGCAACTGATGCTACGTGGAGCAAGTGGGTTGCACTGATTACTCAGCGGGCTTGAATAGGAAACCCCAGTCGCCCAGGAATATTGGAAGTGATTATGGACTGGCCAGAAGGCAAATACTTTGGGATATCATCAGAGGAGGATGTGGGTCGTGCTGAAGAAGCCCCACTGTACAACCAGTTACCAGAGAATGAAAAGAAATATGCCCTGTTCACTGATGGGTCCTGTCGTATTGTGGGGAAGCATCGGAGATGGAAGGCTGCTGTATGGAGCCCTACACGACGAGTTGCAGAAGCTGCTGAGGGAGAAGGTGAATCGAGTCAGTTTGCAGAAGTGAAAGCCATTCAGCTGGCTTTAGACATTGCTGAACGAGATAAATGGCCAGTTCTCTATCTCTACACCGATTCATGGATGGTAGCAAATGCCCTGTGGGGATGGTTACAGCACTGGAAGCAAAACAACTGGCAGCGTAGGGGCAAACCCATCTGGGCTGCTGCTTTGTGGCAAGACATTGCTGCTCGGGTAGAGAACCTGGCTGTGAAAGTACGTCACGTAGATGCTCATGTGCCCAAGAATCGGGCTACTGAAGAACATCAAAACAACCAGCAGGTGGATCAGGCTGCTAAGATTGAAGTAGCTCAGGTGGACCTGGATTGGCAGCATAAAGGTGAATTATTTATAGCCCGATGGGCCCATGACACCTCAGGCCATCAAGGTAGAGATGCAACATACAGATGGGCTCGTGATCGAGGGGTGGACCTGACCATGGACGCTATAGCACAGGTTATTCATGACTGTGAAACATGTGCTGCAATCAAGCAAGCCAAACGGTCAAAGCCTCTTTGGTATGGAGGACGATGGCTGAAATATAAATATGGAGAGGCCTGGCAGATTGATTACATCACACTCCCTCAAACTCGCAATGGCAAGCGCCACGTACTTACAATGGTGGAAGCAACCACCGGATGGCTGGAAACATATCCTGTGCCTCATGCCACCGCTCGGAACACTATCCTGGGCCTTGAAAAGCAAGTCCTATGGCGACATGGTACCCCAGAAAGAATAGAGTCAGACAATGGAACTCATTTCCGAAACAACCTTATAGACACTTGGGCCAAAGAACATGGCATTGAGTGGGTGTATCACATCCCCTATCATGCACCAGCCTCCGGGAAAGTTGAACGATACAACGGACTGTTAAAGACTACATTGAACGCAATGGGCGCTGGGACATTCAAAAACTGGGATACGCATTTGGCAAAGGCCACCTGGCTAGTCAATACTAGGGGATCGGCCAACCGAGCTGGACCTGCCCAATCAAACCTGTTACGTACTGTAGATGGGGATAAAGTTCCTGTAGTGCATGTAAGAAATATGCTGGGTAAAACAGTCTGGGCTACTCCTGCCTCAGGAAAAGGCAAACCTATTCGTGGAATTGTTTTCGCTCAGGGACCTGGATACACTTGGTGGGTGATGCAAAAGAACGGAGAGGTCCGGTGTGTACCTCAAGGAGATTTAATACTGGGTGAGAATAGCCCATGAACTGAATTGTACCATGTTAATTACTATATAATACTGTATGTTATCACTACTATGACTACTGTAGGTGACTAATTAGAATGTATGGAAAAGAGTGTAACCTGAGCATGACATAAATGGTATGGAATAAGGGGTGGATAGATGTCCTGGTTTCAGTTAGAACAGAATTAATTTTCTTCCTGGTAGCTGGTGGAATGCTGTGTTTTGGCTTAGGATGAGAAGAGTGCTGATAACATCCCTGATATAAAAATGTGTAACTAGATCATCTCAATTTATTCTCTCTCTTAGTCCCTTATTACAGCACATGTATGAAATTATAACATCTGTTAGGTTGATGGCCTGGAATGTAATACCAAAAGCCACCATGTGATTTTGCAAACTTCATGCTATTTAATAATAAGGACATTATTAAAACAGAGTGTAAATGAAAACTCTTCTAAACATTTCCAAATAATAGGCAAGGGAAAACACAATGAATTTCCTTTTCTTATATTAACCTTTGAACAGAATGTTTTGCTTTGAACATGAGCAAGAAAAACATCCCGAACTTCTTTTATCCTCAGAATCTCTAAACCAGAAGTTTAAACTATTGCAAATTAAAGAACTTCCATTTTGAAGTAGTTTCTTCTATTAGTTCCATCCACTCAATTGGACCCACAAGACTCTAAAAAGTTTCATTTTTTTCATGATATTAATATATGTTAATTATTTTCCTTGAGTCAGAGTCTTTTAGTTTATAATTTAAGGCAGAGTCTGCGAAGAAATACATTCCAAAATTATTCACTAGCAATGGTAAGTAGGAGAAACATTTTACCTGAAGTGAGTTTGAAATAGATGTAAAATGTTGGAACAACACTTTAAAAATACTTTTGGGTATAGACTGATAATTAGGGTTTTATCACCTCACAAGCTATTATGTTATAACCTTTGCAGCATTATTCTCATTTAAACCTGACTTCATATGTCCCTTTGTATTTAACGGCTATGTTGTACGAAAGCTGCCATCCTAGGAACTGCAAAAACATCTTTACAAAATGTCAAATGAATAGGAGGCAATGAAAAAAAAATACATTTTATAGGAAGAAAAAAATATATTTTTTTTTCAAATACTATAGGATCATAGAATTATTTGGGTTGAAAAGGCCCTTAAAATCATGAACGCCAACCATACAACCTAGCACTACTAAGTCCACCACTAAACCATGTCCCTAAGTGTTACATCCACATTTCTCTTAAATACAATGACAATCTAAATCTTGATAACAAGCTAAGGAAAGCTCATACTATCCTTATATTGCCTTGACTTGCCTTGACTTGCCTTTTGCTTTGTCTTAGCTTTTTCCATCTTCTGCCATGTACAGAAATGAGAATACACACAGCATCTCAAAGACAAATATTCTTTCTCCCCTATTTGTGTTCAGGTATTTGTGGACAGTAACCTTCTTGCTTTCTCTCCATTAGTATTAGTAACAGCCAACTAGTAAATATTTAACACACATTATCAGAAACAGCTTTTATATATTTGGATTCAGTGTTATATGATATTTGATATCTAAGAACAAAATAAAAACAAAACAAAAGCATTAAACTATTTCTTTCATTGTTAATCGTGAAGTTTTTGTCATATAATAATATTTTTACATGCTAATATTTACAGACATGAATGGATGCCAAAGTTCTCATTAAAAACCATTCTCTCACAGCAGGTTGGTGAGCTAGGTTCAAAGATACAAAACACTAAACATTTATTTAAATTCACTGGTTCCATTCCAGAATTTCAGTTCCATAAACACAGGGTATGTAGCTTCCAGCATTTCTTTGGTGCTCATGTCTAAACAGCAAATGTCCCAGTAAGAAAGAAGTAATGCTGCTTCACAGATTCTAACGTTTAGAGGAGCCTTGATTTCACTTCCATGTGAAAATGAAATATAGCATGTCTTTTATCATATATAGCAATATGTGATATTTAGCAATATTAATAATGAACTGTGCAATATTAATATTGCTGTTCTACGTTTGCAAATCAAATAAATGTAGGAACATTTAAACTATTTGTACATTTCCATTTGATTATAGAAAACAAATTTATAACAGAATATGAAAAAATGCTGATTTCCCGTGTGAAACATCACACTTTCTAACTAGAACTATCTATCTAACTAGTCTATCATCATTTGGTTGGATTAATAGTACTGTGTTTTGTTATTTCTTATTCCAATTTACTGAGAACATACCATCTCTCATAATGAGTATTTGATTGGTTGGGATAGGTATTGGGAGACCATTATATTTCCATGATTGCATTTAATGGTGACCACACAGGTGGATTTATAACAAATAAAGGGTCTACTGTGCCTGCATGCAAGGAAATACATACAAGTGGAAACTTCATTCAAGTTATTCAAAATATTGACATATCAGTCATGCACTACACATACATATTCCTGGGAGTGCTTTTTTAATTGCACCTTCCAAAGAACAAGGTCAAAGAAATCCTTATTTTCTTCCACTCCTCAACATGAGAAGTGTTGCTGAAACTATACAGTTCACAGGCAAAACACAGTGACTAAGCTATGACAGATTTTAGAAGGCTGCATGGCTGAAAAAAAAATATATTTATTTACCGTCCATAAGTCTTTGACTATGAAATATTTCCCAGATTTATTTTTTTTATGTTTGAAATTTCGTTTTTAATAAAATGCCAGTGTCTAAAATTGGATTTTGCTTAGCTGGAATCCTAAAAGTTTGAGTCCTACCCAAAAAGTTAGCACATGGCAAGTGTAGAAACATGTTATTTTCTATGAGTTGCACTGTTACATTAGACTATATTAAAGACAAATTAGAGGTGTTAGGCTGTATTGAATTTACTTCACTATATGACTCACTTCACTAATTGATGCTTCCCTAACCCATGATGCCAACAAAAGACATCATAGCCTTGGAGGAAATTGCCAACCAAAACTTGCATTCCTGTATTAATGTCCTCCATCATCACACTCTTTCTGAGAGGTATATTTTTTATTATTTTATTTTTATTAGAAAGCCTCAGATAAGTGTAGTTAGTAAAACTAGAATGACATGCTTAGGAAGTCAGTTACAAAGAGAACAGAGATTTACCACTAAATATGAATGAGATTTAGAAAGGAAAAAAGAATCCATGCCACAAACTTCACAAAAAGTTCCATGTCAGAACAGTTCCATGTCAGAACAGAATCCATGTCACAAATTTCACAAACAGTTCCCCCTGTACTCATCTCTGGTGAGGCTACACCTCGAGTACTGTGTTCAGTTTTGGGCCCCTCACTACAGGAAGGACATGGAGGTGCTTGTGCAAGTACAGAGAAGGGCAACAAAGCTGGTGAGGGGTCTGGAGAACTAGTCTTATGAGGAGCGGCTGAGGGAGCTGGGCTTGTTCAATCTGGAGAAGAGGAGGCTCAAGGGTGACCTTATTGCTCTCTACAGGTACATTTAAGGAGGCTGTAGCAAGGTGGGGGTTGGTCTATTCTTCCACTTTCCCAGTGATAGGATGAGGGGGAATAAGCTAAAGTTGCCAAGGGATATTTAGGTTGGTTATTAGGAAGAAACTTTTTACCGAAAGTGTTGTTAGGCATTGGAATGGGCTGCCCAGGGAAGTGGTTGAGTCACCATCCCTAGAGGTATTTCAGAGATGTTTAGATGTAGAGCTTGATGATATGATTTAGTGGAGGACTGTTAATGTTAGGTCAGAGGTTGGACTAGGTGATCTTGGAGGTCTCTTCCAACTTAGATGATTCTGTGATTCTGTGAAACCTTTAATATTTTGTTGAAGGATTTCTATAAAGCTTTTTGCAGTAGACATTAAAAAGCAATTTAGTCATCAGCAATGTTTTTAATTTAATCATTGGCAATTATAGAAGCTGATATGTATTCTGTGCCACAGGAAATGAAATAATGCATTCAGTCAGTAGTAAGATATTTAAGCATGTGCATCAAGGCACAGTTCACTCCTGTGAGAACAGAAATTCCATCTTCCATGTCAAGGGTTTGGTAGAAAGACTTTTAAGGCTAAATTACTGAACATGCTGAATTCATGAAATTACAGATAGTGCTTACAGTGTCTAAACAAGCATGTAAAAATACATCTTAAATGTAAATATTAATATCAAACACATGATGTACAAACCAAGAGGATGTCAGTTTGTTTGTGTTTTTTGTTTTTTCAACTGCCATTATGTTAAACATGGTGGAATCAGATCCTAGAATATTGGGTAGATATCCTGAAATCAGTGAACTAGATGAGAACACTCCATGGTTTATTCAACAAACAGCAAAAGCAACCTGTTTAGACAATTCTTCATGATTTGTTAGATAAATTATTTCTCTTGCTTGTGATAATTTTGAATAGCTTTTAGATGTAGTTAATTTTATATTCTGGAATCATTCCGCAATAATTCATATAAGTATTTAAAGAAGGTCATTAAATACAAAATTGTGTGATTTTAAAGTCATTACAAAAATGAACTTAATGTTTTCAGCAAAATTCCAGGCAATATATGGACTAAACAGTTAAACAAAATATTTTCAGTTTCACAAAATCACTAAAAACAAATGAACAAAACCCCAAAATGTTCTCTTTTTTATATTAAGGTAACTGTCAAATGGAGGACAATACTATGGGAACAATCCCCAGTGTAAGCAATTATTCTGTTACACCTTATGTCTTTTGTCCTTTTCCATCTTATATAATTTAAAAATGATCCCTGTAATAATTATAAGTTTGACAAAAACAGTGCAGTGTGATGCTTTGTCTTCCCTATCAGTATAATAATTGGGAAAAAAAAAAAAAAAGTCACATTGAAGACCAACATTGAGACAACATGCAAGATGTTTGTGAATCTCAGCCTCTCTTCTCTAGGTCTCCTTTGCTGCTACAGAAACCTGTTTTGAAAATATTTCAACTGATTTGTGACAGGTTGAAAGGTAACTTAGTGTTTTTCAAGGTTGAACATGCTGCTATGATTCAGTAAAACTCAAGTTTCGTTAATGACTATTATTAACTAGCTCTTTGCTAAGCTTTCAACACTGCCCTTCCTTGTAGTGAAAAGCATCAGGGTAAAGGCAAGCTCGATTAATCCATAACATATCAGTTTAGATGCTGATAATTTATTGCAAAGATGAGGGACATCTGTGTATTTGCATTGCAAAAGATAATTAAAAATAAAAATAAAAATCTGGGGGTGAAGGAAATGCATGAGAAAGTGAGATAAGAATGATCTTCCAACTGTTAGAGAGTATCTCAAGGCATCTTTGAATTCTGCTGTTTCTCAGTACACATGAAGCACTGATTAATTTGAACAGCTTGACAAAGGTAAAAAATGGTGAAAAAAAGTACTCTTAAACTTACAATTAAATAAAGGCTGTATTGTTCTTTTCATGGCATTTTGTCCTATGCATATTTGGAAGAGCAATCATACTGTGGTTTGTCAGGTTCACGGTAGCATGGGTAAGCAACACCTGCAAATCAACTATATCATTTCTAAAAGAATCACAGTCGTTAATAAATTAGTTTATTGGGAGCTAGGTAGCTTTGAATATTCATCTAGGAAAAATTACTTTAAGTTTCTGACTTAGAAGGAGCATGTTTGAAATAAAACAACAGACACCAACTGCATGAAAACAGCCATCGTGTTCTTTCTACTTGGACCTCAGTGGGTCATCATTAATAGCTTCAACTGAAAGATTTATACTTCTTATTTTCTGGTAAGATCTGCAAATTAAAACATATCCACTTAAAGTCTATCTGTGGTGTGGCAGGGACCACTGTGTTTCAAGAAACTAAACTTCCCAGGCAGTGACATGAAGGTTTTGTGCACAGTAACCCTCTTTATGTACTGACACTTTAAACTTCCTCAGTATAAAGTGCTCATTAGCTACTGCTGACCACCAGTAGCAAATTACTTATTATTGACTCCAAATGTAAGAAAAAGGTTTGCTTAACTCTTGAGATGTTGCCCTGAATGATTACAGAAGCATCTTATGAATCTTTGCCTTCTGTGTTCATATTAGCTTGCTTCAGAATGAAAAGTTATTATCAAAGATAAAAAAAAAAAAAATGGAATCTGAAATTGAGTGCTGGAGAGGAGAGGACAGGACAGGACAGGACAGGACAGGACACATATCAAGAGTGAAGATTGTGACTAATGGATTCAGCTTAAGAAGCTATGAGAAGAAAGATTTTTTTCCATAGGACATAAACAGGCGTATCAGTAGGATATGAAACATGCCTGTGTTTGAAAAATGATACCATGATATTTTGCTGAAGAGCTTTTAGGAGTTCCTCTGAATGAAAGGTGCCCAGTCTTCACTGTCATTTCATGTTGATCTTTAAAATGTTCTTGACTATCAAACCAAGTCTCAATGTTCCTCTGTCTTCCTACTTATGATGTTCTTGATGTTCTTTATCTGTGTTAATTTGTCCAATGTTCAAATTTCTTTTAATTTGTCAGAAATTATAAGTCAAGATCATTCTGGCTGCCACTGTCCTGAAGTCCTGTGCTCAGGAAAACAAATCCTTAGGTGCTGTCCTGTAATCAGATATTTTCCTGAATTAGTGCCAGGAAAAGCACTTAAGATGATAATCTGCTGGGTGGCTTTAAAATAGATTCTATGGTCTGAATGTCATGTTTCCATTAAATTTAGCACAAATAACCTCAATAAAACACAGTCATTATTCTAGTTTAGCTGTAGATCTAAGTTTAGCATAGATCTAAGTTACTATGTATATTTAATCTAAATGCAAATACATCACTGAAGTGCAGCATAGGAGCACTGTGGAAAGATGGGTGTAGATAATAAATTTCACTGCTCCCATACCTCATAAAAACAAATACATCAGAGAATCACCAGCAACTTGTAATTTGCTTCCTTCCAGATGAATTTGGGGAAACATGATTTCATTCAAATCCCTAATAGTTTTGCCTTTAAGGAAGGGAATAAGGGACTTTATTCAAGTGACTGAATGAAATGTATTTTTGAATAATGAAGATTGTGTGTGGATAAGACCCTTTCTTGCCCATGACAGCAAAACCAACAACAAAAGTAAAATAAAAATTGTGATTTTCCTGGAAAGGGAGAAATTCCACAGCATGTAAGTAGAAAAGAAATATCCACAGAGGTAATATCATCCAAACTAGAAGAAGAATCAACTTTATAAAAGGACTTGCTGCCTAACTACTGAGCACAAGTTCTGTCTATCAGTAGCCATTAATATAAAGTGTTTGACACCAAAAGTGTATAAGGGTTCAGCACTTTCTTAAAGTGAAATAAATTTTAACTACATTTAAGAACTTAAACAAATCCAAGCTTCAGCAGCTAATGAGTGAGTTGTATGCAATGTGAAGCTGAACTATTATACCAGGCCAGAGTGATAAGGCAGATTATCTGTGTAGTGTCTGGCCTGCCTTCCTTTCAATTTCTTCTCATATTGCAGAAGACAGATTTAAGACTTATAGCTTCAAGAACATTAGAGTTTTAACTATCTCAGCATTTCCCTCATCTCCCCTGTTAAAACAAAATTAACCTCATGAAAAAATAAATGTATTTTTATTTATCTATTGTGAGACAGAACAGCTGTTAAAATATGACTTCACAGAATCACAGAACCACACAGAATCAGAGAATGTTAGGGATTGGAAGATACCTTGATAGATCATCTAGTCCAATCCCCCTGCCAGAGCAGGAACACCTAGATCAGGTCACACAGGAATATATCCAGGTGGGTTTTGAATGTCTCCAGAGAAGGAGACTCTGCAACCCTCCTGGGCAGACTGTTCCAGTGTTCTGTCACCCTCACAGCTAAAAAGTTTCGTCTCATATTTAAGCAGAACCTCCTATGTTCCAGCTTGCAGTTTGCCCCTTGTCCTATCATTAGATGTCACTGAGAAGAGCCTAGTTCCATCCTCCTGGCACTCACCCTTTACATATTCATAAGCATGAGGGTCACCCCTCAGTCTTCTCTCTTCAAGCAAAAGAGATCCTCATCTCCCTTATCCTTTCCTCGTAAGGGAGATGTTCTATTCCCGTAATCAACCTCACGGCCCCATGGTGGACTCTCTCAAGCAGTTCCCTGTCCTTCTTGACTTAGCTTTATGGTAGCATTATCTACCTCAGCTTTTGATAGCTATTCAGACAAAATTTGATATGAAACAAGACCCATCCTAGCTTTTTTTTTTTTTTTTCCCAAATCAAATAAGTTACAGGATTGTTTAGTTCAAATAAGTTAATTGTCAGAGTTAAAACAAAAGTCAGGAGTGTGAATGTGTGAAATTATAGTAAAATAAAATAAAAAAAATAATAATAATAATAAAAAGAACTGAAAAATTTTGTTAGTTAATGACTGAACATTATAAATATGTGATCAAAAGAGGAAATTTTTGTTTAGTCATTACCACATCTTCAAAAGTTTTTTATGTTCTTGGTTTCTTTTTTTTTTTATTATTATTATTATTTTTTTAATATTTCCCAAGAATCTTGCAGTCAGTTCTGTAAAAATGCACACTATTAAAGTCTGCATATATAGTTTCACTGTCTAGTCCATTAAGAAGATAATGTCACAACTGTTTTCTCCCTGTTTTGGCTTCCATTGTACAAGATACAGTCCTGTAGACTCTCCACCTTTTCTGCAGGCTCTCTGTCTTTTGTAATTACAGGATAAAACTGACATACTAAGAGGAATGTGGGGGGCGGGGGGGGTCGTGAGGTTAATGAACTTTATCTTCCTGCTGTAATAAAGTTTCAAAAACCAAGTACACAGTAAAATTCCATATGAAGTTTTGATAGGTCTTCCTGTTAATTATGCAATTGCATAATATTATCACTTTCCACCCTCTCAGTCTATATTTTCACCTTAAAGTATGACAAGTTGGTTGGTTGGTTGGTTGGTTGGCTGTCATGTAGTTGCATTTCCAGCTAATTAAGCATAAGACAGGATAATATCTCATCACATATTCCAAGGCCAGAGTCACATCTTAGTTATAAACTATAGTTTCCATAGTTGCTCAATGCATGTAGCACTCATTATTGGTAACAAAAAAATAATAAAATAAAAGCCAGAGGAACAAAAGGATGAGGCAAGAATTCTTGGTGAGTTGATCATGAACGAGCCCAGATAAAAGCTAAATGGCCTATTGTTGTGGTTTAACCTAGCCGGCAGCTAAACACCACACAGTCGTTCACTCACCCTCCCACCTCCCTCTCTGGGGTGGGGGAAGAGAAATGGGAAAGTGAAGCCTGTGAGTTGAGATAAAGACAGTTTATTAACACAGGAAAATAACAATAATAATAATAACAATAATGATGATAATAGTGCTACTACTAATAATGTGTACAAAACAAGTGATGCACAATGCAATTGCTCACCACCCACTGACCGATGCGCAGTCTAACCCGCCTCCCCCGGCTAGCCACCCCTATATATTGTTTAGCATGACATCAGATGGTATGGAATACCCCTTTGGCCAGTTTGGGTCACCTGTCCTGGGTCTGTCCCCTCCCAGCTCCTGCTGCATCCCCAGACTGCCCACTGGCAGGACACAGCAAGAAGCTGAGATGTCCTTGGCTTGGTGTAAGCACTGCTCTGCAACAATTAAAACATCGGCATATTATCGGCACTTTTCTCATCCTAAGCCAAAACATAGCATTCTACCAGCTACTAGGAAGAAAATTAACTCTGTCCTAACTGAAACCAGGACACCTATATAGTTGCATAGTTCTGGTAATAAATTTAAGTTTCAGATTGATTGTAAGTTCATAACCAACTCATTATTCATGGTCTTGGCAGGCATTAAAAACAAAATCTTTTCAAGAAATGAAGAAAAGATCTTCTCTCCAATGAAGACAGTGATGAGGTGTTTTTCTCACAGGCTTGGGTGTATTTTTACACCTGATATTTTTTTAACAGTATTATTCTTGAGAGAAGAATTATATTTCCTGGATTCACGTTTTAAGTCTATGTTAGGTATACCTTTAAAAATAAATATTTCAAAGTAATTCGTTTGTCATTTAAGCTAGTCTTATAACTCAAAAATATTTATGCTATTCAGCTTTTAAATCATAGTATTTTAATCAAAACAAGGTAATTCTGGTTTGATATTGAGAAAATATTAACCATTAATGCCAATTTTTGTCATTTTTGTATTCTTTTATTATTTTTAATGTAGCCTCTTTAATTCTTTAGAGTTTGTTTACTCTGAAGCTTCCTCTGATGTACCCCTGCAGGTGCACATACACACATACATGGAAAAAGGGTAATCTAAAAATCTAATTTCAATTAAGAAATGACACATATTTGAACAAGAAGATGTGGATCCACTACAGAGTATCCCCATTTACACAAACATGCATTTGTCTTCTTAACATGATGTAAACAGGCATACTCTTCATAAGCAAGGTTGATCTTTGTAGGAAATTAGAATTTGTTGAGTAAAGTAATGAGTCAAATTTGAAAAGTAGACATGGAGGATGTGTGAAAAAACAAATACACTTACAACTGTATCATCCTAATTATGTTCTAAGGATGTTACCATAATAGCCAGGCAATTCAAGAAGGCAAGAAACCACTAGTGATAAAATGACAAATTAGACATAGCTTGATTTATATGGTTCTCATACCAATAAATTGAGCAGTAATTGTGAAGAGTCATCAACAGCTGATACAAATGTGGACTTCATGTAGTGTAGACTCCCTATTTTTAATTTTATTTTTCTAAATTATTTTCAAAACTTTTCAAGAGACAGCACTGTACAACTTTGGACCCTGGGACATCTTTTTGTTCAGCTCTATGGAAAAACTAACTGCTGAGAAAAGGCAGGTGTAAATTGTGAAAGCAACAGAAGACAAGCAGCTCCTTTGGACTTTGAGGGACACCTGCAGAAAATAAGTAGCTACTCGGTGAACTGCATCAGGAGTGAAATACAATTAAATGAGTGGTTTGACAGCGTGGTCTTGGCTCTGTACTAGTTCTGTTCTGCCAGAACTCTGGAAAACTAATCTAAACAATTAAAGAACTATTTTGTTTGTTTGTTTTCACTGTTTTGTGTCCCTCTGTCAAGGTTGAGCTGTTGTGGTTGAGGCTGAGTCATTCAACCCACTCCATAAGAATCTGCCCATATACCAGCTATTCTGTACAGTATGAGAAAAGCAGTTGCCAAGAGTAACGTGCTAAATTCAGTAGTTCAGGAGCTCTCCAATTAGAGCTTCAACATCCCATTATGCTAATAAGTATCTCATTTTCTGTACACACAAAAAAAGAAAAGTGAATGTTTTTGCTAAAGATTCTCAAGTAGGAAATATTCTGCTGAGATTCAAAGCAGTGAAATTATCATGTTAAAAGTGACCTAGATACACTGGATCTATTTTTTTGCTTGTTTGTTTGTTTGTTTGTTTGTTTTCTTTCTTTGTATTGCTTTTGTCCATAGGTTGTTCAAAGAATTACATGAGAACAAAGCTGTACTTTTTACATTGATTTTAAAAAGAAAGTCACAGGATATAACCTCTGATGAAAATAAAAAAAATAAAAATAAAAATAAAAGATATTTTTTTAAAGATGATAGTAACAATCTTCTTCATCCTTTCATCTTTTAAGATGGATTCATCTTTTCCAACAAAGAGAAAGTAAGGCAAAAGCACCAGGAGACCTGCATGGATGAACAAGAAGTTCCTGGCAAAACTGAAGCAGTAAAAGGTGTACTATAGAGGATGGAAGCAAGGACAGGTAGCTTGGGAGAGATGCAGCCATGGATCAGGTTAGGAAAGCTAATGCATTATATGAATTAAAATTTGTCCAGGGATATCCAGGGTAACAAGACTTCTATAGCTATGACAGTGATAAAAGAAGACCAGGCAAAATCATTGGCCCACTCTGGAAGGAAATGGGAGACGAGGTTACCCAGGATATGGAGAAGGCTGAGGTACTCAATGACTTTTTTGCCTCAGTCTTCACTGTCAAAAGCTCTAGCTAAAAGTTCCAGAAGGCAAATTCAGGGCCTGGGAGAATGAAGAACTGCCCACTGTAGGAGACAATTAGGTTCAACATCTGCTAAGGAATCTTAAGGTGCACAAGACCATGGGATCTGATGAGATGCATCCATGGGTCTTGAGGAAACTGGTGGATGTAGTTGCTAAGCCACTCTTCACCATATCTGAGAAGCTGCGGTAATCTGATCAAGTTCCAGTGACTAGAAGAGGGCAAAAATAATCCCCATTAATGAAAAGGAAAAAAATGCAAGTCCCATGGAACAACAGACCAGTCAGTCTCACCTCTGTGCCTGGCAATGTCATAGAGCAGATTCTCCTGGAAACTATGCTGAGGCACATGGAAAATAAGGAGGTGATTGGTGAAAGCCAATGTTTCTTCACTAAGAGTAAATCATGCCTAACATATCTGGTGGCCTTCTATGATGTTTTTGCAGCAGTGGTTTATAGGGAAAGAACAACTGAAGCATTTACAGCTTCAATATTTATAAGGGGTGGAGGGATGAAGGGGTGAGGAGAGAGGGGAAGAGAGGGAGGGAAGAGGGAGACAAAATGGACAGTAGTCCTGGTTTTTGGCTGAAGCTCATTAAATGCATTCTCATCATCCCTTAACCTTACATCTGGTATTTTGTGTCTTGCTTAAAAAATTGATAGACATAGTTAATCCAGAAGATTCAGAGGTAAAACAAAACAACAATATAAACAACTTATTATCCTGAAAGGCAGGAAAAACAACTGAAATTTCATTTCTGGGCAAAGCTGGTCTTTCTAAGATCCTCTTCATCTCTCCAAGATTAGATCTTTCTGAACCTCTAGTTAATGAAATGATCTAATGAACAATAGCTTGCCACTGCTGCCTAGAACATTGAAGTCTCCAAATTTAGCTAATGTGATGAGAACTACACTGTTGTGTTTGGCTTAAATATATAGCCTCATGATCACTTCAGTGTAAAGATTTTATGCCCAAGCAGAAGCTTATACCATAAGGTATTTTACAAGATACTGAGAAAATATATTCCTTTTGTCTATCAGAATTAACATCATTTATTCTCCTAGCTCATTGGAAGAAGCAATTTAGAGAGAGTACATTTACTCTAAGACCGTTAGGAGACTGAGGAAATATCTTGGAAGCAACTGAATTACCTAGTAAGTTTGCTGCTGCGAGCTTTGCTTTCAAAGTTTGACAGTAAAGCACATTTATTTACAGGATACAGATTACGGAGCATCAGTGATAAACAGAGAGTCTCTGATGATCTCCAGCAGAGCATTAAAAACACTTGCATTCAGTATTTCTGGAGTAAGTACACAAATGTGCTGTCTCTGAATTATCTGATTTGGATAAATCCTTTTAAATTGTGAAAATTAACATTGCATTGAAGTAGAATATTTTCTTTTAAGTTACCAAGTGTGATGGGTACTGCTAGAAGTGTGTGCTTGTCCACATGTCTCTGTGAGTTTCCCCCACCCACAGGCAAATTCTGTGGTGTGTTATTGTGTCCAAATGACTTCAAAACAGACTGGAAAATGAGAAATCTACTTAGAATATGTGGACTGTGGTTTTCTATTATCTCACAGCCTTCATGCACACACAAACACACACACACAAATAGATAGATAGATAGATAGATAGATAGATAGATAGATAGATAGATAAATCTGTCCTCTCTGACTAAATTACTATGTATTAATGTCTTGCAATACCTTTTCAGTGAAGTTCTGAGCAGTTTCCTTCGGGACCTGGCTGAAGCCCAGGGCAAACCAATCAGTGCATGAGGCTGAACGAACCTTGAATCAGCAAATATATTCACCCATCGTGTAGCTAAGTTAATTAGTGAACTTGACTGAACAGGGAAATGCTCTCATTCTCCTGCATTTGTGTATGTTACCAAAAGCAATGAGTAGTTTTACCAAGCTTCCTCTGTCAGAATGTCTCAACTTTCTAGTTGCTCTAAAACAAGAAAACAACCAAACAACCAAACAACCAAACAAAAACACAACTTGCCAAAATGAGGTTTCATTGATTTTCTAACAATATTTGTGTAACAAGTAATTAGTTCCTTCAGCTGTCAGCTACAGACATACACAGCTACAAGGCATCAATTAATTGTGGAGGTGTTCCTTTTAAATAAAATATTTTCAAGCAAATACAGTCTCCTTTTGTACAAATAGTATCATAAAACACAAGCACAGGAAAATAATTCCACAGACCTACCAACCTTTTGAAATTATAAGAATATATGAGAATATATGAGAATAACAACCTCCTAAAGAGTTATCAGTTCAGATTTGTTTGGGAGAATTTGTAATTAAGATGTTTTATCGTCGGTTTGTTAGAAAAATGACTTCACTGGAAGGGCTTATTTCAATCAATTTTCAACATACCTTTGGCAAAGATCAGAGATTTCTTAAAAATATATACATAAAGGTTGCATACCTTCTGAGGAGAATAAAATGTTTGGCATAAAATATGTTGAAATGCTTCATAGAGGAAGAGCTAGGAAGTTTGGTGTCTTTATTTTTTCTCTTTTTCTTCCTGCAGAGTAAAAAATCTCAGTAGCTCATAAATGTTCCCTGTGAATTAAAACATCTTTCCAACTGGTTCTACTAAGCCAGTGATGGTTAAACTGTGGTAATGCCAAGACACAGCCCCCCTGCTTTTGGAAGTACAGAGGTTCCCCAAGCTCACCGCCACTGGCTCCAGTAGACCAGTGCTGGAAGGTCAACATGACAGCAGCAGGATTCATGAGTAACCAGATTTCTTCTATCATGGGAAAACGTTGTGAAGGAGAGGGCATTAGCATTATTAGCATTTGAGCCTGCGCACAGCATCAGTACACTTGCTTAAGCTATGGTAGGCTTCTTGAAATTCTTTCCTATGGCAACAGGGTTGTCATGGTGGTAAGTACTGTTGCCACAAGTCAAATAAAATATGCAACAAGTTTCTATTGAAGAAGTGGAACGGGTGACATATTTGTAATATGCTTTGATTCTGAAGACAGAGAAGCCAGCCTCCTGAACACCATGTGTCATGGCTTACTCAAGAGCATCTGCTTTTCACAAGCCCCTAATTCTGCCCTTCAGGGTTTGAATATGCAGTCTATAACAATATTTCCAGCTTTGGACAGTGTAGGTAATCTTATTGAGTGCATCTAGTAAAAAAGGAAACTTTTCAGCTGAATATGAAAGGGCATTTCTTTACTGAGAAGGTGACAGAGCACTGGAACAGGTGGCCCAGAGAGGCTCTGGAGTCTCCTTCTCTGGAAATATTCAAAATCTGCCTGGATGCCATCCTGTACATTGTGCTCTAGGTGATTCTGCTTGGCAGGGCAGTTGGACTAGATGATCTTCAGAGGTCTCTTCCAACCTCAACCATCCTATGATTCTGTGATTCACCGTTATGTTACCTGGATAATCTATGGAAAATAAAAAAGGAATGACAGTTTCTCCTTATAAAAGATTGTGCCACTCAGCAGAACAATTGCACTGTCCTGGCCCCATTTCTCCATTAAACTTTAAACCTCTAGCTAAGGCAGGTTCACACCCTTCAGAAAACAGATTGAATATCTCATTATTGACAAACCCGTGCTGAGATATATTGCACTTTCACCTCAAATTAATTTCTCCACATGCATCCTGAGTGAAACCATGCAGGACTCATAGGCTGTTAAATATTTACCAAGTGTCCTGGTTTCAGTTAGCACAGAATTAATTTTCTTCCTAGTAGCTGGTAGAATGCTGTGTTTTGGCTTAGAATGAGAAGAGTGCTGATAACACCCCGATGCTTTAATTGTTGCAGAGCAGTGCTTATACTAAGCCAAGGACATCTCAGCCTTTGCTCTGTCCTGCCAACGGGCAGGCTGGGGGGTGCAGTAAGAGCTGGGAGGGGACAGACCCAGGACAGGTGACCCAAACTAGCCAAAGGGGTATTCCATACCATCTGACGTCATGCTAAACAATATATAGGGGTGGCTAGCCGGGGGGAGGGGGGCCGGACTGCTCGGGGTTAGGCTGGGCATCGGTCAGCGGGTGGTGAGCAATTGCATTGTGCATCACTTGTTTGTACATACTATTATTACTTTCGTATTATCCCCATTGTATCATCATTATTATTATTGTTATTATTATTTTTGTTATTTTTTTTTTTTTTTCCTGTCTTATTAAACTGTCTTTATCTCAACTCACGGGCTTCACTTTCCATTTCTCTCCCCCGTCCCAGAGAGGGAGGGGGGAGGGTGAGCGAACGGCTGCGTGGTGTTTAGCTGCCGGTCGGGTTAAACCACGACACCAAGTCACTCTGAATAATGGCTGTGCATATGTCCCCTCATAGCTAAGCTCCAATTGTTTCCTGACAGGTAAATGAATGTAAGCTAATAAAGCGAAACTTCAGCATTTTAGGACTGGAATATATATGTTATTTTCTTCCTGAGTTTTGCGCTTCCTTCTGGATTACTCATTGCTTCAGATGTTGGAGAAGTTTGCCCTTTTGCAAAGCTGGGATTCTTCACCCACCTGGACACAAAACTGGGAAGTATCAACTCTGGGAGAAGTTTCTATTGTGATGACTTTTCCTGTTGCAAAATGTTTTTTAATTTAAAGGAGAATACCTATGGGATTTGATCAGCACAGAAGAACTACCCCTGTGGTAAGCAAGGCTTGTTTAGGCCAGACCTGCATCTGATTTCTATGACTGTCCTATGATGTGAGGAAGGAGAATGACGAGCTCTCCCAGACATACGTACAATATTCTTGGTATCTATAGCTTACTGACTTGAGATGCTGGGACCAGAAATGCATATGATATCCAAAATGGCATCATCAGCTTATGGAGCTGTCCAATACTATTATCGGTTGTGCTCTCTGTTCCTTTCTAATAATACCTAATACTTAAATATTTTTGACTGCTGGCAGGCAGAGAACTGTAGCACTGACACCTGATACTTCTGCTGAGTGTTAAAACCCCATTGAGAACCTCTGCTTGCATAGCTAAGGTTGTGGTGTTTTTTTTTTTTAAATATATATATACCACTTTCCATTTACTGAAAATGAAAGTTATCACCCCTTAACAATGCAGAATCATGAACTTTCTGCAACATTTTAAACTGATAGTTAATATTAGTATAATATTCATTTAAATTGATCTTATATTAAACTTTTTACTGTCCTGCAAAAATAGCTAACTTCATCTTTGTTTTCATTCCAGCTTGGAAGGAAATAACATAAGGAAGGAAATAATAAGGAAAAGGAAATAATAAGGAAGAAAAAAGTGGAAAAATCTCTGCAAAATTTTTTTCTCTACACTTCCTTGATTCTGCTTACCAATTCTGACTAACATAGTGTAATAGAAATAAAATGTTGCATTGCTCCTTTACACTTCTGAAGGCTGGGAACAAGATTTTTAAAGCCTAACTAAATTGCAGAAGTAGGGTATCTTTTCATTGTGCAATTAAAATTCTGATATGCTGAGCAGCTGCAAAAGCAGAAAGAACTGCTGAAGTGCTTTTCCTTGAACCATTCCAACATTCGAGCTGCAGTAGCATTATGGGAGCTCTAGGTTAATGGGCTGGTGGCATCCTTTACCCCACTGGCCATGCAGCTGTCAGGAAAGGAATTGCATGTGTAATGAGAAAGTAGTACTCTCCTTGAAACTCCACCAGATTTATTTTCTAGAAAGAATAGACTAGATAGGTTTCATGAGGCAATGTGAAATACTAAAGAATGGGTATCCACTTGAATAACTTAAATAAAGCAATTGACAATTATTTAAGAAAATTAAATCTCATTTAGATTTCTTTCCACTTTTCTCCCCACTCCTGACAATGAAAGAGAAATTTTTCACCTTGGAAAAAATATTTACTTTTTACTGAAAAGTAATACCAGATCAGCAGATAACTGATATATATTAACCATGGCTTAGCAAGCATTTTATTCATAATAGCTATAAGATGCAGAACATCACCTGAAACTGGAAGAGTAGTGGAAATGTCTCAGTCTGAACCAGAAGAGGGAGGTTGCAGGTTGTAATGACTGATGCTGATGGAAGAAGAATAGCTCTAAGTCTCCACAGTAAATCTTCACTTGTTTTAGACTACAATCTGTGGTCACTCATTGATTTTTTTTTTATTTTTTTTTTCATGTTATGTATTCATATGTATTTACTATATAAGATATAGTAGATTTATTAAACATATGGGGAAATAGAAGGAAATTAAACGAACTTTTCTGAAATACACTCAGAGAGAGATTAGCTGGCACAATAAAACTTCTTTAGTTCCATAGACATACAGGTAATACTGAGGTTATACAAACTGGTGCGAAATTTAGCTTTGGCCTTGTCATTTAGGACTTCATTTATGTAATTCCCCTCACTTAAATGGTCTTCATTTGCATAAATCAGTGAAGCTAGGCAACTATGCTTAGTGAATTAAATTGTGAATTAAAACTTGTAGGACTCACCTTGACGTCTGCAGTGGTCAGCATACTACCATTCATATTTGAACTTTAGGAAACGAGTATGTCACATCATTTTAAGGGAGAGTATAAACTAAACTAACTTCTACAGCAGATCTGTCATGTCCATTCATCTATGACTTTGTTGCACCTAAATTACAAATTAAGATCTTTGCCAGTTTGTTACACTAAAGATCACACGATTCATGTGGACTAAAGAAACACTGCTTATGGTTAACCCAGTTGTTCCATGCATAGAACCATTATCAGTCCTATTACAGTGATCCTACTAATTATAGCTCAAGTATACTCAGTCAAACTGCATATACAAATAATTTGTTACCTTTCTTTCTCTGATGTCATGGCTTCCTTCCATCCTATGCCCCTCTGAGTTCTTGGGATGATGACTTCAACCAAGAGGGGATCTGTAGACAGTCACCAGCATCCAGAATCCCTCACTGGAAGCACACTGAAGTGGATGAAGGGGGTATGGATGATGGGGGTATCTTCCTCCTCCCTCCTGAGTCCTTTTAGGGTCGTTCTTGCTTGCTAACACACTCATCCTGTTCTTCTATCATTGGAATTTACTACACAAACAGTGTTTTACTTTCTTTAATGGATATCTGTCTCTGTTATTACACATCTTGCAAAGATCAATTCAGTTACCGAAATGCAGTTACTGAAATCAGAGAGCTGCCTAGGACCTTATGGTCTCTAGTATCCTGTTGCCAAGCATGTAAGGCCCTTGCTATCATTCAGTGCCTCTAACTCCTCTGTGCTTCATTTTTATTCTAGACGCACAGGTAATTCATTCTATATTTGTACAAAAGCCACTTGTTATTACTAGCTGTTAGGCACAGAATTAGGTGGTACAGCACCCACTCTTTGAACAACTATAGAGAGCTAAGTGAAAGCTAGGTAAAAAAAAATAGCCATAATAATAATAATAGTAATAATAATAATAATAATAATAATAATAATAAAATAAAATCAAAGAATCACAGAATCACAGAATTTCAAGATTGGAAGAGACCTCAAGATCATCGAGTCCAACCTCTGACCTAACGCTAACAAGTCCTCCACTAAACCATATCACTAAGCTCTACATCTAAATGTCTTTTAAAGACTTCCAGGGATGGTGACTCCACCACTTCCCTGGGCAGCCTGTTCCAATGCCTAACAACCCTTTCGGTAAAGAAGTTCTTCCTAACATCCAACTTCCCTGGTGCAACTTTAGCCCATTCCCCCTCATCCTGTCACCAGGCACGTGGGAGAACAGGCCAACCCCCACCTCGCTACAGCCTCCTTTAAGGTTCCTGTAGAGAGCAATAAGGTCGCACCTGAGCCTCCTTTTCTCCAGGCTGAACAAGCCCAGCTCCCTCAGCCGCTCCTCATAAGACTTGTTCTCCAGACCCCTCACCAGCTTCGTCGCCCTTCTCTGGACTCTCTTGAGCACCTCCATGTCCTTCTTGTAGCAAGGGGCCCAAAACTGAACATAGTACTCGAGGTGCAGCCTCACCAGAGCCGAGTACAGGGGGACAATCTCTTCCCTAGACCTGCTGGCCACACTGTTTCTTATACAAGCCAGGATGCTGTTGGCCTTCTTGGCCACCTGAACACACTGTTGGCTCATATTCAGCCAACTATCAACGAATAGTCCCAGGTCCTTCTCTGCCAGGCAGCTATCCAACCACCCCTCTCCCAGCCTGTAGCTCTGCTTGGGGTTGTTGTGCCCCAGGTGCAGGACCCGGCACTTGGCCTTGGTGAACTTCATACAGTTGACCTCAGCCCATTGGTCCAGCCTATTCAGATCCTCCTGCAGAGCCTTCCTATCCTCGAGCAGATCGACACATGCACCTAACTTGGTGTCATCTGCAAACTTACTGAGGGTGCACTCAATCCCCTCATCCAGATCATCAATGAAGATATTAAAGAGGACCGGCCCCAGCACTGAGCCCTGGAGGATGTCACTAGTGACTGGCCTTCAACTGGATTTGACTCCATTCACCACAAATGAAGTGAGTTCCTCCCCGTCATTTGATTTTTTTGTTCCCATGCCAGTGATCCTCATTGGTTTCAATCTACTGCAATATGATAAGAAATGATAAAATGTGGCTAAACACCAAGCAGAAGGAAATGCAATCAATTCCCTGCAGAGTGTAGCAAGAGAGATTTTAGCATGACAAAGACTGACTTTGCAAGGGTTTGCTTTCCATTTCTTAGTATGTACTATCTATGTTTCCACTGGAAGAGAATTAGAAGGTACTTTGGAAATCCTCCAATACACAAGCAACATGAGAACTCTACAGGTTTCCTTATTGGAAAAAACTCTTTGTTATCTTGGACTGAGCCAGAAGGTTTTCCCCTTCTCAACTTGTCTGCAAGGGAAACTGACCTACAGCCTCCCATTCAGTGGTGTGACTTAGGTGGCTATACTGACTCTTCTGCACTCCTGCATTCCTGACATTGCTCTATTAATTCAAGACCAAAAAATAAGTGTTGTGACCAACCACAGCTCAAGACACATACAGAAAATGTTGGTGTTGTCCTGCTAAGCTAACTAAGTTGTACTGACTTAAACTTCTTTTGAGTTAGACATGTTTTCTAGAGGAACATTCATAATATTACTTTTTTGACTGTTTTGCATTATTCTTAATTCATTTTCTTTTAATTGATACAGTTGGCTAAAATATTACTCCTTCTGCTCTTCTCTTCTTTCCTTCCTTCAAAATAGATATTAAGGCATTGATATTGCAGTGAGTAACAAGGGCATGCATGACAGAATAACAGAATCACAGCATGGCTGATGTTGGAAGGAACCTCTGGAGATCTTGGACAACCTTCCTGCTCAAGCCATTTTCCCTACAACACATTAGCCAGGATGGTGCCAAAACAGCTTTTGAATTTCTCGTGGGAAGGAGACCCTTATAGCAGAAAAACTTATTTGTGTTAATATTTGAACTCTAATAAGTATAGAAGAATACTGTCATGGCCTAAAAATCAACATGATATTAAAATAATTCTTACTTTGGGCTTAGTTAGGCCAAAACCGTAACCAACTTCACTTTTCTTCATCTCTATTCTATTGACAAGATCAAATACTTAATTTTTTTTTAGTCTTACTTTAAACTTTGCTCTCACTTAAGAAATTGAACTGCATGCTAGCATGATGTATTTAAAGTTAACAAAAGACTTTAAAGCACAGGAATACATGGTAATTATGTCACGTACCTTCAAAAATTATTAATATTAAGGATTTTAAGTTCTTCTTTTTTATGATTTATTCTTATATTAATATGTAATTCCTATTTTTCATTTTATATTACTTCTCAATTTGTCTGACAACACTAGGTCATAAAGTACCTAACACTTACTGTTCATTTAGACTGTTTTATAGCTTTAACCTCTATGATTTTAAATTGAAAACCACTTTCATGTACTTACACAATGGGAAAAGAAAGTATATTTCCATTTAGACCTACCTACACTGGTTGGTTTTTCATATTCACTAGCTTAAGAATTAGGTTTTTTCATGGTGAATATGACTTCTTTGAAAGAACATCACCTTTATAACCTCCAACTTCCTGATATTAGAAGGCTGTTTTTATGGCTCTTACCAAGAATTCTGTTTTAAGCAACTACTGACAGATAATTTCATACATACATTGGCAACAATTCATTGATACTTGCAAACCTAAGCATGGTTTTATTTGCTAGTCCTTGTATTCTGTCCTTTGAATTTATTACGTTGAAAAATTTTACCCGTGACTGACTGTTGGCAAATATTGATAAAGAAGACACTTGTAAAGATAGTAATAAAGTTACACATCTTATTTTAAAAGTATAGTTATCAAACTAGAGGAATTACTCTCCAGCCATCTTCTTCCAGTTTTATGAACTTTATGAACTTTACCTTGCAACAATCTCTTTGGTTTCAGTAATGCTTTTTTACTGAAGCCTTTATTCAACAAAGTAATTCAGTCAATACCCAAAGAGATAATGACTGTGTTAAATTAAATGCAAAATTGTATGAAATTGCTACAAATAAAGGTGCCATATTGTTAATATTAATTGCTACATAAAGTAACATAGGGACACCTATATATAGGTGTCCCTATGCTTTTTAAAGATAAATAACAACAACCAAAATTCCCTTGCCAGTTACTGAGTAACTGATACTGTAAAACTCTACTGGTCTCAGATTTGGGGACAGCAAACAAGAGAGGCACGGTAGTTTTGCCTACAGAGATCAAGAGGAAAAGCAAGGTCTGGCTTCCAGAAAGGAGAGAACTGGGTGTGGTATTTTACTGGTGTGACCAGCTCACCACTGATGACTGCTTGCTCAGGGTGGGTGCTTAGTAGCTCACAGGGGCAGCATATGTTGCTCTGAGTGTAGGGCAGCTGCCACTTACAAGACAGGGAGTAGACTGGGCAAGGTGCCCCTGTTATTCTGACCCCTGAACAGAGAGTGCGTAAAGTAAAACCAAAAGAAAAAATAAAATGCAGTAGCCATGCATATGAAGGGGGTGATGAGAATGTCACCTACCTCTGCTATACTTTCTTATAATTCTCTTCTGTTGCTGACCTTCTTAATGACAACAGAGCAGAGGAAGAGGATAATAACCTTAACCCCTGCTTAAAGAATAAAGGAAAAAAAAGATATACTCTTAAAAATAATGATATTAATAATAATAAATAAATACGTTACAAAAAATAATAATATTTAAGCTCAAAATGGTGTTTGAGGGATGCCAGGTTAGGGGATAAAGTACAAAGTGTGGCCTCACATGGCAGTAGGTCTATGCGTGTATGCAGTGAGAGGATTAGTTTGTTCTTCAGATGTGAAAGTGGTTGAAAAAGAGCACCAGAGAGAAACAAAGGCTTACAGAGAAGACTTATGGAGCCGTTATCTTGCTTCAGCACTCCTTGGGCTGCAAAACAGTTGTAAGTTATAATGAAGGAGTATTATCTACTAGGAAGAAAAAGCCTTGCATCTTATACATGTCCAACCCTGTAGTCGATGTTGCACTTGATGTCTGAATAAGCTTCTGGAGCACAGAAGGCCCTTTCAAAAGCAAAGAAAAGTGCCAGATGGAATCCATGATTGGTGACATCAGGGAAAACTGTAGTATAACTTCATGTTGGGTGCAAAGCCAGCAGAACATCTGAGACAAAATAAATAAATAAATATAAATAAAAGCAGAGGAACTACAACAGTTGGCATCAGATGGTGCTGATATAATAAGCATCTGGGTTACTTGGAAATAAGATTGTTTGGATAGTGTTACCTAGCAATGCACTTTACATGAGCAACAGGTTGAAGACATTTGGTGATGCCATATATGGAAGAATTATATGAAGTATAAAAATACCATAGAAGAGCCCACTATGTAATCATTGTGTGTGGATGTTCTGAGTGCTAAGACCATATTGATCCTGTGATCAGGGCAATGGAAGTTTTAATCTAAATTATATCAGGTAATGAATCAAAGTGAAAGATTTCAACCATTTGTGGAAAGAAAACTTCAATACCTCCCTGAGTGGTGTGAAGAGAGTTCTTACACTCACTAAACACTGTTCAGAACATTATTTTTGTCTTGTTCTTGAAAATGCCATAAATTTGGTCTTGAGTGGTTTGTAACACCTAATTCAAAATACTGCAGGAGAATTGTTCTGCATTAAAAACAATAGTAAGCTAACTTATTATCAGTAAGTATAGCTTATTATCATTGTAGAAGAGCAGGTCAAATAAATCCAGAATCCAGCTGTTACTTTTTAGAAAAGCAAGCTGCATAAAACTGAGGCAATGAGTAAAAAAAAAAAACAAAACAAACAAAAAAAAAAAAAACAACAACAACAAAAAAAAAAAACCAAGAAATTCCAAAAGAACCAATTTGGATGCAGACTGGAGGCTACAGAGAATCCAATAATCTTCCATAAAACAAAACAAAATAAGCCTCTACTTATACCTAGTACATTTGTGCATGTGCATCATTTCAACAAGAAGCAAACAAGAAAAATATTTTTAAACATTTTTAAATGCCTAGCATTTAAATGTCTAGAATTAAAAAAATTTAACACCGTGAATAAAAAAATCCACAAAGCATGTTTGGTCAAAAGGAAACAAGAAACAAATATGTTAAAAATACATTTACAGATCATCTGGAATTAAAGACGTATGTGAGCTTCCCCACTCTATGTAGCAGACACATCAGAATAGGATATTTGGGCTACCTATGGGAAGTGTTAGATCAGGAAGAGGTCAGTGAGTCACCAGGACAGATGGTGTCACCAAAGAGTCCCAAAGCGCTCCACACACAAAACGGCAGAACTGCTGGTCAAGGTGTCCAGCCAGGTGTGCTACGTCTGTCTGGGATGGAGTTAACTTTCCCTGCAGCAGCCCACACAGTGCTGTGCTCTGCACTCATAGCTGGAACAGGACTGGTATCATACCAGTGTTGTGTCTATTGCTGCATAATACTGGCACAGCATTAGGACTCTCTCCATGCCCAGAAGAGCCAACAGGCTAGGGGTGGGCAAGTGATGGCGGGGGGGCACATCACCAGGGCAGCTGACCTAAACCATCCAAAGGGGTATTCCATAACACATAATGTCACACTCAGCAAAAAAAAGGGGGGCTGTCATGGGGGAGGGGGCTGTACTCCCAAATAACCACTACGCATTTTGACGCCCTGCTTCCCAGGAAGTGGCTGAACATGACTCATTGATGGGAAGTAGAGAATAACTTTTTTTTTGTTATTCAATAGGTTGGTTAGCAAGGTACTGGTTGAACTGTTGCACTTCAGGGCAGAGGATGAAGGGTTAGGGAGCAAGTAAATAAGTTTTATTTGTCTGGAAGTTTTTGTAGAGAGTAATAGAAATAGTAATCTTATTTAGAAAAATAAAAAATACATAACCCAGTTGGGGAACAATATTGCCCCCCAGATATTCTGGTAAATGCTGGCAGAAACATATTTTACAGTAGTGGGATGATGCCTGTTCTCCTAAAGGACCCCCAGTAAAAGGTTCACCCCATATATTGGAACACTTCTGCAGATGGGGAGTGCTATCTCTTTCAGCAGCTGACAGTCTAGCCCTAAAACTCTCACCCCCATTGTAGTTAACATGGCAGAGAAGTAGCTCAGCACCACACAGCTGTTCATTCATCCCACCACCCCAGTGGGATGGGGGAAAGAATCAGGAGGAGGAAAAAAAAAAAAAAAAGTTCATGGGTTGAGATAAAAACAGTTTAATAGTATAGAAAAGGAAAATAAATAATACTAATGATAGTGAGATGATGATGTTGATGATGATGACAATAATAATAACAATAATGATAATAGAATGTACAAAGCAAGTGGTGCACACTGCAATCACTCACCACCCATTCATTGATGCCCTGAGCAGCAGTTCCCCCAACCCAGCCAGACACCCCATATTAATTGTTCACCATGATGTCATATGGTATTGGACATCCTTTTGGCCAGTGGGGGTCAACTGTCCTGGTTCTTTCCCCTCACAGATCCTTGTGCACCCACAGTCTTCTTGCTGGCAGGGCAGCGTGAGAAGCTGAAAAGTGCTTGACTTAATGTAGGCAATGCCCTCTAACAATTAAAACGTCAGTGTGTTGCCAATATTATTCTCATCCTAAATCCAGAACACAGCACATACCAAGTACTAGGAGAAAAATTAACTCTATCCTAGCTGAAACCAGGACACCCCATACAATACAAAGACTCTGCCAATTTCAATCTGAATGTGTAAATATCTTGGATTACCAGAAAATGGTCACTTCAGCAAATCAAAGAATTCTCTTGAAATACAACAGCTCAGCTCTGAACAGGTAGCTTGAAACAAATAATTTTTATTTCCAGCTTGCTTGAGCTTTCAATCATTGTTGTCATTCTCTTTTTCTCCAGTCTTCCTTGTCTCTGCCCTTCTACTTAATACTACAGGCACACGTGACCAGACAAACAGGCTCTGCCCATGGGTGTTGGCAGATGCAGAGGGAGGAAGAAGAGTGGGGAAATGGCAGTCATGAACTTGCAGATAGGGCCCTCATATTTAGCACCCTTCTGTGGATTTCTTTTTCTTGAATTGGTCCAGTGATTTCTGAATTCACTATGGAGCATCAGTTTCCAATGATGTTTCAAAATGCTATTGCAGTGTAAACAGCAGGACAGAGAGTACACACTGCTGCGATAGATTGCTAAGGAACAGAAGATAGCAGGCATATGTAACTAGAACAGGATATTTTACCCTCAGTAAATTCTTTTACTGCTGCGCCAAAATGACTCGAAATATTGGATGTGGAGTTCTGTGCCATCTGATCATTTCATCTTCTTAACTATAAACAAGGGCAGAGATAAAGAAATTTATGAACTGCAAAACCATTCCATAAATATTACAAGCCTTTTGAGAATCAGCTACATGTGTCACATGTTGTTGCAAGATTTTTTAAAAAAAAAAAAAAAAGCTTTATAAATGGAAAAAAGGACAAGCCAGTCATTTTAGTTATATACTAAAAAACAACAAAATCAAAAGTTCTTGCATAATAAACTATATCTAGGATCTTCAATCACGGGAGCTCTAATAAAAACTCTGTAATTTTCCTACATTGCAGTGTATCACATTTAGGGATTTTATGCATATTAATATCCTGGGGCTATAAACTTTAAAAAATAAAAATAAAAAATCTCATGTGAACCTAACTGCATTATTTTTTTATTAATTTTTTTTTTTTTCATTGAGAGACCTTGCACAGTTTCTCTTTTCTGTAACATAAACAGATCTTCCTGTTATTTTACTTTCTGTAAGTTGTGTTCAAACATAGTAGTATAATCAGGTCAGTAGTATAATCAGTTGAAAATATGTCACATTTAATTATCTCTTTACTGTATGGCTTAATGACTTTGAAATTTGTTTTCCATTCATTCAGCATCAGTGTTTGAATCTGAATTTTTTATGTAATTTCAATTGTTGATACCAAATAAAATTAAGAGCTTGAAGTATTAATTAATTTTTGTCTTGAAAGGGGATGTTTTAAAGCTCATTATAAGCCTGGAGATAAAAGAGGAAAATGTGAAGAGAAATATTGAAAAAACAAACAAACAAACAAACAAAAACGGCTGAAAGAAAAAAACAAACAAACAAACAAACAAACAATAATTAGTCTTTTCATAATCTACATCCATGAAGTACATTCTAGAGGTATAGAGAAGCATAATAAATTAAAGAATAAGCAATATAAACTGACCATAAATTTAGCTTAACTGAAAAACAAAATTTTGTCATTTGCTTTGTTTTGTGTTTGGGGTGGGGGAAGACTTCTATCTATTCACTAATTATTTATCACTTTGGAGTGGAAGCAGGGAGGGAAAATAGCATTAACTAATCTTGACAACAGGAAGAAAAAAAAAGAATTTACAGTTAACATTGGCAAAATTGTTGAAGTAGACGCTTACAATACACTGACCCATTTAGATGTTTCTCTTCACAACAGGCTTAACTGCTTCCTTTGCTTATGTTAGTGTTTGTGCTCTCGGGTGACTAATGCAGCAGAACATATATTTTTTTTTTTCATTAAGATCAATTAAAAACATCACAAATAACCCTGCAAGCTGATTTCAGCATTTAGGAAAATCTATCAAGCAAAGGTATTATATTACATCTGTTAGCCTAAGTGACTTGAAAGCCGACTGAGCTTTAGAGGCCCTGACCCCTTTCTCAGCAGCATCAGTGTGCACCATTTCATCAGTCTCAAGTGCTCGTTATCTACAGCCATGTTCAAAATGTCTGTTAGAATATGGCAAAATCATTGCTGCTTTTCTCTTCAGAAGCTAGGGACTGTGAAGAACCATTATCAGGAAAGGATGAAATTCACATAAAGAGACATTTTTAACAAGCAATGGATATTGACAAGCTTGATTTCTCTAACAAGGAAAGAAGAGGTGACTAATGGAAAATATATCTGATAGATAAAAGACTGCAAATAACAATTCACATTTAGAGTCATAATGGAGAATAAACAGGTAACAGCTACAAGCATTCTGTGTAGGTTGGGCAAAGTTCTTCAGTTTCTCCAAGTAATGCCTAGTTACAACAACTATATTTTTTCTGTGCTTAATGGTCCTCGTACATCATTTGAGAGAGGGTTGGATTATTTAGAGCTGCAAGCCATCTACATTTGATTTGTCTAAAAATATGAAATTACGTGCATTTATGCGTAGAAATTATCTAATTTTTAAGAATAGCATTTAAACATTTATAGACAAAATAATTCATCAAATGACAGCTGGTTAATTGCAATGAAATAAGGAAAAAAAAAAAAAAAAAAAGGAGCTTGGTGTAAAAAGAAAAATTATTTCAAGTTTAATCAGTTAGCAATCAGAGTGGTTACACTACTCCTTTACAGTAATAGCTCTAGAAAGAGCAGCAGCAGCACCCACCTTTTACTACTTTAAGTATCTAGAGAAGGCAGAAGTAGCACAGTTTTCAAAGTAATTACATTAATTATTACATGGCTAATAGGAAGGACTTTTCAGCTGGATAAATGAACTTATGTATCATCTAGACAAAAAAAAAAAAAAAAAAAGATTTTTTTTACTTAGGCTGCTTTGTCAAAAGCTAAATTTCAACTCCTGCTACTGTAGGTAAGCTCTATGTACAGAAGAGTTTTATATCTAGCAACATACTGCAGGAATAGTTAGTATCACATTGTGCTACACTACTGCAGTATGCATTCTCTTTAGCTGAAAAAAATAATTCTGAGCTTCCTCTTGCTATGCATTCTGGGGGGCTGCAAGATGATTACAGTCATACTTCAGACAAACAAAGAAGAGTTCATGAATGAAGCTTTTAGAAAAAGACAAATAACTCATATGCTTTCTATATGTTCTTCTAGTTTGATTGTTTAATTACTGAGGAGTCAAAACTACATTTAAAGAAGCCCTTCAAGCACCTTCATTGCCAAATTCAATGATTGTGGAGTAAAAGATTTAATATACAAACATGACACAGTCACAGATGCTAGAATTGGTTGCCATATGATAACAAACTTCTCTGCTGTACATGTGTATTAAATTTGGAAATTAGCCACCTGGGAATTTTAAATGAAAAAAAAGTTACTCTCTTCAAACATAGGTAAAAGATCTTTTAACAGGAGTATTTAATCATTCTCTCGGAAAGTTCAAAGTGATTGTTTTCTAATCAGTATGGTACAACAAATTAGAATTACCTGAAGCAGTGTGTCAGTAGCTATTACACCCTGATGATGAGGAAGATCATCAGGAATCAGCCAGTGAAAACAAGCAAATAAGCACGATTGAAACAAGCAAGCTAAAAGCACAGAAGTAGCCCCAGCACATAGGTAAAATGACTACATACTTGTGAACTGCAGAATTTGGCAGAAGTACTACAACTGACAAGCACAAGCAGCTGGTATTTTAGTTTACAAGGGACAAAATGACACTTGTTTTCCTTCCCTGGTGGAAAAAGAGATGCAAATCTCTCTGGGCTGAATACCTAGCCATATACCACTCATAGGTTTCAGCTTCATCAAGACTTTCTGAAGTGTGTTTTGTCTTAGCTTGTCTTTTTGATGAGGCAAGTTGCACACCAAAAACATCTCTATCTTTTCCATTTATTGTATCTGATGCAGTAAAGAATATAAGTGTTTCATATAAAGTTTGCTTCCTAGCTGGATGACCACAATATAAAATATCTTGAAGCAGTATTCTCCTGATTAAACGTTGCCTTGTTAACAACAGGGAAAAGTGAGGCCTGTTGAAGCATGCACAAAATTCAGCATAACATATTTTTGTGTATGGGGTATATATGTATATAGTTTCAATTAAGAGGAAATGTTCTGTATTTTTACATTTTAAATTAAATAGTGGACAGTTTTTTTCTAAATGCTGTAGGACTCACTACATATCTGTGGAAAGAGAAGTCAATGCTGGCAAACAGAAAAGGATTGAAACTGACTATGAGATGAGGTTTCAAGACATCTGCAGGAATAATGTCTTTAAGTAATCAAATAATATCTTTGAGTTCATGAGCTTTAGACACTTCCCTTTAAACTTTCAAAGGCCATTAAATCAGCCTGTGTAGCACTGTATTTATATTTCTGGTATAATAATATTTACGTTTTAGTGACATATTGCGAAGAAGAAGAAGAAGAAGATGAAGAAGAAGAAGAAGAAGAAGAAGAAGAAGAAGAAGAAGAAGAACAAGAACAAGAAGAACAAGAACAAGAAGAACAAGAACAAGAACAAGAAGAAGAAGAACAAGACGAAGAAGAAGAAGAAGAAGAAGAAGAAGAAGAAGAAGAAGAAGAAGAAGAAGAACAAGAACAAGAACAAGAACAAGAACAAGAACAAGAACAAGAACAAGAACAAGAACAAGAACAAGAAAACACATAATTAGATCTTAAAACATTTCTAAAGTTCAAGACCCTTTGTATCTTGTGTTAGATTGGAATACAGCTCCAAAGAAATCTGATGCTACCCTGAATCAATCCAACAAGCAATGTTGTTTGTATCTCTGAGAGAGCAGATTGAAAAAAGGGAAAAAAATCTGTTGCACAAAACCAGCTGGGAGAGAGAAGTGAGAAATGTGAAAGAACTAGCCCTGCTGATGCCAGTCAGTGCAGATGGAGAGTAGGGGGTGCTCTAGGCAAGGAGCAGCAGTTCCCCTGTGGCCTGTGGAGAGGTCTGTGGTCCCTGGCCTCTCCCACTATGTGTCCCACATGGAGCAGATCTCTACGCTGCAGCCCATGGAGGAACCTCCAGTGGAGCAGGTGGATGTGGCCTGGAGAAGGCCGTGGCCCATGGAGATCCCTGTAGTGGGTTTACGTGGCAAGGTTTTGGTAGCAGGGGGCTATAGGGGTGGTTTCTGTGAGAAAGATCTAGAAGCTGCCCCATGTTTGGGAAGGGCCCCATTGTTTTCCAGAGCTGAGCCAATAAGCGATGTTGTTTTGCACCTCTGTGAGAGCATATTTAAGACAGGGAAAAAACGCTGCGCCAGACAGCAGCCGGGAGAGTCAAGGGAGTGAGAGAACAGCCTTGCACCAAGGTCAGTGTAGAAGGAGGGGGAGAGGTGCTCCAGGTGCCGGAGCAGAAGTCCCCTGCGGCCTGTGGTGAGGACCATGGTGAAGCAGGATGTCCCCCTGCAGCCCATGGAGTACCACGGTGGAGCAGGGTTCCACGCTGCAGCCCGTGGAGGAGACCACGGTGGAGCAGGTGGCCCTGCACCGACGGAGGCTGCCGCCTGTGGAAGACCCCTGCCGGAGCAGATTCTGGGCCGGACCTGTAGCCCGTGGAGAGGAGCCCACGCAGGAGCAGGTGACCCGGCAGGAGCTGCTGCCCGTAGGGGAGCCAGGTTGGAGCAGTTTTCTCCTGAGGGATGGACCCCGTGGTACGGACCCATATCTGGAGCAGTTCTGAAAGAGCTGCTGCCTGTGGGAAGCCCACGCCGGATCAGTTCATCAAGGACTGCATCCCGTGGGTGGGACCCCACAGCACAGGGGACGAGAGTGACCGAGAAGGAGCGGCAGAGAAGAAGTGCTGTAGACTGACCATAACCCCCATTCCCCGTTCCCCTGCGCCGCTCGGGGGGAGGAGGTGGAAGAGGGTGGATGGGGGGGAAGGTGCTTTTGTTTTTTTTTCTTTGTTTTCTCACTTCTCTCGCTTGTTAGTTGTAGGCAATAAATCTTACTATCTCCTTATGCCGAGTCTGTTTTGCCCTTTACAATAATTATTGCGTGATTTTCTCGTCCTTATCTCAATCCTTGAGCCCTTTTCACATATTTTCTCCCCGTTCCTCTTTGAGGAGGGGGAGTGAGAGAGCGGCTGTGGTGGAGCTCGGCTGCCCACTCGAGCGGAACCACGACAATCCCCCACATGAGCAGGCCCCAGGCCGGAGCTGCAGCCCATGGAGAGGAGCTCACTCAGGAACAGGGGATCTGTGGGGAGCTGCTGCCCATGGGGGACCTATGCTGGAGCAGTTTGCTCCTGGGGGATGGACCCTGTGGTACGGAGCCATGTGGGAGCAGTTCTTGAAGAGCTGCTGCCTGTGGGCAACTCCCAGAGGCTCAGTTCTGGAAGGACAGCATTCCATGGGAGGGACCCCACGTGGAGCAGGGGCAGAGAGGGACCGTGAAGGAGCAGTGGAGATGAAGCGTCAGGGACTGACCTCAGCCCTCATTCCCTGTTCCCCTGTGCTGCTCGAGGGGAGGACGTAGAAGATAGTGGATGGAGGGAAGGCACTTTTAGTTTGCTTTTAGCTTCTTACTACTCTAGTGATAGGTAATAAATTCCATTAATCTCTCTACAGTGAGTCTGTTTGTCTGTGATAATAATTGGTGGATGATCAGTGTCCTTATCTCAACCCTTGAACCCTTTTCATCACATTTTCTCCCCCATTCCTTTTTGGGGGGCAGGGGGGGTAGAGTGAGAGAGTGGTTGTTGCAGAGGTTAGTTGCCCAGCTGGGTAAAACCACAGCAAGAGGTCAAGCAGTTGGACTAGACAATCTTTGATGTTCCCTTACAACTGTTCTGTTCTGTTCTGTTCTATTTATTCTATTCTAATTTTTGTACATATATAAATAATGCACCACGTGTAACCACCTATTCATAAAACATGTACACACCTTTACTTTATCAATGAGCATTTCCTTTGTATTTTATGGCAGCTTCAGTTATAACTAACATCAAAAGAAAAGGTGAAAAAGAGCTACCTCCACCGCCACAAATAAAACCAAATATTTACAGTCAAGGAATGTTAGGTAACTCAAAACTAAGTTTCAGTGTATTCACTTGATGTTCAGTTGGAGAAGTTAAATTCATTAAAATCATTAGCAGAGGAGGGTAACAGTGAATACTGTATATAGCTTGCCTTTACAATAGTGACAAAACAGATTTCAATAGTTCAAGATATGCTCCAAAACGTTAGTTGGTCTAAGTGGGAATGAATACCACCTCATTGATTTTTGAAATTTAATTGCTGTGCTATCATATTGGTTTGAAAATTTCAAAGGAATGAACAGGTAGCTTTTAATTGTTGGTTGTTTTGTGGGCTGTGAGAATTCAATTCCTCCACAATATATGGGTTTGCCAGCTACAACTGAGTTAATTTCACAAGGCTGAATATACAGATAATACAGTTGGTGTCTCAGCTACAGAGAATGATATTATTTTTTTTCATAAATGGAAACCAGCCAATAAAATATACTCGTTAAGCACCTGTTATTATTATAAAGCTCTAATAATTTAAATAATAGAGTAACTGTAACTGCATGTGTTTTGCTACAACTTAGGAGCTGTGATGAGAGCTGGCAGTTATTACTCTGAAAGCATTTATTTTAACTGGAAATAGAAAGATATCAGAGTTCTGCTACATTCAGAATTAGAATATACAAATTTCCCAAACTGGTATTTTAAATTTACATGTCACTTGCTAGACTTGAGAAGCATTCAAAGGTTTCTGCTTTTACTTGTAAGAGGCAGCTGAAAAAAAAAATCCACAATAGCTTTGACTTTTTTTTTTTTTTTCCTGAACTTCCAGTTCCTGGCAGATGCACTTTTGAAATGTGCATGTTTCAGCTTGGTATGAGTCATGCTGTAGATGACAGAGCACTCTCCAGGGAGAGGCCAACACTACTGTGTCGTGGTTTAACCCGACCGGCAGCTAAACACCACGCAGCCGTTCGCTCACCCTCCCCCCTCCCTCTCTGGGACGGGGGAGAGAAATGGAAAGTGAAGCCCGTGAGTTGAGATAAAGACAGTTTAATAAGACAGGAAAAAAAAAATAACAAAAATAATAATAACAATAATAATAATGATGATACAATGGGGATAATACGAAAGTAATAATAGTATGTACAAACAAGTGATGCACAATGCAATTGCTCACCACCCGCTGACCGATGCCCAGCCTAACCCCGAGCAGTCCGGCCCCCTCCCCCCGGCTAGCCACCCCTATATATTGTTTAGCATGACGTCAGATGGTATGGAATACCCCTTTGGCTAGTTTGGGTCACCTGTCCTGGGTCTGTCCCCTCCCAGCTCTTACTGCACCCCCCAGCCTGCCCGTTGGCAGGACAGAGCAAAGGCTGAGATGTCCTTGGCTTAGTATAAGCACTGCTCTGCAACAATTAAAGCATCGGGGTGTTATCAGCACTCTTCTCATTCTAAGCCAAAACACAGCATTCCACCAGCTACTAGGAAGAAAATTAATTCTGTGCTAACTGAAACCAGGACATCTATCCACCCCTTATTCCATACCATTTATGTCATGCTCAGGTTACACTCTTTTCCATACATTCTAATTAGTCACCTATAGTAATCATGGTAGTGATAACATACAGTATAATATACTATTTAACATGGTGCAATTCAGTTCATGGGCTATTCTCACCCAGTATTAAATCTCCTTGAGGTACACACCGGACCTCTCCGTTCTTTTGCATCACCCACCAAGTATATCCAGGTCCCTGAGCGAAAACAATTCCACGAATAGGTTTGCCTTTTCCTGAGGCAGGAGTAGCCCAGACTGTTTTACCCAGCATATTTTTTACATGCACTACAGGAACTTTATCCCCATCTACAGTACGTAACAGGTTTGATTGGGCAGGTCCAGCTCGGTTGGTAGATCCCCTAGTATTGACTAGCCAGGTGGCCTTTGCCAAATGCGTATCCCAGTTTTTGAACGTCCCAGCGCCCATTGCTTTCAAGGTAGTCTTTAACAGGCCATTGTATCGTTCAACTTTCCCGGAGGCTGGTGCATGATAGGGGATGTGATACACCCATTCAATACCATGTTCTTTGGCCCAAGTGTCTATAAGGTTGTTTCGGAAGTGAGTCCCATTATCTGATTCTATTCTTTCTGGGGTGCCATGTCGCCATAGGATTTGCTTTTCAAGGCCCAGGATGGTGTTCCGGGCGGTAGCATGAGGCACAGGATATGTTTCCAGCCATCCGGTGGTTGCTTCCACCATTGTAAGTACGTGGCGCTTGCCATTGCGAGTTTGAGGGAGTGTGATGTAATCAATCTGCCAGGCCTCTCCATATTTATATTTCAGCCATCGTCCTCCATACCAAAGAGGCTTTGACCGTTTGGCTTGCTTGATTGCAGCACATGTTTCACAGTCATGAATAACCTGTGCTATAGCGTCCATGGTCAAGTCCACCCCTCGATCACGAGCCCATCTGTATGTTGCATCTCTACCTTGATGGCCTGAGGTGTCATGGGCCCATCGGGCTATAAATAATTCACCTTTATGCTGCCAATCCAGGTCCACCTGAGCTACTTCAATCTTAGCAGCCTGATCCACCTGCTGGTTGTTTTGATGTTCTTCAGTAGCCCGATTCTTGGGCACATGAGCATCTACGTGGCGTACTTTCACAGCCAGGTTCTCTACCCGAGCAGCAATATCTTGCCACAATGCAGCAGCCCAGATAGGTTTGCCCCTACGCTGCCAGTTGTTTTGCTTCCATTGCTGTAACCATCCCCACAGGGCATTTGCTACCATCCATGAATCGGTGTAGAGATAGAGAACTGGCCATTTTTCTCGTTCAGCAATGTCTAAAGCCAGCTGAATGGCTTTCACTTCTGCAAACTGACTCGATTCACCTTCTCCCTCAGCAGCTTCTGCAACTCGTCGCGTAGGACTCCATACAGCAGCCTTCCATCTCCGATGCTTCCCCACAATACGACAGGACCCATCAGTGAACAGGGCATATTTCTTTTCATTCTCTGGCAACTGGTTGTACAGTGGGGCTTCTTCAGCACGACCCACCTCCTCCTCTGATGATATCCCAAAGTATTTGCCTTCTGGCCAGTCCATGATCACTTCCAATATTCCTGGGCGACTGGGGTTTCCTATTCGAGCCCGCTGAGTAATCAATGCAACCCATTTGCTCCATGTAGCATCAGTTGCATGATGCGTAGAGGGGACCCTTCCCTTGAACATCCAGCCTAGTACCGGTAATCGGGGTGCTAGGAGGAGCTGCGCTTCAGTACCGACCACCTCCGAAGCAGATCGAACTCCTTCATATGCTGCCAATATCTCCTTTTCAGTTGGAGTATAGCGGGCCTCAGATCCTCTGTATCCCCGACTCCAAAACCCCAGAGGCCGACCTCGAGTTTCCCCAGGTTCTTTCTGCCAGAGGCTCCAGGTGGGGCCGTTCTCCCCGGCTGCAGTGTAGAGCACATTCTTTACATCTGGTCCTGTTCGAACTGGCCCAAGGGCTACTGCATGGACTATTTCCTGCTTGATTTGTTCAAAGGCTTGTCGTTGTTCAGGGCCCCATTCAAACTCATTCTTCTTGCGAGTTACTTGGTAGAGTGGGTTTACAATCAGACTGTAATTTGGGATGTGCATTCTCCAAAACCCCACAACACCTAGGAAAGTCTGTGTTTCTTTTTTGTTAGTTGGTGGAGACATAGCTGTTATTTTGTTGATCACATCCATTGGGATTTGACGACGTCCATCTTGCCATTTTATTCCTAAAAACTGGATCTCCCGTGCAGGTCCTTTGACTTTATTTTGTTTTATGGCAAAACCGGCTTTCAGAAGGATTTGGACTATTTTCTTCCCTTTCTCGAAAACTTCCTCTGCTGTGTCACCCCACACAATAATGTCATCGATGTACTGCAGGTGTTCAGGAGCTTCCCCCTGCTCTAGTGCAGACTGGATCAGCCCATGGCAAATGGTAGGGCTGTGTTTCCACCCCTGGGGCAGCCTATTCCAAGTATATTGGACTCCCCTCCAAGTGAAGGCAAATTGTGGCCTGCACTCTGCTGCTAGAGGGATGGAGAAAAATGCATTAGCGATATCAATTGTGGCGTACCTCTTGGCTGCCTTCGATTCAAGTTCATACTGAAGTTCCAGCATGTCCGGCACTGCAGCACTCAGTGGTGGCGTGACTTCGTTCAAGCCGCGATAGTCCACTGTTAGTCTCCACTCGCCATTAGACTTTCGCACTGGCCATATGGGACTATTGAAAGGTGAATGAGTCTTGCTGATCACTCCTTGGCTCTCCAATTGACGAATTAGCTTATGGATGGGAATCAGGGAGTCTCGGTTGGTGCGATATTGCCGCCAGTGCACAGTTGTGGTAGCAATTGGCACTTGCTGTTCTTCGACCCTCAGCAACCCCACAACAGAGGGGTCCTCTGAGAGACCAGGCAAGGTAGATAATTGTTTAATGCCCTCTGTCTCTAAGGCAGCAATACCAAAAGCCCACCGGAACCCTTTTGGGTCCTTGCAGTATCCTCTTCTAAGATAGTCTATGCCAAGGATACATGGAGCATCCGGACCAGTCACAATGCGGTGCTTTTCCCACTCATTCCCAGTCAGACTCACTTCAGCCTCCAATACAGTCAACTGCTGAGATCCCCCTGTCACTCCACAAATATAGATGGGCTCTGGTCCTTTATAGCTCGATGGCATTATAGTACATTGTGCACCGGTGTCTACTAAAGCCTTATACTTCTGTGCGCGTGATGTGCCAGGCCATCGAATCCACACAGTCCAATAAACTCGATTGTCCCTTTCCTCCCCCTGGCTGGAGGCAGGGCCCCCCTAATCCTGGTCAGAATCTTCCTCGTTTCTGTGTTTGAAGGACTGTCTGCTGGAAGTTGGAGCAGCAAACTTTTCGGAGAATCCCTTTTTCCTGATTGTTTTCTTTTGCAACTCACGTACCCGTGCCTCTAGGGTCGCGGTAGATTTTCCATCCCACTTTCTCATGTCCTCTCCATGGTCTCGTAAGTAAAACCACAGGGTGGCACGGGGTGAGTACCCACCATATCGTCTTCCTTGTGTGGGTGAACGCCTACCCCTGACAGCTGAGACACTGCTTTGTACAGGTGCGAAGGAGAATAATCTCTCTTCAAGTTGGTGAACCTTTTCAGAAAGTTTCTCCCAAGTGTTCTCCTTTGGTCGGTGGGCACTGGTTGGTTCAGGTGGGGAGGACAATAGATTCTCTTCAAGTTGGTGAACCTTTTCAGAAAGTTTCTCCACAGCTGAGACGCAGGCCTGTAAGGAAGAGGAGAGACTTTCTTCGTACTGCCGGAGTTGTTTAGCCGCTTCACCCACTGTGGGTTCCTCATCCTCTTTCCAGGCCATTATTGCCAATGAGCTGGCATATGATGATGGTGCACTCCGTACAAACTTCCGCCACATGGGTCGTGTACACTTGACTTCATCTGGATCTGTGGATGTTTGATTGAGGTCTGGATCCTCATAAATCACTTCCCGTACGGCTAATTCCCTCAGGTACTGGATTCCCTTCTCCATAGTGGTCCACTTGCCTGGTAGACATAAAATATCTTCCTTGAAGGGATACCTTTCCCTCACAGCTGAGAGGAGACGCCTCCAGAGGCTGGTGGGTCGTGCTCCATCTGCAATTGCTTTGTCAATGCCGGCGTCTCGAGCAAGGGATCCCAGCCGCTTGGCTTCCCTGCCGTCTAATTCCACACAATTGGCTCCAGAGTCCCAGCACCGGAGCAGCCAGGTGACAAGCTGCTCACCTATACAGCGACCAAAATCTTTTCGCACATCTCGTAGCTCGCGCTCGTTTAGGCTTCGGGTAGTTACTGTTGCTCTTTCGGCATCCTCATCTTCCTCCTCCTGAATCCTTGACGGCCCAGCGTCGTCATCATCTTCGTCATCTCTATACTTAGTTTTGGCAGAAGCCTTACCTGGATTGGCAGAAGACTCTCTGCATTCTAAACGACTTGAATTTCTGTACCATATTTTCACCTTCTCTACAGGGGCAGCTTGCACTGCTACTGCTCGTTTCTCTGACTTTGTTACAGGGTCTGCCACAGGGGTTGGAATGCCCTCTGCAGGGTCAACTTGCACTGCTACAGCTCGTTTCTCTGACACGGCCACAGGAGCTGGAGCGGCTACAGGAGCTGGAGCAGTTGCAGGAACCGGAGCTGTAGCGGCTACAGGAGCTGGAGCGGCTTCAGGAGCTGGAGCTGGAGCAGTTGCAGGAACTGGGACTGGAGTAGCGGCCGGAGCTGGAACTGGAGCGACTGCAGGAACTGGGACTGGAGCAGCTGCAGGAGCTGGGACTGGAGCGGCTGCAGGAGCTGGGACTGGAGTGGCTGCAGGAGCTGGAGCTGGAGCGGCTGCAGGAGCTGGGACTGGAGCGGCTGCAGGAGCTGGGACTGGAGCGGCTGCAGGAGCTGGGACTGGAGCGGCTGCAGAATCCACCGTAGGGGTCACAGTGGCCGTTGGATCTGTCACAGGGTTTGGAGTGGCCGCAGGGTCTGTCACTAAGTTGACAGCAGTATCAATGGCAGCTCGATAGGCATGAGCCAGGCCCCAGCACGTTACAATGATTTGTGTTACTTTGGAACTGCCAGAATCATTACACCTTTTTTTCAAGCATTCTGCCAGTTTTTGAGGATTTTGCCATTGTTCAGGGGTGAATTTCCAACACACTGGGGGTGCCAACTGCTCTAGATGCCTGCCCATATCCACCCATACTCCCTGCCACCCACAACTATACTGCCTCCGGGCAGATCTCCGGATGAGCTTCATAAGTAGTTGTTTAACTTTAAGCAGAATCTGAAGTGCATTCATGAGGCAGAACAACAAGACTATGGTATTCTGAGTATTCCAGAAATATTCAATATCTTGGAGAGCTATTGTAACAAGCTCAGGGGATAAGAGGGTGGTGAAGGAGGAAGGCAGAGTGACCCAGGAGGATACAGGGGTGGTGAAGGAGAAAGGGAGAGTAAGCAAGTAAGGAAAAATATCCTCCCCTTTCCCCTCCACAGATTGACTCTCTAATGGAAAAAAACAATAGGTATAATTGCTAATAGTTCCCAAGATGCTGTTTCCAAAGTACAGAGTCCACGATGTTACTGAGTATAAATACCAAGTTAGAGTCATGACCAGATATCTTATCGTCTCATAAGCCATTGCTATAACACTTAGTACCATAATGGTCTGAAACCAGGGCCCGGAGAGGAGAAACAACACTACAGAGAGCAAATACGGAAAATAATGTACTATAATACTCAATTTGGAAAACAGGCGCAGCAGAGTTGTGATTAAAGCAATCAGCATCATGACAAGTGACTATTAAGCAGGTCTAATCCTTACACCAATTTTAGTTTAACACACTCTGATCAGATCTGCCGTTATCTCAACCTTTCGAGCCCCACGTTGGGCGCCAAAAAGACTGTCGTGGTTTAACCCGACCGGCAGCTAAACACCATGCAGCCGTTCGCTCACCCTCCCCCCTCCCTCTCTGGGACGGGGGAGAGAAATGGAAAGTGAAGCCCGTGAGTTGAGATAAAGACAGTTTAATAAGACAGGAAAAAAAAAAAAACAAACAAAAATAATAATAACAATAATAATAATGATGATACAATGGGGATAATACGAAAGTAATAATAGTATGTACAAACAAGTGATGCACAATGCAATTGCTCACCACCCGCTGACCGATGCCCAGCCTAACCCCGAGCAGTCCGGCCCCCTCCCCCCGGCTAGCCACCCCTATATATTGTTTAGCATGACGTCAGATGGTATGGAATACCCCTTTGGCTAGTTTGGGTCACCTGTCCTGGGTCTGTCCCCTCCCAGCTCTTACTGCACCCCCCAGCCTGCCCGTTGGCAGGACAGAGCAAAGGCTGAGATGTCCTTGGCTTAGTATAAGCACTGCTCTGCAACAATTAAAGCATCGGGGTGTTATCAGCACTCTTCTCATTCTAAGCCAAAACACAGCATTCCACCAGCTACTAGGAAGAAAATTAATTCTGTGCTAACTGAAACCAGGACACTACTGCCCCAAAAGCACCAGATGTTCCAGGCTACTTCAAGGAGCCACAACACAAATCTCAATCAAAATATGCATGTAGTAACTTGGGGGTCACGCCCAGAGGCAGTACTAAAGGAATCCCATAAGGAAACAGTCGGTAAAAACACGGGCAGGTTAAAGCACTGCACAGACTGCAGTAGTACACCAATAAATGCGGTTTATTGCTAGCATTGTATTACATATATGTTCAGTAGGCTTAGAAGACAATTAAAGGTGTGACTCACACACTGAGCATACAGGATTGCACAAATCAGAAATGGACTTGCACTCTAGTTATTTGCACTGTTTTCTTTGTGAAAACTAGATAGGGTCATAAACTGTGATCTTCTGACATGTTTGACTGATATGAAAATACAGATATTAGACTCAAAAGAGTTATTGTTTATGAAGCTAAAAGCCACCAGCTGTGTTTGTTAGTGGTTTACACCTTCAATAACATCCTTTTGGGTCCACATTACAGTGTGTGGATGAATTAGTTATACTAATCTGAATGCTTATGGTTCTTTTGTGTTAGTGAGGTATTGAAACATTGTACATATTGCACTTAAAATGATTTTTATAAATACATCAGCAGCAAAAGGAGGATTAAGGAGAATCTCCAACCTCTTGTGAGGAGAAACAGAGATGAAAGATGAGAATAAGGATGAGGTATTTACTGACTTTTTTGTCTCAGTCTTTATCTGTAAGACCAATAGTTCTGAGGGTACCCAACTCCCTGAGTTGGAAGATCGTGACAGGGAGTGAGATGAAACCCATGTAATATGATGGGAAACTGTAAGTGACTTTCTACATGTTTTGAACACTCATAAGTCTATGAGGCTGGACAGGATTCATCCCAGGGTACTGAAGGACCTAGCAGAACTGTTCAACAAGCTACTTTCAATAATATACTAGCAGCCCTGGCTAACTGGGAAGGTCCCACTTGACTGGAGGTTAGTGAATATGAAATCAAATTACAAGTAGGGCAGGAAGGACAATCCAGGGTACTCTGGACTGAATGAAGAACTGGCTTGATGGCGGGGCTCAAAGTATCACAACTGTACAATAAGCGGAGTTCAATCCATTTGGCAGCCAGCCACCAGTGGTATTCCCCAGGGCTTAGTGTTGAGGCCATTTTTTTTTAACATTTTTATCAGTGGTCTGGGTGAAGAGATCAAGTGCACCCTCAGTAAGTTTGCAGACAATATCAAGTTAGGCAGGACTTGATCTGCTTGAGGGTAGGAAGGCCCTGCCAGGATCTCTCAAGATCTTTCAGCGATCTGGACATTCTGGATTGATACGATGAGGCCAACAAGACTACATGCTGGGTCTTCCACTTCAGTCACAACAACTCCACATAACATCATAGGCTTGGGGAGGAGTGGCTGGAAAGTTGCCTGGCAGGAAAGGACATGGGAGTGCTGGTCAACAGCTCACTGAACATGAACCTGCCATGTCCTCAGGTGACATCCCAGTGACATCTTGGTGACATCCTGCCATGTCCTCAGGTGATATCCTGGCCTGCATCAGAAACAGGGTGGCCAGCAGGACTATGGAGATTATTGTTCCTTTTTTTTTTTTAGCTCTGGTAAGGCCGGATCTCAAGTACTGTGTTCATTCAGTATTTGGGCCTTCACTGTATGAAGGATGTTGAGTTGCTGGAATGTATTCACAGAAGAGCAACATAGCTAGTGAAGGGACCAAAAAACAAGAGCAGCTGAGGGAACTGGGGTAATTTAGTCTGGAATAGAGGATGCTGAGGGGAAATCTCATCACTGTCTACAACCATTTTAAAGGAGGTTGCAGTGAAGAGGGTGTTGATTGCTTTTCTCGGATGATAAGTGGTAGGATATGAGGAAATGGTCTCAAGTTGAGCAAAGGAGGTTTGGGTTAGACATTACAAATAAAATTTTCATGAAGAGGCTGGTAAAGTATTGGCAAAGGCTGATCAGGGTAGTCTTGGACTCCCCATCACTGGAAGTATTCAAGAGACATTTAGACATGGCACTGAGGGACATGGTTTACTGATGTGACTTGTTAGGTTAGTGGCCTTGAAGGTTTTGTTCCAATGTATACAATTCTGTGATTCTATGGTTCTATTATGTAAGCCTGTATTTTTCAGTTAAATTACGGATTTTTTTTGTCAATGAGAATTAATATTTTTGAGGACAAAACCAAAAACTGAATTAGTTCTGTGTACAAGGTGCAAAAATTCTTTCATGGATATAAAAGGTAGATGAAATTTCTGTCTCACCCACAGTTACTAGCAGATTTGAGTATGGTGAGGTTCCACACTGCATTATAGCATTTTTATTAATGTGGCTGTGGGTGGGAAGAAAATAATTTCCAGCTTTCCTATGACAAATTGTTCTGATTACCGAAGATGTTAGTGTTATTGAAGGTTCTAAGTAGAAAAAGGACTTAGGAAGCTGAAATAAATTTATTTATTTATTTATTTTTTTCAATGAGTGAGATAAAGTCTGGTGGTATCAAAGACATTTCTCCTGAAGAGATTAGTAGTGTGAAAATGTACCTCCTGCTTCTCTTTTATCTTTCTCTTTTATTTTCACTTGTGTTACTTGAAAGTATGATTTTCTGGTGCATCTGGAATTGTCCCTTTATTTGCAATATATTTTAAGCAGGTTTTACCCTATATTCAAGTATCAAACATAAAGCAAACAAGCAAACAAAAACTTCTTACTCCTAATATGTCATTTTGTAAATTAACTTTGTATGCTTTATTTCCCAAATAAACTTATCACATTCATCTCTAGAAGATGATTCTCCATGATTCTGTTTTCACAGAGGATATGTAGGTTTTAAACACATTTAGTTCAAAGACTTATGCTAAACACAAATGATAAAGAATCCTTCACCTCAGGGCACATTTTGAAGAATACCCTACTCCAGTTTCACACCTTGCTCTGTCAACCCCCGTTTTCCCACCAATCACTGACAGAAAGTGAAGTCAATGTGAGAAGATAACAGAGATGCCCTGCTGCTGGGCATAGCAGTGCTGAGTTTCCAGGCAGCTAGTGCATTGCTCACATCACTGTAATTCACTGTCTAGCCAGGCTTTCTCTCTAACTCAGATGCTGAGAAGCCAAGTAGTGACAAACTGCCAAGAACTGTTCAAGGTGTTGGTAGAGTTGAAGAGGGTTTGGCCTTGAATACTTTTGCCCTTATCACTTTCACTGCGGTTAAAGTGACAGAGGCAGCCCAAATGTCAAAGCCTGAGTGTGAATTCTGAGGCCCAAAGTCTGTCTTGAGCAGGTCATGTAACTCACCTCATTGAATGGAGTGGAAGGGCAGTGGCAGAAGACCTTTGTGTTCCTAAGCCATGCATCTCATCACACATCTGCTGGAACACATCTTGCTTCATGAGGCTTTGTTCTTCCTTCAATATATTTTAACTGTTGGAAGTATGCACAATTTACATTCCTTTCTCTCAAAAACAGTGGCATGCAAGTGCACAGAAATATCTCAATTTAGTTTTTGCATGGCTTGGATAAATCAATAATAACTCCACTCTTAACTACAGTTATATATAATTAACTACCATTTGGCTTGGAAACCAAATTTGCCCCTGACATGAGAGCATGCGTTCTTAGAGCTACAGAATAAATGTCAGTACATTCAAGAAAGTGTTAACTTTGTTTAGATCTATGAAAGTAATTTCAGCACCAAAGAATAATCTTCACTATCACCAAGGTAAAGTGAAATCATGACAAAGAAAAGGATTAAAAATGAACAAATAAAAATCAAATGCAGTAGTGAGTAGAGGTATTGTGTTTAAAATATATATTAGTGAGTGAGCAGAGCAATTAAAATAATGAGATTCACTAATATTTAATATTACCAGAAGCAGACCTGAGACAAACACTGAAATGTAAATCATCAATAGTAAGTGCTACCAGGAATTTTCGTTTCTGGAAAACCAAGTTGGTTAGGTGGAAGGTACAGTCATTTTAAAGTATATATACATCTGCATTTTTTTAATTATATATTTCAGACTTCTCTTCAAGGCTTGCAATTTGCTGTCCTGAAATAGAATTCAAACCTGAGGTGTTGCCAAAGATTTGACTCAATATTTAATTTGTAGTAAAAGTGCAGATACCACACAAAAACTTTGTTTTAGTGAATAGTCCTGCTGTTTCACACATGGTCACACGCAGGACTATTTGTTAAGCAGAGAAATGAACAATGCTGAATTTAACTGTTTGTTTTTCTTTTTCCTAAGCTTTGCTGGGCTCATAAAAATGAAGTTTTCTGTCAACAATGGAAGTTTCTTACGGTAAGTGTTTCTGTGGAAGCTTTACATCTTAAAAATATCAGCATATTTCTTTTACAGCTAATTTATTTGACAGATAAAAAGCTTAGTTGTTGTTTTATTTATTTTTTCTCCTTGCACATCCCCTCAAACAGATAGATCTTTGGGATCGTCAAAGAAAATGTTGTAAGAGCAGCATCCCACCATTATCTGGGAGAATTATCTTCAAAACAGAACCTGCTGCTCCTAAATCTATAATGGGGTTAAAGGGCCAGGAAAGAAGTTTTGTAAGAAATGATGAGTACACGAACCATTTTGTTGTTTCTGAAATTCCTAAGTATCTCTAAGACAATGTCTGAATCACTCCCTCCTCCAAAATTTGTATTTTGCTGACATTGTCACTCTATTCTTCCATACAGCATGACAAAGTGGAAACAGAGAGTTCACTTCTAAGTCTTTTAATTACATTTTCCCCTCCTTTTCCCAGGAGAAAAATAAAATGGGAACAGTATTTCCTTTAGACGAGTACAAAAGTACTTCTTTCCCCTCCATCTTCTGCTCTTTTTGATTTATGCCATATTCTCTTTGAAAAGTCCACTAATTATTTACAGAGGGGGAAGCTTCTTGATTGCTGCTCATCAGATAATGGAAATTTGGGGAGAGTGGCCCACCTGCAAAGAGCTGAGAGTCACACCTTTCAACTTCGGTGGGTAAATGCATTGTCCACCTGTTTTTTCACATCTCTTCTTTGAATAAAGTTTCAATTCAGTGACACCTATCAAACTGAGCAACTTTCCTCATGTTGGTGATTTGAAGCATGTCTTACTTTCAGGTTACCAGTGCTCCACAGACATCCAAAAATGTGTTACTGTATCAAAATCTCACAAGATATTACAGAGCTGAATGTATTTATTTATTTCACTAGAATAATAAAATGCCTGTTTTATAAATGACAAGATAGGAACTTATCCAGGTCATCTGTATGGCCTAAGACTGAAACAGGGACTCTGTATTCCATTTCTAATTCCCAGGAGAATCCTGTGCAGTTCTATCCCTCACACAAGACCTTCAAAAGCTTTCCTGGCACAGAGTTCAGTTCTTTGTAAAGTGAAGAAATATGTGAACCTAAAATTACTCTTTAACTAAAATTCATATATTTTAATGCTTTTAATTAGATGCTTAAAACTCAGCAGTATCTTTTTAGCTGTTTTATCTGAATTTAATTTCTCTGTCATGTACAACAAGCAGTTATTATGACTCATGTTTCTTATGCCTGTTCTTTTACTGTTATGAATGTTGAATACATGCGGGTTTTGTTTTGCTTCTGGAGTATTATTCAGGATAGAGTATAGCACTACTAAAACCTTTCAGAAAAAAAGCTTAAAATGTCATATTCATGTAAAGTACAAAAAAATCTTTCTGCTTAAGCATCATTTATGAATACTCAACGTTCAGTATTAAAGATGTCATGAATTAATTCCCATAAAAGATAAATACATAGCTCAACTCAACGATGTGATTCTTGACTTTCAGTCAATTTACCATCCCCAGTGATTTGGGTAGTCACACAAAACATACTATAAACGTGCTGTCCCTTATGGCAGGCAATATCAATTTTATGCACCACAAACTATTAAAAGATACTGGATGAATTAGAGCCAGAAAAAAAAAGTGTACAGGACATTTAATATATACAAGCCTTCCCCTCCACTCCCTACCCACCCCACCCCCCAAAAAAACACCCAAAGCCAACCAACCAAGCAATCAACCAGAAATTCTCCCCCTTCCCCTCCAAAAAAACAGAACAATATTTTCAGTATGTTAGAAAAATTAATTGTACTGTTAAAAATAGAGAAGCTGGCCCTCTATATGAATAAAATCAGGTTGCTTACATACCTGTCCATGCTCCTTGCCTAGAGAAATACCTCCCCAGGTCCCCATGCTGATGCCCAGGGGGTTCCATCTGAAGCAAGAAGCTATGATCTCTATTAATGGCACTAGAGTGAAGGAAGAGAACAGTTTCCAGGCCAAGTTGTTTTTTTTTTTGTTTGTTTTGTTTTGTTTGTTGTTTTTTTTTTTTTTTTAAAAGTAATTTTTCTGTTTACTTATCTACTTAAATTTTGAGGATTGTATCTTGAGAGACCAAACATAGCTGAATCCTTCAGGCTCTTTGTGCATGACACTACGTATGGAGACAGGAGCCTTTTTCAGGACTGACACTGTGCCAAGCTAAATTTGCAGAGTGAACCCAGCAGAGGGTAGTCAAAAAACAGACACAAACTATGGCTAGAAGAGACAGTAGATTTGAGCTCCAAATTCATCTTGCAGATTTTCATTTAATCACATCAAACATCTTCTGTTTTCCTTACTGGCATTTTTAAGTGTCTGCCCTTACTGTTTGTTGTCTTCTGGGCCCTTATTTCTCCAAATTATAATACCTTGTAAGGTGCTTACACATCTGACAAAAGACTTTCTAAAAAATTCCTTAGAAGTGAATGCTGTGCTTGTAGAGAGAGTGATAAGTCTCTTTCATTTTTTCCTGATGACTCTCTGGGCTCTTATAGCACTAAAGTCTTTGTTACTTTATGTTGGCTTAAAATTTAAAAAACATATCTGTTTTAAAAATATAGTAAAAAAAAAAAAAAAAAAGTTCTTAAGATTTAAGAAAATACAAGTCTATATAAAAAGCCTAAATTGTATCATAGAATCATAGAATATCTGAGTTGGAGGAGACCCACAAGGATCATCAAGTTCAACTCATGGGTCCCAAAAGGACCACCCAAAAAATCTCCAAATCCCCAAAAAAGTATTAAATACACAAGGCTTTATAACTGACATCCTCTTAAATTCACATTTGCAATATGTCCTAATATATATCCTAATAAAGCAACTGCAATGTGGGACAGCTGTAAGTTCATAGAAGGAAAAATATATCATTTTTTAGCATTGAATACAGGAGATAAACACTGGAGATAAATGCTGAAAACTGGATTGGATTGGACTGGATTGGATTGGATTGGATTGGATTGGATTGGATTGAACAGAATTTCATGATTCTTCACACATTCTTCAAATATAGCAATGAAGTTAAAGAAAGAGGAAATCAACATTTAATGAGAACCAAAAAGAATCTGTTGATCTGTTTACCCTATATGGCAAACTTTTAACAACTCCTACATACGATTCTGAGCATGTTATGCGTAGTGTATCTAAGACCCTAAGTATATGTGATGGTGTGGTATCTCTTTACCTCCTAAAGACATTAAATTGGCAAACTGAATGTTATTTGAAGCATTTCTGACCAGCAGCCTAAAAGCCTAGATCTGAAGCCAACGAGTGTTCTTCCATGAGAAATGTTTCCCAGAGGAAGAGTTTGCTGCCTTCCTGGGAGACCCATAGTGGCTGCAACAGATTTTTCAGTAGCATCCTTTGTTGATAGTGCCATATGGGTGCCGACAGGGAGAGTTTTAAAGAGATAGTTCAGTGCTGTCACTAGTTTTTTTTCAGAGACATTTAGGACAATTGTAATCTCACCTGAATCTTCACTACTCCCTTCAATTCAAAGAACTTCAGAGTACTAAAGAAAATTTCAATTCCAAATTTACAAATAAACACAATTCTCAGAATTTGAAATAGCATGTAGCGTTATTTCTCTCTCTCTCTTTTCTTTTTTCTTTTTTTTTGACTTTGTACAAAATCAAGAATTCAAAATAAAATACAAAAACTGGTTTTATATTTTCTCCTCAAGCTTCTTAGGAAGAAAAAGTGATTTATTTTATTTTTCTAAAATGATTTTCTATATCACAGAATCACAGAATTTCTGGGTTGGAAGAGAACTCAAGATCATCGAGTCCAACCTCTGACCTAACACTAGCAGTCCCCACTAAACCATATCACTAAGCTCTACATCTAAACGTCTTTGTCCTGGTTTCAGTTAGAACAGAATTAATTTTCTTCCTAGTAGCTGGTGGAATGCTGTGTTTTGGCTTAGGATGAGAAGAGTGCTGATAACACCCCGATGTTTTAATTGTTGCAGAGCAGTGCTTATACCAAGCCAAGGACATCTCAGCCTTTTGCTCTGTCCTGCCAACAGGCAGGCTGGGGGTGCAGTAAGAGCTGGGAGGGGACAGACCCAGGACAGCTGACCCAAACTAGCCAAAGGGGTATTCCATACCATCTGACGTCATGCTAAACAATATATAGGGGTGGCTAGCTGGGGGGAGGGGGCCGGACTGCTCGGGGTTAGGCTGGGCATCGGTCAGCGGGTGGTGAGCAATTGCATTGTGCATCACTTGTTTGTACATATTATTATTACTTTCCTATTATCACCATTGTAACATTATTGTTATTATTGTTATTATTATTTTGTTATTATTATTTTCCTGTCTTATTAAACTGTCTTTATCTCAACTCACGGGCTTCACTTTCCATTTCTCTCCCCCGTCCCAGAGAGGGAGGGGGGAGGGTGAGCGAACGGCTGCGTGGTGTTTAGCTGCCAGCCGGGTTAAACCACGACAGTCTTTTTGGCGCCCAACGTGGGGCTCGAAAGGTTGAGATAACGGCAGATCTGACCAGAGTGTGTTAAACTAAAATTGGTGTAAGTATTAGACCTGCTTAATAGTCACTTGTCATAATGCTGATTGCTTTAATCTCAACTGCGGTGCGCCTGTTTTCCAAATTGAGTATTATAGTACATTATTTTCCGTACTTGCTCTCTGTCATGTTGTTTATCCTCTCCGGGCCCTGGTTTCAGATCATTATGGTACTGAGTGTTGTAGCAATGGCTTATGAGACGATGAGATATCTGGTCATGACTCTAACTTGGTATTTGTACTCAGTAACATCGTCGACTCTGTATTTTGGAAACTGTATTTTGGAAACTATTAGCAATTATACCTATTGTTTTTTTCCATTAGGGAGTCAATCTGTGGAGGGGAAAGGGGAAGATATTTTTTCTTACTTGATTACTCTCCCTTTCTCCTTCACCACCCCTGTATCCTCCTGGATCACTATGCCTTCCTCCTTCACCACCCTCTTACCCTCCGAGCTTGCTACAATAGCTCTCCAAGATATTGAATATCCTTGGGATACTCAGACCAGCATAGTCTTGTTGTTCTGCCTCCTGAATGCACTTCAGGTTCTGCTTAAAGTTAAACAACTACTTAGGAAGCTCATCCGGAGATCTGCCCGGAGGCAGTATAGTTGTGGGTGGCAGGGAGTATGGGAGGATATGGGCAGGCATCTAGAGCAGTTGGCACCCCCAGTGTTTTGGAAATTCACCCCTGAACAACTGCAAAATCCTCAAAAACTGGCAGAATGCTTGAGAAAAAGGTGTAATGATTCTGGCAGTTCCAAAGTAACACAAATCATTGTAACATGCTGGGGCCTGGCTCATGCCTATCGAGCTGCCATGGATACTGCTATCAACTTAGTGACAGACCCTGCGGCCACTCCAAGCCCTGTGACAGATCCAATGGCCACTGTGACCCCTACGGTGGACTCTGCAGCCGCTCCAGTCCCAGCTCCTGCTGCCGCTTCAGTCCCAGCTCCTGCAGCTGCTCCAGCCCCAGCTCCTGCAGCCACTCCAGCTCCGGTTCCTGCAGCTGTTCCAGCTCCTGCAGCCACTCCAGCTCCTGTGGCTGGGTCAGAGAAAAGAGCTGTAGCAGTGCAAGTTGACCCTGCAGAGGGTATTCCAACCCCTGTGGCAGACCCTGTAACGGGGTCAGAGAAACGAGCTGTAGCAGTGCAAGTTGACCCTGCAGAGGGTATTCCAACCTCTGTGGCAGACCCTGTAACAAGGTGAGAGAAACGAGCTGTAGCAGTGCAAGTCGACCCTGCGGAGGGTATTCCAACCTCTGTGGCAGACCCTGTAACAAGGTCAGAGAAACGAGCAGTAGCAGTGCAAGCTGCCCCTGTAGAGAAGGTGAAAAAATGGTATAGAGATTCAAGTCGTTTAGAACGCAGAGAATCTTCTGCCAAATCTAGGTATAGAGACGACGGAGACGACGATGACGCTGGGCCATCAAGGGTTCAGGAGGAGGAAGATGGGGATGCCGAAAAATCAACAGTAACTACCCGAAGCCTAAACGAGCGTGAGTTACGAGATGTGCAAAAAGATTTTGGTCGCTGTATAGGTGAGCAGCTTGTCACCTGGCTGCTCCGATGCTGGGACTCTGGAGCCAATTGTGTGGAATTAGACGGCAGGGAAGCCAAGCGACTGGGATCCCTTGCTAGAGACGCAGGCATTGACAAAGCAATTGCAGATGGAGCACAATCTCACAGCCTCTGGAGGCGTCTCCTCTCAGCTGTGAGGGAAAGGTATCCCTTCAAGGAAGAACTTTTATGTCTACCAGGCAAGTGGACCACTATGGAGAAGGAAATCCAGTACCTGAGGGAATTAGCCCTACAGGAAGTGATTTATAAGGATCCAGACCTCAGACAAACATCCAAAGATCCAGATGAAGTCAGGTGTACACGACCCATGTGGCGGAAGTTTGTACGGAGTGCACCATCATCATATGCCAGCTCATTGGCAATAATGGCCTGGAAAGAGGATGAGGAACCCACAGTGGGTGAAGCGGCTAAACAACTCCGGCAGTACGAAGAAAGTCTCTCCTCTTCCTTACAGGCCTGCGTCTCAGCTGTGGAGAAACTTTCTGAAGAGTTCCACCAACTTAAAGAGAATCTATCTTCATCCCCACCTGAACCAACCAGTGTCCACCGACCAAAAGAGAACACTTGGGAGAAACTTTCTGAAAAGGTTCACCAACTTGAAGAGAGATTATTCTCCTCCGTACCTGTACAGAGCAGTGTCTCAGCTATCAGGGGTAGGCATTCATCCACACAAGGAAGACGATATGGTGGGCACTCACCCCGTGCCACCCTGTGGTTTTACTTACGAGACCATGGAGAGGACATGAGAAAATGGGATGGAAAATCTACCGCGACCCTAGAGGCACGGGTACGTGAGTTGCAAAAGAAAACAATCAGGAAAAAGGGGTTCTCTGAAAAGTTTGCTGCTCCAACTTCCAGCAGACAGTCCTTCAAACACAGAAACGAAGAAGATTCTGACCAGGATTAGGGAGGCCCTGCCTCCAGCCAGGGGGAGGAAAGGGATAATCAAGTTTATTGGACTGTGTGGATTCGATGGCCTGGCACACCAGACGCAGAGAAGTATAAGGCTTTAGTAGACACCGGTGCACAATGTACTATAATGCCATCGAGCTATAAAGGACCAGAGCCCATCTATATTTGTGGAGTGACAGGGGGATCTCAGCAGTTGACTGTATTGGAGGCTGAAGTGAGTCTGACTGGGAATGAGTGGGAAAAGCACTGTATTGTGACTGGCCCAGATGCTCCATGTATCCTTGGCATAGACTATCTTAGAAGAGGATATTGCAAGGACCCAAAAGGGTTCCGGTGGGCTTTTGGTATAGCTGCCTTAGAGACAGAGGGCATTAAACAATTATCTACCTTGCCTGGTCTCTCAGAGGACCCCTCTGTTGTGGGGTTGCTGAGGGTCGAAGAACAGCAAGTGCCAATCGCTACCACAACTGTGCACCGGCGGCAATATCGCACTAACCGGGACTCCCTGATTCCCATCCATAAGCTAATTCATCAATTGGAGAGCCAAGGAGTGATCAGCAATAGTCCCATATGGCCAGGGCGAAAGTCTAATGGCGAGTGGAGACTAACAGTGGACTATCGTGGCCTGAACGAAGTGACGCCACCACTGAGTGCTGCAGTGCCGGACATGCTGGAACTTCAGTACGAACTTGAATCGAAGGCAGCCAAGTGGTACGCCACAATTGATATCGCTAATGCATTTTTCTCCATCCCTCTAGCAGCAGAGTGCAGGCCACAGTTTGCTTTCACTTGGAGGGGAGTCCAATATACTTGGAATCGGCTGCCCCAGGGGTGGAAACACAGCCCTACCATTTGCCATGGGCTGATCCAGTCTGCACTAGAGCAGGGGGAAGCTCCTGAACACCTGCAGTACATCGATGGCATTATTGTGTGGGGTGACACAGCAGAGGAAGTTTTTGAGAAAGGGAAGAAAATAGTCCAAATCCTTCTGAAAGCCGGTTTTGCCATAAAACAAAATAAAGTCAAAGGACCTGCACGAGAGATCCAGTTTTTAGGAATAAAATGGCAAGATGGACGTCGTCAAATCCCAATGGATGTGATCAACAAAATAACAGCTATGTCTCCACCAACTAACAAAAAAGAAACACAGACTTTCCTCGGTGTTGTGGGGTTTTGGAGAATGCACATCCCAAATTACAGTCTGATTGTAAACCCGCTCTACCAAGTAACCCGTAAGAAGAATGAGTTTGAATGGGGCCCTGAACAACGACAAGCCTTTGAACAAATCAAGCAGGAAATAGTCCATGCAGTAGCCCTTGGGCCAGTTCGAACAGGACCAGATGTAAAGAATGTGCTCTACACTGCAGCTGGGGAGAACGGCCCCACCTGGAGCCTCTGGCAGAAAGAACCTGGGGAAACTCGAGGTCGGCCCCTGGGGTTTTGGAGTCGGGGATACAGAGGATCTGAGGCCCGCTATACTCCAACTGAAAAGGAGATATTGGCAGCATATGAAGGAGTTCGATCTGCTTCGGAGGTGGTCGGTACTGAAGCGCAGCTCCTCCTAGCACCCCGATTGCCGGTACTAGGCTGGATGTTCAAGGGAAGGGTCTCTTCTACGCATCATGCAACTGATGCTACGTGGAGCAAGTGGGTTGCACTGATTACTCAGCGGGCTTGAATAGGAAACCCCAGTCGCCCAGGAATATTGGAAGTGATTATGGACTGGCCAGAAGGCAAATACTTTGGGATATCATCAGAGGAGGATGTGGGTCGTGCTGAAGAAGCCCCACTGTACAACCAGTTACCAGAGAATGAAAAGAAATATGCCCTGTTCACTGATGGGTCCTGTCGTATTGTGGGGAAGCATCGGAGATGGAAGGCTGCTGTATGGAGCCCTACACGACGAGTTGCAGAAGCTGCTGAGGGAGAAGGTGAATCGAGTCAGTTTGCAGAAGTGAAAGCCATTCAGCTGGCTTTAGACATTGCTGAACGAGAGAAATGGCCAGTTCTCTATCTCTACACCGATTCATGGATGGTAGCAAATGCCCTGTGGGGATGGTTACAGCACTGGAAGCAAAACAACTGGCAGCGTAGGGGCAAACCCATCTGGGCTGCTGCTTTGTGGCAAGACATTGCTGCTCGGGTAGAGAACCTGGCTGTGAAAGTACGTCACGTAGATGCTCATGTGCCCAAGAATCGGGCTACTGAAGAACATCAAAACAACCAGCAGGTGGATCAGGCTGCTAAGATTGAAGTAGCTCAGGTGGACCTGGATTGGCAGCATAAAGGTGAATTATTTATAGCCCGATGGGCCCATGACACCTCAGGCCATCAAGGTAGAGATGCAACATACAGATGGGCTCGTGATCGAGGGGTGGACCTGACCATGGACGCTATAGCACAGGTTATTCATGACTGTGAAACATGTGCTGCAATCAAGCAAGCCAAACGGTCAAAGCCTCTTTGGTATGGAGGACGATGGCTGAAATATAAATATGGAGAGGCCTGGCAGATTGATTACATCACACTCCCTCAAACTCGCAATGGCAAGCGCCACGTACTTACAATGGTGGAAGCAACCACCGGATGGCTGGAAACATATCCTGTGCCTCATGCCACCGCTCGGAACACTATCCTGGGCCTTGAAAAGCAAGTCCTATGGCGACATGGTACCCCAGAAAGAATAGAGTCAGACAATGGAACTCATTTCCGAAACAACCTTATAGACACTTGGGCCAAAGAACATGGCATTGAGTGGGTGTATCACATCCCCTATCATGCACCAGCCTCCGGGAAAGTTGAACGATACAACGGACTGTTAAAGACTACATTGAAAGCAATGGGCGCTGGGACATTCAAAAACTGGGATACGCATTTGGCAAAGGCCACCTGGCTAGTCAATACTAGGGGATCGGCCAACCGAGCTGGACCTGCCCAATCAAACCTGTTACGTACTGTAGATGGGGATAAAGTTCCTGTAGTGCATGTAAGAAATATGCTGGGTAAAACAGTCTGGGCTACTCCTGCCTCAGGAAAAGGCAAACCTATTCGTGGAATTGTTTTCGCTCAGGGACCTGGATACACTTGGTGGGTGATGCAAAAGAACGGAGAGGTCCGGTGTGTACCTCAAGGAGATTTAATACTGGGTGAGAATAGCCCATGAACTGAATTGTACCATGTTAATTACTATATAATACTGTATGTTATCACTACTATGACTACTGTAGGTGACTAATTAGAATGTATGGAAAAGAGTGTAACCTGAGCATGACATAAATGGTATGGAATAAGGGGTGGATAGATGTCCTGGTTTCAGTTAGAACAGAATTAATTTTCTTCCTAGTAGCTGGTGGAATGCTGTGTTTTGGCTTAGGATGAGAAGAGTGCTGATAACACCCCGATGTTTTAATTGTTGTAGAGCAGTGCTTATACCAAGCCAAGGACACCTCAGCCTTTTGCTCTGTCCTGCCAACAGGCAGGCTGGGAGTGCAGTAAGAGCTGGGAGGGGACAGACCCAGGACAGGTGACCCAAACTAGCCAATGGGGTATTCCATACCATCTGACGTCATGCTAAACAATATATAGGGGTGGCTAGCCGGGGGGAGGGGGCCGGACTGCTCGGGGTTAAGCTGGGCATCGGTCAGCGGGTGGTGAGCAATTGCATTGTGCATCACTTGTTTGTACATATTATTATTACTTTCCTATTATCACCATTGTAACATTATTATTATTATTGTTATTATTATTTTGTTATTATTATTTTGTTATTATTATTTTCCTGTCTTATTAAACTGTCTTTATCTCAACTCACGGGCTTCACTTTCCATTTCTCTCCCCCGTCCCAGAGAGGGAGGGGGGAGGGTGAGCGAACGGCTGCGTGGTGTTTAGCTGCCAGCCGGGTTAAACCACGACAGTCTTTTAAAGACTTCCAGGGATGGTGACTCCACCACTTCCCTGGGCAGCCTATTCCAATGCCTAACAACCCTCTCGGTAAAGAAGTTCTTCCTAACATCCAACCTAAAACTCCCCTGGCGCAACTTAAGCCCATTCCCCCTCGTCCTGTCACCAGGCACGTGGGAGAACAGACCAACCCCCACCTCGCTACAGCCTCCTTTAAGGTTCCTGTAGAGAGCAATAAGGTCGCCCCTGAGCCTCCTTTTCTCCAGGCTGAACAAGCCCAGCTCCCTCAGCCACTCTTCATAAGACTTGTTCTCCAGACCCCTCACCAGCTTCGTCGCCCTTCTCTGGACCCGCTCAAGCATCTCCATGTCCTTCTTGTAGCAAGGGGCCCAAAACTGAACATAGTATTCGAGGTGCAGCCTCACCAGAGCCGAGTACAGGGGGACAATCTCTTCCCTAGACCTGCTGGCCACACTGTTTCTTATACAAGCCAGGATGCTGTTGGCCTTCTTCGCCACCTGAGCACACTGTTGGCTCATATTCAGCTGACTATCAATGAATAGTCCCAGGTCCTTCTCTGCCAGGCAGCTATCCAACCACCGCTCTCCCAGCCTGTAGCTCTGCTGGGGTTGTTGCACCCCAGGTGCAGGACCCGGCACTTGGCCTTGTTGAACTTCATAGTTGACCTCAGCCCATCAGTCCAGCCTATTCAGATCCTCCTGCAGAGCTTTCCTACCCTCGAGCAGATCGACACACGCACCTAACTTGGTGTCATCTGCAAACTTACTGAGGGTGCACTCAATCCCCTCATCCAGATCATCAATGAAGATATTAAAGAGGACCGGCCCCAGCACTGAGCCCTGGAGGACTCCCCTAGTGACCGGCCTTCAACTGGACTTGACTCCATTCACCACGACTCTTTGGGCCTGGCTATCCAGCCAGTTTCTAGCCCAATGAAGCGTGCGCCAGTCCAAGCCACGAGCAGCCAGTTTCTTGAGGAGAATGTTGTGGGAAATGGTGTCAAAAGCCTTGCTGAAGTCAAGGTAGACCACATCCACAGCCCTTCCCTCATCCACCCAGCGTGTCACTTTGTCATAGAAGGAGATCAGGTTTGTCAAGCAGGACCTGCCTTTCATAAACCCATGCTGACTGGGCCTGATCGCCTGCTTGCCCTGTAAGTGCCGCGTGATGACTCTCAAGATAATCTGCTCCATGAGCTTCCCTGGCACTGAGGTCAAACTGACAGGCCTATAGTTTCTCAGGTTTGCCCTCCAACTCTTATTGTAGATGGGCGTCATGTTTACCAGCCACCAGTCAATTGGGACCTCCCCCGATAGCCAGGACTGTTGATAAATGATGGAAAGCGGCTTGGCCAGCTCCTCTGCCAGTTCTCTCAGTATCCTCGGGTGGATCCCATCTGGCCCCATCAACTTGCGCACATCCAAGTGCTGTAGCAGGTCACCAACCAGTTCTTCATGGATAGTGAGGGCCACATCCTGCTCCCCACCCCCTTCCACCAGCTCAGGGTACTGGGTATCCAGAGAACAACCGGTATTGCCGCTAAAGACTGAGGCAAAGAAGGCATTAAGCACCTCCGCCTTTTCCTCATCTTTTGTAACAAAGTTTCCCTCCCCATCCAGTAAAGGCTGGAGATTCTCCTTAGTCCTCTGTTTTATGTTGGTGTATTTGTAAAAAGATTTTTTGTTGTCTTTAACGGTAGTAGCCAGATTGAGCTCCAGATGAGCTTTGGTCTTTCTAATTTTGTCCCTGCACAGCCTCGCAACATCCTTATAGTCCTCCTCAGTGGCCCACCCTTTTTTCCAAAGATTATAAACCTTTTCTTTTTCTCCTAAGCTCAAGCTGCAACTCACTGTTGAGCCAGGCTAGTCTTCCTCCACGCCAGCTCGTCTTTGGGCACGTGGGGACGGACCGTTCCTGTGCCATTAAGATTTCCCTCTTGAAGAGTGCCCAGCCTTCCTGGACCCCTCTGCCCATCAGAACCGCCTCCCAAGGGACTCCACCAACCAGTGTCCTGAGCACCTCAAAATCAGCCCTCTGGAAGTCCAATATAGCAGTTTTACTGGTCCCCTTCCTGGCCTCGCTAAGAATAGAGAACTCCACCATTTCGTGGTCACTCTGCCCAAGACAGCTTCTGACCACCACATCTCCCACCAGTCCTTCTCTGTTTGTGAAGAGAAGGTCTAGCGGGGCACGACCCCTGGTAGGCTCACTAACCAGCTGTGTCAGGAAGCAATCTTCCAAGCTCTCCAGAAACCTTCTAGATTGCTTTCTCTGGGCTGTGTTGTGCTTCCAGGATATGTCAGGGAAGTTGAAGTCCCCCACGAGTACAAGAGCTGATGATTTTGCAACTTCTGTCAGCTACCTGTAGAACTCCTCATCCGTCTCCTCATCCTGGTTCGGCGGTCTATAACAGACCCCAGCCAGGATGCTAGCCTTGTTGGCTATTACCATTTCAACAAGAAGATTTTATTTCACTTATCCTTTGACCATCTATTTTTAAATGTGCTGAAAAGGAACATTCAAACCCATTATGCTCTGTTTCTCTGTATCATACATAAACTTTGGGAAAAGAAAACTATTCAAAACATAGTCATCTTTGTTGTAGCTGCTGGGAATGGTTCCTGACGCATCCCCCTGAAATGGAGTCTTGTTCCTCTTGAAGGTGATAGGAGGAAAATGCTGTTAGTCCAGAGCACAGCACAACACAAGCTGTGTTTACACCCCTAAAAAAGCAAGACTGCCTTTGGTTTCTCATTTGAGAATGGCCATCTTCAGAATGTCCTTGCACAATCAGGGTGACACACGTGAAGTCAGTGTTCAGCATGCCTCCTTTCCAATTTGTTTCAAACAAGATCAAGAAATAGCAGCACCTTAATCAGATTCGTTGTTAAGGACAAGTAAAATGTTTCATGCTGAAATGCTTTATTGCAAAAGAAGAAAATGAGAAAAAGCCCTGTAGTATACCTAAGCATCCTGTTGGAATACACAAATAATTTCCAGAACTCAGAAACTTGCACTAAAGCACACTATCTTTCCAAGGGGAAGTGGGGAGGGGGAGGGCAGTGTTCAGCAGACTTTGGAATAAGTCTTTAGGTAAAACAGATTTAAATCTGAGAAGAAAAAACAAAACAAAACAAAACAAAAAATTATGCTAGAATTTTAATCTCTGTTTTGTGAATAATTGAGACGGTGTAAAATCCAAATTGTTCCTTTTAAAGTATACCACAGGTGGTTAGGGATAATCCTCCAAAGACAGAATTTCCATATCTGCAGTATATGGCCTTAGCTTTCTATAGTGTATGTTGTAAATTCATTTAACTGGAACAAGGTCTATCAAGTTAAAGTAGCTTTGTTTCCATCCCAGTGCTTTAATGCAAAGGGTGCTGCAGTTACTGTAAACCTTGCTATTAAATTCAAAATACTAAGAAGTTGAATAAGAACTTTCTTCACTGCCAATTTTGACCTGGTGCTTCTTCCATTATGAGATGATAGTGATTTCAAAAAAGACTAACCTCTGTTCATCAGAAATAAAAGAGTTACAATGCTATCATTTGAATTTTAAAAGACTATTACTTAATATTGAGGGGAAATTAGTGGCAATGTTATTTCATTACTCTTTCTTTTACTCTTAAACAACCTTTTAAAACTACCTGAAAATTTACACGTCACTGTGTAATATGAATGCCTATTCTTTTTATTCATATCCTTCGCATCTATTGCAAGTAAACTCTGACTTTTAATGCCAGGACTATCTTTTCATTTTCAGTTGCTATAATTCTGCAGTCACAGCTTTAAATTATAAATTATACCCTTGGCACAGCTTGGAACAGAATCCCTCTAGAAACAGCATTCATACAGCAGCCTGTATTCATGGGCAATCTCATTTACTATGGCTAATTTAGTTTTCTTGTTTTGTTTGTTTGTTTGGTTGGTTGTTTTTTTGTATCTCTTGGCTATTGTTTAACACTTTGATGTCCTGTCCGTCTATTATGCTTAGACTAACACCTCCTTGAATCAAAGACCTCATGTCAGCTAACCAAGAGCAGCAGCACAGTACTGGCCCACAGAAGGACTCTGGAAAAGATGATTTAGGTTCAGAACCTGAGATCCATTGGCATTTACCTGCCATCTTCTTCAGACTAGATAGATAGTCTGTTAATGAGGTCTTTTAATTAAACAATAGTGTATTCAGATTGTATTGCTTCACCAATCAACATGCCTGTGACTTTGTAAGCACAGAAAGAAATGATACATTTTTCTGTATTGTGTTTATGTGGCAAGGGCTTGGTAGCAGAGCTTCTTCCAAATCTCAGTAAGGAAGACCTAACAGCAGATGGCTTAATAAGATAAGTGTTTTAATAAGACAGCGTAGTAATCAAAATATAGGTGGACAGTAAATCTTGCATCCTTTCAGGCACTGGGCACCCTGCACTTATGCTGCATTGATGGAATCTGGGTGGATTTTCCCATGGTGCACTGCCCAGAACAGATGAAGTCCTTTCCATAGAGCAAAGTTCTCCCTTTTGGTCATTCGATCTATCGCAGAATTTCTGTACAAGAAAACAGCTCTCTTCCTAAAAGATGTTCCCATGAGAAGTTCTTGCTGGACCCAGAAAAGGGCAAGATCATGTTGGTGTCATAACTGCTGGTACTAAGTAGGAGCTGCTTGGTTGCTTCTCTATAACAGTGGAGGTGAGTTTGTCCTGCAGATGGGAAATTGGACCAGCCCAGCACAGGCCTGTGCATGTTCAGGCTAACTGACAGGCAGATCTCCAACTCCTAAAACTGCCACAGCCTCCTGTCAGGAAAAGTGCATTGCACCCCTACATCCACATACAATTTACCTTTTCCCTAAAATACATCATAAATTACAGATCACATCGATAACCTACAGGCTTCTCAAGCCCTCAGTAAGAGCCACAGTAGAGCCAAAATGGGTTGTCCAAGATCACTGACTCCAAGAGTGCAACATCTCCTGCAAGGCTCGCAGTAGTAAATTCCTTTCAAAAATTTGCTTCATGAATGTGATAGCCTTGAGTGAAATGGATGTATTTTATTAATGATACTTTTCAAACTGACTCATGGTAGTCAATAGTAGTCAATAACTTTGACATACGGGACTACAATTTTTTCTTTTACAAAAAGACAGTATTTATGTCTGCTGTGGTGGTACATGTGTAAAATGATGTGTAAAGCAGAAAATTCACTAGTGACTAACAAAGTTAACCAGGTGTATTTGTATAGTCACTCCTCTAAGTCACTACTGATGACTTGACTAGCATAGTATAAACGTAAAGACAATATATATATGTTTTCCAATTAGTAGACTTCTTTCAGACACACTGTAATACAGGAAAGATACACCAATACATGTATACCTTTGGGATCCACTCTTTTTACCCAATCAATGTGGACCAGAACTTTACATGTGTTTAATCAATATGAATTCACCCAACTAAAAAGTGCAGTAGGCAGAGTGCATTAATTAGAATCTTTCTCCTTGCACCTGTTGGAGAACAATAACATGAGTTATGGTGTCAGATGTTCCAGATGCAATCTATTAATGAAACAATAACTCTTTCAGGCTTAGGGTCTAATAAATACTGAAAGAAAAAAAAAAAAAAAAAAAAAAAAAAAAAGCAGCATTAATTTAAAGTATTTCATTGGTATATGTTTATATTAATTAGCAAAAATGTATTCCTCATCTTTGAGAGAAAAGATGAAATAAAGAATGTAGCTTGAAAAATTACAGCTTTTCATTTAGTACCTCCTTGATCATCTGCAACAATAAATAGGGCGTGTAAGCTCTTACATAAGAGCTCATACATAAAGACTTCTGGAGTGGGTCATCCACAGCTCTACCTAGTGCAGTATACTGCTTTCAACAACAACCAATAATTAATGTTCAGGAAATTATTTAATGCAGATCAAACTCCCATAGTTTCCAAAGTGAAATCTTAATGAATTTTCCTAAACTGGTATTGGAAGACAGGAAAAGAATATTCAGATATCTCCTAGCATTTAAGTTTAAGATAATTGTGGATTTTAGTAATATCTCTTACGATAGCTTTCCAGTAGAGAAAGCTTGTTGTCTTAGGATAACTGAAGAATAATTTTTATCATGTGGATTATGATTTTAACTACACAGTGCACAACAAGGATGATCCTGTGAAGCACTACATGATATCTTGATGTCTGAGAGAGAAGGGGTAATGTAAAATAGTAAGGGGACCTTTAATACCAGGAAAAAAAAAAAAAAAAAAAAAAAAAAAAAAAAAGAGAGAGAGAGAGAAGGAGAGAAAGAAAAAAAAAAAATGAAGAGAGTTTTGACCGAAAATAAATAAATAAATTAATTAATTAATTAATTAAAAAAAAAAAAAAGCCTTTAATATCTTATAGTTAAAACCCTGAGATTTTATTTAAAGTATTATTTCCATGTAGAAATCACCAAATCTTACTTTAAAAAAAGTTACAAATATGAAAGAACAAAATACAGATTTTAGGGTGTTAATTTTTTTCTCTATTCCTTAAAGCAGCTCTATGGGTAATGAACAGTTTGGATATAGAAGTTCTTTGGAAACAGATCAGAAAAGAATGTCAGAGTAAAGTAATAAATTTCACTTGAAAATATAGGTATTCATCCCCCTCTTTCAGACACTGTTGATTATGTGCTGTATGCTTGTGTTTTGCATTTTCAAATATCCTGTTAAAATTGTAACATGACAGAGATTACTTTTAAGGCACTTGCCTCTTGTTCATAGAATATAATTATAGAATGGAATAAGTTGGAAGGGACCTCACAGATCACAGATCAATCATAGAATCATAGAATATCCTGAGTTGAAAGGGACCCATAAGGATCATCAAGGCCAACTCCTGGCACCGCACAGGTCTACCCAAAATTTTCGACCATGTGACTAAGTGCACAGTCCAATCGCTTTTTAAATTCAGACAGGCTTGATGCAGTGACTACTTCACTGTTCCAGTGTGCAACCACCCTCTCGGTGAAGAACCTCTTCCTGATGTCCAGCCTAAACTTCCCCTGCCTCAGCTTAACACCGTTCCCGCAGGTCCTATCACTGGTGATTACAGAGAATAGGTCACCTGCCTCTCCACTCCCCCTCGCAAGGAAGTTGTAGACTGCAATGAGGTCCCCCCCTCAGCCTCCTCTTCTCCAGGCTGAACAGACCCAGTGACCTCAGCCGCTCCCTCTAGGCCCTTCACCATCTTTGTCGCCCTCTTCCGGACACTCTCCAACAGTTTAATGTTCTTTTTGTACTGTGTTGCCCTGAACTGCACACAGTACTCGAGGTGAGGCCGGACCAGCACAGGACAATCACCTCCCTTGACCAACTAGCAACGCCGTGCTTGATGCATCCCAGGATACAGTTGGCCGTCCTGGCTGCCAGGGCACATGGCTGGCTCATATTCAACTTGCTGTCAGCCACAACCTCCAGATCCCTCTCTGCAGGGCTGCTCTCCAGCATCTCATCGCCCAGTCTGTACGTATAGCCAGGGTTGCCCTGTCCCGGGTGCAGGACCTGGCACTTGCTTTTGTTAAACTTCATGTGGTTGTTGATCGCCCAGCTCTCCAATCTGTCCAGATCTCTCTGCAAGGCCTTACCATCCGAGTCCACAACTCCTCCAAGTTTGGTGTTGTCGGCAAATTTACTCAGAACACCTTCTAGTCCTACATCCAAATTATTTGTAAAAACATTGAAGAGAATTGTCCCTAAAATGGAGCCTTGAGAGACCCCACTAGTGACCATCTGCCAGCCAGATGTGGCCCCATTTAGCACAACCCTTTGAGCCCTGCCCATCAGCCAATTGCTCACCCATCATATGATGTTTCTGTTAATTTGTATGCTGAACATTTTGTCCAGTAGGATCCTACTGTCAAAAGCTTTGCTGAAGTCCAAAAAGATCACATCAGGTGGTTTCCCTTGATCAACTAGATGGGTGATCTTATCATAAAAGGAAATCAAACTGGTTAGGCAGGACCTACCCCCCATGAACCCATGTTGACTGGGACCAATGACTGCATTGTCCCCCAGGTGTGCTTCATTAACTTCAAGAATCATCTTCTCCATGATTTTACCAGGCACTGATGTGAAACTGACAGGTCTGTAATTGCTAGGGTCTTCTTTCTTACCCTTCTTGAAAACTGGGACAACATTTGCCAGCTTCCAGTCTACTGAGACCTCTCCAGATTCCCAAGATTGTTGAAAAATAATTGAGAGAGGTTCTGTGATGACGTCAGCCAGCTCTTTAAGCACCCTGGGATGGATCCCATCTGGACCCATGGACTTGTCTGGATCCAAGTGGAACAGCAAATCCCACACATGTTCAGGGTCGGTTGGGAGTTCATCATTCCCAGAGCACCTAATTCTAACCCCCCTTCCATGGACAGGCATGCCACCCACTACATCAAGTTGCCCAGGACCTCAAACAAACTGGTCTTGAACACCTACAGGGATGAGACATCCACAACTTCTCTGGACAACCTGTTCCAGTGCCTCTGAATGAATTTCCTCCCAACCTCTAATCTAAATCTCCCCTCCTAATTTTAAAATCATTTCTCCTTGTCCTGTCATTATCTGACTGAGGAAAAAGTCACTCTCCGTCTTTTTTATAAGCCCTCTTTAAGTACTGAAAAGCTGCAATGGGGTCACCCCGGAGCCTTCTCTTTTTTAGGCTGAACATCCCCAGATTTTTCAGCCTTTCTTCATAGGAGAGGTGCTCCAGCCCCTTGACCATCTTCATGCCCTTCTCTGGACCCACTCTAACATACACATTGTTCTTGTACTAGGTATGCAAGACCTGGACACAGTATTCCAGGTAGGACTTCACAAGGGCAACAATCACCTCCCTTGCCCAGCTGGCCACTCCTGTGTTGATGCAGCCCAGGATACAGTTCGCCTTCTGGGCTGCAAATGCACGCTGCTGGCTCATGTTGAGCTTTTCATCCACTAGAACTTCCAAGTCTTTCTTTGCAAGGCTGCTTTCAATGAGTTCTTCTCCCAGTCTGTCCTCATGTCTGGGATTGGCCCAACCCAGGTGTAGACTTGTTGAATCTAATTCAGTTCACATAGGCCCCCTTCTCCAGCTTGTCCACGTCTCTTTGGATGATGTCTCTTCCTTAAGGAATTGCAGAATTCCTTGCAATTCAGAATTGCAAGCTTCTATTGCAATGTACTTTTGAGCTACTAAGTTTTATCTGACACAGCAAAAGCAGAGTAGAAGTATATGAGGAGTGTCATTTTCAGTCCTACTTTTCTTGAATCAATATTTAAACCAATTTAAATCTAGACTAGTTAACAGATGGCTGCCTAGAATGAAAGCCTATTCAAAACCTGTGTTTTAATGCTATTAAGCATGTATCTTATTGCTAGCTCAGCCATCTGCAGACACAAAAACACTAAGTAAAGATGCTAATGTCACTCTAGACTTGATAATGGGGACACATAATGGAACAAAACACTGGTTCCACAGCAAAACTACAGCTACATTTGTAGGAGACACTCTGCCCTCAAAACGTCATCTATCTAGATATGCAATTTGTTTTTAACTTAAAATTGGGTCAGTTGGATGAGGCCAGTGTGAGATTTAGAATTACAAAACATATGACTCATCTGTTTCATTATTTATAAAAATACACTTCCAAAATGCTTAAGAATAACATTTTCCAATATCCCAAGAAACATACTCAATATTAATTTTAATTAGATGGGCCTTTTAAACTGAAAATATATGAACAGCTGAGAAGATAGCAAACATGAGATGTTCTTTGTGATGTTATGACCTATGTGCTCATAACTTAATTTCTATTGTTCACAAAAGCAGCTAGTGCAGTTTCCAAAATGTACCAGCTGCTATGAAATCCAGAATTTCTTCTTAAGTCAGAACAGCACTTATGGAAAACAAGCACTTTGTCAAGTATAGCTTTATAACTCTGGGCCTGTGTATGTATGTAATATTACAAATGTATATTTTGTTCTGTTTTTTTTTGTTTTTTTGTTTGTTTGTTTGTTTGTTTGTTTTGTTTTGTTTTGTTTTTGTTATTGATTTACATTTTGTTATTTTGTTATTGATTTCCATTTTCATGTGAAAAGTAATTTTTAAGCTTCATTGACTGCAGTGTTGTCTCAGTGTTGACTGAGTTAGGCCTGTTTTTCTTCCATGCTCATGTTTTGTTAGAGAAAATCAAGTTAAACAAGTCTTTAAATACATGCCACATCCCTTTGCTTTTTGTTCCTCAGAGGAATTAAAGTACTAAGAAAACATTTTTAAGCTTAAGCTGACAGTCTATCTGAGATGTGAATGGAGAAAAAAATAAATAAATAAAAGAGAGAAACTAAAATTCAGTATACTATAAATCATTGCCTATCACATCATGTTTGAAAAAAAAATAAAAAAAAATTCATGACATTCTGGGTAATACCTGTGCTTCCACGGAGTCCAAACCTATTTATGGGGTCTCTTTGTGATTTCTGCAGTTAAACTCAGATATTACACCCCTAGTAACATCAGCAATGAGGGTACAACTGATGTTCCAATGTCTTCAGAGTAAGGAACCAAAACTAAACAGACCAATTGCATTTCCAGCAGTGTCAGTAATGATGGTATTGGAAAAATTAAGGATGTTAACTAAAATTTACAAAAATTGCCAAAAAAAAATTTCCCCCTTGTTAGGTTTCTTACATCTCTGTAGTTATCATTTGACACAGAAAGACAATAGAAGACCAGCGAATAACCATATGAATACTTAGGTCTCAGAGATACTAGGTTTCATAGGTCTCTTAAATATTTCAGAGAATAAGTATTTGTTTGGTATTAAATCTGTGAAAAAATACTTTCAGTAATTTTTAATCAAAGAAATTTTTCCCAAGAATCCCTAAATTAATAAGGTCAATCTTCTGATTAACATCTTCTGGAAGAATGAAACTCATCCTTCTGGAGGAATTTAGACATCTGTTTTTAAATATAAGAATAAGCTTAACATTGTAGCTACTATACCTGCTATACCACCATGAACTGCATTGTACAAAGCCTCTACACAAAGTTTTCATGGTTTCTCTCACAATTCAAGATGTTGAAAAAGCATCTCTTTTTCTTCCTCTTTGCTTCGTAACAAGAAAGACTGCTTCAAATTGCTATTGATTTCTTTGTGTTTGGAAATGACTGTAGATGAAAAAAAAAAAAAGTATGCACATGCAGCAAAACAGAATGAAGGACTTAATTTAAATATTTATAGTATCTTTGCTGAGAGATCTTTATCTCTTATTTCCAAAGCACTAAACTTGGAAAATATTGAATGAAAGTGAAGATTTATTATGCTTGAATGATTCCTTTAAAATTTGCCTTTAAAATAAACAGACATCAAGATAGAAATAAAATGAAGCACAGCCTAAAATAAACATATATTCCTTTACATTTTTTTCTTCATCAGCATTTTTGGAATACACTTATAAACACTGATGGAAGGTTCCAAGGCATAACTAAAAAATGAGATATAGCAAAAATTTAAATGAGCAAAAGAATTACAAGCCCTAAATGTGATCAGAAAAATTTCCATTATTGGAAATTGGATTTAAAAAATAGAAGTGTTTGGTTTTGGTTTTGATTTTCAAATATTGACATTGACATTAGTTGTCATTTAGAAAGTTTAATTTAAAAAAATAAAATGTCAATGAATTTTCCTCATTTTTGAATGCTTTCTAAGTGCTCTTTTTAAAACTAATATATATATATATATATGTTTTCCCATGCTATTTTTTTTTTTTTGTGCAATTTGTAAATGATTTCAAAATGTTTGAGTTTTATTATTCAAATAATACTTAATTTTTGAAATCCTTCTTTGTGGTAAGAAAAGATCAATAATGCAATCTGCCATTTCAAATCTAAAAATAATAATAATAATAATATATATATATACTAAGACATCTGACATTTCATTTTTTCAATTTGATATAACCTGTATAATGTTGCCTTTAAGCAGAAAATTCAAACTAATACACTGGCTTTTTTTTTTTTTTTTAAGTCTTCTTACATCCAAAAATGAAACAAAACCTGAAAAAGATCTGGATGACATATTTTTTATATGTGGGGAATTAATTTCTTAAGAAGACAAAGTTTTATTTACCTTCAAGGAGAGCAAAAGAACTCTTTGGATTATAAGGATGCAGCTTGTTGTTAAAGTGGGGGGTAGGATAAAATGCTTGTATCAATTTGTTTACACATTGAAGGAGTAAAAGAATTAAAATTGGGGTTAAAGATATTTTCACTCTTTTTTTTTTTTTTTTTTCTTTCATCTTGGACAGAAAAATAACCTGACAGGGTCTATACAGATAGAAACAAAAACATTTGTTTTTAAAGTTTTTGTTTCTTTGTTTGTTTTTAGGAAATATAGAAAAAAGTGTGTGGATTTATATGTTCAGAGAGACATACTGTCACAACATGTGTGAAATCTGTGGATGGTCTAAACATGCATAACAAGTATATCCATAAGAGAAAGACAAACTGGAGGAATTATAAATATGAGCAGGAGCAACAGTAACTCAATCACGTATATGTAGGCTAAAAAAATAATAATAATTAAAAAAAAAAAAAAAGAAAGAAAGAAGAAAGAGGAAAGACGGAAGAGGGGAGAGAGGAGAGGGGGGAAGGAAGGAAGGAAGGAAGGAAGGAAGGAAGGAAGGAAGGAAGGAAGGAAGGAAGGAAGGAAGGAAGGAAGGAAGGAAGGAAGGAAGGAAGGAAGGAAGGAAGGAAGGAAGGAAGGAAGGAAGGAAGGAAGGAAAGAAAGAAAGAAAGAAAGAAAGAAAGAAAGAAAGAAAGAAAGAAAGAAAGAAAGAAAGAAAGAAAGAAAGAAAGAAAGAAAGAAAGAAAGAAAGAAAGAAAGAAAGAAAGAAAGTGTTTAAACACAACAATAATGTAAACTAACACATAACTTATTCCAAGTCAGTATCCAGGCACAAGAGTTTTCAGGTAAGCGCAAAAATATAGGGTCTCCTAAGTCTTTGGGGAACCTATAGAGAAGACAGTCATGATGTGTAATGTAGGGAGAGAAGACTCCAGCAGTAATGAGGGAAACAATGTGAAGTTTAGCAACCAAAAAAAGTGCTAATAAGTCAGAAAGTTGGGAGTTTTGGCAAGAAATTTGAACATGGTGAGGAAAAAAAGGATCTGGATTTTGGAAATTAAATTTAAAAAATTGATTCAAAAAAGTCTGAGGGAGTATTGTTTAAGTGGATGTATTTCTCCTGTTGTTAAATTGGTAAACATATTTATTGAACAGTTGAGAGGATAGACTTGAGCCTTTCTATTTGTTTATTTGAAAAATATTGTAACCACTCATTAGGGTAATAGATCTAGCCTTCTCAGCAAAATTCATATTTAATTGTACATTCTGTTTGGTACAACTCAACTCAGTGCAGAAGAGCGAAAAAAAAATGAAATACATAAAATAATTTACTGTATGAGAAGCCCATTTTCTGTTTAATAAATTCACTTTATTACACAGCTAAATTCTAGGAAATTCACTTCTAAAGGGTGCACATCTTTCAACTACAGTATAAAACCCTTATACCTTTCCTTGCTATTTATATTTCTTCATTCATAGCTTGGGATAATTAAATGCATTTTAAGAAAAAAAAATAAACTCCATATCTGGAAGCTCAGCTCTGGCACAGCTGAAGGGACTGCTAATGTCCTGTTAGACAAATATGCGTGTCCATTTCCTATCTCTTTCTTCTATCTCATGTCATTTTTTTCTTTCTGACTATTAAGATCTGTTCCTTATTTTCTGGCCCTTTTGTTCTTAGTATTTACAGGAGAGAATACTAATATCCAGTCCTTGCTGATAAAAACAGCATGAATGTGACTACCATCATAAGATGTCTAAATATATTGCAATATCCCTTGTGGGAAAAAAAAAATAAAAATAAAAATAAAAATAAAAATAAAAAGTGATCATTATAATTCTTTCCACTCACTGGACTTTTCACCATTATGTCTTTTTTCCTGAAATAATATTGTTTACATTATTGCCTTCAAATGCCATTATAAAGTTTCATGACCATGAAGTACTCTGCAAATCCACACACCAATGTCTGAAGAGTCAGTGCACAGCATGGAGAAATCCACTTTCTAGTAAAACTGAGTGTAAGGCAGGAATAAGATAATAGGTCATGAAACCATTTTCTCAGGCAAAGAATTGAGCAGAATTATGCAAAACTCTGCAAATGTCTCTTCAACCTTGATCCAGCTGCCAGGTGGTAGTGTCTGTGGAGGTAAAAATACTTATGTTGAAAGGTACAGATAATACTGCTTCCTCTCCACCTCATCCTCCTGAGGGGATGCAAATTCATCTTCCCATGTAGAAATGAGGAGCATAATGAGGCCAAATCAGGAAACAGCAGGCCTCTCACATTTTACAATACTGGTCTTTGATATCATATGCAAGATATTAAATCTTCCAGATCAAATTATAGAAAAAAAAAATAAAAAGGACAATGTAAGATGGTTTGACGGAAGGGAAGGGAAGGGAAGGGAAGGGAAGGGAAGGGAAGGGAAGGGAAGGGAAGGGAAGGGAAGGGAAGGGAAGGGAAGGGAAGGGAAGGGAAGGGAAGGGAAGGGAAGGGAAGGGAAGGGAAGGGAAGGGAAGGGAAGGGAAGGGAAGGGAAGGGAAGGGAAGGGAAGGGAAGGGAAGGGAAGGGAAGGGAAGGGAAGGGAAGGGAAGGGAAGGGAAGGGAAGGGAAGGGAAGGGAAGGGAAGGGAAGGGAAGGGAAGGGAAGGGAAGGGAAGGGAAGGGAAGGGAAGGGAAGGGAAGGGAAGGGAAGGGAAGGGAAGGGAAGGGAAGGGAAGGGAACAATTCAAAGCAGCTTCATTAGCCATGCTAATTCATTCTTATATCAGTGACCTACCTGCAACTCTCGAACATTAAGTGTTTTTTAAGGTAAATTGAAAAATCATTAGTAGTACTTTACAATGAAAGTAAACGCATAAATTTCTACTTATAGAAACATTTATGTGTGCCTTTGGGGGTGTATTTTTCAAAAGAAGTAAGATGGTTTTAAAGTCGTAGGAACATTGTACAAAATCTCTGTGAGGCCATTGGACCCTTAATTGCCCTTTGAGTTGATTCAGTACTTAGTGAATTTGTAGAAAATATATATGACTCCACAGTAAGGAGATTTATGTACTTTTGTTATATAAGTCCTCAGTCATACCCATTAGATGATGTAAATCAGAATAGTTCAATTTCAATACATTTACCATAGTTTACACTAACCCAGTGTCTCATCTTATATTTTCTGAGTCTCACTAGATTATTATTTTTAAGAGTGAATTTGTTGCTTACATTGTCCTAGAGGTGCAAAATAGGGAGGTTTCAAATTTAATTTCACTGATTTTATATATTTCCCTTTTACCTGAAATGAAGTTATAGGAAACTGGTACATTTGGAATATTTTTGGAAGTATTATTACAGAGATAAATTTACATTAGTTCTCTATTCAGAAAAGCTAAAGAAAATTTCAACTGATGTTTTATATAGAAAGCATATGAGAAAACATATGGAACGACTTATCTTTACTTAAACAGGAGGATGGGTTTTGAATCTCAGTTACTGTGGTTGCTCAGAACAGATTTACAAAAAGATACAAGCCACCAGGCAAAGGACTATCTCATGCTAAGTGGCTGCAAACCACCTTCTATTCTGGAATAGAACTGTCCACTCAGAGTTATTCAAAAGTGATTTTCAGTGGTGCCCAGTGATAGGACAAGAGGGAATGAGCACCAACTGAACAACAAGGGCTTCCATCTAAACTCCAGGAAGCACTTCTTCACTGTGCAGTGACAGAGCACTGGAACAAATTGCCCAGAAAGGCTGTGAAGTCTCCCTCCTTAGAGATCTTCAAAAGCAACCTAGCTGTGGCCCTGGGCAACCTGCTTTGGGTGGGAGGGTTGGATGAAGAGACCTCCAGAGATGTCTTCCAACCTCAGCCACTCTGTCAATCAGTAATTTCATCTAGGGTCCTATGAAATAGTGTTAGGAGGAATGGCAATGCTTCTATGGAGTTTTAACCAGGTTGAAGAGGCTGAAGATAGCAGGAAAACCACTAAAGAACTTATGTGATGTGATCCTCACCACACTTTATCATCAATGCCACAGACTGGATTTCCCTGAAAAAGGAGATTGGAAGGAATTGGATTGCACACCTGCTGTACCAGAGATACAATGCAAAGTAAAACCAGATAGTACATGTCCTTTGGATGCTCCACAGCCCCAGACAGGGAAAGGAAACTCTTCAGGCTTATGGAATATGCCCAGGTAGTAATGCTCTAATGGGGACACCAGATTAAATCAGTTTAGACTCTGAAACTGTGAAACTCATACGCCAATCACAATAACAGATGAAAAATATGTTTACATCTGGGCCGATATTTCGCATAAACCAGACTAGGCATGCTTAGATATGTATCTCTCCACCAATATTCATATTTAAGCTGATATTATTCATATTTAAGCTGATATGTGTATGGTTTTTTTGTTTGTTTGTTTGTTTTTTCTTTTGTTGCCTTTCCTTTTCTCCTCATTTATTCACACTGATGCTCAAAAATCATACAGGTATATTTTTAAATCCAGAATTTTCCTCCAGATACTTTTTTTTTTTTTTTCCCAAAGACTTGCAGAAAGGGGATTTAATATATCCTATCAGAGAGATGAAGCTTTTATACCTTGTCTTTTTGTTCAGCCAATAAACCCCAAGAAGAATAGCAGAAAGAAAACTGTTTTAATGTGACTGTTGTTGATATACAAGTCTTTAATATGCCTTTCTTTCCTGACAGAGTGTATGACAGAGCTACTCTACAGATCATGTGTGACTGCTAGTGTCTCAGCAGGAATCCCTGTTTCCTAGCTGAAACTTCAGGGACTGTTTTCCAGTGTTTATTTACTTTAAATGACAAGGATGTCTTGCTTCAGCCATCAGCCAAGATGGTAACTGTCACAAAGGCATAAGTAGAGGTGCTTTCTAGATGCTAATCTCTGCAGGGCCTCTTACTTTCTTGGGACTCTCCTGACATTATCAGTTACATATCCATAAGGAGGGACTGGGAAGTACAAACCAAAACACAGAACAAGCTACATTCCATATAGGAATGTACAGCATCCAACATATCCCAAGCTGTTTCCTTCTACTTAGTATCCCTGTTTTCTATAGATCTCCTGTCCTACCTATTTCAAATGAAAATCCTTGACTGAGTTCATGTATGATTAGTTTTCTCTCTGTCAATACCCATGCAGAACCTACTTCTCGTCTTCTACATACATTCCCTTTCATCTTCAAAATAAAATAAATAAATGAAGAAAGAATGAATCAATGGACAACCAAAGGTCTAATTCTGCTTTTGTGGCTATTAGCACAATGGATACATTGTGTCTGGTATCACTGGACAGAGGTTGCACCATATAAGAAGCTAGTTCCCATTACAGAAGATTTCTTTGTTTTTTCTTTTTCTCAGGAATGAATATTCTTTTACAGAACTTTTTCATTGTTTTTGCTCTTCTCCAGGGTGCCTAACTATATAACAAGATCACATTATAGACTAAAAGAAAAAAGAAATCGAGTTCTAGTTTTCATACATATCTCATATGTCAGTTCTAATGACTCCAAAATATACTCCTACTTTAACTACAGAGATATTCTTTCATCTTGAGGTTTAGGGGCATTTTAAGAAGAATAGATGGGCATCCTCACTATATGAACCAATGTACCTTAAAATTGGATGATTCACTCTAGGGGTTTGTTTCTTGCCTCTACTGACAATAAAGACAGTGATGAGCATGTGCTATTTGTTTTCTGAAGGTTGTACTGAGACAATACAAGGCTCCTCCTCTGAAGCAGAAATATCAGATTTGAAAGAAGGCTGAAAATAAATGTTTTTCTTCATTGCCACCTAAATGTTAACCAGGAAAAAAAAAAAAAAAAAAAAAAAAAAAAAAAAAAAAAAAAAAAAAAAAAAAAAAAAGTCCTGTATTGCATGAAGTCCAGTTTTAAGATTAGAGATAACATCATATATTCCAACATATCATTCACCTATAATATCACTGCTACTCTGATGACTCCTGGCTGAACTGATATTCTATGAAAAGTCTTCACACATCTTCAACAAATTTCTACACAGACAAGGGAAAGGGCAAAGGAGGGTAACAAGAGTAGAGGGTTCCCGCTCTACTCTGCGCTGGTGCGGCCTCACCTCGAGTACTGTGTGCAGTTCTGGGCACCACAGTATAAAAAGGACATGAAACTGTTGGAAAGTGTCCAGAGGAGGGCTATGAAGATGGTGAAAGGCCTGGAGGGGAAGACGTACGAGGAACGGCTGAGGTCACTGGGCCTGTTCAGCCTGGAGAAGAGGAGGCTGAGGGGAGACCTCATCACAGTCTACAACTTCCTCGTAAGGGGGTGTCGAGAGGCAGGAGACCTTTTCTCCATTAACACCAGTGACAGGACCCGCGGGAACGGGGTTAAGCTGAGGCAGGAGAAATTTAGGCTTGACATCAGGAGCGGGTTCTTCACAGAGAGGGTGGTTGCACACTGGAACAGGCTCCCCAGGGAAGTGGTCACTGCACCGAGCCTGTCTGAATTTAAGAAGAGATTGGACTGTGAACTTAGGCACATGGTGTGAACTTTTGGGTAGACCTGTGCGGTGTCAAGAGTTGGACTTGATGATCCTTAAGGGTCCCTTCCAACTCAGGATATTCTATGATTCTATGATTCTATGATAACAAAGGGATGTGTGTCCTGGTTTCAGTTAGGATACAGTTAATTTTCCTCCTAGTAGCTGGTAGGGTGCTGTGCTTTGGATTAGGATGAGAAGAGGGCTGATAACACCCCGATGTTTTAATTGTTGCAGAGCAGTGCTTACAAGCCAAGGATATTTCAGCTTCTCACTCTGTCCTGACAGTGGGCAGGCTGGGGGTGCAGCAGGAGCTGGGAGGGGACAGACCCAGGACATCTGACCCAAACTGGCCAAAGGGGTATTCCATACCATCTGATGTCATGCTAAACAATATATAGGGGTGGCTAGCAGGAGTGGTGTCCACCTGCTCAGCGATAGGCTGGGCATCAGTCAGTGTGAGCAATTGCATTGTGCATCACTTGTTTTGTACACATTATTAGTAGTAGTACTATTATCATTATTATTATTATTTTCCTGTCTTAATAAACTGTCTTTATCTCAACTCACAGGCATCACTTTCTCCCCCATTCCCAGAGAGGAAGGAGGGAGGGTGAGCGAATGGCTGTATGGTGTTTAGCTGCTGACCAGGTCAAGTTCAGGCTCCTGAGATAAGGAAGAAGGGCAAAAAAAAAAAACAGGATCACAGTCCTGGATTTCAGAATAGCAGATTTCAACCTCTTCAGACATCTGCTTGGAAGATTCTCAGAAGAGAAAGTTTGGGGGGGATTGTATCCATGTATATAAATACATGATGTGAGAGAATGAAGAATAGAGAGCCAAACTCCACATAGCAACTGGAAGTTATAGAGATCATGAAATCAGAAATGAGATCATGCAGAACAAGATCATGAAATCAGAAAAAAAAAATGCAATCTAGCTACTTTACTGAAAACATGGATTTTTTAAATATATATATATATATAATTTTTTTTTTTGGCTGATGGGTCTTTCTTTATTTCTTTGTCTAATGAAACCTGTCTTATTTTCTGGAAGCACTATAGTCACCACACAAACTTGGTGGTGGGCACTGATTATGGATAATTTTCTATTCAGTAAAGATGGAAAGCTGTATTTTGGATTGGCTCAAGCAAAGCTTGAAAGCATTTTCAAAAGAAACTGCACTGAGTTGGAGCTTTGATGTTATGATATTTTTGAAACTATTGATAGTGATCAATACATTGCTTTTTCGTGGTGCGAGAATAACCTTGTGATAACAGTATGCACTCTTTTTCTGCAAATGAGCCTTGCTATTTATTGATGACTGTTCAGGGTGAAGGCACAAGACACTTGCAATGACCATGAAGACTGATACAAGTGATAATCTTCATTAAACAATTGCTACAACACTTATTGTCTGAAGGCATAATGTTTTTTGATGTGTATTTATCAATAGGCTCTGACATCTCAGTAGTAATTTACATATTCATCTTATTTCATGTGGTATTCCTCTTTCATTGTACCAAAATAGCAATTAGTTCCTAGTATGCTGTTGACAACCATACATTGAGACAAAGTTCAAACAGTGTTTTTGAAATGCTCAGAAATGTTGAATCGACAAAGTGTAAGCTCTTGATGCATATTTACATTTGCTTTATGTGCAACTTGGCATTTTCTCATTAAAAAGTGAGTCTGATGGGTTGCATGGCATTTTCTATTTGGCTTTTGGTTTGCTACTGTAAGTTGGTTTGCCATGAATATGTCACTCTCGATTTCAGTTATCAAGTCGAGTTAAGTTTGGAGTGGAAAAGCAGAAGGGGAAAGAATAAGAAAGGAATAAGAAAATAAATAATGTTCCCAGGTCACTGACAGAGGACATTTCCAGTATATAAAGCAAGATTGCAGATTCCTATAACATTTGGTTATGCTTCTCACATCTGAACTGCATTGGTGATACAACTAAAAAGTGTTTTTCTATCTTCTTCCACATATTTCCCATAAGAAGGCAAAGTTGTTGTCTTGATGCAGACAAAAAATTCTCCCATCAAGGCTCTTGGCCTTGAAAGGGACACAATATGTATGTAAGATGTTTTAGAAAAGTCCTGGTGTTTTCTAATCACAGAAAGTATTTAGATTTCTTTTCTTTCCATTCTCTTCTTAATAGTTTTTCACAGAAAGTTTCCGGATTATGAAAGTTCAAGCAACATGCGCTTACTATATCATAGAATCATAGCATCATTAAAGTTGGGAAAGACCTCCAGGATGATCTGGTGCAACCAGCATCCTACCACTAATATCACCCACTAAACCATGTCCCTAAGAACCCCATCCAAACTTTTCTGTAAAACTCCCAGGGACAGTGACTACACCACCTCCCTGGGCAACCTGTTCCAATGTCTGACTACTCTTTCTGAGAAGTCATTTCTCCTAGTTTACAGCTTAATACAAACTTGACCACAGACACCACTTTATCTCAGTCTCTCAGCTGACATTGACAAGAGACTTCTTGAAATCATTTTCCTTAGCTATGTTTAGTTTTCTTAGTTTCTGAACTAAGAAAACATAGCAAACATTCTTCTTGCATTTTTGATTAAAAAAAAAAAAAAAAAAAAAGCTTTAAAATACTTGGCCAATAAATAGTTGTGCTGGTACACAGGCATTCTGCCACAAGGATTTTGATCAGTGGTTTTAATGGAGACAGACAAGGTACATATCTGGAAGTGTTAGAATACCTCACATCAGTCTATTCACAGAATTATGTTTTAGTGTTTCTGGTAGGAAAACCTTAGTTCCTGACTAAGTCAGTTAGTAAAGATAAGGCAAATCAGAAAGCATGTATCACAGGGGTTTCTTTACCAAATGGTATCCTCTGAATCTTTTGTTCTGATCTTCTTGGGATGCTATATGACATCTCGTAGCTGTCCAGTATGAATATTGTACAATCTCCCAACATTAAGTTGGCAAAAGAACTCTTAGGAAGGCATCTAGTATGGAAGAGATATGCAAAACCATCTGGCATATCTCAATTTATTTAATCAAAAGGAAATGAATTTTGGAGAGTTAGAAGATACGTGGTCTAATTCTTATTCCTCATCTGTTATTCCTATTCCACAGCAGGGTTGTTTTTTTTTAATATATTTTTAATTTTGTTGTTGTCGTTGTTGTTTTTTAACTATAAACATTATTCAGCCCTACTTTCAGTGGAAACTAGAGAAATGAATTCAAAATTTACCAGCAGTTTTGTTTAAAGATGAATGCCTTGTGGGATGTGGGATGGGAGCTAAGGCCTTCTTTTTTTTTTTTTTTTTTTTTTAAAGTTTGAAAGGTTGAATGGCATCTGAGTTGGTGGATTCTGTGACCAGTGTCCTTTGTTGACTGATATAGTATTGGGTCATTTATTTGAACAATCCCTAGGTAATTTTGTCTTTGTATGGTAGGTTAATAAGATCATCATCTAGCTTTACTCCAGAATGTCCTCTTTCCAAACTGGCATAGGTGTGGAAATAGGGACCAAGGTGCAGAAGAGCATATAAAGTACAGGGAATACAGGTGTATACTATGAATTAAATTAAATAATTTGGTGCAAGAAGAAGGAACATACCTTATTTCTTAAAAACTGTCTGCATAGGAAACAGAAGTCAGAAGCCACATATATTGGAAGAAATCAAATGGGAAACGGACACATCTGTCCCTTATGTGCTTTGTTATGAGCCTGAAGTTCGAGCAACAAATAATAAATATATTTTAGTGCAGAATGTGGGCATGGATACTTCTAGGAATGTGCAGTTACTAGCACAAGCACCTACCGTGTTTAGAGAAACTGGATATTGAGGGGGGTGTCCTGGTAACGGAGACATCAAGAAGATGGAGATACTGAATGTTTTCTTTGCCTCAGTCTTTGCTTCAGGGACTCCCCCCCGGGACTCCTCAATCCTGGAGGGAGGAGAAAGGGTCTGGGAAATGGAGGGCTCCCTCCTGGTTGATGAGACAGTGGTTCAGGAGTGTCTGAGTGGGCTCAATGCACACTAATCCTGATGTTATCCCAATGGGATGCATCCACGTGTGCTAAGGGAGTTGGCAGAGGTGATCACTGAACCTCTCTCTATCACCTTTGAAAGGTCCTGGAGAACAGGAGAGGTGCCTGAAGACTGGAGGATAGCCAATGACTCCAGTCTTCAAGAAAGGCAAGAAGGAGGATCTGGGAAACTATAGACCAGTCAGTCTCACCTCTGTCCCTGGAAAGGTGTTGCAACAGTTTGTTCTGGATGCCATCTCCAATCAATCAGAAGAGAATAATGTTATGAAGAGTAATCAGCATGGATTCACCAGGGGGAAGTTGTGCTTGATCAACCTTCTTGCCTTCTATGATGACATCACCAGCTGGTTAGTAGGGGGTAGAGCAGTGGATGTCATCTACCTTGACTTTGGCAAGGCTTTCGATACTGTCTCCCATGACATCCTACTAGTAAAGCTGAGAAAGTGTGGGATAAAGGAGTGGACAGTAAGGTGGGTTGAGAACTGGCTGACTGGCTGAGCTCATAGGGTGGTGATCAGTGGAGCAGAGTCTGGCTGGAGACCTGTGACTAGCGGTGTTCCCCAGGGGTCAGTGCTGGCTCCAGTCTTGTTCAACATCTTCATCAGTGACTTTGATGAGGGAATAGTGTCTGCCCTCAGCAAGTACACTGATGACACAAAGCTGGGAGGAATGGCTAACACACCAGAAGGCTGCGGTGCCATTCTGCGAGACTTGGATCAGGTGGAGAGATGGGCAGGAATAAACCAAATGAGGTTTAATAAGAGCAAATGTAGAGTGCTGCACCTGGGAAGGAACAACCTCACAGATCAGTACAGGCTGGGGGACGACCTACTGGACAGGAGCTCTGAGGAGAAGGACCTGGGGGTCCTGGTGGGAGACAGGTTTACCATGAACCAGCAGTGTGCCCTGCCTTTCCAACCCTTACAATTCTGTGATTCTGTGATTCTATACCAACCACTACAACACAGTCTATCACTTCAGCTAGAACATTCCTCAGGGTGTGACTGGGTGAGCCTTCTTCCCTGAGCTGTGCATCTCTGTATCATTTATCAACGTATAATTCTCTGTGTATGTCATGAGTTTTAAATGCAGTTTCTGGCATCTAATATAGTGAGAATGTCATTGTGCAATTTAAAAGAGGATTCCTTGAAGGGCTCAAAATATTGTGTTAATCAAATCTGATAGCAAACTTCAAATAATAATAAATGTGTAGAAAAAATTGACAAAGAGGCAGTTGGATGTCAATGGAATTTAGCAAAGAAGCATATTGCTAATGAAACATAGTATGCTGAAGTGCAAGCTGCCTACCTCTAGGGAACCATTTTAATGTTGATAGATAGATTAATATAGCACAGGGAAAGCAAAAGAATAGGACCAACAATTAACTGAATGCAGTAGATGCTTGACATCTTTATTTTGATCAACTTGAAAAGCAATTACTTATTTTTTGTGTGGCTGAGATTGCCTACAGCACTCTTTGAGAATGTTCTCACAAGTGCATTGTAGTTCTTAATAGAGCTGTCCAGGAGTGTTAATGTGGTAAATGTTGTTTCACTGACACCACTTCTCTCATGGAAATGTCTGAAACTGGATTTGAGCAAGATTCTGAGGTTCAGAACAGACTTCATGGTTGCACAGTCCTACTAGCTCTCAATAGCCTGCTAGATCTGTGGTCCTTCTTGAGAAAGTGCTTAAACTATCACAGAGTAATATTGCTTTCTCTATGGTGGGATGAGTGTTGATTAACAGGGAATGGGTTTTATTTAACAGAAGATATTGTTCAGTACTAAAGGTACAGATACACCGAAGTACTGAAAGCTGAATATATGGGACCATATTGAAATGGCTGTTCCTTGATCATTTTGACACAACTCTCTCTTAGGTGAGAAAAATTAAAAGAGAAAATGAATCACAAAACATCTCTTCAGATCTCAGCTGATTTTTATTTTCTGTCTCAAATAGATGTGCATAAGACATCTTTATCACCAAACTGATTGAAAGATAAAAATCCTTAATGGGAAGGAGGGAAAAGTAAATACTTCTTCAAATATGGAAGATAAAGAAGATCCCTCCTTCACAGAGAGGAGACAATTTAGGAATGTAACAAGCTACGGTCTGTAACACTGTCTTGTTATTTGAAGGTCTGAGTTGAAGACTGTTTTGTTTTTGGTTTTATCTGGAGTCTCTGTGCACTTGGGAACTCTAAATTATCCAATTTAAAGTTGTCAGAGGTCTGCTAAAGGACATTTGGGGGTTTCAGAGAATGATGACTTAAAAACTGAATACCTTAATGAAGGTATCTTCATCACAAGGAAATAGTCTGTCATCCTGATAATTTTCCCTTCCTAGATGCACATAAAAGTGTCTATGCTGGAGGACAATTATTCCCATAGTGCAAAAATGCAGCTTTAGAAGGCAGAGGTTCCTCCTAATAACGGTCAATCAATACTTTATCAATTTGCTGTGCAAAATGTATCCTCCTGACCCAACAACCTTTTTTTTTTTTTTTTTTTTGTAAATGAGTTCATGTTATGTTAGTGTTCCAGATTTCCAGTGTTCAAATCTTACAGATTTTCAATATTAGGTAAGGGTGAATACTTTTTTTTTTTTCCCTCTAAAAACTATCTTCAAGTGTTATCTGCAAAGTGGGTGTGGAAACTGTCTTATCTATTTAAATAAGAAGGGGAAGTAAAACATGATCTTATTCTTGAAAGCTTAATTGTGCTTAAATATGAACAGGATAGTGTGCTTGTTAAATTCAACATTGGGCTTGTCCTAACTGCATAAATTATACTTAATATCAAATTCCCTCAGTCTGTTCTGTGTGATCTTTCATCCAGGTTCTATGAGATGTGTTTCTGGTGCTTCCACCACCAAGAAAAACAGCGGGGAATTGATTATGGAAAAAAAAAAACAGGAGGTGTAGGCATGATAGCCATCTCTGTTGTGAGTTTGAAGAGTACTCCTGTGAAAGGATAAGAACTAATGGATCAATATCTACACAACAATGCTGAGATATCATCAGATTTAATATGCAGGGCTGTCAGTCATATGGCTCACCCTGGTGATATTTTTGGTTGTGTTCACATATGGTTATGGTTGTCCTAGAAATAACAGTTTTGCCTTCACAGATCTTTCATGTAAGAGAAAAACACAACAGGCAAGTACTTTAAAACATTTTGTGTGTCTATGATTTGTCTTTCTCTCCTTATTGTGACTTTCTCCAGTGCAGAGGAACAGTGCCTGAGGATCTGACATCACACCAGACAAACAGAAAAAGGTGGCTATTTTTAGATGTTTTCTGAAATATGCTGCTTCAAATATTTATCTTGTCCTTAATTTATCTTCCTTGGTAACTCTGTATGGCTTCTGCATGCCTTCTGTTAGCTGCTGCTTTTCAGGCTAGAGCTGGCTGTATTTCAGTAAACATTACATACCAAAGTGTGCGTGTAAAGTAAAGACTGCCTGTGAACTTGTGGTGGTTTTACCGTACTAGGCAGCTAAACACCACAACGCTCTCTCACTCCCCCTCCTTAGGTGAGGATGGGAAGGAGTAAAGTAAAGAACAACTCACGGGATGAGATAAAGACAATTTAATTAAAGGGAAAAATAATAATAATAATTAAAGAAAAATTATTATGAACTAAACAATATAACTAAAGGGGAAAAAAAAAAAAGAAAAAAAAAAAAAGAGAAAGGGGAAAAGGGAGGGGGAAAGGGAAAATAGGGAGGAAAACAAACAAACAAAACAAACAAAAGCTATGTGGAAGTGCAGAGGAAAGAAATTACTCTCTACTTCCCACAAATGAGTGATGCTTGACCATGTTCTTGAAGCAGGGCCTCAACACACATAGCCGGTTTTCGGGAGGAGGTCCAATGTTTTCACAACAAGAGCCCATCCCTCCCCTCTTCTTCCTGTTTCCACCTTTTATTGCTGAGTGTGACATCATATGGTATGGAATATCCCTTTGGTTGGTTTAGGTCAGCTACCCTAGTGATGTTTCTCTTCTCACTTTTTGCCCACTCCCTAGGAGGGTAAGAGAGAGCCCCGATGCCATGCCAGCACTGCTCAGTAGTAGAAACAACACTGGTGTGATAATACTGTTGTTCCAGCTACGAGTGCAGAGCACAGCACTGTATAGACTGCTGCAGGGAAAGTTAACATTCCAGCCAGACCCAGTACAGAACTGTAGGTATTCATGTCCCGTGGGGGGTTGTTGTGACATTGATAATGTCTCTGAGGAATTGGAGGTGTGGATTCTCCACATTTAGAACTGGTAAGAGGTATGGCCATCATTGAGAACTGCATTCTTCTTATACAAACTTAAAATATCAAAACTGTTGGAAGTCTTCTTTAGAAATAAACTTGAATACTTGAATTTAAGTTATGAGATAGTTATAGGAGAGGGTTTATTGGCAAAGAGGTTTGCACTAGTACCCAAACCTGTTTGGTCAGGTTTGGTTAAGTTTTCTGAAGTACATCACAAAAAAAAACCAACACATTTTTACTGGAGGATCAAAGTCAAGAAGGAAGAGACAAAGGTTTCAGACTAGGCTTAATCCAAGCAAAAGAACTTTACTGAAGGCATCCAAATAACCAGCTGATTATTGATTAGTTAATCTTTTATTTCCTGTATAACTACCCACTATTTGATGATGAAACATTTGGACTTATTCCCTTAGATCTATCACACATGAATTTGCCAAAATCAGACTCTTTGCTGACAGGGCTTTTAACATTTGAACATAGTCAATGATACATCTGTAAATATGCAAATGTACTGCACCAAAGAAATTCTGTCTTTTGAACATCCCTTTACAATAAATGGAATAATAGACAAAATACTCCCCTTTTGTAGAATAAGAATGGCTTTATTATGATAGAAAACTTTAGAGTTTCAAAAGAACCAGAACCTTATTAAAGGCACATGTAATCTGCAGAGCTGTAAAAATAATAAATAGTGTGGATTTCAGGAATGATTATCAGAAAAGAGCCATGACTGTTGTAAACATAATTAATGGAGTATGCTGTATGAAAAACTTTTGCTTAAAGAAAAATCCAGTATACAATTCTGTGCTTTAAATTCTTCAGCCTTGTTAGCTTCCCTTATTAATGCTTTCTCTATTCATTCTGAAAAAATGAATAAGGAGCTTTCTAGAAAGACGGATAGGAAGAGGAGACATGGGCATTTAATTATCCATTCTAGCTGGGAATCTGTGCTGAGATATGTTAAGAGCTTCCAGTAACTAAATATACTACAGATTTTGTCCTGGTGTTCAAAATAGCTGCCTCATGCTGAGTCTAGTTCTTGAATGATAACAAGTCTGTCTGGGAAAGAAAGGAAATCATTTTTCTCTGTTCTAGGAGTTCTTCACTTCCTACTGGTTTAGGTTATGTATAGTCTGCACAAACATTTATTTATTTATTTATTTATTTATTTATTTATTTATTTTAGTGAGAGTGAGAAATATCTTACATCAGGAACCCGTGGATTCAAACTTTTCCTTATTGAGAGACCTAGGACTCAGGCTGTTGTATTAAGAATGGAACAAGGAGGTTCAAAGGTCCACTGTAATTTGGAGGAGAGAATCTAGCATGTGTAGCAGGGAGAGGTTATTTCAGTAACAAAATACCTGCCTCTTCTTATCTATTTAGTCCACATTTGTTTGTTCTGACCCATGTCAGACATGGATTAAAACCTACCCCTCTTCTTTTTTTCAGATTTTGTACATATACAGAAAATCCTCTAGACTTTCATTCTTAGAACTTTTTTCTCTAAGCTATAAAAGTACTTTTTATTCCTGCTTTTCTCTTATGCAATGACTTCTAGATTTCTTACTGACAAACTTTTATTTGAGCACTTTTAATCAGTGCTAAAACAAGTTGTTTTTGTGCTTGGCAAATTAGTGTATAGGTTCATTGGATTTCATAAATTTGAAATATGTGGGGCTTTTCATGATTTCAGAATCTAACACACACACACACTTTTTATGTTTTTGTCCTTCAGCTAAAATTATTCTGTGTGTCCTGCTACTAGGTGACATACCCTTGTAGTGTAGGAGAACAAACTTTTAACTCTCTTTGATTTCCAAACAACTCTGTCACCACCTTCATCTTTTCCTTTCAGATGCTGAGACTTATTTTCTCCAATGTTAGTGTTATCGGTATTCCTTAAAGTAAAGCTTGGTCTGGTGTTCTTACAGCACCCAAATGGTTGATCTTGTGGAAACTAAGTGCTGTTTCTGAATCTATTCTTTCCTGCTTTCTTTTTTTTTTTTTTTTTTTTTCTTTTTTTTCCCCTATACCTATGGCAAAAGGAGTTCTTGCCAATGTGGTATTTAACCATACCACAGTGAAGCTGAAGAAATAAATGTACACTTGTTGATCCCTCTACCTGCCAACAGATCTAACTTGGGCATATTTCTGGAATTAGAAAGCAAAGTTACTCTAGTGTTGTTATTTGTGAGTGGAGGTTCAGACATGGAAGCCCAGAACATCACTAAGAATGTTATATCAGAAGAGTACTGTGTCCGTTTGGCAATGTACCCTGTAGCTACAGTTTAACAGTGCATCTCACATTGCCTCACTTTCTATAATGGCAGCACAGTGGTATGATCTGCTTATCTGTCAGTAAATAGCTAGTACATTCAATTTTAAAAGAAATAGTTGTATCATTTCATTGACTATCTTTCAACTAATATGTAAATATTTCATATATTAATTCCTTTTAATTTTACTTCAAGAATCACAGAATTGGAAGGGTTGGAAGGGACCTCAAAAGATCGAGTCCAACCCCCCTGCCAAAGCAGGTTCCTTAGAACGGGCTGCCCAGGTAGGCATCCAGACGGGCCTTGAATATCTCCAGAGAAGGAGATTCCACAACGTCCCCGGGCAGCTTGTTCCAGTGCTCCATCACCCTCACCATGATGTTCTTTCTCATGTTGGTGCGGAATTTCCTGTGCTCCATCTTGTGGCCATTACCCCTTGTCCTGTCTCCACAAACCACTGAAATTGGCCAAATCCCTCTGTCTCCCACACCTCAGGTATTTATACACATTGATGAGATCCCTTCTCAGTCTTCTCTTCTCCAGGCTGAACAGACCCAGGTCTCTCAGCCTTTCTTCATAGGAAAGATGCTCCAGGCCCCCTATCATCTTTGTGGCTCTCCACTGGACTCTTTCCAGGGATTTCCAGGAAATCCCTGTCTTTTTTGTACTGGGGAGTCCAGAACTGGACACTATACTCCAGGTGAGGCCTGACCAGGTGTCGTGGTTCCACTCGAGTGTGCAGCCGAGCTCCACCACAGCCGCTCTCTCACTCCCCCTCCTCAAAGAGGAATGGGGAGAAAATATGTGAAAAGGGCTCAAGGATTGAGATAAGGACGAGAAAATCACGCAATAATTATTGTAAAGGGCAAAACAGACTCGGCATAAGGAGGTAGTAAGATTTATTGCCTACAACTAACAAGCGAGAGAAGTGAGAAAACAAAGGAAAAAAAAAACAAAAGCACCTTCCCCCCATTCACCCTCTTCCACCTCCTCCCCCCGAGCGGCACAGGGGAATGGTGGAATAGGGGTTATGGACAGTCTACAGCACTTCTTCTCTGCCGCTCCTTCTCGGTCACTCTCGTCCCCTGTGCTGTGGGGTCCCACCCACGGGATGCAGTCCTTCATGAACTGATCCGGCGTGGGCTTCCCACAGGCAGCAGCTCTTTCAGAACTGCTCCAGATATGGGTCCGTACCATGGGGTCCATCCCTCAGGAGAAAACTGCTCCAACCTGGCTCCCCTACGGGCAGCAGCTCCTGCCGGGTCACCTGCTCCTGCGTGGGCTCCTCTCCACGGGCTACAGGTCCAGCCCGGAATCCGCTCCGGCAGGGGTCTTCCACAGGCGGCAGCCTCCGTCGGTGCAGGGCCACCTGCTCCACCATGGTCTCCTCCACGGGCTGCAGCGTGGAACCCTGCTCCACCGTGGTACTCCATGGGCTGCAGGGGGACATCCTGCTTCACCATGGTCCTCACCACAGGCCGCAGGGGACTTCTGCTCCGGCGCCTGGAGCACCTCTCCCCCTCCTTCTACACTGACCTTGGCAACTGCAGGCTGTTTCTCACTCCCGGCTGCTGTGTGGTGCAACGTTTTTTTTTCCCTGTCTTAAATATGCTCTCACAGAGGCGCAAACAACAGCACTTATTGGCTCAGCTCTGGAAAACAATGGGGCCCTTCCTAAACATGGGGCAGCTTCTAGATCTTTCTCACAGAAACCACCCCTATAGCCCCCCGCTACCAAAACCTTGCCACGTAAACCCACTACACCAGGGCAGAGTAGAGGGGGAGGATCACCTCCTTTGACCTGCCGGCTGCGCTCCTTTTAATGCATGTCAGGATCCCTTTGGCCCTCTTGGCCACCAGGGCACACTGCTGGAAACATGTTACCAAATCTGCATGAAGATTCACTGTAAATTTATGGATGGTGGAAAAAATAAATTAGAACATATCATTCAAATTCCAAAGGAGAGAATGTTCTTCAGACTGAGTTGGAATGTCACTTTTACAGTAGGTTTACCAAAAAAAAAAAAAAAAAAATCTGTTCTTCATTAGATTCACAGTCTGTATTGGAATTTATGTCACTGATTTTGAATTACTATTTAATTTATGGGCAAAAGAGCTGGGCAATCACCAACAACATGAAATTTAACAAGAGCAGTGTGAGATTCTTCAACTGGGAAGGGGCAACCCTGGCTATACGTACAGACTGTGGGATGAGAGGCTGAAGAGCAGCCCCAGGGAAAGGTATCTAGGGGTTTTGTTTGACAAGATGGACATGAAGCAGCAGTGTGCCTTGGCAGCCAGGATGGCCAATCAAACCCTGGGATTCATCAAGCATGGCATTGTTAGTTGGTTGAAAGAAGTGGTTTTCCTGCTGTTCTCTGCATTGGTATGGCCTCACCTTGAGTAGTGTTTACAGTTTGGGGTGCCATGGTATAAGATATGAAATTGCTGGACAGTGTCCAAAGAAGGGCTAGAAAGATGGTGAAAGGTCTCGAAGGCAAGACATATGAGGAGTGGCAGAAGTCCCTTGGTTTGTTCAGCCCAGAGCAGAGTAGGCTGAGCGGAGGCCACATGGAGGCCTGCAGCTCCCTCTCTGAGGGAGCTATGCTGTACTCTGGGGACAATGACAGGACCCGAGGGAACAGCATGGAGCTGGGGCAGAGGGCAGTGGTCATGGCACCAGGCCTGCCAGAGTTCAAGAAGTGGCTGGACAAAGCTCACAGACACATGATCTGATTTTTTTGTTTATTTGGTTGTGAGGGCTTTTTTTGGGTGGTCTTTTGGGGACCCAGGAGAAGGATTTGATGAGCCTTATGGGTTCCTTCCAACTCAGATATTCTATGATTCTATGATTTAAGTGAGAAATCCCTGTCAGAAGAATTCCTGGCACACAAGTAAAAGATCTTTGAATTTTGCAGAAATGTCTTAGATTGCTTTGCCACAAGAGGAAGAATATCTTATTCATGCTCTTCCTTCTCACAGGTATGGCTTTAGGCTAGTAAAGGAACATCTCGATTCCAAGTGTTACTTTAAACAAAAATATTTGTATGAGAGGTAGCCAAAGATAATCTCTATAACACCAAACTCATTTTCTGAAAACACTTCTTTTTGAGTGAGATGGATTCACAGATATCACAGAATTTCTAGGTTGGAAGAGACCTCAAGATCATTGAGTCCAACCTCTGACCTAACACTAACAGTCCCCACTAAACCATATCCCTAAGCTCTACATCTTTTAAAGACTTCCAGGAATGGTGACTCCACCACTTCCCTGGGCAGCCTGTTCCAATGCCTCACAACCTTTTCAGTAAAGAAGTTCTTCCTAACATCTAACCTAAAACTCCCCTGGCGCAACTTTAGCCCATTCCCCCTCGTCCTGTCACCAGGCACGTGGGAGAACAGACCAACCCCCACCTCGCTACAGCCTCCCTTGAGGTACCTATAGAGAGCGATAAGGTCGCCCCTGAGCCTCCTCTTCTCCAGGCTGAACAAGCCCAGCTCCCTCAGCCGCTCCTCGTAGGACTTGTTCTCCAGGCCCCTCACCAGCTTCATCGCCCTTCTCTGGACAAAATATGTTTTTTGAAACTTGTTCACCAACTTGTTCAGGTGGTCACCTTAGTCTCTGGGCTGAAAAGTATGGGAGGAGAGAATATGAAGTGCCTTATGCTCAAAACATAACAGAATAAGAGAGAAAAAAAAAATCTAAAAGCTTTGGGAAGCCAAAAGAATTGAGGTTGCTCAGCCTCAAGAAGAGGAGGCTGAGGAGGAATCTTAGCAATGTCTATAAATATCTGAAGGGACAGTGCAGAGAGGATGGAGCCACACTATTTTCAGAGGTTCCCAGGGACAAAACAAGAGGCATTGGGCACAAACTGAAACACAGAAGGATGCACCTGAACATCAGGAAGCACTTCTTTACTATGCAGGTGATGAAACACTGACACACATTGTTCAGAGTGGTGGTATAGTCTCCTCCTTGGATATCTTCAAAATCTACCTGGACATGGGCCTGGGCACCCTGCCCTGGGTGTTCCTGCTTGAGCAGGAGGTTTGGACCAGGTGGCCTCCAGAAATGCTTTCCAACTTCACACACTCTGTGATTCAGTATCTGCCCTGAAAAAGCACGTCAGTATGGGGATGGACAAAATAATTCAATTAGCCCAAATAGCTCTTTGCTGAACTTAATAAACAAAACAAAACAACTGGTGTGTGTGTAGTGTTCATTTGGTATGTACATTTTTTGTCTGTTTCTCTTTCTTCATTTAGGTTTCTTTTGTCCTACAGTTCAATCAAGAAGCTAATTATTTTCCCACCTGTCCTTTATGCCTCAGAACCTTGCAGTCCCTGACCACAACTGAGGAGGTTTCCCTCTATGGGAAAAGAGATGAGAATTATTTGCACTTTTCACAAGAAAAGGATCAGTCCTCTGAAGCCTCAGAGGAAGTCAGCCACCTCAAGGCACTTGGTTTAATGAGTTCATTCCCCTCATGACTGGAGCATGGCTCTCTAATGATTGTGTATGAAAGCAGTAGTTATCTGCTGTACACTGGGATCGGATCCCCCAGTGAAAGTCTGCCGTCTGTGGACACTGCTTTAGGTTATACTAGTGCTAGTAATACCTGATTAAAATCATTCTTTGTACATTTCCTAGCCTTGATTGAATATCTCTATGATTTTTGTTCCTCTGGTATTTGGTTCTGCACCAACCACGTGAACCTGAAATTACAATGCATTTGTTTTACACCTGATTAGGTGAAAGTTTCTCATAAAATAGTTGCTTGCCTCTAGAGTGCTGCTTGGCTGGACGGATAAGACGGATGCTGGACAGATTTAATGTAGCTTTCAATACTAAAATAAAATAAAATAAAATAACCTTTACTAATATTCAAAAGTGGGTTTTTGTTTGTTTGTTTTTTAATCCAGAATGGATATCCCATTTAATACCAGATAAATAACTTAGGTTATTTCCTTACTCTGGGATCCATTCTCCCAGCTTTATCCTGACATCACAGTGAGAACAATAGAAGTAACACAGAATTCATGAGTCTCCTCCCAGATGGCTAGTAAATGGTTCTGGGAATAAAAAATAGCAAAAAAAATAACAAAATAAATAAATGAATAAATAAAAAGTTCAGATAATGAGATGCTCAAGGAAAGCACTAGTTTTGATGATGAATCCCCATAAACCACCACAGGAAGGAAAATCACAGAATCACAGAATCACAGAATTTCTAGGTTGGAAGAGACCTCAAGGTCATCGAGTCCAACCTCCAACCTAACGCTAACAGCCCTCCAGTAAACCATATCCCTAAGTGACATTCCTGAGTGCTTTACTCAATCAAAGTATTTCCTGCATGCATTTTGAGAAAGGAAGAATAGGTCCTGTTGTACACTTCTCTTAAATATGTGAGAGACAACTGAAAGGATGCCATTGTAATCTGATTGCCTTTAAAAATCCCTCCCAAAATATTTTTCAGTATTATTATACCATAATGCTATACATGTAGATGTATACTCAGATAAAATGCTTGGCAAAATCTTCTAATTTTAGTTTAAAGAGGCAATGCAATGAATAAAAATAGAACTTGTTAACGATTAAAATTTTAATTTTCTGAAGAAAGCTGACATTATAAATGTTTCTGCACCTAGAAAACACAAATTATGATCACTGAAAAGTTCATGTGTAAAATGCCCATAATATTGCATCCTAATTCACTTTGTTTTGGTAATTTCATATGGTAGGACAACTTTTAATTGATTATCCTAAAACTTACTTCCAGTTATTCTACATGTTTCTAATTGGAAAACCTGAACCACAGAGTGAAAGAATGATGGAGATTGGAAGGGACCTCTGGAGATCACCAACCGCCCTGACAATCATGGTCACCTAGAGCACACCTCACAGGATTGCATTCAGGTGAATTTTGAGTATCTCCATAGAAGGACTCTCCACAGCTGTTATGGGGAACCTGTTCCAGTGGTCTGTCACCCTCACAGTAAAGAAATTTTTGTTCATTTTCAGCTGGAACTTCACGTTTCAGTTTGTTCCCGTTGATTCTTGTCCTGTCACTGGTCACCACTGAAAAGATTCTTGCTGGCTAAACAGGCCCAGCTCTCTCAGCATTTCCTCATAAGACCTGCTCTGGTCCCCTAATGACCTCAGTATCCCTCCCCTGGACTCTCTCCAGCAGCTCTGTGTCCATCTTGTACCAGGGAGCCCAAAACTGGACACAAAACTCCAGGTGTGGCCTCACCAGGGCTGAGTAGAGGAGGTCACCTCCCTTTAACCTGCTGACAACACTCTTCTGAATGCATTCAGGATACCATTGGCCTTTTTGGCACAAGTGCATACTGCTGCTGCATGGCTATCTTGTTGAGTACATTCCATTTTCTTAAGATAAAAGAATATGCTGATGTCATGACACTATGGATTTTGATTAAATGTCACTGCCAACAAATGGAAAAGTAAAATGGTCTTGGAACATCATCAGTTCTTGTGAGTAGCCATTTTCTGTTCTTTTAGAAATTTCTTAACTGTTTCTAAATATAATATTTATTTTTACTGAATGTGAGAAGTTTAATTAATATGGTGCTTTGTAGTGCTGTGAAAAGGAACTGTAAGAACAATGAAGTGCAGAAAAAGATATGGTGTAATGAAAAGTATTAAGTCTGTGCTTGATTTTCTATTCATGATTTGAGTAGAAGTTATTTGTTCAGCTTAGCTGATGTCATAGCAAGATTTTCACTTTTGCCTTTAAAGTTTAGAGAAGTTCTCACTGTAAATCTGTTTGAAAAATCTACATTTGAAAATAGAATTATGTTGAAATATCACAAGAATATATATATTCCTTATTTTATCCCAGGAGAAAAATTAAAATAAATATATCAAAACACAGTTTCTGTCTCTGCCTCCCTTTCTCTCTACCCTCTCCCCCAAAAGATATACGTGGAAATAGTTCATGGTTGAAATATTTTCCCAATATGAGATAAATACTTAGAGCTTTTGTGTTCATTGGAGAAATAAATTCATTTTAATCTCTGCCTGGAATAAAATAATATAGTTGCTTCCTACTCAAGATGGGACAGATTTTGGCCAGTTTGTGTTGGTGTAATACTAGATACAGCTGGTTTGATGAAGGACCTATTTTTTAGCCCTGCTGAGAGGTAGCTGGTTGTAGCCTACTGAAGTGCAACCTCGAAGTCTAATCACAGTATCAGAATCAAGGTACATTATGGCAGCACAGTCCAGATGTGATCTGAAACATCAGTTGGTAGAATCTCTGCCTTAACCTGCTGACCCTGCACATTAAGGCTCTACTTTCAAATCCTTAGTTGCTTGCTTTCTGGCCATTTAATCTTCCTGTTTCTCTTTCTTTAGGAAAAACAAAAGTCAATAAATATTTTCATCACCTTAATATATTTTCCTTGGCTACATTTAAGAGCTTACATAATTCATTTTGCCCCTTTAAAAAGTTATTATTATATTATATTATAGTTTTAATTTTTTTATTATTATTGTTGTTGTTGTTATTGTTATCATTATCGTTATCGTTACCATTAATTTAAAATAAAAATCTATTTGTCAACAAATCAAAATCAAATGAAACTTTCAGTCTGACACCTAATACATGCATTTCTACAGGGGAAAAAAAAAAAAAAAAAAATGTTACACCACTCACTGCTGTACTCAGAGCCATCAGGATGCAGATATAAAGATTTCTTACTGAGTGATTAAACTGAGACCCTGGAGATATTTCTCAGTTCTTTGATTTTTCACAGATTTTCTTCATGGTGCTATATATGCCTCTGTGCTATAGCGACAGTTCTGACCTTTTGCTGAAAGACAATAAGATTTAAGATCTTCTTGAGCTTATCAATAATGAGAATTGACTTGAATATTTTTATATATGTTCTAACGTGTATCAGTCAACAGATTTAATGATAGTAAGAAGCTAATGGTGTACTTGCAGAAAGCCTTAGAAATGGTAGAAAAACCTGTTGCAGATTAAGACAAAAATTAATTCTGCATTCACTGCCATTGTTTATTTGTAAGTACATTGTATTTTGTGCATAGAACACCCATTTGTTTTATTTTTATAAACCCCAAAATATGTTATATGGGAATTATGCTGAAAAGGCTCTGGCCTATTTCATCTTCAGAAGAGAAGCAACATCCAGAGAAGACAGCAACATCCTCTGTCCCAGACCAGAGTCTTCTAAAGCTGCCCATATCTCTGTCCCTGGGACAGATCTGAGAATCTTCTTTCTGTTTCAGTTTGAAGTTCTTCTGTTCTGAGTCATTTTCATGACTCTGTTAAAGTTAGGGTTAAAGGTCTGCCTTTTTACATATCCAGCTACTTGCTTGGCAGTCACCTGCCGAGGATTTTACTTTTCCACATACTATAGGTTTCAGGCTAAAGCCATAAGCAAAATAAATAAATAAATAAATAAGTATTGGTGGAACGTCTTATTTCTGTAATCTCTCTCCTCTTTGAAATCCTCTCAGGGCTCCAAGCATCTTAAGTCTTTCCTGAATATAAATATGATTCAGAGAGTAATATTCAATCCTCTCTCGAATAATTAAAAGGGAGGATATTTCAGGGAGACATAACGTAGCCATTACTCCTGGGCAAAATAAATGGTATTTATTTTCCTGGAAACATCTCTTCCAGCTATGCTGTCATATTTTGTAGTTGATCAGCCAATTAACAGTTCCTTTTCTCCTAATGAATAATCACCCTTTATGATGACTGATTCTTTATTTCACTCATGTTTTCATTCACTCTCCCCATCAGTATCACAGAGGATAAAGATATTAAACATGATAGGTAAATGAAGCTCGTTACTTGTATTGACTGAAACAGGACCGAATGCTACTTATTCACTTTGAGAAAACAGAGAGCTGGGCAAATGAACTCCAAACACTGTACTTCCAAAATATGCCATGGTTAAGTGTGAGAATATTTTTCAGCTGTCCAGGCAATAAGAGTCCTGGAATCAGGGTAAAAAAAAAATATGTATGTATATCGTCAGGTTTCAAGCTGTCAACATGGTTGATTAGTAATAGATTAATGTGAAATTTTTTTAATGCAGAGAGTAATAAAATGAATGGATTCCAATTAACTTGGACTTCTGGCATTGACAGTTGCTTTTTTTCTGAGACATCTTTTGAGGAGTGGCTGAGGGAGCTGGGATTGTTTAGCTTGGAGAAAAGAAAGCTGAGGGGGACCTTATTGTGCTTTACGATTGCCTTAAAGAAGGTTGTAGCGAGGTGGGGATCAGGCTCTTTTCCCAAGCACCAAGTGATAAGATGAGGGGAAACGGCCTCAAGTTGTGCCAGGGAAGTTTTAAGTTGGTTATGAGAAAAAATGTCTTTACTGAAAGGGTTGTGAAGTGTTGGAACAGGCTGCCCAGGGAAGTGTCTGAGTCACCATCCCTGGAGGTCTTCAAGAAATGTGTAGATGTGGAACTTGGTAGCATGGTTTAGTGGTGGACTTGCCAGAGCTAGGTTAAAGGTTGGACTAGATATCTTAGAGATCATTTCCAGGCTGAATGGTTCTACAATTCTATGGGGTTTTGGAGTACCTATGGTGTCAATGTGCTCTCAAGACACTGAAATATTGAAAGCATAAGTTCTGATATTCTGTTTGTTTGTGCTACAGACCCACAGCTATGTGGCCTGTCACAGTCAGATATACTCATTCACTTTTATTGGTCTTCTGCTGCAGAGAACAAACATAAAACATTTAACCATTTTTGAATATGCAATCATCTGTATTTTACAAACAGCTCAAAACAAAACTCTTTTTCTCATTGGTGAAACCAGTGAGGGTGGTCAGTGAGCTTCAAAAATAGATCTTCTGGCTGTTGCTTGCATTTACAAGATGGTCAGGGTCTCTCTGTGTTAAGAACTGTATGAGAACAGGGGCTTTTGGGGTTGGATGGCGCTGTCTTTTCGAGGAAAACAAAAGACCACAATATAGAAGAAATTAAGGCAGAGACAAGGTTGTGTTGGAGAATATTATTAAGCTTTAGATGGCCAAAACTTTGTGGCATGGTCTCAGGGAAAACCAACTCAAGGTAGAGAATTTAACTGAATTGATTGTCACTTAGCATACATTTAATTACTGATGTGGGAATTGAGCAGCAAAGGTGAGTATTTAAGCACTCCAGGAAAGCAGTTTTCCTCCCCTTTCTCACGGCTCAGCTTCACTCCAGATACTCTCCTCTGCGAAAAAGGATATTTTTCTATTTTCTCAAGGTGAAAAATTGTTGCATTTTTTTGAATTCATCCTTTTCCCTGCACAGTTTTCATCATTCTGACAGTAAATAAATATAGCTACATCAGCAGAAAGTTTGGCATTGAAATGGAGTAAGAGTTGGGTTTCACAGTTTGAGGAGAACTCATGGTCCAAGGATACATTTTGCACTTTTATGAACTTCCCTCCCATCAGTATCCACAATGAGAGCAAAAAAAAGAAGCTTGAATGACAGATCATAAGACAGGTAGTTAGACTACTGCTCGTGTTTCAGGATTATGCCCTCATACTGTCAACAGGACTGTTGACAAATCCACACCTGAATGAGTGAAGAGCAAGTGGGAACAGATGAGGCTGAAGACAGCGAGCCACCAAGAAGCCCTGCATGTGCTCCTTCACAGCCAACTGCAATGGCCATACCATGTTCAGGGTGGTGGTCCTCCTCCCCACCACATCAACTGATAGATGATGTCCTTTTCCTCTGGAGTATGTGTTACCTGCTTCATGCCTCTTGCTAACATGAAGGTCTTCATCCCATGCAAGGTCAGGAGGGCTCTCTATTCCCATGTTGAGTAAAATACACTTCTGTTTAAATTACAAAGTTTCAGCTTGCTGGTAACCATAGTCAAAACTTATTTTATATACATTAAAAAATCATCAAACATGACACTGTTGAGATGCTATATATAACCTTCTCTGTCATATTTGTAGCTGAGTTATGACAGCTGTGACAATGAGGATCTGATTAAATTTTACCTGTTTGAGTGAAATCTGAGCACCAACATAATCATGTCATACCCTAGGTAAAACAATTCAGGATGTGGACTAAGAGAACTTGTTATAAGTGGTGTGGAGCTCAGTAAGTGTCATTAAGTATTACTAGAATAACTGAGGTGCAGGAGGACTGGATGAGATTCAAGGAAAGGAGAATAACTTGCGTTCAATTTTTGCAGGTCTGCCAGTCTGCTGATAAGTCAGAGTTCTTTTGTGCATGGAAATTAATTATCCATGTAACCTTCAGTCTATGAGACTCCAAATCATAAGACACTGTACAGTACATTTTAGTTCAATAAATGGGTATATGCTGTTACTAGTTCAGATTATAAAAACTTATTTATTATATTTTCAAAACTGTAATTTCATCAAAACTGAAATATACATTGTGTGTATTACCTTATTTGACTACTAATAGAAGGTTTTCCTCTTAAAGATATGCTCAGAAATTGGAAATTTGAATTCTTCCTATCCAGTCCTGTGTGCTAGCATGAAAAGGAAAGAGGTGCTTTAAAATTATTTCTTAAATGAAGCTATGCCAAAGGGCTTCATCAATGGATAAATTCCTCAGTCCTAATAAATACATTAAGAAATATTCATCCACCTAACTCAGGAGCAAAGAACTAGTCTGGTGAAGACTCTACATAGCTGAAAAGCAGGGCATTGAAATCCAGAAGTACCTTTTACATTCAAGAACAAGTTTCTGCCCTTGCAGTCAGAATGCATTACAGTTCTTTTGTTTGTTTGTTTTTGTTTTTTCCTTTCTTGGGGAAGAATGTATCCATTTTCAGACACAATGAGTAGGTGTTCTTGTGCATAAACTTCAGACTGATGTCAATGCTTAGGATCTTAATTCCTGTTCCACAGTTCTGCATTATCCTTGAGGACACTCACATCCATTCTTAGTAAAAGTCCTCCAATCTCATTTTAGCTCAAGTGGGCCAGTTCTTCAGTATAGAGGGACCAAAGAAATACTGCTACTAACTTTTGTGTAATTCTTATGTTGAACTGGTCCAGAATCTCAGGCTCAACATCACCTTAAATACCTCAGTGGTCTTCCTCAGTGCACCTTGCTCAAATGTCAGGCCTCTCACTGTCTGCTTGATTGAATGAGGACTTCCATCCTTCTCTCTTAAAGTTTGGGTTTACATTTCAACCCTTGATATTGTCTTAGAAAGGCGTCTTATAGTTTAATACCTGAAATTTTCTTCTACTAGGGATATTGCCAGTGATTGCAAAATCCTAGCAAAAGCAAGATGAGATTTGTTTTAGAAGGATATTATAAAAACATACAACTTCTGAAACAAAGTTATTGGGCGAAATAGCTTGGAGTCCTGGTATGTGCAGCAAATGTGATGCTCTTTTTTGTTGTGCTGGTCATACTTCCTTTTGTTTTTTCTTGATGTTCCACAAACATTTCAGCACTTAACAAATACTCCTGTTTGTCAATGAAGTCATTAAGTACATTGAAGTAATTATCCATCTGCCTTTTCCCTTTTATCTGCTTCCAGTCCCTTCTCAAATTCTTGCAGATGAAGGCCCAAGCAAAGATCATAAGTCCACACAGCAACATACAGCCCCAGCCTGTATCAGATGTGGGATCAGTTCCTTTAATGGAAAGAAAGTTCTTTCTGGAAGTGAACCAAAGGTGAGATACCACATCCAACAGGATCTCTTCTTCTCTGTAAAAACATGGCATTTCCAGCCTAGGATAAAAACAGACACTTTTTTCTCAGGGAAGTCTTCATATTAAGACCCAAGGGTGTCATAGGTAAAAAGTGCATAATAACCTTGTAGAGTTGAGGTCTCTTTGGCTTGATTTACTGACTGGAGGAATTACATGGGTTATTCCTGGCCTTTAGAGGGATTCAGGAAGACGGGAGTCTTTTTCCATGTTGTTTGGACTACTTACCACTTTTTAATATAATCATCTTTCAAATACCAATGAATTCTCAGTCTTTCCATTGTCCCAGTGTGATGGGTTAACCTTGGCTGGCTGCCTGGTGCCCACCGAGTTGCTCTTTCATTCCCCCTCCTCAGCAGACCAGAGGGAGAATATGGGATGAAAAAGTTCATGTGACAAGGTACGGTCAGGGACATTGTTCACTAATTGCTATCAGAAGTAAACAGACTCAACTCGAGAATACAGGACTTCTTGAACTGCTTAGACAGTAGTTTTTCCCATTGGTTACAGTTCTTCAAGAACCGCTGCAGAATGGGTCTTCTCCGTGGGATGCAGTTCCTGCCAGATCTCCTGCTCCACTGTGGCATTCTCCATGGTCTCTAGTGCAGATTTCTACTCCACCATGGTCCTCTCCTTGGACTGCAGGAGAACCTCTGCTGCAGTGCCTGATTCACCTCATACCCCTCCTTCTTTACTGACTTTGGTGTCTTCAGGGGTGTTTCACATTTTGTAAACTCTTTCTCACAGCTATTGCACAATATTTTTCCTCTTTCTCAAATATATTACCACAAGGATGCCACCAGATTTGCTTATGGGCTCATCTTTGAACAGCTGTGGGTCCATATGGAGTCATCTGGAACTAGTTGTCTCCACCATGGGGGCACTCCCCAATCTCTTCTCACAGGGGGCACCCCTGCAGTCCCTCTGCCATCAAAACCTTGCCACATAAACCCAATACATCTAGATAAACAATGTGTGGCAATGGAGGCTACAGTCTGGTAGCATATCCTTGCTGATGAACTGTTTCTCCTGGCCCATACAGCTTTATAGGATGGCTTATGAAAATATTTTCGGCAGATAGTTTTGATAGCATTAAAACACATGATGTAGTTAAAACACATCTTCTATCCCTGACATTGCGTAATGTCTGTGATTTTTAACGTCTCCTGCTCTTGATGGAAGTGTTTTCTGTTTAAGTCTGTATAAGTTATTGTATACAGTAACTGTTTGGCTTTGCTTCTGAATGAGCAAGAGCAGAAATATCCTGGAGAGTGTGAACATATGACAAATGTTGAAATGTGGTTGCTTTTTCGGGAAAGTTAATTCTCTGCAAGATTCGCTGATTTATCTGAGTTTTTCTGCTTGAAGGACATCTGCCTCACATCCTTTACTTCATCAGTCTGTAAAGAGGCAAACTGCCTTCAGAGCTCCCACTCATTTTTAAAATCAGTTGGTCTTGTGTTTCTTTTCCTGAGAAAATATTTCACCAATGCTGTACTATTTCTTTTTGTACTATTTCTAGATTCTCCATCACCTGCTAGCTGTAGCACTGTTTCTGCTGAAGGAAAGAAAGCCTGCTGAGTAGATAACAATTTTCAAAACCTCCTACCTCTCTCCATAACTATATTACCACCCACAATGAAATTATGAATAAATATTAATGTCATCTCTTTGGAGATGAAAATTTTGTTTTATATATTAACTTATATATTAACTTAAATATTAACTTATATATTCTATCACATCAGAAGCTTTGTTCATGAAAAATTTAACATAAAGAATGACAAGAATACAGGCTGCAGTCAAGATATGTTTGGTTTGATGGGGAAGGCTGTATCCTTTGTTTCAAAAGAAGAATCAACTTTGTTAGGAAAAAAAAAAAAAAAATAACATTAGAGAATATCTCTGGGTGGCTTGATGAACGACTCTTCTGAGCATGAACAAGCTAATAACTGACCAGTTAAACACCACAAGATTGCACTATACGGAAATTATAGGTTGAAATAACATAGCAAATTAAAAGAATGTCACAGAAAAAAATAAACTCCCTCGTAGCTTCTGGCTTTCCTCAGGCTCCTTGGTCTCTATGTATACATGAAGTTCATTGCTGCAAAATCTTAATTGCACTGCCTTATTGGCAATGCTAGAATCTCATATTTGAGGTGAACATTGCCTAAAATCTGTTCCAGATAAATGTTATCAGAAGTCTAGTAGAAATATCCCCAGTGCTGTGACTCCTAGTAACAGTTGCCAGTATGCATTTGTAAGCATTGCTTCAAGGATTATTCTTGGGAAGGAGCTGTTTACAACACCCACTATGTGATTACTTCCATCTCCAATAATTACTCTAATCATCATGGCCAGAGCTTTTGGAAACAACAATGATCAGTAACTGATCATATTCCACAAACTACCCCTATGCTTTTGATTTTCCAGCTGATTAGGTTCAGTGTCTGGCCTTAAAAAATAGTCTCAAAAAATCATAATCTCACTTTGAAAGAATCATGGAATTCAGACCGCTTGACATATCTACCACCATTTATGCAGGATATGGAAGCAGTTTTTCAAAACATTTGCAAACAAATCTACTTCTGTTGTTCTCAACCTGCTCCAAACCTGCCTCCCCACTTCCTTTTAGTTAGATATGAGATCAAAGCACATGAATTTTCAAGACAGGGAAGGAAGAACCAGTTGTGGTTATGGACTACAGGTGTGAACAATACTTCGCTTTACTGCAGGCACTGACCTGCATTTAGGAAGTAAAGGCAGTGAAGTGGTAATGGAAATGTAAATGGTTAGTGATCACCATAAAGTTCTCCACCATGCTCTTCCAGCCCGTGGTACACGTTACCATAAATTCTGTATCTGATATTATAAGCAATGATTAAAAGAAAAAGAAGATAGTGAAAAGGTTCATTTTCTTAATATTCTGAATAATGAATCTCCAATATTATAGTCCTCATAGAATTACATTTCCAGAGAATATGTCTTGGTGTTTTTAATTTGAAATCAATAGATTTGTATGTTTCAAGTTATCTATGAGTGAATTTATTCTGTGACCTAAGTAAAAAGACTTAATTATCTAATAACTCCAGGAGGAGTTTGATTTTGTTTTTTCATCAGTCCAAAGACTGCCTTTTTATTTTTCCTTTAGTGGCTGTTCTACAGTAAAGATTTTATAGAATGTTCACTTTGAATGTAATTAAAATGTTAATATATTTCATGTACTCTTAGTATCAGAGAAAAAACATAAAGACTGCACAGCAGAATACCTATTAAATAAAGCCCCCTATTTCCAAATATGCTGAAAACTTGGCAGAAATAGAATTTCCCAATGTGAGCAGATGGAAGCTTACCACTTTTGAAAATCAACTCCTAAAAGCTTAAATATGAGCTTAATGTTCTCACAGGCTGCTAACAACCACTGGATTTCCCCTTGTGCACATAGGTGAATATACACCACAGATTCCTCTTCACTTTTTCACTTTTTCACTTTTTCACTTTTTCACTTTTTCACTTTTTCACTTTTTCACTTTTTCACTTTTTCACTTTTCTTCTTCTTCTTCTTCTTCTTCTTCTTCTTCTTCTTCTTCTTCTTCTTCTTCTTCTTCTTCTTCTTCTTCTTCTTCTTCTTCTTCTTTTCTTCTTCTTCTTCTTCTTCTTCTTGTTCTAGGAAATGTTTCAGTTCCTCACATGAAATTCATGAACAAAAGGGCTTATTTCTGCTTACTGCTTTACACTTCTCTCTTTTGCAAACATTACCACCAACAGTTTTATATTTTCTTCTTTGTAACAATTAAGAATGTTAAGTAGTAAAAAATGATTTCTAGAAGGGAAAGTCATAATCTCCAAGGTAATATTTTGCTTACAATTGCATTTTTATGCCTCTCTTTTAGCCATTATTTTAAAATCTATTGTGAACACTCCCATGTAGAGATAGTTTTAAAGACTGTGACAGTTTGTCCTGGATTTTGCTTTTATTTGCTAGCCAAAGTAGGCAACAAATAATCTCATCAGTCATATTGCCCCTTCAGGGCAACTTGCAGTACTTACAGCAAATAGTATTCTCTTTTATCCTTATGGAGAGATTTGTGGTTCATTTCTTTTCCTCAGCCAGAACTCATGTTATCACTTGCAGTTAAGGTGAAAAACATCTAAATATTTTTTTATTTGTGTTTTGCCAGATACCTGATTAACTAGTAATATCTTTAGATACCTGCTGCTAGGAATAAATTCATTGAATCACACTGTATTCTTGTGACGGTGACATAAATATTGCACAAAAAGATTCACATTGTTTTTTTTTGTTTGTTTGTTTGTTTGTTTGTTTGTTTTCCTGACAGTCATATGGAACTTTTTAAGCTTATCAACTTTGTAACCACTTTCATCACTCTGCCATATGAAATTCTCAGACATGTTTTTCCTGTATAAAGGTGATATTGAGTGTCCAGTTTAAAGGATATTATAAACATTAGTTAGTTCTGAAATATCCATCAAAGGCACAAGCTATTGTCTCATATCTTCCTTTTCCCCTGTAACATCACTGTGATTATTTTATCTGTTTTATTTTATTGTTTCTTTTAAGTGGAATTTAGGCTTCGGTATCTGCTGATCTGAATTCAGTTTAATTTCTGCTTTGTCCTACTAATAGCATTTGAGCAGTTTGGTGCTGTTGCATGGCCACAGTCACTTGAGGCATGAAGTTCTGGAGGAAGAATGCTTGCAGAAATACTTATCTGAGAAGGTAAGTATGAGGTTATCCTCCATCAGCAACAGGCTTGACAAAACCATCAAGAGTTCCACCTTAACTTTCATGAATTTAATTGTGTAGTTACTAGTGAATTCTGTAAGTCTTCTCTCCTCCTGCCAATACTCATCAGACTCTTCATAATCAAAGGAGGCTTTTGTATTGTCCATGAACTTATATGGGTCATGCCACAGATATCAAGATTTTCCTTTGCTTCAGCTTACTACAAGCATGAGAAGTCATTGATACATTAATGAAAGTTAAAATAAAAATGCAACAAGTAACTGGTAAAACAACCAAGCCTATTTAAGCAGGTATTTCTGTACCTGTCACAAGGACAGATGATTGTTAGTAATAATGTGTAAGCCTGTTTTTCTTTGGAGGCTGAGCTCTTGAGTCTCATTCTAAGACAATTATACATCTAGCTGTTAGTTGGATAAATATACTTCAGTAAAGCAATAGGAGGTTCACACTGCATATTTGAATGTTTATCATTTTTACTGGGGAAGTACTGTGTTTCTTTTTGCTACCAACGATCAGTTAATACTAAACTACTGGTTTTCAGGTTGTCAATATTTTTTAGCTCTGTCAGCCATCACCAATTGACCAAATATAAATGTGTCTTAAAAAAGACGCAGAAGTGATCTCATTGAAGGGGTTCTCAAGGGATTTCACATTTGACACAAGATGGTATCAAAATTCATAGTAAAGATAGGAAGCATAACTGCTGATCTAAAGTGTTTGACATTACATATGTTCTCCTAACTTGTGTGAGAAATGAAAATTTGGTAATATTTCACTCTTCATATGAGAATTCAGAGTCAAAACCCCTTTTTTATTATTATGAAGCAAAAAAAATAGCTTAGTGAATTAGTGAATTAAACACATTAGTGATTACTGATTAAACACATTCAGATTTTATTGTACAAAATCACCATGACAGCATAGGAAACGCAGAAAAGACCTAACACCAGAGAAGCTGTCGATATCATTTTAATTTCTAACCAGCTTTTTAGCAGCTATAGACATAAGCAAAATATGATAGAGCAATGTCTGTTAATGATTTTTTTTTTTTATCACTTGTTAAGAATATAGGAAAATTAAAGTATTCATTAGCTTTTTTCCACAGCCAAACCTGCCCATGTTATTGCTCACTACTATGTATTTTTTGGTAAACATTGCATTTTAAAACACTAGTAATTCCTCTCCAAGCAACTGTAAAATATTTTTCATTGATCGATGGATTTACTACCTTATGGCTATGTACATATATATTTACTTGCATATTACTGGGAACATGGAATTTCCTTAAACAATAACAATATTCAGCTAGATCTACAAATCTGATTTTTCTGATATTACAATATAACTTTAATATCAGAGTCTTTTAAGATAAAGTGAATGTTTTGTGACTGTTTCAGTTTGAAAACTGCATTTCAATGGCAGAGGTTTATGCTTTAAAAAATGTGCCTTCGGAATCATAAAAATGAGCTGTGTATTAGGCACATTTTAAATTTGTCACTGCATTTCTGGATAATGAAAAACCCTAGAGAACAATTAAATATGAATCAGAGTTTTGTAGGAAGCTGTGAAACACTCTGAGCATTCACTATCCTTCTTGTGCTGTTATCTGATATGGCTTTAAACTGACCTGTCATTGCCTGACTGCTAGACTTACACTAATAGTAATCTATATTGCTTAGCCAAGTGTTTTCATTTAAACATAAGGTGGTATTTGTTTTGTGTTAATCTCTAAAGGATAAATCTAATTGAAATGTCCATATATATAAATATGACATGGCCAAAATTCCATGAATTTACAGAACAAAGTTATCATTGGAAATATCTACTTACCACTAGTCAATGTCAAATGAAACAGAGGGTATTACTTCAGACAGGGTTTACTGCAACCACTGGCTGCTATTACCAAATAGAAACCAAAACGGAATAGAATAGAGTAGAGTAGAGCAGAGTAGAGCAGAGTAGAGTAGAGTAGAGTAGAGTAGAGTAGAGTAGAGTAGAGTAGAGTAGAGTAGAGTAGAGTAGCGTAGAGTAGAGTAGCGTAGCATAGCGTAGCACAGAGTAGAACAGAACAGAACAGAACAGAACAGAATAGAATAGAAAATGTAGAGTAGAGTAGAACAGTTGGAAAAGCCCTACAGAGACCATCAAATCCAACTACCATCAACTACCAACTACCAAAAGTTAAAGCATATTATTAAGAGAATTTTCAAAATACCTTTTCAACACTGACAGGCATGGGGCACCAGCCACCCCTCCAGGGAGCCTGTTCCAGTGTCTGACCACCCTCACTGTGAAGAAATCTTCCCTGATGTCCAGCCTGAGCCTCCCGTGGCCCAGCTCTGTTCCCTTCCTCACATCCTGCCATGAGTGACCAGGGAGCAGAGGCCAGTACCTCCCTTTGCCCTTCCCTCAGGAGCTACAGGGAGCAATGAGGCCACCTGCCAGTCTCCTTTTCTCCAGACCGGCAACGCAGGTGTCCTCAGCCTCTCCCCATACGACATGCCTTCCAGCCCATTTAACAGCAATGGAAGCTTTCAAGGACCTTAACATCCTTTGTGCATTGTGCAGCCCAGAACTGTACACAACATTCAAGGTGAGGGCACACCAGTGCTAAATATAGTGGGAGAATCACCGCAGTTTAAACCCAGGTTTATTGCACCCCAAAATGTGTTTTGCTGTCTTGGCTGATAGAGCACACTGTTGTCCATGTTGAGCCTACTGTTGGCCAGCACCCCCAAATCCCTTTCTGTAGGGCTGCTTTCCAGATTGTCTCCCACTCTGTAGCTGTCTGGCATTGCTTTGTCACAGGTGTAGCACCCGGTATTTACCTGTGTTGAACTTCATGATGCTGCCTGATTGCCTAATGTTCCAGTCTATCTAGGTCCCTCTGTGATGACTCTCATCCTTTCAGAGGCAACAGCACCTCTCAGTTTAGTATCATCAGCCAACTTGCTGAGAATGCACTCTAATCCTGCATCCAGATCATTGGTAAAAATGTTGAACTGAACCAACCCTAGAGCTGAGCCCTGGGAAGCACAGCTGGTGACTGGCAGACAGCCAGATGTAGCCCATTCACCACAACCCTTTGAGCTCTGCTGTTCAACCAATTCATTACCCAGTGTAGTGTGAACCTCGTTCTTCCACAGTTGGGCAGTTTTTCCAGAAGGAGACTGTGAGGGACAGCATCAAAGGCTTTACTGAAATCCACTAAGATTACATCCACAGCCTTTCCTTTGTCTGCTAAGTGGGTGACCATATTATAGGAAAACATATTTCTAAGGCAGGATTTTCTCTTCATGAACCAATGGTGACTATGCCTGATAACAGCTTTGTTCTTTAAGTGACTTTCAATATGCCCCAGGATAATCTTCTGCATAACTTTTCTATGGAATGAGGTTAGACTAACAGGTCTGCAGTTTCCTGGGTCTTCTCTCATGAAAATTGGCTAACTTCCAGTCAATAGGACCTTTGGCAAATTCTAAAGAGGGATCCAGCTATAACATCCACTATATCCCAAAGTGCTATAAAAGCACTTTGGGATGAATCCTATCACACCCCATGGACTTACAAACATTCAACTGATAAAACTGGTCCCTTACAATTTTGGTGACTACAAATGGAAAGCCACTGCTCCAACAGTAATGCACCTCCAACTCAAAGGACTGGGCAGCCCAAAATCTATTGATAATATTAAAAATAACCAAAAAAAAAAAAAAAAAAAAAAAAAGGCATTGTATGCCTCTTCCTCATCCCTACCTGATAGGTGACCATCTACATCAAGTATCAGTACAATATTTTCTTCAGACCTCTTGCTGTTGACATGCTTAAGAAAGTTCTTTCTGACAGCACAATGTCCATTGACAGCACAGGCTGAGCTTTGGTTTTTCTTGTTTTCTCCTTACAAATGTGAACTGCAGCTCTCTACTCACCCCATGAAGCCTGACCTTGCTTCCAGAAGTCATATATTTTTTTTTTCTGTCCTATTTCCAGGAGCAGTTTCCAGTTCAGCCAAACCTATTTTCTGCCCTAATTGTTTGACTTGTGGCACAAAGGGATCACCTCATTCCAGGCTTCTAAGTAGCAGTTCTTAAAAAGTGATAAGCTCACGTGGACCACTAAACTCTCTTGGGACTATTCCCACAGGACAGTGCAAACTAATTCCCTGAGTAGCTTAAAGTTTGCTCTCTTAAAATTCAGAGTGCTGACCTTCCTTCTCCTTTTACCAAAAATTTTGAGCTCAACTATTTCATTATTACTGTGGCCAAGAGAGGCACCTACCATCATATCTCCCACAAAACCTTCTCTATTCTAAAACAACAGATCTAGGAGGGGATCATTGCTAGTAGGCGCACTAAGTGATTGTGACATATTATCTTCAACAAGCTTCAGGAATTTCCCAGACTTGCTTACCACAAAAGTATGATACTCCCAGTTTATGTCTCAGAAGTTGAAATCTCCCATAAGGACAAGGGCAACTGATCCAAAGATCTCACAGTTGACTGTAGAATATCTGCGCTATCATCCTGGGTGGGTGGCCGAGAGTAGACATCCTTGACAACATCTGTTTTGCTATCCATTTCTTTAATGACTTATGGATGTTTCATCTCTCACTACCCAATGCAACTATCAGCACATGGAGCCATATGAAACAGTCTAAGAAAAATATGATTTTTTTTTTTTTATTTCACACTTTAATATTCTTTTTCTTCCTTCTACACATTAAGCAAAAGTTGCTTAGATTGAATAATCCTTTTGAATATACAGTAGTAACCAAAAACTAGAGCTAGACTTTGGAAATAAGAAAACATTAATCCTAATCATGCCTAGTTAAGGCATATATAAAGAGAATTGTTATAGCTAGATATTATATTGTTTATGTCTTAATAAGGCCTTTCTGTAATATTCTATAAAAATCATAAATACTTTATTTTCTTCACAAGTTAGTGAATATTGATGATCCAATTTCTTAATATAAATCCCAACATTTGAAATATATATACCTTTCTTTATAATACCTATGCAAAATAAGATGGAGTGGGAGTAGTAGGATTTATTGAGGAGATGGTGAAGAGGTAGCTGCAAGTTTTTCTGATATTTATTAATAAGCTCTTCTGTGGCACTACCATAGTAACAGAATATCTCATGCAACCATACCCTCATTCGTCACTTTTCTGAAGGTAAACATATGGGAACTGAGATGCACAGATGAAAAGACTAAAAACTCAAGGTCAGACCTGTCTTTCTGTACCAGCTTCAATACAGTACAAGAATCTGTACAGTACTAGAATCTAGATCTCAGTAGTCTTAGACAATTCTTTGACCAAAACCCATCTGTCTTTTACTGTAGGATTAAGTGATTAATTTATTATTAAAATGTTTGATTAATAATTGTGGTTTGCATTCTTTAATGCCTTTCAAATCACCCTGATTTGACTGATTTACTTAAATGAGGTAAAATGAAAAGGCAATTTTTGCTGTTTGAAATATTTTGGAAGAACCTTTTGAGAAAGTTTTCTCAGAGGTCCAAATGAGAAACTGCTTTAGGTGAGGGCACACCTAAATTTAAAAATTTAAGGTGAGGGCACAAAATATAAATTTAGAAGAAAAAGAGTCACAAGAAATTCTAACTGTGGGTAATGTGTAGTGCCATTCCTTAAAACAGACAGTCTGATTTGAATGAACATCTAAATACTATACATAAAAATGAGCTGAAGTCAATAAGTATGACGTCAATAAACTTACAAACCAAGTATCTTTTCTCAAAATAAAGTCCACCTAATCCCTGCTGGGAAAACTCAACATTTTATGATGTTAATGAATAACAGCAGCTGATGTTTAGCAGCTGCTACCTTCATTTGCACTAATTTCCAATGAGACCAGAGGATGACTTTCCCTGTCTGTGCAGGCTGAGTGAGACTAAGTGAGAGGCAAATAACTTAATGTGTTAGCTTTCCAGTACTGACCAGATAAACTCCAAATGACAGTCCCAAAGTGTCTTTCCCTTGTAATTCGCTTAATAGCAATACCAAATCAATGAGCTAAACATCAGCCTAAGGCTTTATGTTTCAGCAAAGTTGCTCTTTAGCATTATTCCAAGGCCTCCCTCTATTCTAGTGTTGGTGGGCAAAACAAGTTGTGCTGTGCTTAAATTAGAGTCCCTAATGGCTCCCAAACCACTTCCATTAAGCTGACATTAACACTTATTTCAATGGTTATACTATTATCACAATTTACCTTTGCACTTCAATCTTCATTTAAACAGTCTGAATTAACATAAATATTGTTACATTAGTTTCCTTCCTTGATTGTGAATAACAGCACTAAAACTGTTGTTGTGAAGAGAGTGACGTGCATATCTGAGCAAAACTTGGCAGGGGTGAGCAAACAAAGGCAAGAGCTGTGGGGATGGGCACTGAGAGCTGCTACTGGCAGCCCCACAGCACAGCTCGGCACTCAGGCAAAACCTGATCCACCTCCAGGCCTTGCAGATATGCTCAGCATAAACCAGACTAGGGAGGGCTCTGCTGGCACCTGATTATATGCAGCAAGGGTGCATGGTTGCAGTCCATTGCTTGGGCCACTTGCCCCCATGTTTTAGGGAATGACTGGTAGGACCAAGATGGAAATTCATCTTAAATTTGGATGCCAGGCTAATAGCAACCACCACACATGTGACTGGAAGATTATTTTGTGTGTGTATGTGAAGGATTAGATGATTTGCTCATTTTCCTTTGATTTCAAACCCAATTTAGGCAGCCCTAAGCCACACATTTCGGGGACTGCTTAGTTACCTAATCCAGATGCTTTCTACTTGTCTTACTGCAGAGTCTCACCAGCCTGGCTTCTCCCCAGATTCACAGCAGCATGTGTGGCTGTGGCATTGGAACATGGGCCTTTACTCATGGCCTGCCAGCAGCTCCTGGTGTCCCTCCTCCTCCCTGGCTGGCATGACAGGGGAAGCAGTCAGGGTGCTGTGTGTGAGGAGAGGGTTTGGGGTCCTGGGGAGAAGGGAGAAGGCACTACTGCCTTCTCTGTGTGATTCCCAGTCAGCAGAGGGGAGCAGTGCTGGACAAAGTCCTGCAAAGACCATGCAGTGAGGAGGTGGCAGTGGGGCTGGTGCAAGGCTGAGGCACCTGTTTGCTGGAGAGCGCTCCTTTACAGGTGTGGGAGAAGACGTCTCCCTGGCAATCAGAACAGGGCCAAGAGGCCCCTCAGGAGCCCAGGAGACCGCAGAGAGGGACAGTGACATTGCAGTGCTGAGCAATGTCAGCCATCCATAAAGTGCTCCTGAAGCCATTGTCTCTCTTATGACAAATTTCTGTTTGTGCTAAGGCTAAACAGTTTGGACAAATGGACTCTTAAGAGCAATACATGGTGCCCACTCATCAAGATGGGTTCACTCTTAACTACAGTGTCTGTGACCTCAGAGGAGTACTGAAAAAAAGAGTTTGGAAAATTTCTTTATGCAAGAGGTACTATCTAAAACCATTTATCTTGGCTGTGCCCCCCAGCGGGTTTGAGCCACTATCAGCAGGGGGAAGGCAGAAGGAAAAAGGACAGAAAGCAACACAGTGCACATGGCAGTGCCAGCTCTGTTTTAAGTAAGGTGAAGACTTATGCAACAGTCATTTATTTTCTTTAATTAATTAGCAGAATAGGCCCTGCTAGAGCTGCTGAGGGAGTGGCCTCTTGCAGGGATTAGGAGGGTCCAGGCTGCTTCTGGCCTTCCTCTTCCTCTTCCTGGGTGCTGGGGCCACTCAGGCAAGTGGTCTGTGCCCCAGACAGAAGCAGAGGCCCAGCGGCTGCAGCCATGCCCAGCGTCACTTTCTGCCTCCTGCACCAGCTCTGCATGGGGCTCATGAGCAGCTGGAGACAGCTGCGGTGGGGGGATAGCTGGGACTCGAACCAAGAGCAGTACTGGATGTGCTGGGGAGCTCCTCCTCAGCAGGACCTGCAGGGCTGCTGGAGGAGAGCAGGCTGGGGACGTTAATCCTCTGTATGGAGGCAGCAGGGCTGGGGGTGGTCACAGGGCTGTCCTCCAGGTCCCTGGTGTCCTGGGAGCCCTTGAGGTCCACCTTATGGCTGCTGTCCTGCTCGCTGGCAGCAGAGGAGTCCAGAGGCTCCAGCTGATAGAGAAGCTCTTTGTGGGACTTGTCTACAGTGATGTCAACGAGCTGCTGCACGAATCTCGCCATCTGCGTTTGCAGGAATGGTTGCAGCTCCTGGACCAAGGCCTCCTCATCCAGCCTGTAGTGGCACAGGCAGGCAATAACATTGGCCTTCAGCACAGCCACATCCCACCAGGCAGCCCTGTGCATCTGGTGCACCCAGGGCCACAGTGGACTGAAGATCTCTGAGTGTTCCCTGAAGAGGGATGTCCACACCTCAGACTGGAGGCTTTCCACGTATGTCCTGGATGCCGTCCTTGCAGCCTCCTGTTCATCCTGGTGACTGTCATCTGATGGCTCTACGTGGTGGCTGATGAAGACCTCCAGAAAGTCAGTTTCAGACCACACAGAGTAACAGATGGAGCTGATATCCTGCTTGCAGAGGGGGCAAATGGGCTTTGTGTTTGCCTACCACAGGATGCAGCCAAAGCAGAACTTGTGCATGTAGGAGATGTCATTTTGGGTGTCATGGCAGACAGGACAGATCCAATCTGCCTCTTTGGCCATGGTCATCATGCTGCAGTGGGCTGGGGAGAGCAGAGTACGAGGAGCTGCTCCCCTTCCCTGGCACCACTGCAGTGGGTACTTCACACTGCAAGAAACAGAGGCCAGGGTCAGTGGCTGTGCTGGGGCAGGCAGCAGCAGTGTCCCGGCCCCTCAGCAGGAACCCCCCTGGACCCAGCCCCATGGCTGGGCCATCCCGTACCCCCACCTGCCACGTGTCCCCACACAGCTTACCATCACTGCTGTGAGTGCACCCTGTGGGGTCCCGGCTGCCTGAGCCAGGCAGGGCTGGGGAAACACGGGCACTGGCTGCAGGGACCAGTTCTGAGAGCAGCTGCTGACAGCCCCACAGCACAGCTCCACCAAATCCTTGCTTGACACTCCAAGCCTTGCACACACACTCAGCAGGAGTCCAGGTATGATCCAGTCTCTGATGGGTTCTGCTGGCCCCCCAATATGAGCAGTGAGGGCCGTGACCACAGACATCACTCCATGACCTCACGGCCACCACTTGGTGATGCTGCATCTCCTGTACCATGGCCGACCAGGCGCTGTCTGCCCAGCCCTGCTCAGCCCCAAGCTTTGTGCCCACTGCTCTTTGGGCAGAGGGCACAGCCCAGGCAGTTCCCTCTGAAATGGCCTCCTGGGCCGGGAGCTGCTGGACAGCTGCTCTTATCAGGTCCCTCCAGACAGGAGAAAAGATGGGCTCTGCTGCCAAGCTCCTCCAGCGGTGCTCATCTGGGGGCAGCACACACAACCCTAAGTGGATGGGTGTCTGTGCTCCTGGCTGCAGAGGCAAGGCTGGATGTCAGGGGGCCCAGGCAGCCACCCGGCCTCTCTGCCAGCACAGAGAAAGCTTCAGGTTGGTGGGGCTGGGGAAGCCCTGCCTGGGGAAAGAGTGAAAAAGGGCCTGAAGCTCCCCAGAAATGTGTCACACTGTATTCTAGCTGGTCCTGCTGCATGGGCATGCAACATGTATTCGTGACTGTGCATCTCTACAGAATGACTGAATGTCCTAAGATAAAAGGGACCCACATGGATCCTCAAGTCCAATTCCTGGCTCCACACAGGACCATCCAAAAATCAGACTCATACATCTGACAGTGCTGTCTAAATTTGCTCCCTTTTCCCCCCAGACTGACATGATATGTTTATAACTGACATGTATTTCTGTCTGGTGCTTTTCTGAAATTTGATGGAACTCCTTCCCATCCCCACTTTCTGCCCTTCTTCTGCCCCAAGAAATATGAGGACTGTATTTTCAAGCTTACATTGTTACATATATCTTACTCACTGTGACAAGCCAAAAACCATCAAAAAAGTTATCCAATGCACAGCTGCCATCAGTGTTATTGTAGATCGCCAGGAGGTCAAATAAAGTTCTCCATGATATTACCACAGGAAAAGGACTAATTTCATTCATTAGGTAGGCTGCATGTGCTCTGCTTAACATTGGCTGAGGTATCTTTGACATTGTGGACAGCTGAAGAAGACAGAAAAATATTAACAAAGTTTGAAAGTTATAGAACTGACATGAAGAGGTGATTTATCTAATTTTTAATTGAAAAGTCAAACTGTTGGGTCTTACTGAGCCAGAATAGGGCATACATGGCTTACCACCAGGAAGGAACATAAGAGTCCTTTACATTCACACTGACATACTATTGCGATGGGTCTGTTGGAATGGCAGACAGAATAAAATGGTCTGTTCTTTGCTGAATGGCTTCATATACTCAGGATAGTTGGAATTGAGTGGTTTGGTATTATTTTCCAGTGGGTGTAACAAAACCATTATTTCCTAAAAAGCAAGTACTTGTGCTTCCTGATACTTCCACCAGGAAACATATCTGTATGTGAGTGTGTGAGTCAGCACAGGCAGGCAGCAGGAATAACTGCAGACTCATGGCAAAAATGCAGAGTAGATTTATTCTCATTACCTTGCAAACTGGTGGACCCCCACTGGAACACCCAAGCAGAGGCACACAAATGGGGACACAGGAACTGCTACATTGAGTCCATGCTAGGAGATCATTGACCTGCTGTTTTCACCTGTTTTTATCAAGAGTTTGTGCAGGTGCCGTTTTTATCACCATGCTGTGATCCTCTCCTTGCTTCTTTGATCTTCTCTGTTCCAAGGCTGGAAACTCAAGCACACCTGATAGGATGCCTCTGAGTCCACCAAACACCTGTGTTGTCTATGCAGAGGTGTGCTACTTGCCAAACACACAGTGCATAAACAGCAGCAGGCATAATTTATATGTTTTTCTGCACTGCCGCTCCCCAGACTTTACACATTCCCAGCTGCAACATCAGTTAAGCATATTTACAATCCTTACCAGTCTTCCCTTCTGATTCCATCCTCTTCACCAATCTTCTGTTTTTAACCCATTCCTCCCAACAGTAAGAAAACAATAGATGAGAGGCCTTGGCCTTTCAATGACACACTTAATTCCAAAATAGGAAATCACATTTCTTTCAGAATGTAGAAAGGAAAAAATATTCCTGTTGCATACAAGCAGGGAGTGTTTTCCAGCCTTTTGTTCTAACACCATGATGATGAATAACTAAGAACTGGATAACAGAGCAAATTATTTGACTCAAACACCAACTAACAGGAAGGATGGTTCGTTTCACCCTAAAAGAAATATGCAACTGTGTCCCCTTTCAGCTCCCTTCTGCACCCCCAGCCTTCTCACTGGTGGGGCAAAACAAGAAGCTGGAAAGTTCTTAGCTCTGTGTAAGCAATGTTCTGTGACAACTAAATATCAATGTCTTATCATCATTGCTTTCATCACAGATCTAAACTAAAGCATCATACCAGCTACTATGAAGAAAATTAACTCTATCCCAGCCCAAAATGGAACAAATAAATGTATTTGAAATGCTTGTTTAGGCTCTCTCGCCTTAAAGCAGAAGCAGTGGAAAAATGTTTCAAGTGAAATGAAAAATTTTCTTTTGCTTGTTTTTATGCTAATCTTTTTTATATCTCATGCAGAGACTGTGCACTTCTGGCACTCTGATCAACACAGCAGAGATGATTCTGAAAGTAAATAGTGACTGAGAATCAAATCTGGTTTTTGGTTTTTGTAATATACAATATTTGACAATAAAGTTTTCCATTATCGATCCTGCCTGTATATGATTTATTAATTAATTAAATTTACTGGTCCTATTTATGTATTGTTTGTTTGTAATTTTTTTAAATATATTAAATAACATGATTATAAAAATTACTTTTTCTTCATCAATGAAAAGGTGATTTTCTTAGGTCTTTTAGAAAGCAACATAATTTCTAAAATTTGTTCACATAAATGAAAAAACAAAAGAGATCTCCTTTCTGCTAAACTCCTGGAGCCACACTACTTTCTGTCATGCATGCTCATGCCAGATATGCTTGTTGTTCAGCAGTATTGTATTAGTTTATTTTTGCTACAAGTCATCTTTATTATATTCTCCAGGGATCTTGTATCTACCTCATATATAATTTCAGTAAGTCCCCTCAAATTGGTCAACTCCAGACTTTGTATTAATAAGAAATGAAGAGTATTGCTTTATAAAGTGATTTTGCAAGATTTAGTAGTGGCTGGAGCAAAAGCTATTACTGGTTCTTTCAATAATATTGTTCAATAACCATAAATGTGTGCTGAAACAATTTTATTTGTTTAGAATGTAGAGATACAATCACGATTCAGGATAATGTTCCCTCTGAACCTTGCTAATTGGCTAGAACATTTAGTCTCTGCCCAGAGGAATAAAAGAAAAAAAGAAAAAAAGAAAAAAAGAAAAAAAGAAAAAAAAAAAAACACCAATTCAGGGTTTGTAGACATCAATTGCACACAGCATTTCTCTGCCCTTCAGGGTGCAGCACAGAGGATGTCCTTTGCCATGCATTGGTTCTCAACTATGTCTGTGCAGGCAAAGAAGGAATTTTGATCAAGTGAACTCCTGGTGTTGTTATTGGGAGGGGTATTTCCCTTTGCTTGAGCAAGGGCCTGTTAATACAGGCTTGATTGAAATTTGTTTTGCTGTTGAAGAGATATAAACATCTAAAGATGTCTGCAGTCACTGGAATTTCAGATTTCAGATGATATTCAATAATTTCTATGGGAGCTAAGCCCACAGATACTTCTCTAGATGCTTCTCATGTTTTAATAGGACTCTGCTCAAAGGTGCTCTGATAATCTTGAATTCTTTACACATATGTATCTCACAAAATACCCCAATATATTGGGTTTATGCAGCAATGTTTTGATAGCAGTGTGGATGGAGGCTGTGGAGTTGGCTTTTCTGTGAATATATGAGAATCTTCCATGTAAGACCGTCCAGCTCCAAAATGGACCAAAGATGAGACCATCAGTAATGCTGGTGGTGCTCCTGTGATAATATGTCCTGGTTTCAGCTGGGATAGAGTTAATTTTCTTCATAGTAGCTGATATGGTGCTATGTTTGAGGATGAAAATAATTTTGATAACATATGAAAATAATTTTGATAATTTTTGTTTTATCTGTTGCCAAGAAATTCTTACACTAAATCAAGGACTTTCCAGCTTCTCATGCTGCCTCGTCAGTGAGTAAAGCTAGGGGTACAGAAGTAGCTGGGAGGGGACATATCCAGGACAGCTGACTCAAACTGGCCAAGAGGATATTTCATACCATGTGACATCATGCTTAGCAACACTATCTAAGAATAGGAGGAGGTGATATTCATTATGGTGTTTTTTGAAACAACTACAGAAGCCATGCTTCAATCTTCTGATGGAAAGTAGAGAATAAATCTCCTTTTTACTCTTCTCTTCCATGGGCAGGCTTTGTTTTTTTTTTTTACTTAAAAGTTCCTTTATCTTGACCTGTGAGCCTCTCTATCTTATTTTCTCCCCTCATTTTTCTGAGGAGAGGGAGCCAGTGGTCAGCCAAGGTTAACTTACCACATGACATTAACTTGCTGTCATATTTACATTTTTTCTTTTCCTCCCTGCCCTTCTATCTAGCCTGAAGTACACTTCTTGTCAACGAATCACAACTGAGAAATCATTTTGCCCAGAATTAAATAAAAGTTTATTAACCCAACACTTTAGCAAACCCTTACATCACAAGATGAGTAATGCTAAGTGTGCACTAGAGGGAGAGGAAAAACTAACAGAATAGAAGCAGATAACAGCGACTTTTGAAACTTTAGAATCATAGAATCATAGAATATCCTGAGTTGGAAGGGACCCTTAAGGATCATCAAGTCCAACTCTTGACACCGCACAGGTCTACCCAAAAGTTCACACCATGTGACTAAGTGCACAGTCCAATCTCTTCTTAAATTCAGACAGGCTCAGTGCAGTGACCACTTCCCTGGGGAGCCTGTTCCAGTGTGCAACCACCCTCTCTGTGAAGAACCCGCTCCTGATGTCAAGCCTAGATTTCCCCTGCCTCAGCTTAACCCCGTTCCCGCGGGTCCTGTCACTGGTGTTAATGGAGAAAAGGTCTCCTGCCTCTCGACACCCCCTTATGAGGAAGTTGTAGACTGTGATGAGGTCTCCCCTCAGCCTCCTCTTCTCCAGGCTGAACAGGCCCAGTGACCTCAGCCATTCTTCGTACGTCTTCCCCTCCAGGCCTTTCACCATCTTCGTAGCCCTCCTCTGGACACTTTCCAACAGTTTCATGTCCTTTTTATACTGTGGTGCCCAGAACTGCACACAGTACTCGAGGTGAGGCCGCACCAGCGCAGAGTAGAGTGGGACAATCACCTCCCTTGACCTACTAGCGATGCCGTGCTTGATGCACCCCAGGACACGGTTGGCCCTCCTGGCTGCCAGGGCACACTGCTGGCTCATATTCAACTTGCTGTCTACCACGACCCCCAGATCCCTCTCTTCTAGGCTGCTCTCCAGTGTCTTATCGCCCAGTCTGTACGTGCAGCCAGGGTTTCCCCATCCCAGGTGCAGGACCCGGCACTTGCTCTTATTGAACTTCATGCGGTTGGTGATCGCCCAGCTCTCCAACCTATCCAGATCCCTGTGCAAGGCCTTTCCACCCTCATTCGAGTCCACAACTCCTCCAAGTTTGGTGTCATCAGCAAACTTGCTCAAAATACCTTCTATTCCTACATCCAGATCGTTTATAAAAATATTGAAAAGTACCAGCCCCAAAATGGAGCCTTGAGGGACCCCACTGGTGACCGCCCGCCAGCCTGACGCAGCCCCATTTACCATAACCCTTTGGGCCCTGCCCATTAGCCAATTGGACTTGTAGGACTTGTAGGGATCCAGGTGGAGTAGCAAATCCCGCACACGTTCAGGGTCGGTTGGGAGTTTGTCATCCCCACCGTCCCGGTCCTCCAGCTCAGGGCACCCTAGGTCCCGAAGCCCATCATTGGCATTGAAGACAGAGGCAAAGAATCACAGAATCACAGAATCACAGAATTTCTAGGTTGGAAGAGACCTCAAGATCATCGAGTCCAACCTCTGACCTAACGCTAACAGTCCCCACTAAACCATTTCCCTAAGCTCTACATCTAAACATCTTTTGAAGACTTCCAGGGATGGTGACTCCACCACTTCCCTGGGCAGCCTGTTCCAATGCCTCACAACCCTTTCAGTGAAGAAGTTCTTCCTAACATCTAACCTAAAACTCCCCTGGCTCAACTTAAGCCCATTCCCCCTCGTCCTGTCACCAGGCACGTGGGAGAACAGGCCAACCCCCACCTCACTACAGCCTCCCTTGAGGTACCTATAGAGAGTGATAAGGTCGCCCCTGAGCCTCCTCTTCTCCAGGCTGAACAAGCCCAGCTCCCTCAGCCGCTCCTCGTAGGACTTGTTCTCCAGGCCCCTCACCAGCTTCGTCGCCCTTCTCTGGACCCGCTCAAGCATCTCCATGTCCTTCTTGTAGCGAGGGGCCCAAAACTGGACACAGTACTCGAGGTGCGGCCTCACCAGAGCTGAGTACAGGGGGACGATCACCTCCCTAGCCCTGCTGGTCACACTGTTCCTGATACAAGCCAGGATGCCGTTGGCCTTCTTGGCCACCTGAGCACACTGCTGGCTCATATTCAGCTGACTATCCACCATCACTCCCAGGTCTTTCTCTGCCTGGCAGCTCTCCAACCATTCCTCTCCCAGTCTGTAGCTCTGCTTGGGGTTATTGCGCCCCAGGTGCAGGACCCGGCACTTGGCTTTGTTGAACTTCATGCAGTTGACCTCAGCCCATCGGTGCAGCCTATCCAGATCCTCCTGCAGAGCTTTCCTACCCTCAAGCAGATCGACACACGCACCTAGTTTGGTGTCATCTGCGAACTTACTGAGGGTGCACTCGATGCCCTCGTCCAGATCATCGATGAAGATATTAAAGAGGACCGGCCCCAGCACCGAGCCCTGGGGGACGCCACTAGTGACTGGCCTCCAACTGGACTTGGCTCCATTCACCACGAGTCTTTGAGCCCAGCTATCCAGCCAGTTTATAACCCAACGAAGCGTGCGCCAGTCCAAGCCAAGAGCAGCCAGTTTCTTGAGGAGAATGCTGTGGGAGACGGTGTCAAAAGCCTTGCTGAAGTCAAGGTAGACCACATCCACAGCCTTTCCCTCACCCACCCAGCGCGTCACTTTGTCATAGAAGGAGATCAGGTTTGTCAAGCAGGATCTGCCTTTCATAAACCCATGCTGACTGGTCCTGATCGCCTGCTTGCCCTGCAAGTGCTGCGTGATGACTCTCAGGAGGATCTGCTCCATGAGCTTCCCTGGCACTGAGGTCAAACTGACAGGCCTGTAGTTTCCCGGGTCTGCCCTCCAACTCTTATTGTAGATGGGCGTCATGTTTACCAGCCACCAGTCAATTGGGACCTCCCCCGATAGCCAGGACTGTTGATAAATGATGGATACTGGCTTGGCCAGCTCCTCTGCCAGTTCCCTCCATACCCTTGGGTGGATCCCATCCGGCCCCATCAACTTGTGCACATCCAAGTGCCGCAGCAGGTCGCCAACCATTTCTTCGTGGATAGTGAGGGCCACATCCTGCTCCCTATCCCTTAACGCCAGAGGGCGTTAAGCGTCTCTGCTTTGCCTATGTCGTGGTCTGTGAGGAGATCTTCCCTATCAAGGGACTTTCTTAAGTGCTATGTTTACTGTTCTGATGCTTCTGCAAATTTTTCCTCCAAGTGTGGAAGTAAAACATCCAGTTCCTCTCCACTCTTATAATCAAGATCATTTCCCGGTGCTCTGCTTACATTTTAAACTGCAAGCATTAGCAAGACAAGTACCGGGCCACTGCTTAAAATGAAACCACTAAGTTGCACTGCATTTTGAAGGATTTATCTATGCCTAGAGCTTCTCAGGATTGTGAATCCTAAAATATACCACTGAGGAACCTCATTGGTCCTTCTTCTTGTGAGGAATTGGACTGTAACATCTCAAGAGTCTTTCCAAAGTCTATGCGAGACTGTTGGCTCAGCCCTAGGAGATAAATTAAAGTTTCCTTCCTCTGCCTTAGGAGTGCCAGGAAAGATGAAAAACACAGGCAATACCTGGTCAGGCTCCAATAGAAAGCTAAATGAAATATGTGTCAAAGGAGCCAACAGAAAAGGATGGGTTGTGCTTGTCTTAGATACATCATTTTATTATGTTCAGAAAGATCCTTCAATAAGGGGGAAAAAAAGAAAGGTTGTTGCTGTAAATAAAGGAAGCTGAGATAACTGATGGCATCTAAATACAGGTGGGATAGGTATTCACTCCCAAATAAATGAATTACTTGCAGGTTTGGGGTACAAATTTTAGAATTTTGAGAAGGAGATAAAGGCATGGAATTGAGTTTCAAATTTTGCACCACCCAAGAAATAGCAGTAGTAAGAAAATGTAGCAATTACTGTAAGACAGACAGTATTTTCCTATTGAGTATTTTCCTGTACATATGGAAGATGGTGTGAGTTCTGAGAGCTTGCTGGAAGGATAATATAAAATGAGGACTGTAGCAAGCTTCAAAGGTAAGCAACAAACACTAGGAGTGCTGAATGGTGAGGAGCAGTTAGTACAGTGGAGCATGGCAAAGAATAACCAATATGAGAGCAGCTGGCCCCACCTGGTAAATGGCAACTTAATTTAGACTTTGCTGCCTACCAGGTCTGAAAGCAGACCCCCAAGACTGTATGTCAGTGCTACTGAAGGGCAGGAGAAGAAAATTTGACCTTCTAACTGTCTTGCTGTAAAATGTAGGAAAGGAGCTGTGTAATCTTTGTAGTCCATATACCGCATATTTTGCTATTTATCTGCCATGTTGGGGGCTTGTTTCCCCTTCAGACTGATAGTGTTGACAAATAATGTTCTGTTACTATTTGCAAGTAGAGAAGAAAAGCCCAGTGAATACCATAAATGTTTATTTTATTTGTTATGTTTCCAGAGAGTCATTCAAAACTATTACTTTTTATTAATCCAGCACCTGTAGTCCAGCTCCTAACAGAAAGTAACATGACTAAAGAATATTTAGTATAAGGGAAATGGTAAGAAAGTTCCTAAAGCTGCATGGAAAGGCAATACTTCTCAAAGCAAATTTCAAAGAAAATAACTGGGAAGGTATTGCATCACCTGCTTACGACTTGCAGCTGGCCAATGCAGAAAATAGACAGGTAAGATAATGGATACTCAGAGTCTGTCCACAGGTGATGTTTGCAAAGTTGTCCCTTAGCATAACAGAAACTAAAGCAGCTGTGATTTACTCTCCTGTTCAGATGAGATGGAGAAAGATCTAAAAGTTTTCAGAATTTGCTGCTGAAACTGCCAAAATAAAGCAGTTCCAAGAGCAGTTGCAGTTTGAGCTCAGTGTATAGTTTCAGAGAGGGAAGAACAGATTCGTATGCTTGGGAATCCAATTTTTATTTTAATTCCAGCATGTAAGAAAATCAATGTTTGGATCCATTTCTACCTGCATTAATGAAAGGTGAATTCAAAAGAAACAAGAAACACATTCTGGATTTTTTCTGGCTTTTCCTATTCCCTTAACATTTCTTTTTTCCCTCCACTTTTTCATTCAACCACTAAGCTGAAGGAAGGCAGAATGGAGGGGACACTTGTTCATTCATCTCTGTCAACAACAGACAGTCAGAGAGTGGGAAAAAAAAAAAAAAAAAAAAAAAATCTGAGTTAATCAGATGGACTATTAATTATGAGCCAAATGTTCAATTTTAAAAATATACACTTCCATAAATCTATGTTTTGCTGTGTTGCAGCAGAACTATCTGCCCTGAGCTAAGACAATTAAAATTGTGTCATTTCTAGCAATGGAAAAGTAACCTACTTGCTGTGATTCATGCCTTCATGGTGTCATTTTCAATTGAAATTAAAGGAAGGCTGTGCTAAAGTGAGATGGTAGCTCAAATGCTGCCCAACATTTCCCAGGTTTGATCAGCCAATTTTTTCCTCGTAAAAGCTTTATGATACTGCTTAACATGTCTTACAGTATGGTAACAGAACACGGTTCAGTGTGTTCACCCAGCCATAATGACAATATAGCCTCCAAGGCAATAATGTGTTGATGTGGGGGAGCTTTGAATGGGGTTCAGTTCTTTTTCCGCTTCATTTGAAATGTTTTGTTTCCTGTGTTGCTCCTGGAAATGCTTCAAGGCCATTTGCTTCCAGAGTGCTGGTTCACAAGCATTTCTCCCTTCCTTTGACAATGGACCTTTGCCATAATCACACACTTAAACTTCCATGTTTTCATGTCAGTAATCCCTATTCATGTTTTTTATCATGTATTTCCTCAGGATCCCCAATGTTATCAGGTTGCACTGAGAGTTCAGAAAATGTATCTGCCTCATTATTGTAATTTTTGTAATGTGTAATTCTTACACTGTGAAAACTGAAGGTTCTTTCTCAAACAGAAAATTATTCAGGGATGGAGAGAGGATGAAATATTTAATTGGGAAGCTGATAAGTCTTCAAAGTGAATTTCACTTAGAACTGATGAGAGTGCCTTCATTCTCTGTCTTAATTCTATTTACCTGCTGGGTAGGCAGCTGTGTCATTTGTCAGAGGGAGTGTCTAGTTTCACGGACTGCACCTTATTTCTCTTCCTTTGAAAGAAGGAAGTGTGCAGGCACTTTGAAGTGGTGATCAGACGATCCACCAGGGCAGACCTGTTCTGCAGCAGAGCAGGGGATCAAGTTGGGCCAGAGCTTTTTTTCTAGCTTCAAGGCAACTTGAGGCAGCCAAGGGAGCCACCAGGATCCAGTAGCCCTCGTGAGGGAGGCTGATGAGCCATAGGCAGAGCCAGCAGCGCTCCCTCCCCTGCTGTACAAAGGCAGCCGCTAGGGAGCATGAGTGACCAGGAGCTGGGAGAGGTAAATAGGGTGTGGCATGGCAGTGGGTGCAGACAGAATATGCTCAGAGAGGGCAGAACATCCCTCCCAACTCAGGAGAATAACTCATCTACCAGATGTCTAACTATAGCTAAACCAGCCATGGTCTGCACTAGGCAGAAAGCTCTTTCTAGAAAGTCTGAACATCTGATCTTAATGGTGGAGCATCACTGATGGAAGGAGTGTCAATGAGTGTACTTCCTTGGGAAATGAGCAAGGCTGCTACTCTTTCTGGTTTTGATTAATCCCAGTGTAATGATACATTTAAATGATCCATTTCATTTTTCCTGATTCTCCCCTTTGCCCTCCTTCATGCATTATAAACTGACTTGAAAAATTAATTTAACTTTAGATTTGAATTCTCTTCTATACAGTTGCTTTCCCACGTGCTTAAGGGTGGATGAATGTGCTGAGCAATATGTTGTGGATTTAATGTAATAGTATGTCTTATGTAATGTTGATTCCTTTCTGCTGCTTCTTGGAGACTTGGAGGTTATAGATCATTATTTATTTTCTTGGGTTTGGATGGGGGGCTGGAGTAAAGCTTACTGTAGCATGATTTCTTTGGTAGTTAATATATAAATATATCTCTTTATATATAAATGCTTGTCAATAAAACTGTACCATCCATGTTAGGAACACTTCAGAATCCTCAGGGGTACAAAGTGGTTGAAAGAAAGTGCTACTGAGCTTTAATAGTCCCTAGATCTGCTCCAGGCCAGAGGTGAGACCTCATTTTACTTGCTAAACTCACATAAATCCCAAGTGTTGCCACGTGTCTGTGGTGCAATTGCCTAAAGCAACTAGGAAAATAAAACTAACATTCACATTTTAAAGAAAATGTACAGCATTGAAGAGGCTTTCAGGGTAGGGTGTACCTGCATTATCTAAGCATTCCCTAGGCTTCCAACCTTAGATGCTATCGCACTGGGGGAACTTGGTATGCTGGCTCTAAGGAATGGTACAGAGCATAGACTGGAGTGAAGAGACCACGGCTAGGCTCTGTGACCAGGTGGAGACTCGGTTGTTCTTGTGCAAACCAAGACCAATAAGCCACACTTTTTGCTACCCTGAGCCAATGATCTGTCATGTTTTGACAAATGCTGTACTCTAGTGTACTTTTGCTCATTATAATATCATTATAATACCAAAACACACCTCTATCCCAAAAGCTACCCGCCTCCAAGGTGTGACCACCCCTCACTGATCATGCGCTCTGAATTTCTCTGAACCTGTTCCTTTAAATGGAGATGGGAAAGCTTTTCACTGATCATAATTAAATATGCTTTACTAGAGTCACTTAAGCACCACCTAAAAGATAGAAGAGAAGGGGGAATGTTGGGGAAGATACCATCCTGAGGGAATACACCATCCTGAAGACCTGCTGACCCCTGGGATCAGTCGACAGGCTGAGCCTCTCTTCCCCTCCCCACCATTGGGATGCCTTTGGATGAGATCTGAACACTTGATTATACAGTGTGTCTCCACAGAAACTTAGAAATCTCTATAGAGTCTTTGTTCCTTTTAACGCGTTAATTTCCAGGCTGTGCACCTGTGTATTTAATGCATGCTAGCTTACTTTTGCAGACAGTAATTATTGCCAGTAATCCAAAGAACCTGTGTAGCTGTCGCTGTAATAAATTGCACTTAACTGCATTGTTCCTAGCCGTGATAGTTCTCATTGAACACGACTAGAGTAAGGGCAGTTATATGTTATTGGTGAATCTGTGACTGTGGTAGTTCAGTGCTGAGAGTGGTTATATGTTACTTTTGAATTTGTGACTGTAATAGTTCAGTGCTAAGGGCAGTTATATGTGGTTGGTGAATCTGTGATTGTGATAGTTCAGTGTCCTGAATCTGACTGGACCTGTAACGGTTAATCAGCCACACCTCTTAATGCAACAGTGTCTCACAGGAATTTTACTTGCCATAACTTTTTAACAAACTGCCCTTTCTTTGCTCTATGTTTCTTCTTGCCTTTAGATCCAGTTCTCCATTTAAATACTTTAAAAATCATAGAAATACATACATTGTTATGGTCAGACAAACTGCCATTTAAGCATTTACCCCTTCTTTCCACTATCATCTCATTACTAGAGGAAGAAATTTAAACCATGTACATGTATGTGCGCTTACGTCAGTTTTACACTCTTTCAACTTTCTACATGGTTCTTTAACCAGAGGTTCTGAATATATCAAGAATCTATAGACAAAAGCAGAGGATTATTGTTGTCCCTGGAACAAGGTAGAACTTGATGCATTCATATCTCTGAGGCAATGGCGTGGGGTGCAGGAAGATGATATAAAGAAAAACATGCTGTATTAATGTGCATGGAGTATTTACCCAACAAGCTATATGATTTGGGGTAATCTTATACATTTGTAAAAATTTAAAGATTTAAAATAGTATTGAAGGAGAAGTTGTAAGTGTCATTCGCAGATGACACCAAGTTAGGTGCGTGTGTCGATCTGCTCGAGGGTAGGAAAGCTCTGCAGGAGGATCTGGATAGGCTGCACCGATGGGCTGAGGTCAACTGCATGAAGTTCAACAAAGCCAAGTGCCGGGTCCTGCACCTGGGGCGCAATAACCCCAAGCAGAGCTACAGACTGGGAGAGGAATGGTTGGAGAGCTGCCAGGCAGAGAAGGACCTGGGAGTGATGGTGGATAGTCGGCTGAATATGAGCCAGCAGTGTGCTCAGGTGGCCAAGAAGGCCAACGGCATCCTGGCTTGTATCAGGAACAGCGTGACCAGCAGGGCGAGGGAGGTGATCGTCCCCCTGTACTCAGCTCTGGTGAGGCCGCACCTCGAGTACTGTGTTCAGTTTTGGGCCCCTCGCTACAAGAAGGACATCGAGGTGCTCGAGCGGGTGCAGAGAAGGGCGACGAAGCTGGTGAGGGGCCTGGAGAACAAGTCCTACGAGGAGCGGCTGAGGGAGCTGGGCTTGTTCAGCCTGGAGAAGAGGAGGCTCAGGGGTGACCTTATCGCTCTTTTTAGGTACCTCAAGGGAGGCTGCAGCGAGGTGGGGGTTGGCCTGTTCTCCCACGTGCCTGGTGACAGGACGAGGGGGAATGGGCTTAAGTTGAGCCAGGGGAGTTTTAGGTTAGATGTTAGGAAGAATTTCTTCACTGAAAGGGTTGTTAGACATTGGAACAGGCTGCCCAGGGAAGTGGTGGAGTCACCATCCCTGGAAGTCTTCAAAAGACGTTTAGATGTAGAGCTTAGGGATATGGTTTAGTGGAGGGCTGTTAGCGTTAGGTTGGAGGTTGGACTCGATGACCTTGAGGTCTCTTCCAACCTAGAAATTCTGTGATTCTGTGTGATTCTGTAAATGAATTCACAAATTAATGTTATTTGTACACACAAGGAAAAGCATATTTTCACTTATGGGAGATGAATACATTCAGTATAATATTTTCACAGGCACAAATCTGAAAAATTGTGAAAATTGTCATTGCATACTCTCTTATGCCCAAAGCACACCCTGTTTTCTGGGTAGCTCTGCATATGACTAAAGAGATTGCAGAGCAGCCATAGAAAGGGATCCTGACTGTGCATGTGTGTTATTTTCTAACAATTTCACTGTTTTTTCCTGTGTAGGAACATGAATCAATATTAAGTAGTATTACAAGTAATATTCTGCCCACAGAAAGGAGGAGAAAGTGTATGCATCATTTAGATGATCAGATCCTCTGTATGCTGAAAACCTTAGTCTGGACTCAATTTGCTACATAGTCAGTGACACGATGACAAATGGTAGTACTTTTTGATAGACAGAAGAGTTGTCTCCCATCTGCTTCTGCATCAACACAAATAATTGGAACAGCAACCCAGTGTGGAAACAAGCAGTGGACGATGTCTGCCAAATCAACCTTCTTGTACAAACTCATTTGCGTATACTACCTGACCCCAGGCAGATATTTATTTCAACCTCCTTGATCAGTGACAAAACTTTTAACAAAACAGATTTCTCTTTCCATTAAATCCTGCACATACCCATTTACCTTCGGATTACCTTACTTCATGGTAATAATACATGCCCAGAAATTAATCATAAATTGCAGTTGCATTCCCCGAGGCTCTGACACAGCCATGGAGAGTGACTGCACAGGCAGATAATGATGGCACAAAGGGGAATGATTTTAAACTAAAATAGGGGAGATTTAGGATAGATGTTAGGAAGAAATTCTTTACCATGAGGGTGGTGAGGCACTGCAACAGGGTGCCTGAAGAATCTGTGGATGCCCCATTCACACACCTGGAGGTGTTTAAGGCTAGGCTGAGTGGAGCTTTGAGCAACCTGGTCTAGCGGAAGGTGTCCCTGCCCATGGTGGGGGGAGTGGAACTGAATGATCTTGAAAGGGACATGGACAAGCTTGAGAACTGGGCCCACGTAAATCTAATGAGGTTCAACAAGTCCACATGCAAGGTTCTGCACCTGGGTTGGCACAATCCTGGACATGAGTACAATTTGCACATTTGAAAATTGAAAATTTTAGCTATGAATTAAGCTAATAAGATAAATTCATCTGATGTTTTCTGATGGACAAGAAATATTATTTTTCAGTCATTAATTTTTGAAATGTTTTACTTTTTATGGGCTGAAGAAAGGAAATTGGAAGATTCGAGGGGATGGGAAAATACATTTTTAACAGATAAATAAAAGCAACACTAACTCTTATTCAGGATAACACATTTCAAACAAATGAAGAATAAGAGTAGGCTTAATGGGAATGAGTATTCCTCTAATGAAAAATAGAGACAACACCCTTCTTCAAAGACTATGGAACCACCTGATAGTTTTTTTCTCTGTTTCTTATGGAACTATCCATATCCATCTGTTTTCCCTACCAAGGAGCTTTTTTTTGCCAGAGTTAATACTTCGTCTCATTGCTGGTTATAGTTTAATTTAATTGTCAGGAAAATATATTCTGACTGACAAGGTTAGCAGGAATCTCAACCCTCTACAGAGGCCTGTACTACTACTACTACTACACTGTAGTTCTGTTCTGTCTCTGTCACTTGTTTTTGACCAAATTGCTATTATAATTTTCAGTTGTGTACAGAAGACTTTGGGGTTCATCATACCATGTCAGGTTGGATGAGGCTTTGAGCAATCTGATATCACAGTTGTCCCTGACCACAGCAAGGGGGTTGGAACAAGGTTGTTTTGAGGTCACTTTCAACCCAAACCATTGTATGATTCTATGATTATACACCAGCAAGACGGACCCTCTTAAGAACTGCTTTATTTTTCTATTTTTTTTTCTCTTTATTTTTTTTCTTTTCCAGTTGGTAAAATTGACTGAGGCTAGTTGTGGGGATGATCCTGGGCTATTGCCTTAACCCTGTAGTGTTTCTGGAGAGTGCATAAATTCATTCTCAAGATCATATCTGTGCTTTTCATTTTTTTCATTATATCCTTTGGTTTATAAGTGGTGAGTTCTAAATCTCACCACTGGCCTTACTCAAATCACTTCTCAGAGACTCTTTAGGTGTCAATTACCACTCTATCACCAATATTGACTCCTATTACCAGTAAGGATGCATCAGCGCTACCAGTCACAATATGTAGTTCATGGCTGTAAACTGAATTTTATGCACCACTCAGCTGTAAATTTGAACTTTCTAAAACTCATTCTATTAGGTGGCATTTTAACCTTGACTGTTCTTAAAGACATTACAGACAATTTAAAACGTGGCTGCAGCTTTACTATAGGAATGTGTTCTTTAAGTGTAGTTTTATGATATCTGGGCCAGCTGTATGGACTACTGTACATGTACATTTGTTAATTGGCAATATATCCTTTGAAGACTCATCCTTTGCAGATATCCTCTGAAAAGTAATATTCAACCAACTACATTCTAGTTCTCAGTGTCTGAGCTTTTTCTTGCACAGTCATCTTATCTCTGAAAACATGGCTTCTATATTTTACATTATTCACAAATTCAAATTTCAGTAGCCATAAATAGAAAAATACTGTGATAAGGGGTTGGGGTGGGAGAGTAAATCCATTTTTAGCCAGGTATGCTGAGACTTGCAGTGTGCTACCAACTTTTGACAGTCTGACCATGCCTATTTCTCTTTCTGAACAGGGGATATTAAAGCAGCATTAGGATATGCTGAATTATCTGCTCCTAAAAACAACAATTACTGACCAGATTTGATATCCCATTTCCAGATGCAGTTAAGATAAAGCTATGTTTTTAAAGGCAGAAAACAGTCGCTATTCAAAGTGATCTGGACTCATATGTTTTGAGCCTTTTATTTTATTTTATTTTAGTTTAGTTTAGTTTAGTTTAGTTTAGTTTATTATTTATTTATTTATTTAATATTTTTCTTCTGTCAGCTCTAAGTTGTGATAGTATAATAAGAATGAGTACTACCTGCATCCCATGAGCTATTATTTTTTATTTATGGTTAAAGAGAATTAGACATACTCATACAAGTGTTTTGATTCTCCATGCTCTTAGAACAATGTTGTTACACACCAGGCTCTCTAATAAATGTGGAAGTCTCTGGCCCTGAAATCATGAGTACCTAAACCTTGTGTAAATGTAAGTCCCAAGGAAAAATGTGCTTACTAAAACATAGTCTCATTCTTTTCTGAATAGAAATCACATTTGCTCAATTCTAGATTCTTTATTCCAATTCTAGTACTTCACATACAGTACTCTGCATAAAATCAATTACTCGCGTGAAGTGAAATCCATGCTTTCTTTATATGTGTGCACCATTACTTTCAGAATACTCTCTATTGCCTTAGAAAAATATATTTCATATCTATATATTTGTGCAAATCATATGATACCATAGAAATGATATCTGGAACATTTTGCCTTGTTGTCTTTACTCTGAGAATTAAGGGAGAAATGTTGTGTGTGGTACATACTTCTGGTGCAGAAAAGGCAGGTGTTCATTTTCAGCTTCAGTGCCAACTCTTTACAATAAAAAAGTAAAAGTGAAAGTTTAAGAACTGAAGGGCTAGCTCACTCTAGCCAGATGCTCTAATAATCACTTGTGACTTTATTCCCACATCTAGCACAGCCAATCCTTTATTTTGTCTTTTGCTACTGGTATTGTCTCTTTGATCCAGAGAGGAATAGTATCAGCTGTGCTAAACAGTAAATGGGTAAGTCCAATGTGCCACCTCAGTGACACAAATGCCAGATGTTAAACCTATTTAGTTTAATTATTATTGTAATACCTCAATGGTGTGGTATGCACAGATAATTCAGATAGTAAAGCTGGTTGAGTTCCATGATTTATAGGGGTTATCTATCCCATACTGCTAAAATGAGGCAAACCAAGTATTTCTGAACAGGTTTAAAAGGAGTTATAGAATAGGTGAGAAATCTAGCAACTATTGCCAGAGAATGCTTAGTTATTGTTGAACTTGTGTTTTGAAGTAGGCAAATAGAGCTTGTGAGCTTGCAGCCGGAAATTGTGTACTGCTCTAATTATCTTGATCATGCATTATAAAGAGTTCAGGCAAGCTGATAGGCTCTGGAACATAAAATTGCATTCATGATTAATTTTCCTTAGATAAAAATGTCTTTGAGTTTTCTAGCTATCCACCTAAGACCTGCTTGGCCTTTTGGAAGCTGTTAGAAATAAGAACTGTGACCTTTCCTGCAGTTTGGAAGTACCTTTTTATGTTTCTGACAGTGCATGTTCAAGGAGAAATGCATGCAATGGTTATTTTTTTTAAGTCCTTCAGGCACTTCAAGGCTTTGAAAGTGCTTAGGCATTTGGCTTTAGCAATGCTTTTTTTTTTTTTTTTTTTTCCCCTTTGCAAAGAAACCCATTTTTCTCATTAAAAAGCAAAATCATCAGTAAGCAAAGGGCGGTCATGCAAAATAAATATGTCTCCTTTGCCAGGATAAGAGGGTCAGAAAATCAGAGAGAAGACAGTTTTGCTTCCTGTTTCCCAAGGGATACAAAGCAGATCTAAAAGGATGGAGGTAATGCAACAAAGGAAGGATGGGCACAGTTTATTCACGAAGATGGTTTTTTTCTTCATTTCTTTCCTGTAGCTCTTTTCAGTCCAAAACTGAACAGTTGATATGGGGGATTATTCAGGGTGGTGGGGTGGTGGTGTTGGTGGTGGAGTTAGAGAGAGCCTGTCTTATGGGAAATTTCATATGATTTCTCCATCCCTTAAAAATTTGGATGAATAATGTTCTGTATGCCACTAATGGTCAGATTAGCCAAGATTACTACCTGCTTTAGTTATTTCTCTCATTTTTCATGCTTCCTGCTTTCTTTTTTTTCAAGGGTGTTTTCTCCAGACAAAAGGCTGGGCAATGGCAGCATAACTGTTACCTCAAGCACTTCATTTGTAGATAAGTGTACAACTTCAGTCTAGAGAGTTGTTAGTCAGAATGAATGCAAATGAAACTAGAGCTACACAGTATGGGTGAATAGTTGTAAGAGAACATGATCTGCCTTTTTTAATATATATATTAGAAGTGTTTGTTTGTTTGTTTTGTTTTGTTGTTTTACATCATTTTAGTTTAATAAGAATTAAACAGTGTGGAGACTAAGGACAGAGCAAGTGTATTCCCACCCCAAACTGGGCCTTTAATATTTCTGTGCCAGGGTATCTGCCTGGAAAGACATAGGTATCATTTGAAATCCCTAAAGTTATTCTGAAAAAAAAAATAAATGGTGTGTATTAGTTCATTCAATTTTTAAATCCTTGTTAAGTGAGGTTTTGTAATATGCAGCCAGAACACAAGGAATCATAGAATCATACAAAGCATTGGGTTGGAAGGAACCTTACAGACCATGTAGTTCCAAACCCTCTGCAATGTGCAGGAGTGTCAGGGACCCATCCAGCCTGGTCTTGGACACTTCCAGGGATGAGGTATCCACAGCTTCCCTGGGCAACCTGTTCCAGTGCCTCACTACCTGATGACTGAAAAATTTCTTCCTCACACCTAATCTCAGTCTTCCCTCTTTAACCAAATCCTATGGGACCAGCAAAACACAAATTTAGAAACAGCCTTCATGGTTCTTTTCTGGTTAGGTTTGGAAGGCAAGGACCACTCTGCTTTTCAGGAGAGAGCTCAGGTCTGGGAGAGGAAGGCTTCTTCTTCCTAAGAGTCAAGTCCTTAAGACCAAAAGGACAGAAGAAAAACCCATGCTTTCTGCTTAGTGGCATCAGTTTTTACAGAAGATGCTACATCTTAAGCACAGACTTGACCCTACTGCATAAAACTGAGAAGAAAATGATGGTTGTTTCTTGTTTATTGCCTAACATAAGGTAACAGAAAAAAAAAAAAAATAATGTTTACTTGTCTACAGTTCATACTCACCCTCATAGCCAGATTCACATTGAGCATCAAGAATTCAGCTTATCTTTGGACAGAAAAAAGGATGCAGATTACAATTTTACACAATCACTTAGAATAACAGGGCATAAGATAAGGTGTCACAGTACTCCTTTGATGCTTTTATATTGGCATCTCTGACCTGAGAGGGCAGTGAAAAATTTAAATAACTGAAGAAGTTTGAGCTGTCACTAGTAATTTCCATACAGTGTTGGCTCCTGATCAGCACCCATAGACTGTGACATAAATCACATGGGCAGCGGCTTCCAGGTCATAACCACCTCCTCTACACGGTCATTTATGGCAATCAACTCTGTTTTATATGCCTTTGGTGACTCTTTACAATGAAACAAAAACAGATGCCAGATACATCATCGCAACAAGTATTCAGAGACATAAATTTTATGATGCATGTTCAAGAAATTATGAACCAGACTCAACTGTATTAATTACATAAGATGAACCATGCAATTCTAATACACTTTGAGTAGAAAAACAGTTAATGAATTTGTGGCAGTTCTTTGTAGATACAAAAAGAGTTTGAGTTCGGCTGCCTGCCTCCATTTTATTTTCTTCTTTGCATCTTCTTTTAGCAAAGTGGTATATATAAATAAATAAAAAGGGAAAGAAGGAGACTCAGGAGAACCAGCAGTGTGTTCTCACTGTTTAAAATTCTTGTGAATAAGCAAGAGAAAGATGGTGGACTTTAAAAGATGACTTTTGTTACCATATGATCAATTGACTTTTTCAGACCTGAAGAAAGAGGATTCCAGAATTCCACAGCATGAAATATCCTGAAGCTTTGTCTTCCCTCTTGGTCAGGCTATACAAAGAAACCAGACCAGACTAGACTAGACTAGACAAATTGAAAGGGATCTACAGAGAGCAATGAGTCCTGTTGCCTGACCAGTTCAGGCCTAAAGCCTATTAGTCAGGGCATTGTCCTGACAGGCTTGGGGCACCAGCCACCTCTCTAGGGAGCCTGTTCCAGTGCCTGACCACCTTCATGTTGAAGAAATCTTCCCTGATGCCTAGCCTGAGCCTCCTCTGGCCCAGCTCTGTGCCCTCCCTTGCATCCTGCTGTTATAAATGAAGTCTCAACTTAATCTGAATTTAGTAATATTTATAAAAGGCAAGTAAACAGCGCTACGTGCACGGGGAGTCTATGCTCTACCAACACGCACACACAAACGTCGAACATTCTAAATATACGGAACATTGCTTTTACATACTAAACTCAAGTATGCCTATACATATGTACAATCAGAAAAGGTAACAAACAATCCTTTAAGTTTCATGACTTAACCGTCTCCATTTTCCATTCCTTTTCTTGATTACAAACACCGGAGAATTCCAGGGCTAGTCATGGGAACAATATATCTTGCTTTAAGTTGTCAAGCAACTCAGTCTTCAGGCCTTAGGTATCCTAATCTTCCCGGATTGAAGAAAAATATATCCATCTCCTTTTCAAGGCCAATAGGGCCTGGGTCAAAAGGCACGTCCAGGTCACCAGGGGGCATAACAGCAAAAGCCTTCAATAGCTGTAGCAGCAGAGGGGCTGATGGCATAACAGTCGGATCAGTAAATGAGTCCGCAGCATCCTCACAATCTGGCAAACCACACTGTTTCTGACTGTGGTCCCACACGGCTCTTTAAGGCCTCAGAGATTGCTCACCAGGTACTGAGCAATCCCGCTGCTACCTTGTCATTTTTAGTAGCAGAGTCCCACACCTTGACCTCAGTTTGGTCCCATATTTCAGGATCATAAACTGTCTGATTGTTAATAAGGACAATAAACTGTAAGGTTACGAGGACAGTCTTTGTTTCTAAGGACATATGATTCCCCATAATGCACAACTGCTTAGCAGCGAGGGGCGGTTGTGTGCACAGGTCTGCTTCTCTCAGCTTGAGCTTCTTTCCAGCTCCAGTGCGCCTATTTCCAGCGACTTTCTGTACAAGCTTCTTTGAGCGGTTTGCTGAGTTTGGCCGAACCCATCTTCATGAGGCCATCAATGAGCATACACTACCCACACACCCAGCACTGTTTACTTGCCTTTTATAAATATGAATAAATTCAGATTGAGTTGTATCTTCATTTATAACAATTTTAATTAATTTAAATTAATTTTAAGATTTTAATTCATCCACAAAAGGTGCTTCTCATCCAAGCAATGTTTTTAATGCCAAGGCTGTTTGAAATAATTACTTTGTCCTATGAATTAGACAGTGTTTTACTGAGAAGTGTTGGGAGAAAATTCACTGTGGCGATTGCTGCTGTTTCTGGACATGAGTCTAAGGGCGGTGAGGATTTTATTTTTTTATCCTAAAGCCTCTGTGCTAAAGAATCACTCTCTCTGTAGTCTGTCCTGAAACAAAACAGGCTTCAACTTCAGGTTACACTTGCTCATAAAAAAAAAAAGCCAATGGACTTTATTAAGATGGATGTTGTTGTTTGTCTGATACAATGATGTTCTGGCACGGATCTTAGCAGAAGAATTATTGAAACTGGCACCCTGCAAACGCAAGAAAAGAAATCATGTCTCCCCTGAAGCTATTAGAGCCTAGATAAGCAGTCAGAAAGTGCAAAGACAGAGGTCTGGAGGGCTTTACACAGCAGAGTGACAAAGGAGAAGGCCAAGCCCACTTCATTTCCTCCAGGGAGCAGCCTTCCTATCACGCGTATACTGTTTCCCTCAGATGCAGCGAGCTTCTTCTGGCTCCAGGTGTGACACACCGTCTGTCTGCTGTGCTGGGCTTGTTGTGCTGCTGTGGCACTATCTCCCAGCAGCTCCTATTGCTGTGACAGTACCCAACCATGTCAGGCAAATCTCAGAAGAGCAGAGCTAAGGAGTGTGTGTTAATAAGGCAATAATTGCTATTGTAAAGTTTAGGATTATTTGGCATATTTTATTCTGAAAGTCTACTTAGACATTAAAGAACAATCAGGACCTAGATGTTTATGTAGATTCCACCATTTCAGTGATAAAATGAATGGCTTTTTTTTTTTTTTCCTTATTTTTATCATTTGGTACTGGAAAAACAAATATAAATAATTTTCATTAATTCCAACAAGAATACGCACAGAGTATATATATACACATATATGTATATATGGATGTATATATGTACAGAAAAAAATAATTATATATATATATATGTATGTGTATATATATCTAGGGACAGAACATGAAACTAACAGATGGCATGTAAAGGTCAACAGAAAGAAGTATGTCTTTGCATGACCTGTTGCTAGGTGAAGACCTCCTTGCTGTAAACTATGTGAGTGCTGCAATTCACATAGATTCAAAAATTGGCTGGAAGCTAAACAGAAGAAAGACAAGCTTCTGGCTGCCAGTCACAAAAGATATTTCTGGTCTGGGAAGTACTAGTACTGCAAACTGTTAATAACTGTGAGAATATTACATATGTGCTTGTATTAGTGGCTGACAATAGAAAGCAACTTTTGCTGTGTCGTGCCTTCAGAAATACCACGTTCAGACAATATTACTGTCCTACAAAGTCAAAGGAGACCTTTGATGAATACATAACAAAATGTCTTCCTGCTGCCTCATCTCTTTGTCCTGTCCATGCTAATTGTTTTTCATGTCTGTTGGTTTATTTGATCAGCAGTCATGATCTAGCCAGGGACGAGGATACAACAAGAACTGAATATAACGCAGGCAGTGGAAAGTGATACATGTTGAAATAATAAAGCATGTAGGCCCCTTTCTCCTATGTATATTATCATTTTCAATACTCTCTCAAGACAACATGCCGTTAAATTATAACGGAGTAGTGCTGTTACAATTGATTGAACTCAACCACTGTTAAATGCTCAGTGACACCAAACTTTTATAGTATTATACTAGACTTGTAGTAACATAAGTGAAAGCAGAATCCTGCATCCATTTATTGGATGCACCATCTCTCATTTTTGAAAGGCAGAGGAAGATTGAATCTCTTAACCAACTTCAGACTGAGCTGCAATCAAATTAAAAAAGAAACAAGTATTAAAAATACTGATTCCAAAGAATAAAGAGACATCCTTCCCAGAGCATTGGGTTGCACTTTGATTGGGAGGAATGTGTATCTCTCCTGAAGAGAGCATACACGTGAAAATTGTTAACTCTATCTGCAACCTGAATTTTCACAAGTGACTTGAAGACATCTAAGGTTTGGATTGCCCAAATTGAGATACATCAGTGCAGCATGATTTTTGAAAACGTTCCTTTCAATTGCAGGAATTACTAACCAATATAAGTCCCCAGACTTATTAAGATTTGCCTCCACATTGGGACTGGTGTCCTAATGAGTATTTTTAATTTGATCACTTTTGAAAATTACTGTCTATAGTCCGAGTTTCAAAGTTAATCTGCAACTCATGTCCTTTGAGGCTTTTCTAACAATTTTCTTCTCAAAGTGTGATGTGTCAGACTTGCTCTGGATTCATGGACAGGAAAACTTGTCTAAGTAATGGATGCTATCCTTAAAAACAAACAAATAACCACCACTACCAAAACAAACAAACACCAGAAGATCAAGCACTTTATGTCTGGTTATAATTTGGAATCTGTATGTGAAGAAAGTTTCTTGGAATCAATACATTATAGATTATTTAAATATGAAGAAGAAAAAAAATCCGTATGAACTACAATCCAGTTGATATTACTGTGATCTATCCTGCTGCTTCAATGTCACATTTCCGTGGTTTAACAACTGATTTTATATTTCAATATCTTCTGGTAAAGCACATATTTAAATGTAGCTTTATATAGCTCTCCACTTGACATCACATTCATTCTCATGTCTTCAGTTGTTTTTTTTTCTCCTTGTATTGCTCAGAATCCTGAAGCTGGTACCCATGTCATCAGTCTGTTTTATCTTTTGCTACTCCAGTAAACATCCATAACAATTTGTTGGTATATCCCAGACTGATGTCTGAGACTGTTTTGAGCAGCAGTACCTGGTAGCTGTAACCTCTTATGCACCCAGGTAACGTAACTCCTTTGTAAAGAAGAAAGCAGTCCAGGGGCTTCTTCTTTCTCTGCTTCCAGGGAAACGAGCACTGGAAAACAAAGCACAAGAAATTGGCTAAGATTGAATTCTGCTACAGTCAACTTCTTGGAGGTGGGCTGGTTTTCAGTCTGACCCATGTGCTGCACAGAAAATGACAGAAAGATAACATCAGTTTTCAAAATACATCCACAGCTGACTCATTTCAGGCTTTAGATTGTCATCAAGAAATTACTATATATAACATTTTGTTTGTACTCAGTGTGGAGGCAGATAATTATCCTTCTGTATACCTAGTATAAGGAAATTAATCTTCATTAATCCTCAGCTGTCATGGGGCTGAATTTGTTGTTGATGGGAGGTAGAAGAGCTAGTAGTGCTTCCCCTGGCTGATGCTGCTGGAAATAAGAGATGAAACTGCTCAACTCCATATATCATGTAGACCACTGTTGTGTGGAACTACAGGAACATTTCAAGGCTACTGTGACATCTGCATCAGTTTTGACAATGTATGTTCTTGGTTAGGAGAAGTACTTTCTAGTGTAGGCTCCAGCTTCAGCCAAGAGATCATCCATTTTAGAAAACTTCATTTATTTTGCCTTTTTTTTGCCTTTTTTTTTTTTTTTTTTAAATCATTGTGAGGATGATGTTTTGATCTTGTTATAGGAGCTTCTAAATAATTTCATTCTTAAAAGTATGGTTTGTACTGCTTTACGGATTCAAATAAATGTTCTGATAAATTACTTAAAACTTCATATTACATAATTAACCCAGACTTAAGAGACCTTATTCCATCACAGAGGTGTGTTACAGAATGTACACAGTTTTCATGCATCTCAACATCCAGAATATTTCAGGGCTCTTCCATTAAATATCATTTTCAATCATCTGTGGTTCCTTACTTTCTGAGCACAGGACTAAAACTGTAACATGACATATGAATTTAGCTAGAAAATTCATATAAGTCCTCAACCAGTAAAATCAAATATATTTAAAATATTTGTAACTCATTTTAAACAATCAGTAAAGCAGTAGTGTCATTAGAATGAAAAAGGTCTTCTCTGTGGAATTCATGTTCCATCCCCTTTTGTTATAAATAAGTAGATGACAAACATGTAATTTATGCTCATTTGGAGGTAAATATTCTGTTTATTTTGCATTTTTCTCTTTATAATTTGAATACAATAAAACAAGCTGAGAGCTAGAGACTTAAATCCAGAATACAACACTTCTGGCAATGCATTTCCAAAATTAACTGCTCTAGTGTAGAAGTGACAGGTAATGTTTGTTTCATTGTTATCCAAACCAATGCTGTCAGTGTTTCAATATTTGTATTATGAGAAGGGTGGCATGTATGTTTGCTGTTTGATAGAGGGTGAAGCAGTATCTGAATTTATTTCACTTTTTCTTTGATGACACTTTGTCTGCAATCAGCCTGAAAATCAAAGAAATCTTTCTGACAGTGCTCAGAATCCAATATTTGCAGTTTAAGTAGTCAAGTCACCCCCATCAAAATCTGTTTCCCTTTAAACGATTAAGGGAAAGGCTGAGTTCTTCTGGATAATTTTAACATAGTAAAAAAAAAAATATATATATATATATATATATATTTATATATATATATATTAATTGCCTGGAAATTTGACTTTTTAAAGAACATTTCAGCATGGATACACAGATCTTCAGCTTATTATTCTTTCAGATGCTTGCTAAATCAGACCATTAATGCTCTTACCTATGACTTAACTATGACTTAAGATGGCTGATCAAAACAAGCTCGTTTGAGATTTTGGCCTTTATCCTTAACGTTTTGAATAAGAGCATATTCATTTGGAAGAAATGCAGAATCCATTTACATAAGTCAATTATGACTTTTATTTCAACACACAGATCCTCTCTTTCCCCCTTTTCTTACCTTAAGCATTACATGAAATTATCCAATTTGGAAATGCAGCTCAAATGTAGCCTTCTTTGCTATTTTGCTTTACCTTCCTGCATGAGGTGAAAATGTAAGTTGTAATATATTTTACAGCTTTTTTTTTTATTATTTTATTGTAATTTTTAGGCTGAAAAAATACTATGGAAATTTCTCCTACCAATAGAAAATATTTAGAATTGTAGCATATGATTCTGTAGCATTATTTATGTTTTCTTTTATATATAATATTATTAAATGTATATTTGGGAATATATTTTTCCTAGCAGGCTTTCACTTCAGGTGCAGCACCTGTCTTCCAGCAGGCTACTTTTAATGTAAAACTAGACAGTAAAAGCAATCACTTAGAAAAATGAGTATACCGCATATGCAGTACTCTCATTTCAACTTTGTTCAATGTGTTTATGATAAGTTTAATTTCTCAGGACAAGGAATTGATGTGAACCATTAAATTACAAAATGACATGCCAGAAATCAGAGCAAGATCATTTAGACCAAATTGCTTGCAAAATGTTATGGTCCAGTATATTCTTTGCATGTCTGTGTTATTTATAGATTGGATTATCTTGAACAGTTCCAGAAAGCAAAGGTTTCTTTAGGTATGTTGCAGCAAGGCAAGGAAATCACAGAGCACAGAACAGAGAGGCACAATCTGAGCAGCTAAAAACACAGATAATGTCATCCTTCTGGGATAATTCTCTGTGCAAGCAACCAAACAATATAGACAGAAAGTGTGGGAATTTGCAATACAGAAAGGCTTGCAGTTTGTATGAGGACAAAACAGTCAATTCTTTGTAAAAATTTTCCATGTGATCTCCCACTTACCTTTTCTTTTTCTAGCTAAGCACAAAATTTGTCACCTGTGATTCTCTGAGGCTGATTTTCTGACCCTCTGATAAACACAAGATTATTCCTTTTCCAGAAAGAAAGAAGGAAAAATTATGAACCTTGAGAAATAGCAAGTAGCCATCTTCTTCTATAAGACGAGTTTACCAAGAGTACAGTGAAGCTGCTGAAAGATCACCTGGCACATATGTTTCTGTGCAGATAAGTGTCAGTCCAATACTGTCTAACCAGATTCTTTTACACTTTACAAGCATAGAGGGTGCAATGTTTAATACCAAATGTACTTATCTGAACATGTTTGGTGTTCACATAGGATTTCTGATATAGCGGAGTGATTAAGTATATAATGAAATACAACAGAAATATAAGTTACACTTGGCAAAATATAGCAATTCCAATGTGCAGTTCAATGACAACACTGATGAGATTCCTATTACCAGTCTCCATAATATGTCCATCATCACAAGGCTGGGCATGCCCCATTGCCAGAAAGGAATATGTGGGTTGAAGTCTGCTCAAGCCAATTGCTCTCTTTGAAATGCTTTTGCTAGCTGTTTAATTTTTATGCTCTATGATGAGCTAAACCATGTATTCACCCTCACCTCCCTCACACCTCCCATGCAGGTCAGGCTAACACAAGGGGACAGTTGTATTTTTTTAACAAACTCAGAGAGAACATTTGCACTACCAGCTGATCCACTCAATTGACATAGTGGTTTATCTAAAAAAAGGACGCCACCTTTTTCCAATTGTGTAGAGATAAAGTCAGCTTCTTTGCAACAGCTGTGGTCATTGACACCTGTATCATTCCCTGAGCTTCATGAACATATCAACATCACCTTTGCCCATCTCCACTGAGCCTTTTTCAATTCTGAAGGTTTATTGCTCAGTCACAGTAAGCAAAGTCAAGTGAGTACAGCTCCGACAGAGCATTTCTGAGATAGTATGCTCTTACTAATTCCTTTGCAGAGCTTGTTGGATATACTGCAGATATCCTGAGGCCAGATGGCTTAAAGGCCATCTGATGGATGATGAAGGGCCATGGCTGATGTCTGAGGGGAGTACACCAAGATGGGAGCTGTTATGGTGACAAAGAGCTGGTCTGTCACAAAATTTTAAGAAGGTTGTATCAAAGAGGTGTCCATGGGTGCTGGCAACCAGCCTGGGGAATAGTCGGTGAAATATGAGCCAAAATCCAGACAGAATGGAACAAAACAGACATTAAACAAAAAAGCACATGGGTGAAAAACAAGGTTGCAGCTGTGAAGGGATAAAAGACACGGACTTTTGATGGCTCTTGAACAGGAAACGTTTATTGCCCTTTTTCACTACTACATATACTACTTTCCCTGTAGACCCATGCGTGGTCCACAGGCCGGATCCATCATACAATTGGTTAGAGACCCTCAGAAATACACCTTGAGCCAGCCAGCAATTGGCCACTGCCCAAAGCTCATCTCTAACACTGTAGCCAATTTACTTTATCTCAACCTTGCTCAAGTTTTTGTTTCTACCGCTTGTTTCCTCATTATTGCTAATTCAGGAATGTGTGAAACAGAGTGAAGCCACCTGCAAATTCCTTTCCCACAGTTCCTCCTTTTTTATTTTCAACCAACCAAACACTTTCTATAGATTTTTATATCAATCATCACAAACATTGCGATAAGCACGGTACAATAAGCAACACGGTGAGAATCATGTGCAGATTTACAATTGTAGAGTAGTGTGCCTACTAGAATCTACATCAGTCAAAAAGCCACCAAGCGCTAGGCATGTTGCTTTGCAGCATTGCTGCATCTCACTTGCACAGCACAATCATACAATCATGCAAAGAGGCCTCTTCCACTTCTCATTCACATCACAAGAAAATATCACTTAGAATAATTTGTCCACAGCTTCAGGAATTCCTTGTCTATTCCCGTGGTGAGCAGCTAAGAGTGGAGACCCCTCCAAGGAAAATGCTCGGGGTGCACCTAGGGGCATCCATTCCACAGTTGATCCCACAGCCGCGCAGAGCGGCTCCTGGCGCAAGGAATGATACTATTACAGTTTTGTATAATTACACCAAAGAGATGCATTGCAATAAGGAGCAAGTGTGGTGTTGACCATTTGTTTCATGATTTGGTTTTTGCCCAAGCAATTGAACCTTACACATGCTGTTGCTGTTACACATCCCAGGATATCTAATTCCTGTGGCTCTAGGGGTGCTTGCAGTAAGTAGATGGTCCAGTCTTTGTTATCTGCAGGGTTCCCCACCAGACATGTTGTAAACGGGTCGTTAGCACTAATCAGGGACAGGCACATTGCTTCTTGTCCTGTCTTGTTGGTGAGCATGACCCAGAGGTTGTGGCATGGTTGGATGGAGACCCAGGGCTGGCAATAACCGATGATAGTGGCAATTGTGAGGAGGAGGCCAACCAGGAGGCCTTACCCCCCTTGCTGGTACCCATCTTGGTCCATGGCCTGTGGAGACACAAGTATATCCTCGACCCCAAGTTATTAGAGGCTGGGGTCCCTCCCAAAAACCTGTATTTCTTTTTTTTTTTTTTTTTCCATTACTAAGGCCTGCTCTGATTGTGGCACCTGTGACAGTGTGGAATTCATATTTTTGTAATGTTTTATTATGGGCTGTACCTCTTTGTGAGGAGAGGGTAATGATAGGTGATTCATTACGTAAAGTGCCTCTCCCAACCTGTTCTGTAGTATTTCCGGGTGTCTCCACCTTTTTATTTATTTAGCAGTGCTTTCAAGGTACGATGTGTTTGCTCAACAATGGCTTGATGTGTGGGGGAATGAGGAATTCCTGTGATGTGTCGATACCCTGAGTCTGAAAAAAAGGTTTGAAGGGAGTGACTACCATAGGTTGGGCCACTGTCAGCTTTTATTTCCTTTAGGATGCCTAGCACTGCAAAAGCAACACAGAGGTGAGCCTGGACATGGCGACTAGTTTCACTCGCTGCAACTGTCACCCAAATAGCATGAGAGAATTCCTTTCCCACACAGCTGTGTTCCTGGAATTGATCTAGGAGTTAGAGGGAAGAGCAGACTATGGAAAGATTCATAGCGTAATAAAGGACAAAGACTATGGCTAGAAAGAGCTCTGTTAGTTACCTATATTGATGTTGGCACAAACTTTGGAAATGGATACTCCCAACCTCCTGTTCAGCTGCATTCCCAAATGTTAATGTTTATATATATATATATATATATATATATATTCTATATAAATATATATATATATGGAATATAACTCAAGAGTTTTTATCACAAGGATGCTTGAATTGTTGTTTCTAATTTTGCCAACCTTCATCAAATCTTTTTTCACTACAATTACAGGCACAAGTGATTTGTGCCATTAGCTTGCATGCTGTGCTGTTCTGGAGCACATTTGAAACTCCAGTTGATACAGCACAAACCAACTGGATTCATTACTTTTGCTAATTTCCACTAAAAAATTCTTCATGGGAAACAGATTTATTGCTTGTTTAAATATTATTAGGATGAAAACTATCTATCGAGTTTGCAAGGTACCTATATGACATTTTGTGGGAGTGTGGCCATGGGGGTTGACAAGCCCCGTGGTTGGTGATAACATGGGGCTCTTAATGATGAGGCCATCAGGATTGCAAAGAGTGTAGGGGGATCAAAGAAGGGTGATTCAGGAGACACCTTGTCGTCTCAGGTTCCTTGCTCTCCAGCCGTTAAGGCGTGGAAGTTGCTGGGTGTTTGCTGTTGCCAGGCAAAGTTGTTCATCAAGGAATAGTTAGTGGAAAAGGACTGCTGGGGGGCGAATGGTATAAGAAGGGAACCTGTCCTTGGTATGGGGATGCAACACAGATAATGAAGTCACGTCATCAATAAAGTAGCAGCAGTTACTGATCCTGAAAGAACCCTGGTGTCCATGTGGACTCTACACCACATTTGATCCTGGTGGTGAGTGTCAGTGAACTCTCTGTTGAAATGTGGGTTTAGTCAATATTGCACAGTTTTCCCAGAGCTTTTCGTTATATCCATGTTTCAGTCTTACTTCTTAAATCTGTACAATACAGAGATTTTTGCTTTTATGTTTTCTTTTTCATATACTGTGCAGCTCTGTAGTCCCAAAGTCCAGAACAAAATCAGAAAGAGTTTAGGTAATGAAATGCACTTTCTTGACATCACAATGAGTTTTCTACAAGACACACAAGAGTTAGAAGAAATATGTACCTTTTTTTTTTTTTTTTAAAGTATAGCTGTTCCCATCTGGATCCGTACCACAGGGTCCATCCACCCTTCAGGAGCAAACTGCTCCAGCATTGGTCCCCCACAGGCGGCAGCTCCCCACAGATCCCCTGCTCCTGCGTGGGCTCCTCTCCACGGGCTGCAGCTCCGGCCCGGGGCCTGCTACTGTGGGGGCTCTACATGGGCCACAGCCTCCTCCAGGCCACATCCACCTGCTCCACCGGGGACTCCTCCACCCATGGGGGGGCTGCAGTGTGGAGATCTGCTCCATGTGGGACCCATGGGCTGCAGGGGGACAGCCTGCTCCACTAGGGGCCTCTTCACAGGCCACAGGGGAACTGCTGCTGAATGCCTGAAGCACTTCCTGCCCTCCTGCTGCACTCACCTTGGGGGTTGCAAGGCTGTTTCTCACTCCTTGCTCTCCCAGCTGCAGTAGCGCAGCAGGTTTTTTTTTCCCTTTCTTAAATTTGCTCTCACAGAGGCGTAAACAACATCACTTATTGGCTCAGTTCCAGGTAGTGGTGGGTCTCTTTGGACCTGGCTGAAACTGGCCCATATCTAACATGGGGCAGCTGCTGGATTCTTCTCACAGAGGCCACCCCTGCAGTCACCTGCTACCAAAACCTTGCCATGTAAACCCACTATGGTCCAAAAGAGGCTAGCAACAGATACCTAGAGAAAAGTGAACCAGAGCAAGCATAGTGTTACTGTCCTATATTTTTTTCTTCAGCCAGTGGTGTGCAGGTCAAGCATCACCTATGTCAGATGGCATGCTGTTTTTATTCAATACATTAGCAGATTTCTGTCAAAAAGTTACTATGTATGAAACTTCCATACCTGGAGGAAGCATTCTAGAACGTAACTTTGCCTAAGGGAAAAACTGAAAATGGATGCAAATAACTTTCAATAGTTATGTGCTGTTGAATCCATAATACAGAAACTTCTGGTGGCTAATGATTTTTTCCATGCCCTTCCTTTTGAGACAAAATGACCGGTTCTGCAACAACTGAGGCTTTTCAGATTTTAAAAAACACAGCTTTACAACAAAAAACCAGGAAACCTCAGCCTGACTGTAACCTTAGGAATCACAGGTCATTGTAAGCTGACAAACTGGAAATTGTCAGTCTGGGGCATTCTGCATTCAAAAACAGCGCTCCAATTTATTATGTAAGTCCATGACCAATAATTACAGGGTATACTCATATGTTGGACTTCCTCGAAAATAAGAACAGGTATCCTGGGGGCTGTAGCTCAAGGTCAAAATTCACACTTTGAAGCATAACTCTCACTAATTTCAAAATAAAATAAAATTCTTAATGTACATAAGATTATTTTATACATAAGATGCATTTTACTTGCATTAGCTTCTTTAACTCTGGGCTGACTGTGAACTAAATATTTACTGCCATGTAAAGTTTAGTGGAATCCTGTGTATATTTATGCATCTTCGTAATCCAGTGCTTGTCAAGAGCAATGGAAATTTGACAACATGTATCTGCAAAGTTAAAAATTAAAATCAGGGTTTCCCAGACCAGTACAAGAATAACATCAGGAGGAGGAGGAAAGACATATTAGAAAACTATTCATCCTCGTCCATTATTCCACCTGAGTGAACAGGCCCTTGCTGTGCAATAATTACAGTGTGTGTATAACAAAACTATCAGCAAGTGTATTCAAGATTAAAAGGTTAATTTATTTTAATTTAACAGTTATGTTCTTTGTCATTAACACCACTGCTTTGGGAATTGGGCATATTGTCACTGGTTACTAACACAGTGTAGAAAAACATTAGTTCAAGTGCATTCTGTCCAAACACACAGACTAGAATTGTTATGTACAGTTATTTGTGAGATAATTTGGGTTTTCGCTACAACCTTAAGCAACTTCTTGGTTTAAAAACACCAAGAAAAAAAAATCTTGTCACAATTTTTGTGACAAAATTTTTGTCACAATTTGCTTGACTGGCGGCTAGCAAATGTGACGCCCATCTACAAGAAGGGCCGGAGGGCAGACCCGGGAAACTACAGGCCTGTCAGTTTGACCTCAGTACCAGGGAAGCTCATGGAGCAGATCCTCCTGAGAGTCATCACGCAGCACTTGCAGGGCAAGCAGGCGATCAGGCCCAGTCAGCATGGGTTTATGAAAGGCAGATCCTGCTTGATGAACCTGATCTCCTTCTATGACAAAGTGACGCACTGGGTGGGTGAGGGAAAGGCTGTGGATGTGGTCTACCTTGACTTCAGCAAGGCTTTTGACACCGTCTCCCACAGCATTCTCCTCAAGAAACTGGCTGCTCTTGGCTTGGACTGGCGCACGCTTCGTTGGGTTAGAAACTGGCTGGATAGCCGGGCTCAAAGAGTCGTGGTGAATGGAGTCAAGTCCAGTTGGAGGCCAGTCACTAGTGGCATCCCCCAGGGCTCGATGCTGGGGCCGGTCCTCTTTAATATCTTCATCGATGATCTGGACGAGGGCATTGAGTGCACCCTCAGTAAGTTCGCAGATGACACCAAGTTAGGTGCGTGTGTCGATCTGCATGAGGGTAGGAAAGCTCTGCAGGAGGATCTGGATAGGCTGCACCGATGGGCTGAGGTCAACTGCATGAAGTTCAACAAGGCCAAGTGCCGGGTCCTGCACCTGGGGCGCAATAACCCCAAGCAGAGCTACAGACTGGGAGATGAGTAATTGGAGAGCTGCCAGGCAGAGAAGGACCTGGGAGTGATGGTGGATAGTCAACTGAATATGAGCCAGCAGTGTGCTCAGGTGGCCAAGAAGGCCAACGGCATCCTGGCTTGTATCAGGAACAGTGTGGCCAGCAGGGCTAGGGAGGTGATCGTCCCCCTGTACTCAGCTCTGGTGAGGCCGCACCTCGAGTACTGTGTTCAGTTTTGGGCCCCTCGCTACAAGAAGGACATGGAGGTGCTTGAGCGGGTGCAGAGAAGGGCGACGAAGCTGGTGAGGGGCCTGGAGAACAAGTCCTACGAGGAGCGGCTGAGGGAGCTGGGCTTGTTCAGCCTGGAGAAGAGGAGGCTCAGGGGCGACCTTATCGCTCTCTATAGGTACCTCAAGGGAGGCTGTAGCGAGGTGGGGGTTGGTCTGTTCTCCCACATGCCTGGTGACAGGACGAGGGGGAATGGGCTTAAGTTGCGCCAGGGGAGTTTTAGGTTAGATGTTAGGAAGAACTTCTTTACTGAAAGGGTTGTTAGACACTGGAACAGGCTGCCCAGGGAAGTGGTGGAGTCACCATCCCTGGAAGTCTTTAAAAGACGTTTAGATGTAGAGCTTAGGGATATGGTTTAGTGGGAATTGTTAGCGTTAGGTCAGAGGTTGGACTCAATGATCTTGAGGTCTCTTCCAACCTAGAAATTCTGTGATTCTGTGATTCTGTAATTTTTATTATTAATGAACCCTTTGTCAACATCATTAGCAATACTACTCAACTACCTAACATTTCTGATCTTTCTGCATAGAATTAAGAAATATATTTAGATAAGTAAGACCAACACAGGTTGTCCTTGTCTTCCAAAGAAGTTAAAGGAGAAGGACTTATTAGAATGAAAGCAAAAGGAGAGCAAAGCTGAGAGGTTTTCAACGTTCCACACTTCATTAAATAAACACTAACTTTCAGGTGGTTAAATTTCATCCTCCCAACTTTCTGAAGAGAAAATATGCCTAACATTGACAAAGGAAAATGACAAGATTGGAGCCTCAGATCCTGAGTGTGCCACAGACTTCTGCATGGCATGCTGAGCTCTGAATGCCCATTGTCACTGTATTACTGTAAAGGCCTGTCACTATTCCAATTGGAAAAGTCTATGGAAAAGGATTTGTATAAGGTATAACTTAAGTGTCGAAGCACGTCACTAATTTGTGACTTATAATGTCTTATTTACTCTGTTTAAGAAGGAATTAGAGATGGAAGTAGCTTTGAGTATAAAATGGATTAATACTCTGAAAGGTACTTGGGTATTCCATGTAAATTGGAAGAACAACTCTGGAGAAGTGAGCTGAAGCCACCCATTGTATTCAGTGTATATCTTTCACCAGCAAATGAATAAAATGGCAAAACTATCAGTGGAGGCATCTGGCCTTATACAGAAGTGTAACTATGTACATCTGATCTGAAATGTACAGGCCTGAAAACCTCTCAGTTAATTAGCAAATGGTACGGTTGGATTTTTAGTCATTGTTAGAATATGAGAAAGAAGGATTAATAAAGAGGATTAATAAAAAACAACATCTACAAAACTAAGTCCCAGTTCAGAGTTGTTCTAGTTACTTTTCCACAAGCCTGGTACACTTGAAAAAGATAAGTGAATTCAGTAATTGGAATGATTTTTCTAAGACAATTCTGTTATTCCTGAGTTTATGAATTTCTCCTGGGGGGGTGGAGGAAGGAAATTGGATATTTTAAGTCAAATGTAGGAAGAAAACTGTTCTCTAGCTGTTTATCAAGCTTTATTGTAAGCAGAAATCTTCTACCTAAAGTAGTGTACATATATGGCCACATTGCAGTGTTCTGCCATTAAACCTAAACAACCAGGCATAAAAAATACAGCAGAGCAGTACCACAAAACATTCATGAATGCACACAGGCTTGTAAAACAGAATCTGAATACACTCTTTTACTTTATGATGGACTTTGAGATTTTTTTAAGTCACGATGGACTTTTATCACCATGCTACCTAAGCCCATAGCGCAGTATCATCGATTCCCACTATTCCAATAAGTGATGACTTGCAGGCAAAAGCCAGCTCTTAAAATTAACTCTCTGCCTCTGCATTTGGTTCTTCCTGTAGAATTGCTGCTTCCCAGCCTATTTCCAGGGAGTCAGCCGGCTAATGAGTGAGTGGGCTATCCATGGAGACTGGCAGACAAAGTAAGTTTGTACTGCTCAACCCCCTGGGAATTTTCTGTGTTCCTTGAGAAAACAAGATTGAAAACAAGATTGAAAAGATGGTTCCATGGCTAGTCATCAGACATTAATTTCCTGTTAGGTGAAATCAGTGGGTGTGCTTTTGTTTTGACTTGTATCTTGTTTTAGCTATTAATCCGTCCTCATGTAGTGAGAGAATCACAGAATCACAGAATTTTCTAGGTTGGAAGAGACCTCAAGATCATCGAGTCCAACCTCTGACCTAACGCTAACAGTCCCCACTAAACCATTTCCCTAAGCTCTACATCTAAACGTCTTTTAAAGACCTCCAGGGATGGTGACTCCACCACTTCCCTGGGCAGCCTGTTCCAGTGTCTAACAACCCTTTCAGTGAAGAAGTTCTTCCTAACATCTAACCTAAAACTCCCCTGGCTCAACTTAAGCCCATTCCCCCTCGTCCTGTCACCAGGCACGTGGGAGAACAGGCCAACCCCCACCCCGCTACAGCCTCCTTTAAGGTATCTGTAGAGAGCAATAAGGTCGCCCCTGAGCCTCCTCTTCTCCAGGCTGAACAATCCCAGCTCCATCAGCCGCTCCTCGGGTGGTAACAGAATTGGAAAAAAGAGACATTATTAAAAGGACCCATTCATCTTACAATTCACTGGTGTGGCCAGTAAAGAAACCAACCAGGCAATGGCATTTTACAGTGGATTACAGACAGTTGAATGCTAACACTACACCTTTGACTGCTGCAGTTCCAAACATGGCAGAGATAGTGAAAGCCCTCTGTGTATCTAACAGTAGTAATAGTGCTAACTACTCCCAAATATTTCTATGCATGGGAAATCAAAGATTGCTATTTCACCTTCTTTCTAACCCTGCCGGTTGAATACAACCGAGCATATTTTATTTTCTTTTGTGTTTATGGGAACCCTGAGCAAACTGTATATGGACAGCTGGAAGATGACGAATCAATAGTTTGGATTAATAATGCTGTGCTTTACCCTGACCTTGATGCAATTACAGACCTTAAAGGAAACTTAGCTACTGTGGCTGTTCATGGAGCTGAGGTGTTTCACCATGGCATTTAACCATGTATTGTCACAGTATAGCACAGTCACTGGAACATCTCAAAACAGAAAGGACCTAAATCTCTCTACTTCAGTTCTACATGGAAGCAAAATATTTTCAAAAGATGAATGGAGTTGGAACAATTCTCTAAGAATGGCTGAACTTCAAGCCATGTCTGGACAGACAATACACATTGGTTGCCGAATAACTAACCGATCCACTTATAATCGGTCTACTGAAAATAAGACAGTTTCCAAAATAACTGAAACAATTTTACTTTCACCAAACCTATAATTGTGTACTGTCTTTGGGGTTACAGAGGCACAGAATTACTATTTGAATTCATGGTCAAAGTATAAGAAGCCTCTGCCCCTGCAGATATTTGAAAACAAACCGACTCAGCCTCCCATTGGTCTAACTCCTTCCATCTTCAATACAGACCCTTACATAATTCAACAACAAATTCTCTTTGACCCTAGTTGGTCCCTAAAAGAGGGCCATGGGATGCAACCGGGTTATTAGGGACAGGATTAGGTATATTAAATAGCAATGATGATGAGGTCTTAATGAGTAGAATAACTGCTACTACAGATGATCTGAGGAGACTGGAACAACCAATAAAATCATCCTTATTGGCTTTAGGAGCAAATCAATGGCTTCTATCAGATGTTTTGCCCCATTGGGAACAAAGTGAGGAAAATGATCATCAATTAATTGTAAATGCCCTTGGAAAAGCCCAAGGCAATACCTCCCTTGCCTTGAGCTGTATCCAAGAGCAGTTATAGATACAATCTGTAGCAGCAGCTATTATTAGAGAGGGAGAAGGAGGAACTTTGCCCACTGAAATTCGAAAATTGGTTTGGAATAATGCTTCAGAATTTGAAAAAGAGTTTCAAGCATGGTGGCAATTAGTCAACTTTACCCATTATGCAGAAAATGATAAAATTGTTGCCTTTATACTTACTATAAGTAATGCCACCATATACAACGTATATCCAATCATTGCATTAGGACTCAATCATAATGGAACTATACTTTATCCTAAAGAGCATAAAGTATGGGCCCATCAAAAGGAAGGAAAGTGGCAAACAATTGATTTAAATACATGTATTGTGCATGCCCAAGACATTTGTATTGACACTAAGCAAAATATTTGCCACTTTGAGATACATCCTAATGAAACTCTTGAAACTGTACTTGTATATATTGGGAAAGGTTGTGTTTGCATGAGAACTCATTGTGATTCTATAGTTGTAGATAATACAGTGATAGATACCAGTAATCACTCTAATGTTTGTGTTTGCAATTTTACCAAAATTCTAGGATGTGATTTTAAATACTCAGCTCCTGTCACTTCTTATCAACATATGGCATCTAATTATATTCTGCTTCATGAACTGCTGCCTATTCCTATTGGAATGAACCTTACCTTGGTGAAGAAATTGCTGGTACGTGAGGACTTGAAGCGGCTGATGACACAAGTCCAAGAAAATGGACAAAAGACTCTGATTACTGTCCACCATGATGCACAAGAAATACATCGAGTGATGGAAAGAGTAAAGAGAGATGAGAGGCACCGTTGGTGGGACACTTTGTTTGGATGGTCACCAGCTGCCACGGGAATCTTCAACAAGATGCTTCACCCTGTCATTGTTCTGTTAATACTCACTGTATTATGTTTCATACTGACAATTAGTTTGTATGTTAAACTCTGGTTTATGATGAAACGTTTAGCATCCCTACACAATGTACATACACTCGATAAACCTCATTCCGAGAATGTCTGTGATATCCCCGACATATTCCAACTGTCGTGAAGCTTGAGTGACTATAGTCACGGGGTGGATTATGCGGTGTAATTGCTTGAAGTAACTAGGAAAATAAAACCAACCTTCACATTTTTAAGGAAAAGGTACAGCATTGAAGAGGCTTGCAGGGTAGGGCATAACTGCATTACCTGAGCGTTCCCTAGGCTCCCAACCTTAGATGCTATCACGCTGGGGAAACTTGGTGTGCTAGCTCTAAGGAACAGCACGGAGTGTAGAGTGGAGTGGAGACACCATGGCTAGGCCCTGTAATTAGGTGGGGCCTCGATTGTTCTTGTGCACAAAGCTGCACTTTTTGCCACCCTGAGCCAAAGAGCTGTCATGTTTTGACAAATGCTGTACCCTAGTGTACTTTTTGCTCATTATAATATCATTATAATACCAAAACACACCTCCATCCCAAAAGCTACCCGCCTCCAAGGTGCGACCACCCCTCACTAAGCATGCGCTCTGAATTTCTCGGAGCCTATTACTTTAAACGGAGACTGGAGAACTTTACACCAATCATAACTAAGATATGCTTGACTAGAGCCACTCTAGCTCCACCTAAAAGATAGAAAATCATATAAATTGGCCCAAGAGAAAGGGGATGTTGGGGAAGATACCACCGTCAGGAAATCAGGAAGGAAGATACCATCCCGAGGAAATACAACATCCTTAGGACCTCCTGACTCCTGGGATCAGTCGACGGGCTGAGCCTCTCTTCCCCCCCCATTGGGACGCCTTTGGGTGAGATCTGAATACTTGCTTATAAATCTCTATAGAGTCTTTGATCCTTTTAACGCATTTATTTCTAGGCTGAGCACCTGTGACACCTGTAACACCTGTAACATCTGTAACACCTACAACACCTATAACACCTGTGTATTTTATGCATACTAGCTTGCTTTTGCAGACAGTCACTATCACCAGCAATCCAAAAGAACCTGATTATCTGTTGCTGTAATAAACCATACTTGATTGCATTGTGATAGCTCTCATTAAGTGCAACGAGGGTGAGGGTGGTTATCCGTGATAGTTCAGTGTTCTGAATCCAACCAGACCCCCAGACAGTTAATGCATTTTTTGTGAATGTCTGAACGGACCCCCAGACCGTTAATGCCTTGATGGTGAATGTCTGACTGGACCCCCAGACAGTTAATGTGTTTTTGGTGAATGTCCAACTGGTTCAGTACCCTGAATCCGACCGGACCCGTAAAGGTTAATCAACTACACCCCTTAACGTGACAACAGGTGAATAACTTATGTGGAAAAAAAAGTGTAATGGATTTGAACACCGCCTAAGGATACATGACTGTTCATCAAATTGCAGTTCAAATCTCAGAACTTTATGCTAAACATATTCTTCTGTTCTTCAACATTGTATATATGCATAGAACTCCAAATATATAATTTTTTGGCTACAAATTGTAGTGGATGAAAATGAAACAAATCAATGTCTTTGCCTTAAAGTCAGACTTTTTCTTTTGTGGTTCTAGAATGCTAATTACTTTGGATTCCAACTTTTTCCATGGGAATCATAACTTTAAATTGCCCTTGGTGAGAAGTTTGAAGAGAGAAGGAACATTTATTTAGAGATAATCATAGCACCTTGTCTCAACTTCTCAAAAATTAAAAGAGTATAGGGAACTTCACTTAGAAAGAAGTCATGAACTCAGGGGGTTAAGAGGAGAAACTGAAAAATAGGTAGGACACTAGGGACTAGTTCCTTATAATCAAAGCAAAAAGATTAAAACCCCAGAGTCTACATTACAGGGAAGGACTGAAATCAATTTCCTCTTGGTCTACATAAGAGGATGACAGGGAGCTTTCTTTCATGGAAGTAACATTTCTAGAAAAACTAACCCCTCCATGCCTCAACCCCAAACCAGCAGGAAAACAAAGTACAAAGGAAATAGAAGATATTCACGGACAGCTTTTGGCAGAGAGGAGCAGAGAAGAAAAAGGAAACAACATGAATAAGATCAGTGAAACAACCCAGTAAAAATATCAGCACCCAACAATCTTTTCAAACCTTTTATTTATTTTTTTTTTTATTTTTGTTGTTGATATTTTTGTTTTTAGATGGCTTAGTACTTTAATTTGCTACTCTGGGAATTCAAGATATGGTAACCAGAATTTATATTCTCAATATTGCAAAGAAGGCCAAGCTTTCTAAAAGGACATGGTTTTTCTCATGCAATTATTTATGCAACTACATACTAACATATAAAGAGTGACATTTAAAAAATAGTGAAAAAAAAATAATAATAATCCATTATTATTATGTGTTCATATGAGGGAGAAAAATGATCTAAGTCCTGGACCAAGCAATGCAATTAAGAACAAGAGCCAACATCATGTAAACAAATATACAAATATTTTGTTTTAGACAAGATATATATCTTTGACTCTGCTGCTGAAAAGATTTTATAATTTTATTATGGATTTCTAATATAATGCTTTTTATGGCCAGTGACCCTTTCCTGCCAAGCTATTGCCCCGCAAGTAGTTACATTAAGCCAACTGCTGCAAAGTAATCATTTTTAATGGTACAATATTACGGTACATGGAGTTGATAAGAAAACTGACAATGCGGATTAACTTCATTAGGGACCTGACCTTTTTCACATAACAAAGTTCCCTTGGGCCTGAAGGAAGAGGTGAGAAAGCGTAACTTGCCTGTTTTGTTTTGTTTTTTTTTGTTTGTTTGTTTGTTTCCAGGGAACAGTCTTAAAACCTTAGGAGAGTACTTGCCAGGCCTGTCAGCCTGGCTGTCCCTGATGGCTTCTCCCTGCTCAGTGTGAGAAACATCTCAAATAATTTTCTTCAGACAGGATCTTCTGTGAAGCTATTTTATTCGCAATTGCAATGGTGGGCATCCTGTCAATCAGGAGTGCATTTTAGTAAACAAAACATAACCTTTTATTCCCTATTACCTGACTCCTGATCACCTCCTCTGTTTCCTCATTGGCTGAGAACTACTGGTTCACAAGCTACTCGATGCTCCTCTATACCATATATGTAAATTTTTTCTTTTTTTTCAACCCTTTATTTTCTCCTTTCTTATATTTTGAGAACCCGTTATCTTTGTTTTACTGTTCTCACATTGGTCATCCTGTTTTTCTCAAGCTTCTACCTTATTTTGGAATAGTGAGGCCTTCTACTGTCCACTTATATACTTAGCATTTCTCCTTATTGTGACTGCACAACTACCTTGGAATACAGAAAAGTAATTCTCTACTGAAAACAAAACAAAACAAAACAAAACAAAACAAAAAAAACTTTGTTTCTCACATCATGGCCTGTTGGTATCATGGTGGCTGATGGATATCTTGACTCATTCTGCACTCATCACAGAGCTGAAATGAAGTTTTAGTGTGTTCCCCCTCTACCCCATATTTCATCTAAACAGTAAGAACATGTCTGAAATGGAGTCTGTAATTAGCAGTTACATCAAATGGGGGTTGGGAGGTAAGGTAGAAATCTTGCTCTGGGCAACCAGAATGTCTCAAACTCAAAGCAGGGTGAAAGTTTTGTGTCTTCTCAGAGATGCTATGAAGCCAGCAAGCAACATAGCTCAGATTACACATATACAGGAAGAAGAAATTCATGGTAAGGCTGTTAAAAACAAATTACAGCTGAAGCTTTCATAACTTTAGGTGTTTCTTGCTTTCTGAGGCTCATCTTCTCAGTGAACTGCGGTGGGTGACAAAGGAAGCCTCACACCCATCCATACCCAAATCCCAAAGGAAAAACCTCACATCTTTTACAGCCACTGCACTGGGTGCTGGAGAACTTGGTCGGAAGAAGTAGGGGCCACCGTGGGCTGATCATGTCTGGATCCATGTGGCTCGAGGTCCTGGTGGGAGCTGGAGCGGTGTGATGGCCACGGCAGATATCCAGTGCAGCTTTCAGAGAACCCATATCGGGACCAGAAAAAGCAGAAGAGAGAATCTGGCTGTACTCCTCAGCTTTTGCAGGAAATGTGGGGTGGAACTGGGCCTGAGAAAGGGAGGAGGACTGGTGTTGTTTTAGCCCTTGTTTCTCACTACCCAAATTTACTTTAATGGGCAATAAAATAAATTAATTTTCCCCAAGTCGAGTGTTGAGTCACTCTTGCTTATGACAGTAATTGGTAAGCAATATTCCTGCCTGTATCTCAGTCCGTGAGCTTTCTCATCCTGTTTTTTGTTGTTGTTGTTGTTGTTGTTGTTTGTTTGTTTGCTTGTTTGTTTTTTAAGATGTTTTGTTTTCTTTTCTTTCTTTCATTTTTCCTTTTTTTTTCCTGCTGATGAAACCAGCTGGATAGGAGTTTGGCCTTCCTCCAACGTTAATCCACCACAGCTGTATATTAGAGGAGGTGTGGGAGGTTTTTAGTTGGTAAAAGTGAGGTGAGAAATAAGCAAAGTTGCACTGGGATAATTTGTCATGTAATTCGGGGTGACTGTATTCTAGGATTTTTGAGGGTTATCTTTGGTCCACTGTCTGGAACTCTGTCTAGAATCTCTTTCCTGATGTTCATGTGAGTGGTACATCAAAGGACTCTCAGAATATATTCTACACACTCAGCTGATGAAAAAACACATTGAAAAGTTTTGTCTGTATTACATGACGGATAAGAGACTAGAGCTAAGACATAACTCTTAAATATATTATGTCCCATTTATGTCAAAGATCCTGGTAATTAAAATCCGGTTAAACTGATTAATATCCGTTTCTATTATAAATATATTATTTAGCTTATGAAACACTGAAAAGTCTTTTGACTTTATGTAGTAAAGTTTTATAAAGTGGAACTTAATTTAAAAAGATACCATAAGTACTGGATTTCTGATAGAAAACAAGTATTTCTGGTTAGTAGCTACAGTTGGAAGAACTTAGAACTATAGCTCTAAAGACTATATTGGAATCCTATTTTCTCTGTACAGTTCTTCGGTTCTTGATTCAAAATTCACTTACACAGAACAACATGCATCTGGGACTAGTTTTTGTATCTGATATCTGGTTCAAGTTTTAGTATGGCAATCTGTCAGTTACTTGGGGACTCAGACACTTACAAAAGAATAAAGTTACTCTGAAGAAGAATAGTTAACAAAAATCTTTCTGTCAAAACAATTTCTTGGAACCTTTTCTACTTTTGAAGTCAATGAGAGATTTGCATGTTGGTTCACTCCAGGTTTTAAAGCAGGTCCTCCAGGACCTGGGTGTAAATGAACTTGATTTACTATACTTTCCAACAAAACTGGACTTTTTTTGAGCAACCTAGCCTGTTGAGAACCCTGAGTTGTGATTGGAAAGGAGCAAGACCTTTTTTTTTTTCTTTTTTTTTTTCTTTTTTTTTTTCTTGCAGAAAAGCCTCTGGGTGGGTTCCTGTGGTGGCAGAGAGTACTGATACAAAGTAGGTCTTACTCCTTGTTCTTCAGGGGGATTCCTCTGGAGTCTGTTAATCTAACAAAATAGACACAGATTTTTCTATAGCTGTCATTGATTCTGTCTTCTCTTCCTTAAATTAATTTGAAATCTCTGAATGCAAAGACAAGTGTTTTTTTTTTTATAAGCACTAGTAAAGGATTTTGATTCCCTTTCAGAAGTTAGACATAGGAGGGAAACAAATTCAAAAAATAAACATTTTAATCACTCTTAAATTGTTTAACCTTTTCTTAACTGTGCTTTTTGTGAAACAATCTTCAATTTCTGTCCTTAAAACATTCAGCTCTTCCTCCATATGGGAATGCTCTCAGGGGAAGCAAAGTTGAGCAGTTCAAAATGCATAAGATAGTAGCAATCCACTATAAATTTCTTTGGGCTTTTTTTAATTTTAATTTATATAAAAAATACATTTTGTTTTCAGTTTTATAAGGGAGGCCAGGAATTTAGATAGAAATCTGTGGTATTCACTTGTATCAAAATATTGCATCCTCTGTTCAGAGAACAATACTTTTTCAACTCTAGTCACCATTTACTCCCAAGGGAGGCATATTATGAAGAAAGATTTTGCTCATTTTCTTGCATTGGATAGTACAACAGAATAAAACTGCCAATTAGAGATGAAAATTCAAAATAAATTTTGTTGCTCAGAGCCTAAGTAACTAAATAATCTAATTACGTAATAAACACTAATAAAATACACTTCACAGATATATCATGTTGCACAAACAAGATATGTTCTTGAACCTGTATTGTTCAAGAACATGTATTGTTCTTGAACCTTAATGAATCACTAGTGATTTTGGAAGTTTCTGTCACCCTCCTCTCCTCACACCACCCAGTGCTACGGAGCAAGTCTATCCCTCTGTACCACTCTTCACTAAATCTTTTGGAGACAGACTTGATAGTCTCCACAATCCTGGCATTGAAAGGTCCATCTTCTATTCCTTACCTAATATTAAAACTTTTCTTTCTGTTTTCTGTCTTCCTCAGTGTTCCTTTTCTCTTGTATTGTCCTTTCTTCACCCAAACTTCTCCCAGATAAAGAACTCTTCTGCCAAGTACTTTTCCTTCTCTGGTCCATTTCTGCTAAATTTGCACCAAAATCTACCGTTTCCAGTGCTGTCACTTAGAGATTGTTTGGTAGTACTGATATGGTTGCCGGGGTACAGGAGATTTTGCAAGATTTTGCATCCAACAATTCTGCTAAAATTGCTTGTTTCATACTGGCAGTGTGTTCATATTTACCCTGTATACTTTATCAGACAAATCAGTCTGTGTTAATCTTTGTTCACCCTAACTTCAGGTAACTCCAAGGTCACCAGTGTAACCCAACAACAGAGTATCTTGTTTATCACCCTGTTTCTGTGTTTACACAGGATTCTTGTGAAGAGTTTTAAACACTTTTGTGGATTCCAGAAAATGCCTTACTGTATGAGCCTGGACATGCCAGTGAAACCTACAACTTAATAGGGAGGTTTGGTTCTTCTTTTTGTTTTGTTTTGTTTACTTCCTGCTTTTATTGGAATTTAAAATTGAATCTTTCTTCTATCTTTATTTATTGGTAACATGATTATTAGAGCCTAGTTTACTCACTATATACTGTTCTTTTCTGAAAGATATGGTTTGGATCTTTGCTCAAGACAAAGTATACTGCAATCTACAATTTTCCTGTGAAATTTTAGGTACCTCGCATTGTGAGAAGAACTAATATAGACTATAAGTACATGTATATTCAGAATAAAGTTGGAGGTAGAAGCAATCAGAGAATGTGAGAATATTTGTAGTATTTTCTTGAAGTCTTTATGTGTTTACCTTCTAATTTATTTTTACTTCAGGCAGGAGTTTATCATTTCCCAGGTCAGAAGACTATGAGATACAGTTATTGATATGCAAGCTGACTGATATACACCAGCTATCTGTCAGTAACCATCCTTACAAATATGTTGGAAAAAATGGTCACTGGCACTTAGAAGCCAGAACTCTATGGGAATTAAGAGACCAGGAAGGATGCAAAACCAAGTATTTTCTGACCTGTGTTCATGTTTTGCTCCACATACTATTGTAAGAGTTCAGACTGATTGCTAACACAGTGTTCAGGTTAAATCCTCCGGTATGAGATTTGTTCATAAAAATCTCTTGCAAGCCACAAAGAAAAGTAAAGGAAGTCCCAAAAATATCACCTGTGCTTTACTCCATCAAAGAGCACACAGAAGAATAAATATAGAATAATTAATAATAAAATCATAGATAGTTGCACAGTTCCTTAAAAGAGCCCCAGAAAAGGGATCTCAGGAGTCATGATTTTTCTCTTAATCACAGTGAGCTAAGCACTCAAAGAATTCTTCCCATCTTTACTCTCTTCCCTCTTATACTGACAGTCCAATTGCCAGAAGGAGTAGCAATCTTTGATGTACAGATGTCACAGGTAAGGGTCAGGGATTTCGACACAGTGAAGTAACTAACTCCAGTAAGTAAAGTATCTCTAGTTCAAGCATCTCTATAGCTTGGAAAGTGTCCTTTCAAATTATACCTGCCTGGTACCCATTGTAATAGACACCTGGTAGCTGAGTGGTATCTGTCATTAAGATGGTGATGTCAATAGGAAATACTAATTACTTCTATGATTATAGTTCTAGGAAAAAAAAAAAAAAAAAATCAAAGCTAGCTCTTCAAAAAGTAACCCATCTCTAAGATTACATTTTATTTTTCTGACCATTAGAAACAACTCATAATGAAAACACTGGGACAATCAGGGCAACTTAGTCTCGGCAGGAGCAAAAGAATGGATTGTGTGTAGTAATACCTACATACAATTCTCTTTCTTTTGGTTGTGTTGAAAGCTAAAATAAACCACTCCCTTTTGAATCATAACAGATTTTTGTTCTGGTGAGATTTTCTCTATTTTGGTTGTGTACTCATTACATCCCAATATGCAGCAGACTGCAGCAATGTCTATTTTGAGCCCTGTTAAATCGCACTTCATTACAGTATTGCAAATGAGACCCCAGATACATAAACTATGCCAGTCTCAGTTGCAGTGGCATTTCTGGAATAACATTACCACACTTTTTTTTTCAACAGCCTGTTTCAACACCGTTCTCTAGTGTACTCTGAATATATTACCCATCTGGCAGGCATGTTGTCATTATGTGTTTTTCTGCTGTGAAGTGTTTCAGATATAGAAGAGAATAAATAGCATGTCTTGATCATAATTTAACCTCTGTGTTTTCAAGGTTATTGTAAAGGAAATCTAATGAAAAAGGACAAGTAAATATTAATATTTTGTGGGTGAAGAATTTAAAATTGTTCTTTATCTTGTTCTCCTTTTATTTTGGCTTGGAGAAGTGAGATGTCCTTTTTCTGTGTTTAACTTCAATCCATTAACAGTTCATATTCATTATACAAAATTTTGATCCTGCAGCACACTGAAAGGTTGTGTCAAATTTTCATAAGAAAAAAAAGTGTATAGGTGTATTTTTCTGAACCCTTTTATTTGCTGTCCTTTTGTTTTGCTTTTAATCCCCAGTGAGACACGATTTGATAGATACGCAGGAAGTACAGCAAGGCAGAGAGACAGTTTGTTTTATCATGACAGGTAGGGTCCGTATGTGTCAGCAGCATGACTGTTGTCTGCATGCTGCAGAAATTGATCCTTCAGTGCTGGAATGATACTTCATGATAGTCCCCAGATTAGAAGTCTCAAAAAAAGACTGGAGTTAGATGATAATTTTGAGACAAAAATGATTTTTCTTAGTCTTTAGAGAGAGACTGAAATGACTGATGTAAACTGCAGCAGAAGAATACCTAAGAAAAACTAAGGCTCTTATCTGTTTTGGGAAGGGGGAAAAAGCCTCCCCAGACAAATAAATTAATGTGAATGATGATTTTATCCACTTATTCTTTTGCATACTGGGTTTTGCTGCATAAACTTTCTAAATGTAATATGGTAATGCATGGATTGGCAAAGTTCTTCAGAAGGTTGAGAAATTGTAAAGTCTATTTGTTAACAATGCAGATTATGCAGAAACTGAGCAAGTGCCAGTTCCTGGTGGTACATCAGTCCCATCTTTGCTCACTGGGGGAATGTGTGCATCACCTTGCTGCTCTGCTCCTCTTTCACACAGTCTTATTTACCTCTGTCGTAAGTGCTGTCAGACAGAGATGTCAACCAAAATAACTTTTTTTTTTTTTTTTTTTTTTTTTTTAATGCTGTAATTGGAATTGAACTGACCACGGTATGGGGCACAAAATTCATTCTAAACTCAAATTACACTGCTTGAGAATAGAGGGTTAAAGTCTTCCTTGGGCTAGATTCTTTTCCATGTCAGTTATCGTTAGACTTAGGAATTAAAGTTCCTATGGGAGAAAGTATTGTCTAATCCAGAGTCATTGTATTTTCAGCAGAGACTATTCATAATGCTTCAGAGACAGATGCAAAAAAACTTATAATGCAAAACAACTGCTTAACTTAGGCTTGAATTTTGCTCTGGGTTATCTCAGTTCTTCCTGTGGGATAACGCGACCTTTACTCTGGTTCTGTTGACGTCTTTAGGGTACTTCATTTCTCTTACTTTCCCATCTGTTGTCAGATAATACATTAATATTACTGTCTGAACAGTTGGGGTCTGTGTGGTGGCATCTGACTTTCTATGCTGGTTTCCTATTAAGTGAGTTGTAGTATTGGTAAACTAAATGTGTCATGGCGATGGGTGTGCACAAAAATAGTGTGGTTAGTAATGAGATATAAGCAGAAGCATTTTGATAGTTAAGCCAGTGTTTTTCTTTTTCCTGTGAATAAGCCACTTTTTATTGTTGTTTAATTAACAGCTTGCTAAAATTGCTAAAGAAATATGAGACATGGTCATAAAGCATGATTAAAGAAACAATATAATAAAAGACTTAATAAAGTGCAATAGCTGACTACAGCAAAAAAAAAAAAATGCTTCTAGAGTCTAAATTACTATAAATTAGCATGATCAAATTATGGAACTGATCATGTAAGCTGCTCAAATTGCTCCTCTTCCGTCTGGAAGTCATATCTTTCAAAGCATTTTCTGGTGTGACTTTTCTTTATGTTCTATGCAATCCAACACCCACTTGATTTGAAATCAATGTTAGTTACAATTCTGACATTTTCTTTCATTTGTTTTCTAAAATGAAAGTTTCTGACTTTTTCAGAAAAACAATTCTTTTCACAATCCTTGCTTAAGTCATAGCTTAATTTTTAAGCCACTTTTTGTCCTTGGTCTGCAAGTCAAATATGAACTTTCATTTTGATTATAGATGGATTTGGGGAGATAGTATCTTAAACTAATAATTCTGTTTCCAGTACTATACTGGACTATTAGTACTATTCCAGTACTATAGCATGAACTATGATTATTTTCATTTCACCAGCTTTAATAATTTCTTGGAGGTCTGTGTATTTTAAAACTATCTGGTCAAAACATAAATAAAAATTAATTTTCTTAGCAGCGAATCTTATTATCTTATTGATATTCCACTAAACTGAGGAAAGAGCTTAATGCCTTTTAGTGATACTTATTCACAATAATACGCTGATACGTGTTATAAATGGGGAAGGTATATTTGAGTCATCTCACAGGTTGAATGATAATGGCAGTCAGACTACGATGCTTAAGCAAATGTCTGTCACTTAATCTATGGCTCATTAGACTCTGAGGGGAATCTCTAACAACTGTCCTGTAATTTGATTGTAACCAAGGTCTAGTGGCAACAGAACAGCAATATTAAGAAGGCACTCGTCCTTCAGGAAAAGAAATGTGTGCTTTATTTCACGTAGTCTAGGCAATCCCATTGAATTAATTTAGCCTTTCAGTGCATGGATCTAGAAGTTTGTAATTGTTATCAGGATTTAGAAATGGCAGAGACCTCTCATAGGCCTTTGAGGTCTGGGAGGCAGGATGTCTCCTGTTCTGCAATCTGCCCTGTGAAAGGGGGCCTTCACCAGCATCTGTAAAGCAAATACTGGTATCACTGGATTGATATCGCTACACAAAAGGTTCATTGCCTTATTGTAAAAGCAGTGAAAATAAATACCAGCCTGTTCTTTAATGAAGGACTCGGTTATACACACCGACTGATTTTTATTTAAATTTATTATTTTCTTATTTTTTCTTCAATCTCCTCTTCTTGCCCACCCACTTGTATTCCCCATCCTTGTGAGCTATAGACTGCTTGATGTCTAACATACCTAAACTCTTCCAACTCAACATAGATATTTCTAATTCTTGGATTTAAAAAAAAAAAAAAAAGTCTCAACTAGATGAAAATGTATGTTTTATTAGTGCATGCGTTTGTGTCTTTGGTACATACTAAAGAAGAAATTCATTGGAAGCAGAAGTGTTTCTTAATTATTTTAATATGTGTGTATATATATATATTTGCTAATTGTTTTAATATATTTTAAAATACCAGTTTCCAAGGTTTTATCACAATGGAATAAAATATGTTCTTTACAGTGCTGAAACCACTGTCCAACAATGCATGTTGTATATGACTTCTGGTACCTAAAGAACATCTACCAAACATTATGCATTTGGAGTTTTGTATATGAATTGTGAATGATGTAATTTTTAAGATACTCTGCTCTGGTGAGGCTGCACATCAAGTACTGTGTTCAGTTTTGGGTCCCTCGCTACAAGAAGGGCATTGAGGTGCTTGAGCGAGTCCAGAGAAGGGTGACGAAGCTGGTGAGGGGTCTGGAGAACAAGTCTTACAAGGAGCAGCTGAGAGAACTGGGTTTGTTCAGCCTGGAGAAAAGGAGGCTCAGGGGCAACCTTATCGCTCTCTCTATAAGTACATTAAAGGAGGCTGTAACGAGGTGGGGGTTGGTCTATCCTCCCATGTGCCTAGTGACAGGACAAGGGGGAACAGGCTAAAGTTGTGTTTTAGGTTGGATATTAAGAAGAACTTATTTACTGAGGGGGTTGTTAGGCATTGGAATGGGCTGCCCAGGGAAGTTGTGGAGTTACCATCCCTGGAGGTCTTTAAAAGCCGTTTAGATATTGAACTTAGTGATATGGTTTAGTGGAGGACTTGTTAGTGTTAGGTCAGAGGTTGGACTCGGTGATCTTGAGGTCTCTTCCAACCTAGACAATTCTGTGATTCTGTGAAGATTTGTCTTTAGCTTTTCAGAAACATATTACAATGTCATACCTGCATAAGCCTATCCTTTAATGTTGGAAAAATTGTTGGGCAAATTTCACAGTCTGAACTTTGTTTTCAGATGTCTTTATCAAAGAACAATGCAGCAGAAAAATGAATCTGTAATGTTGGAGATGACACAGGCAATTAAAAAGGAGATTTTCTTTTTTATATTCCAGTAGAGGAGACATGAACTTAAACGTAGAATGGATTACTCAAGATTTGTAACTTGTTGCATGTCTTGCAATAAAGCTTTGGTGGTGAAAAGGCAAATGCAAGATGGTGTGGTGTGAATCACAAGGAGTGGATGCTTAAATACATGTATACCCATACAGAAAGAACAGGAATAAATTTCATTTTATCACTTTTTACCATATTTTGTACTGTCTGCTTGGGTCTTTTGTGTGACTTCAGGCTCCAATGGGACATATTTTTTGTGTGGAATTATATAACAATTTATTCATTGGTCTCTTTTCCCAACTTATAAATGGAAAAATTGTGGCAAATTTTGGATGTTGTACGTTAAAGTTACTATGCCTCAGGCTGTTTTTGGATAGTTGCACCCCAAAATTACAACATTATTATATAAGATGTTATATAATTATATTATTATAAAAGATATTTAAGATATGTTACTGAGCTGAAATTAATGAGGAGATAATTGGGTTTCATTACAACATATAATTTCTGTCTTTTCTTCAAGACCTCTTCATTAAGGTCAATCTGCAAATGGAAAGATTTAAAATATTATTGCTTCTATTTTGTCTTAAGAGATGTGAAACTCATAAATGAAATATTGTCAACATAATCTGGCATGAATAAGAAACAGTTCAACTGAGGGAATGTGTTGGTGAATTGATTCTTATCACACAAAACACTGTTTTGAGGGAAACAGAAAACATTTGAGCACTTTGATTACACACACACACATATGACATTAAAGGAAAAGCTTTCATTTAGTATTATAATATATATTATAATGGAAAACTATACATCATAGAAATACTCAAATTTATTTTGAGTTGTTTTTTGTTTTTCCTTCTTTTATAAAACATAGACCTTCTTTTATAGAACATTCCTTATTTCCACAAAATTTCATCTGCAGGGCCATCTTTTATCTTTCTGATTTCATTCCCAGCTGTAATGAAAATAAAATAAGAATTTTTTGAAGCAAATAGGTTTTATAATCCTCACTGGTGAGTGAGGATTCCCTGCAACTTAAACATAGATGGTGCCTAGCAGGGATCAGTTATACTCTACACCAAATGCAACAAAGAATAAGTCAGGCAAAAATGTCAGAAGACCTGCAAGGATGAATGCAGAACTCTTAACCAAGCTTAAAGAGAAAAAGAAAGCCTACAGAGAGTGGAAGCAAGGACAAGTATCCTAGGAGGAACACAGATGCATTGTCCAAGCAGCCAGGGAGGAGGCTAGGAAAGCCTTTTAGTATTAAATTTTGCCAGATATATCAAAGGCAACAAGAAAGGGTTCCATGGGTACATTGGTGATAGAAGGAAGACTAGGGAAATTGTCGGCCCTCAGTAGAAGTAAATGGGAGACCTGATCTTCTGGGATATGGAGAAGGCTGAGGTACTTGACGACTTTTTTGCCTCATTCTTCACTGACAAGATCTCTAGCCACATAACCTGGGCCCCAGAAGGCAAAGGCAGGGACTGGAAGAATGATGAACCACTCTATGATTCTACAACTCTACCATTGGAATACTGTCTTTGGTTTCTTGAACGGTGCAAATTGGTTCATATTGCCTTAGATCATCTTTCTTCTGTTTTCCATTAGGTTGCCCAGTGCTAAGACAAGAGAAAAGACTGTGGTGTAATTTGGGCATGGGACTTATACTGGGGTAGTCTTAGATGTGAAGTCAAGTCTCCCACAGGACAAAATCTGACCATAAAGTTAACACCCTGAGTAAGGAAAAAATGAAAGTATAAAAGTGGCCAACAAATTGCATGGGTGGTGGGTGCAAAATTGCTTCTTTCACTTCTTTTGTCTAATTTTAACAGACTTTACATTTTCTGGTATTTAATTTGGCAACATCTAATTTGGACCTCTCTATGGCAACATCTATAGGACTTCTCAATGGCAAAGTAGTGTCACTACCTAGAGGCAGAGCTATGAATTAGTGTGATAGAACTCAGTTGTGGGTTCAGTTTAGAAAGGCAAGCCCTGTGTAAAAATCAAAGGTCCTTTGTTGTCTTCCCTCCTAGCTGCAGACTGTTAAGTGTTTGGAAGTGGAATTTGAACGATTTTCCTTACTCCTTGCTCCCCTTAACAGTGAAGATATTTCAGTACTTTGGAAGAGTTTATTCAAATATTATCTGCTTATTCCTCCATTTACATATAGTAAAACTAGAGTACATACTTCTCATTCTTTCATGGATAGTAAGGATTTAAAGGCAATCTGTTTTCTTTTAGTATTCATTAAGATCAACACTAATATCAAGAAGTATTTTTCCTTTGAAGTACTGACTATTTGTCAGTCATATTCTTACACTTTGTGTCTAGGTTTAAACTCTTAAAAATCTTAGAGTTACTTTCTGTATGTCATTATTTGCTTCCTTGTTTTCCTATGCTGAATTCTTTTTGCATTAAGGAGCTCACAGAGCAGACTGGTAGGGGGTAATTACACAGAATTTAGCTAATCATGGCAAGCTGTGTTTTTAGCTCTGGCATTTCAGTGACTAACGAACAACAAAGTGTTTTCCTGGCATATATTTTTGCTGGGACTGTATGCTGACTGTGCAGTGTGGGAGACAGAGATTTCCATAACAAAGGGCACATAATGCCAGCTAATGCTTCATGACCACACTGAGAGAATAATTCTCTGAATTTGTATACAGTTTTACCATATGAATCATAGAATACTTTGGGATGGCAGGCACCTTAAAGATTATTTAATTCCATCACCCCTGCCATGGACAGGAACACCTCCCACTAAACAAGGTTGTGCAAAGCACCATCCAACCTGGCCTAGAACACTTCCAGGGATGGAGTATCCGTTGCTTTTCTGGGCAATCTGTTCCAGTGCCTCACCACTGTCATAATAAATAATTTTTTCCTTATATCTAATCTGAATCTACTTTTTTTTTTTTTTTCATCTAAAGACATTAATCCTTCTACTATCACAACACTCTCTGACAAAGAGCCCCTCCCCAGCTTTTCTGTAGGCCTTCTTTAGGTATTGGAAGGCCTATAAGGCCTCCCTGAAACCTTCTCTTCTCCAGGCTTAACAACCTCAAATCTCTCAGCCTGTCTTTGGACAGGCTGGAGGGCCTTGATCATCCTCATGGCCCTCCATGGATTGTTCTAATAAGTCCAGGTCCTTCTTCTACTGGGGGCCCTGAAGTGGAACATATGTGGTGGTTTTACTTGGGAGTGTTCCCCTGTTCCAGTGTCGTCTGGATCAGTCCATGGCAAATGGTAGGGCTGTGCTTCCACCCCTGGGCAGCCGATTCCAAGTATATTGGAATCCCCTCCAAGTGAAAGCAAATTGTGGCCTGCACTCTGCTAGAGGGATAGAGAAAAATGCATTAGCAATATCAATTGTAGCATACCACTTGGCTGCCTTTGACTCTAGTTCGTACTGGAGTTCAAGCATATCTGGCACTGCAGCACTTAGTGGTGGCGTGACTTCATTCAAGCCCTGATAGTCCACTGTTGGTCTCCACTCACCATTAGACTTTCGAACTGGCCATATAGGACTGTTAAAAGGTGAATGAGTCTTGCTGATCACTCCTTGGCTCTCCAGATGGTGAACTAACTCATGCATAGGAATCAGGGAGTCTCGGTTGATGCGATATTGCCGCCGGTGCACAGTTGTAGTCGCAATTGGCACTTGCTCTTCTTCAGTCCTCAGCAATCCTACAGCAGAAGGGTCTTGTGAGAGACCAGGCAGGGTAGACAGCTACTTAATCTTCTCTGTGCTCAAGGCAGCTATGCCAAAGCCCACCGGTACCCTTTTGGATCCTTGAAGTACCCTTTCCTGAGGTAGTCTATGCCAAGGATGCACGGAGCCTCTGGGCCAGTCACAATGGGGTGCTTTTGCCACTCATTGCCAGTTAGACTCACTTCTGCTTCCAATATGGTTAGCTCTTGGGATCCCCCCGTCACTCCGGAGATAGAGATGGGTTCTGCCCCTTGGTGGCCTGACGGCATTAGGGTACACTGTGCGCCCGTGTCCACTAAAGTTTTATATTTTTGTGGTTCCGGTGTGCCAGGCCATTGTATCCACACAGTCCAGTAAATCCGGTTGTCCCTCTCCTCTACCTGGCCAGAGGCAGGGCCCCACTAGTTCTGGTCGGAGTATCTATCAATTATTTCTTCCAAATGTGAAGCAGAAGTCTCTTCGTCAGGGTCAGGAGTAATACTATCCCTTCTACTGCCTCTGGGGGACTGTCCAACAGAAACTGGGGCAGCAATCCTCCTAGGGGGCCCTCTTTGTTGCTGCTGTATCTTTCCGTAGCTCACCTACCCAAGCAGCTAGGGCCGAGGTCAGTTCACCGTCCCACTTCCTCATATCTTCCCCGTGGTCACGTAAATAAAACCACAAGGTACCTTGCGGTGTGTGTCCCGGATTCTCCCTTGTTTGAGCCGGGGACTGCTGGCGCTTGATGGCCGAAAGATTTTTCCGTCTAGGTGAGGACGAAGCTATGTGTTCATCTAACCATTGGGACAGTCTCTCCACAGCTGAAATGCAGCCCCGTACTGGGGCAGAGAGATTTTCTTTATATTTATGAAGTTGATTGGACACGTTGTCCACAGTTGGCCCCATCCCCTCCTCCCAACCCATTACTGCCAGTGTGCTGGCATGTGTTGGGGGTGCAGCCCGTACAAACTTCTGCCGCATGGATGCTGTGCATTGGACTTCATCAGGGTCTTTAGGTGTCTGGGCATTGTTTAAATCACTATAAAGCATCTCCAGCACAGCTAATTCCCACAGCTGCTGGAGGCCCTTATCTATAGTGGTCCATTTGCTTACTTGGTATACAATCTCGTTTGTGGGGATACCTTTCTTTCACAGCTGCTAGGAGTCGCCTCCAGAGGCTGAGAAGCTGTGCCTCTCTCCCAATTACTCTATCAATGAGCCTTTCTCTAGAGAGGGATCCCAGCTGCTTGGCTTCATTGTCTTCTAGCTGTTGGGTATTGGCCCCACTATCCCAGCATCGAAGCAGCCAAGTGAGGATGTGCTCAACTGGATGACAACTGAAGTCTTTTCGTATTTCTCGCAGCTCACTCAAGGATAGAGACCGAGTAGTTCCTGATTCATCTATGATTTCAGTCTCTTCTCTGTGATGTTGCCATGATGACACTGCTTTAGAGCTGCCGGCCTTTTCCTCTCCTCCCTCATCCTTAGGAGGAGCTTCTTCCCTTACTAAATGACCTGATCTCCATTCCCACTGTTTTGTCTTTACTATAGGGGCAACTGATACCATAGATGGTCGGTCCTCTGGGGTGGTCACAGTGTGTGCTGTCTCATCATCAAATTCAGGAACCTCCCTATCCCCTTGAGGGTGCTGGGCAATGTTAATTGACATTTGATAGGCATAAGCCAGACCCCAGCAGAGTGCAGCAAGCTGGTGGAGTTCTCTACTATTGCCAGTGTCAGGGCATACGTCTTTCAAACATTCTACCAGTTTTCTTGGATTTTGCACTTGTTCAGGGGTGAAATTAAGAACCATTGGAGGAGAAAACAGTGATAGGTACCTGCCCAAATCCCCCCATACAGCTTGCCACCCACAACTACTTTGTCTGGGGAAAGGTCCTTGGATAATATTCTTAATAAATTGCTTTACCTTGGGGAAGAAGATAAACACTAGACCTAGTAATAGGAGGATAATATCTGACCAAGGGTATCCAAGGTACTCAAAGGCTGCTGTAATTAGCCCACATGGAGAAAAGTAGAAGGCACCACACCCAATATTATTCACTGATTGACTGCCAGGGGCAAAAAAGAAGGCACTGTAATTCTTAATATTTTCAATAAGATAATCTCCATGAGACCAGGAGGATAACAATGCCTGAATACCAAACAAAACTGAAGGCCAGTATGTTACAGCACAACGTGATAAAAACAAACAAGCACAGACTTCAACACTTTCTCCGATCGGATGTAAAGGAAAAAAGAAAACAGAGAGTGGACTACACACAACATAGTCACACAGAAAAATATTACCAGAAAACCGAACATTATGACTACCAGTATGTTAGTTGTAAATACTTCAACCAATGCTATTGTTATCTCAACCCTCGAGCCCCATGTTGGGTGCCAAAAAGGACTGTGGTGGTTTTACTCAGGTGGGCAGCCAAGCTCCACCACAACCACTCTCTCACTCCCCCTGTCCTCAAAGAGGAAGGGGGGGGAAATACAACACAGAGAACTTGAGGTTTGAGTTGAGAAAAGTTTAATTAAAGGGAAAGGGAATGGGGAAAAAAAAAAAAAAAAAAAAAAAAAAAGTCCACGTGGAAGCACAGAGAGAGGGAAAAAAATTATTCTCTACTTCCCAGCAACGAGCGATGTTCGGCCATGTCCTGGGAAGCAGGGCCTCAAAACGCATAGTGGTTGTTCAGGAGGAACAGCCCCCTCCCCCACGAGAGCTCCCCTTTTTATTGCTCAGTGTGACATCAGGTGTTATGGAATATTCCTTTGGTTGGTTTAGGTCAGCTGCCCTGGCAATGTCCCCTCCCCATCATTTGCCCACCCCAAGGCTGCTGGGTCTTGGGGGCTTGGAAGGAGTCCTGATGCTGTGCCAGCACTATGCAGCAATAGACACAACACTTGAGTGATATCAGTGCTGTTCCAGCTACGAGTGCAGAGCACAGCACTGTGTGGGCTGCTGCAGGAAAAAGGTGACTCCAGCTCAGACACACCCAACACAACACTACGCTTCAGGTGGGGTCTCACGAGAGCAGAGCAGAAAGGTAGAACCACCTCCCTCGCCCTGCTGGCCATACTTCTTTTGATGCAGCCCATGATTTGGTGGCTTTCTGAGATTCTAACTCACAGTTTCATCTCATGGTGAGTTTCTCATCCACCAATACGCCCATCTCCTTCTCCTCAGAGCTACTCTCAATCCATTCTTCTCCCAGCCTGTCCAGGTCCCTATGGATGGCATCCCTTTCTTCCATTGTGTTGACCACACCACACAGCTTGGTGTCATTGGCAAGCTTGCTGAGGGATCCCACTGTCCATGTCATCAACAAAGATATTAAACAGCACTTATTCCAATACTGACCCCTGGGAAACATGACTCATCACTAATCACCATTTGGATATTGAGCCATTGACCTCAACTCTTTGAGTGCGACCATCCAGCCAATTCCTTGCCCACCAAGTGGTCCATCTGTCTTATTCATGCCTCTCCAATTTAGAGACAAGGATACAATGAGGGAAAGTGTCAAATGCTTTGCACAAGTCCAGATGATAGATGATGTCAGTTGCTCTTCCCCTATCCACCAATGCTGTAACCTCATTATGGAAGGCCACTAGATTTGCCAGGCATGATTTGCCCTTAGTGAAGCCATGTTGGCTGTCACCAATCACCTTGTTATTTTCCATGTGCCTTAGCATAGTCACCAGGAGGATCTGCTCCATGATCTTGCCAGGCACAGAATAAGACTGACTGGCCTGTAGTTCCCCCAGTCTTTCTTTTTCCCTTTTTTAAAAATGGGGGTTATACTTGCCCTCTTTCAGTCAGTGGGAACTTCACTGGACTTCAACAACTCCTCAAATATTCTGGACAGTGCCTTAGCAACTGTATCTACCAGTTCCCTCAGGACCCAAGGATGTATCACATCAGATCCCATGGACTTGTGCATCTTCAGGTTCCATATCTGGTCTTGAACCTGATCTTTTCATGTGTGTGGTGAGTGGTTTTACCCTGCTGGGCAGCTAAGCTCCACCACAGCTACTCTCACTCCCCATCCTCAAAAGGAGAGACGAATGTATGATGGAAAGGAGAAAAAAAAAAAAAAAGTCTCTCTGGATGAGATAAGAATGAGATAAGGATAGTTTAATTAAAGAGAAAAATAAAGAGGAGAAAAAGAATAACAAGCCAAGGAGTGATGTTTGTCCACCTCCTGGGAAGTAGGGCCTCAATACTTGTATCAGAAGGACAGAAGTTTTCATGATGAGAGCCCCACATTCCCCTTCCCTTCCCCAGCTTTTATTGCCAAGTACAATATCACACAGTGTGGAATACCCTGGGATCATTTTACAACCATTTTCCTGCCTCCTCCCCAGCCCTCTCCCACCCACAGCTTGTTGGCTTTGGGTGGCTGGAGAGAGCCTGGTGCTGGGCCAGCTCCGCTTGGTGAGAGGCAGAACAGTGATGTGGAACCAGGGCTGTGTTGGCTGCTGGTATGGAGCTGGGTGGGCTACTGTTGGATAGTAAGCTCCATCCCAAAGTGACACAACAGAGCCATTCATCATTCTCCCAGTCCCTACCTTTGCCTTCTGGGAACTGAACTACGTGTCTAGCGCTCTTGCCAATGAAGAATGGGGCAAAAAAGCCATTGAGTACCTCAGCCTTCCTCATGTCCTGGCTAGCCAGGTCTCCCATTTCCCTCTGAAGAAGGCCCACAGTTTCCACAGTCTTACTTTTATCACTGACGTATGTTAAGTTAAGGTCTTGAAATTGAGCCACCTATGCATGTTGTATGGTGCCTGTGGTTTCTGTTGTCTGAAAGGGAAATGTTCATTTGAGGTCCCTTGTCTGTGCACTGTGTACACTCAAATCTAAACCAAATTTCAGTTGCCTAGGCCAATCCAGTAAAAGAAAAACTGATTCAGAAGATCCAAGTTTGTTTGCTTGGGACTGGTTGATTGAGGGAAAACTGTTTACTTGTGTCATGTAGGAAATCAAATGGGTGACAGAAATCAATGGAGGTAAATAGTGATCTGAGATAGTACCAAGGATTTGACTGATATCCTATGACTGGTAATTTGAGCAAGCTTTCCAGAGTTATCTGTGGAAGGACTAAATAAGCTCAAAGATCTAGACTTAGATACACCTATTTAATTTTACCAATGCAGGTATTTCTCTGTTAGGCAAATAAGCTGGTTGAAGAATAAAGCCCTTTCTCATCCTCCCATGCATAGGAAAAAAATGCCAATTTTTATTAGGATGAATTAATTGTGTTGTTTTTGTAACTCATGATAGCTTTAATATTTGTCTTTTTTTTTTTTTTTTTATTTCATATACTTAAATGCAATGTTAAGTTACTACTCTGGTTATAAAGGAATTCAGAATAATCAAAATGTCCCCAGGGTGAAAATTTATCAGGATAGCATTTTTAATGGCCTATGTGAGCTTGGGCAAAGAAAATTAAGGCTAATTTCTCTTTTTATAACTTGTGAGGACTGGCAGAACAACCTTATCCAATGATGATGTTGTGTGTAAAGTTTGTTGGATCACCACAGTCCACATGAACATTTCCAGGAGTAATGGATAGCACAATCAACTGAAAAGCCTTATACAGGAGGGGACCAGTGGCATACAAAACTTGCTAATTTTTTAGCCCTTGATGGCATAATTTAATTACCTAACATGTAGAATACCTTAATGGATTTCCCTAATCTAATGGTGGAATAATAAAGATGCTCCGAGTGTAAAGCATGAAGTAAAAGGATTGCTGTTCAAAACAAGGACTTTTGCAACTTCTCGTTCCTGATGAATAGATATAGTGCTAGCATTTAGCTCCCCCTCCCTCCCCCCCCCTTTTTTTAAATAAAATATTTAATCACATACTCACTAATAATGTAGTAAATGTAGAATTCCAGAATAACAGTTGAGCATGTATTTATGATTGTCAAGTGTGTGATTTTGCAAGGTGCATAAAAGGAATTCCTGGGATATCTCTGGACTCTTCTGAAAAAATTTGTAATCATGCCTTCCAAAATGTGATGGGCAACACAGGGATATCTTCACCAATTTTTTTCAGTGACAGCTAAAACATTTAAAACTATTTGTGCTTTTCATTAAAATTCTAAATTGTTTCTTGTCCAAAACTGCAAATAGAAATAATTTTGAAAGTAAAAAAGAATTTATTTGCACTCAACATTTCAGTAAAGCTGAGACTGCATCAAAACAAAAGCAAAGTTACATCAGCTCTCTTAAAGATAATATTCTAGATGCCTTATGCCTTTTTTAAAAGGGTATAAACTTGTTTTAATTTTCTTCATAAATTCTTATATTTTAAAACAGGGCCTTATCAGTAGCTATTACTGGCTTCTAAGTGGTGTTTGCTAATCTGTAACGGCAGTGTTGATTGGAAAAGAGGTTGTAGAAATTGATGCTCTCTGATTAAAAGTCAGGTTTACATACAATCCTTCAAGACATTAAGTCAAATGAAATTTTTCAAACACAGCAAGACACTGTAATGAACCTAGTGATTATCCCCCTCAGTCTATTACTAGCTCTAATTAGAAAAATAAATGAGTGATGTTTAGAGTAAAACACTTCGATATGGCAGGCTTGACAATTTTTAGTTAATTTCTGCTTGTGTATTAAAGTGTGCTTGGATTTTTTTATTTATTTTTTTTTAATTCTTAAAGTAAACTCATGCATAAATTTTGGACTTTATAACTGGATAGAAATTGTGCTTTTAAAATATTCACAGCTTTGTTCTAATTCTTCTTTTCAACATAGGGTAAGTGCCAATAGCACAGTGCAGTTATAGGAAGTCACACCATACCACCAAATTCAGTGTAATGCTTGCAGTTTTGTTTGTCCAAAAGTGGCTGAAGTCAGTCATGTAGGTTGATGCCTGTTGTAATAAAACAATAATTTAGTGTCCAAATGAATGCAGCATTGCCAACATCTGCAATTTCAATTTCATTGTAGGTCTTAGGGAATTTTATAGATTGGAGGTTACAAAGTGTGGGCTCCTGGATTTGCATACTTTCAAAATTTGTTCCATGCAAAGACTAAGAGGAAATAAAAGCTTCTGAATGTTGGAAAAGCACAAAATCAGATATAATGCATATTATCTGTCTGGAAATCCTAATTTGAGTAGAGGTAATGTGAATTATTGAGTGACTTGAGGCCTGTGGAGTAGATAACCTATGGAATTAGGTTGCCTGTAATGGCAGTAGCTATGGAGAATGGTTTCAACAGCACATGCACTCTTTTTTATGTCTTTGACACCTACATGGGAAAATACAAATAAATTCTGAATTTCCATTTTATTTTACAGTCTGTGACTGAAAGAGTGCACTTAAGCATAATTTTTGAAACATTATGATGTCAAAAATTCACCGATTATTTATTTCCAAAAGGAAATGTCTTTTTTTTTTTTTTTTTTTTTTTTTTAGTGTACTTATTTTTTGTGAAGTCCTTTTTTGTCATTGTTCTGTTTTTGTTTTTATTTTGAATAATTTGAAAGACATTTAGGCAAATGCAGATGACTAACAATGAAACTTCAAAACTTCCCAGCGGCATGAAGGAGACAGAATGTTGCCTCCCCCACATGAGAGACTGGGGCCTGGCCAGGCTGCATCCATTCCTGTATGTTCTTCTTTCTGAGTCTCTTCCTTTGTGGCACAAATATCAGCCAGGCGCAGCTGATCAGAGACATTTTACCAAGAAAAGTGCTCAGTGTGTGTGTGCTTTTTAGGGACTTTTGGCAGTCTGCTTTATTTTATCTAAACTCTGGTCTAATTGATTTGAGTGTCCAGGACCTAAGCGAGTAAACACATCTCTGAAAGTTACCTATCATATCATCAGACAAACAGGTTTGTGAATGTTGGAATCAACCCCAGAAACAAATCTTTGTTTTGTCAGGTTTCACAGATTTTATTGTCTTTTTACTTGGGGGGGTGGGCAGAGGTGAAGATTGTTCTAGCTGAAGAAAACAAGCATCTGTCAGCATCCCATACAGCAGATACTGTAAATAAAAAGCACGATTCCAACCTAAAACAGATAATTTTTTATGTAACCTGTTAACTTGTACTAAGATGTTCTCCACAGTGTTGCTTGAAATAGTTACTCAATCATCACGCAGGGGACTTGACAGCTGCAAGAATATACACATAGTCATTCATCAGTCTCCAACACTTTTTCTTCTGTCCTGCATACACCAAAACAGGGATGATAAAATATGGTGGAGGAAAAGCTCATATGTAAACATTGTCCTTACATTGTCCTTATAACTAAAAATCAGACTGACATTTCCAATAAGTAATATAATTGTAGTAACAATAGCTTTTAAGTGATGGAAAGAAATTAAAAACCGTTTTAAAATGCATTTTGTATGTCATGGATGGAAACATCATGTAATGTTATGTATGTAACATTACCTTGGAGCATCCAGAGAAGTAAAGAATTCCTATCTGCACTTGCATGGATGTATAAACTGTGAGCAGCTGACATCAGGTGTGTAGCTAGCCATTCCTTGCTATAGATAGGATGCTTGCAAGTGTATGCTATCTTGATTAGAAAGAAAATGAATGGATTTAGGAGAAGATACAGAAAGCTCTGCATTCTGTTACTGTTCTCTTGGTTGTAGGGTCTACTGAGAAACTGGGATTTATCAACGCTGAGGAATGCCAGAGTGCTACAGAGGCAGGAAGAACAAGGATTCCTCATAACGTTAGCTGAGGAACTCGGAGGTGTCTTTCATTTTCTTTAAGTGTGTCTCAGAAAAAAAAATATATCTTTCAAGCCCTGTGGAAAAGTCCAAAATGAAAAGAGTGAACAAGAATGAAAGTAAATTAATGATAGGAAACCACAAAAAAAATGCCAACAGCTACACAGGAAAAAAAAAAAAAAAAAAAAAAAAAGGTCTATGTAAGAATATTGTAGATCCCAGGTGTTTTGGATTTCTCCATTCAGACACTTAGTTAACATGCCTTAATATACATCTGAACTACTACTCTCTGATCCTGGATCCCTATCCTTTTCAAAGTGGCCAACCAGTGCAATTTCCTGTCAGGAGCTGTGTGACAATTGTGTTTAATAATCCTGAATTTCTGCAAGTATACTTCTTTCAGAGAGTTTGGATGTCCACACTTCCCGGTGACCATTCCTTGTTGGATGTCTACAAATGAAAGCAGAAAACATGTTTTGACAGAGCAGTAATCCAGATGGAAAAGCTATGTTACAAGACCTCCTGGGAAACTTAATGATGTTGGAGAAAATATAACATCTGTGTTTATTTCTTCTTCCTACACTGGAAAATTATCCAAAGAAAATTATAATGAAAATAGACTGGGGACTTTCAGATAAACTTTCTGCAAGAGATTGGTTCCTACAGGCCCTGACAATGGTTTGCATCAATATTGCATAGCAGAATAGCAAAAGTCAAGTGAACTTTGGGAGGAAGAAGAGGAAAATAAGACCACTCAGAGAACTAAAAGACAGGATGAGGAAAGTGGTGGCCACCTGTACTATAGAAAAATGTATTACTTCTGTGGAAGTGTGTGAAGAAGAGTAATAGGACAGAGAGTCTGTTTTATGCTGTTAGAGCTGTGAGTGAAGGAGGAATATGATTTCAAGCTTAAATGTGGTCTGCCTTAGTTTGGTTTATAACAATCAGAACTAGTTTGACTTTTGCATAGCTTCTAAGTAGAGCATGACCATTAATTTTCTGGTCACTTGAGCTTCTGGAGGGATTGTGTGCTGTGGTTATTGTCTGCATGACCTAAAATCCTTTATTTATACTCATTGAACCATTTTCCTTGTGCAAAACAGACTAATTATAAGTATATAGACTGGTCTTTAATTTACTGACATTTGCAGAAGTTGAACTGACTTTGGAAATGTAAGCGTTAAGATCAGTAAACAGTAGTAGCAATACTAATTATGATTTGTCTTTGATTATGATCTCAAATTACAAAGCACTATTCTGCTTGCCAAGTAAAATGGCTGAAGATGAAATGTCATGCTAGGTGTTAGCTGCAGCATGAGTTTTGTATTATTTTGAATAAGAAGGAACTAAAGGCATGGATGACTGGTACTGAGGAGGGAAGTGTTTCCTCAGCTGATTCTTCCCCTTAGTCTGAGCTGCTGATGTCCATGCCACAGATTCCTGTCTCAAACTGGGTTTGCAGACTTTTTAAAAGATTGCTAAAAACTTGGGTCCACTTAGACAAAAGAGATACTGATTGTCCAGTACCTGTCACTTACAGAGAAATTTTAGACTTTCCAATAGACTGAGTTATTGAAGACTGAATTAAAGCTCTATATTTGTTTCAAACCACTTCACAAAAAGGATCTGGCCTTTACACTCAGGAGTTGGGCAGAATCTTTTATGATGCTATGCTTTGGTGTAGGCCTCTAGGATCTTCTCTTTTGATGAAATGTGCATTAGTTAATATCACTGTGTTTGCAATTGTGGAAAGCTCTTTAATGTAACCCTGGGGAAACAAATAAATAAACAAACAAACAAACAAAGCAATGCAAACACTGACATTTAATTAAGGATCTTATGTTCAACATCTGTCAAGCTAGAAAGAGAAATAGAGCTATGCAAGACATGGATTTAACTGGAAAAATAAGCTGAAGGGGGGTGATTGCCATTGTTTATGGGTCTTCCTTCAGACTACCATAAAAGGACACACATTCTTGTTAGTATTGTAATAATTGAACAGAGTGGGAAACTGGCATAAGATGGTAGAAGGAAACCTTTGTACACATGTCCACGTGTGTGTGTGTAAACACAGCACAGGTCACCAGTATTTCTGGTAGTGTTATCAATTATTATTTTTTAACCTGCAGGTATGTATGGAGCCTGCACCATAAACAAAGTCTGGAATAAACTCTTTTGTACTCAGCAACCTCCTTGGCTTTTTCAGAATGGGAACTAAGAAGGAAGTGACTTTGGTACTTGTGTCTCCCTTGGTGCAGCTGCTTTTTGAGGAGAAGTGGTTGTTTCCAGCTGGCCCAGAGTAGTACGTAATTTATCTGTTAATTTTGCAGAGACTGAGCTAGAGTGTGACGGGTAAGTTAGTGGAAATGGCAACAGCAGACATATTAAAATGGGTAGTGAGACTGTTTGTCAGAGAAACACAATTCCTTCTCAATTTTCCCAGAACCAGTAAGCTTCCATCTGAAACTGGAGACAAAAGTACAAAATGAGATTTAAAGCACACTTAGTCTATGCCAAAGCAGCCAGAGTAAGGAGTTATTTTGTTATTTGTTCCAGTAATGTTTTATTTTTATTCAAGAAAAGCTTTAACCTCTTTTTCATCTGTTTATAAGAATTAAAAAAAAAAAAAAGTTGCATTCCAATATTTCTAGGGCCAGCACTCTTTTTCTAGGGATTAAGAGCAATTTAAATAAGTGTACAATACTTCTGAAGTATCAGGTTTAATAAATGATGTCTATATTTTCTGAATGCAATGTTCAGACAAAATCCTGAATCAGAAACCTCACTGGAGCCAAGATTTTCAAGATGTTTAATAGGCTTGTCAATATGGCTTTGGCTGGTTAAGTCAGATGTTCTTGGAAGTTATTGGAGAAAGGTGTTTCCATATATTTTCTACACATACAAAGTAAATGGATGATAACACACAAAAAGATTGAGATTCAATAAGATCCAAAAGAAGACAAAGGGAGATAGAGAAGTTGAGAAACAAAGCAAGGTCAGTGTTGTAGAGGTAGTTCAAATGTTCAAATATTCAAATTTAAGTAGAAAGTAATATATATTCAGTATTGATATTTTCTTTGATGGAGTCTAGTTCATTAGCAAGAGCTGAATTAGACAGAGATGTTATTTTGCGACCTGCTTAGACAGTGGGAGCAATCTGCTGGTTAATACCCAGGCTTAATTCCTTTCCCATCCTACTTTGGGCCAAATCCATTGGAGAAGTGAACCTACAGTTACACAAGACTGACTTAAGTCGTTAAGAGTCATACATTAAGTGTTAAAAGTTCTAGTTTAGGAAAAATAAATATAACAAAAAAAAAATCATCTACAATTTTAATTACTGTGGGCCTGTTTCTTGGCATGAGCTTTTGTATGGAAAAACAGAGTAAATTATTGGACAACAAGGCAATCCAGTGACTTTCCAGTCCTGATAATTGATAGAGTTAACAGAGCAGTCTGTAGTCACAGCAAAACATAGAGGTCTCAGCCAAGATCAAGGTATCACCTGTTTAGAAGCAGTACAAAGATAGACCAGCGGAGTGTTGGGTGACATAAAATCAAGCTGGTCCACTTGACTGAGAGGGTCTAACTTTCTTTGAGAGTCCTAACTAGAAAAAGCTGAGCCTGTGATATCTTTAAATGGAAACAGATGGGTAATCTCTGGAAGGGAAAGCACAGGTACTGATTGTTTCATAAATGTTAATTCAGAATTTTTCTTCTTTTGTCTCATTTCTTGTCATCTTAGAGTACCTCTTGGAAAATAAAAGGTAAAATGGTCCTAAATCTGAGAAGTATTTGTTCTGAATAATGAAATACAGTTCACACAATGCCTTCCATTTATGAAATTTCACTAATTTCACACAGAAGGACTTAAGAGTCCTGTGTCCTACAGCATTATATCCAGATGATGTATGTGCATTTGAACCCGGGAAAGTGTGTCCTGTTCAAATTCTAAATGCAAAAACCAGCTGCAGCTAGAAAAAAGAATAGTCACCGACAAAAAGTAATATTTCTCAGATTCTTTGATTCAGAGTCATATAATCTTTCTTGGAAAATAATTGATACCTTCATTAATGTTTTTGAGAAAGTCAGTCTCTGCAATTCCAAATATCACTTTATCCATATTAACAAAGGGATTCTTGGTTAAAGTCTGTGGAAACTTCAGATGTTAACTTATTGCTTATATAGTCTCCCATAGGGTTTACTTGCTTTTCTGTATGTAGCAACATGTGACTTTCTTGTATGTAACAACTTGGGAGTGTTTGGGAAATGTCATGATGTCAGTGACTGGACCCCCCAGGGGTGGAATGTGACTCCCTGATTAAAATCCCTATAGGGGAAAAAAGCTCACTGGAGGTGGGTGATGTGGCCAAGAAACAGAGAGGGTGACTGATCACAGCTGTTACAAAGAAGCTCACTTTATCTTGGCACAAAGGGGACTGCAGAGTGGACTTTGGTTTTGAAGAACAGCTATCAACAATTCAGAGGATTGACTGGTGGTGTAATGTTTCTCCTCCAGATCCTTAAAGAGTGACATTGTCCCCTTGAGTTAGGCAGACCAGCATGGGTGAAGTGAGTTTGTGGCTCATACTGGTACAGAGCATAAAAACTAAGCTAATAAAAGAATTTCAAAGAGGACAACAGGCTTGAGCTAGCTTCAGCTGACTTATTCTTTCCTAGGAATTGAAAACACCAACCATTGGCTGGCTAGAGACAGGTAAAGGGAATCACAGGTACTATGATCCAAGTGTATAATGCAATTGCTGTATTGTGCCTGTGTAGTGGTTTCAGTACAGTGTGGTATCACTGTCCTAAGTCAACATCCCATGTAACATCAACTGCCTTCCAATAAATTTGATTTTGATAATAAATATTTCACCCTCCAGAATGAGGGTGGAACTTAGTCAGTGAGTGGGCTCTGACACGGGGAGACTGACAGTTTTGTGTATCTGCCTGGCCACAGACTGAGGAACTTCAGCTTAATATGCAAAGCTTCCAAAGCTTCAAAGACAAATTCTGGGATGAGGGACATAGAGGGGAAGCTTTGGTGAATATTGTATTACTCAGAATTTAGATTGAAGGCTCTTTGAAATGCCAGTCCCTTATCTGTTTGAAAAACAAATTTCAGTGCAGGGCCTTCCCATCATTTGAGTAGGTATCACCTGAACATACAAGAGGTAATAAAACTTGATATCAGTAAAACATTTAGGAGTCAAAGTAAAATAATATCTTTTATATTAATTTCACAATTCTCTGGAAATGATATTAGGAGATTAAGCCAGAATTCTCAAGTGTACTGGAAGATTTGAAATGTCAGGATTCCTTACAAGGGTTTAATTTTTGTGAAGGAGATCACACTTTGCAGGATTTTTATGCTTTGGCATAATGATATATTTGCAAAATTCCCCTGAAGATGTAGAAATCAAGGTATTAAAGCTGGAAATCATCCGACATCTCTCATTATCTAATATAGTGTTCTGTTTCCCACACACATTCCCTCACTGCAGAAATAAATACTATGCGTTTGGTTGATGTAGTTGTTTTGTTTGTTTGTTTGTTTCCTTCTCTATATGCACTTTTTTCAGTAACCTGGTCATTGTACTGGGTCTGGCTGGAATGTTAACTTTCCCGGCAGCAGCCCATACAGTGCTGTGCTCTGCACTTGTAGCTGGAACAGCAGTATTATCACATCAGTGTTGTGTCTACTGCTGAGCAGTGCTGGCACGGCACCGGGCCTCTCTCTAACCGTCTTAGGGGGTAGGCAAAAAGTGAGAAGAGAAACATCACCAGGGTAGCTGACCTAAAACAACCAAAGGGATATTCCATACCATATGATGTCACACTCAGCAATAAACGTTGGAAAAAGGAAGAAAAGGGGAGGGGTGGGCTCTCACTGTGAAAATGTCTTTCTTCCTCCCGAACACCGTCTGCATGTGTTGAGGCCCTGCTTCAAGGACATGGTCAAGCATCGCTCATTTGTGGGAAGTAGAGAGTAATTTCTTTCCTCTGCACTTCCACATAGCTTTTGTTTGTTTTGTTTGTTTGTTTTCCTCCCTTTTTTCCCATATACGCACATATATTTTAAATAAGAAAATGTATGAAATGTTGAACACGACTGAGTATTACTGAATATTATGGTATATTACTGAATGTAATATGCCTTCCCTCTCTGTTTCACAACTGTATTCAGTTGGGGTTCTCTCTAAGTCCAGCACTATGAAACTAAGTCCAGCAGCATGTGTTAGGAAGTCCATTATCAACTTGCCTAATGTTTCCATGCTGCAATCATTCATCTGTCATCTCAGCATCCAAAAGTTAATGTGACATCTGCTATACCTAATTCCAGTAACTATCAAGAATCTCTCTGCATACAAACAATTTATCATGCTTACAATATCACTTTCCCAGAGAACATGCTATTTGTATAAATATAATGAGTTATTTAATAGACGGAAAAGTGTTAAAAGGGTAAGAGTAACACCCTTAAAGGCTTCCAGCCAGCAATTGGAACATCTGAGGCCATTTTCTGATATATTTGTCTGAAAATTTTCCCAAAATATTCAATGAACTTTCTTAATGCAGCCTTAACAATGAATGCCAATGGGTTTTTGAATCAGCACTAAACAGATGGAAATACATTTATATCTTAGTAATGCATTAGTTTGCAATCTCTTATTATAGTAGAAAAAATTACTAGTGGTCACTAGGGGACCAGCTGTTACACTTTGCCTGATTTTCCTCATTGCATGTGATAATTAATATGAGAGACTGTTGAACTTTTCATCACTACCTTTTAAAGGTATGGTTCTGCTTATGCTGCATTAGTGTCATACACTGTTTTTCTGCATAAATATTCTAAGACTATAGGTCCAATTAAACATCATGCCTACCTCATAAGCATATCTACATGTAATAGTTTTCTGCACATATATATAGAAGAGAGATATATTTTTACAAGTTTCAGATTTTACCTTCTTTTTTATCGCTTCTTTATCTCATTGACCATGAAGATGAGTGAGGGAATGACATAAAAGGTGGTTTGAGGCAAAGCATGAAACATTTTCCATAAATATATTTTTACTCATTTACAGTATGAAAACATTTGGTGCAATACATTGCAAAAATCAGCATGGGACAGATATTTCACCACAGGTATTATGGTTTTCCACAAAAGTCCATAAAAACTTCACAGTTGGTAAAGACTCACAATCTGTGGTCTGTGATGTGTTCTGAAAAGGCAGAAACACTCTATATTTGAGACATTCCGACTGCTGTACAACTGTTGTGGATATAACTGAAACTAGTTTTTTGAATTTGGGGACAGGATGAGACTCAGTAATTGTCAGAGAAAGTAAGTTCAGGAAAAACCTTCAATGACAACATGTTTAATAATGGCATCTTCAAAGTCACAAGCAAGTCTAATTAGAATGGGACAATTTAAGACACAAAAGTTTAGCATACATAAGGCAGAAAATCTGTTTTTTACCATAAAAACTACTTTTCCCCCAGACAAACTGCCTGCCTCTGACAGTCATCGTCACTGTTCTTCAACTTGCTAGCTAAGAACAAATGTTGACAGTAGCTGAAACTTAATCATTCTTCTGTGCCAAGGATCCCATATTTATCTGAGAAATAAACAGGGGTATTTTTTATTTTTGTGTGCTGTTTATCAAAATAAATGAATCTGTGACTGTGCCTGTCAATACCAAAGCTGAAACAAACAAAAGATAGCATAATAAGGTTTTATATATCATAGATGAGCTTGAAATATAAAATGTTATGATGATTAGCCAACTTTACTTCAGCCTTCAAGAAGGGCAAGAGTGAAGACACAGAAAACCACAGGCTAGTCAACCTCATCTCCATCTCTGGAAAGCTGATGGACTAGCTCATCCTTGAGGTTGACTCTGAGGACATGCAGGAAAAGAAGGTGATCCGGAGCAGTCAACACAGATTTGTCACAGGGAAGTCATGTTTAACCAACCCAATAAAATTCCACGATAAGATGACTGGTTGGATGGGTGAGAGGAGACCAGTGGATGTGGTCTACTTTGACTTCAGCAAGGCTTTCGGCGCTGTCTCCCATAATACCCTCTTGGGCAAGTTCCAGAAGTGTGGGACCCATGAATAGACAGTGGGGTGGATGGAGAACTGGCTGGATCAGAGCTCAGAGGATGCAGAGTCTAGTTGGAGGCCTGTGGTTAGTGGTGTCCCCCAGGGTTCAGTACTGGGTCCAGTCCTGTTCAACTTATCGTCAATGACCTGGATGAAGGAACAGAGTGAACACTCAGCAAGTTTGCGGATGATACAAAGCTTGCCAGAGTGATGACACACCTGAGGCCTGTGTGGCCATTCAGGGGGACCTGGACAGGCTGGAGAGTTGGGCAGAGAGGAACCTCATAATGGTCAAGTGCAAGTGCAGGGTCTTCCACACCTGGGGAGGAACAACCCCAGGGACCAGTACAGGCTGGGGGCTTACCTGCTGGAGAACAGCTCTGAGGAGAGGGACCTGGGAGTCCTGTTGGAAAACAAGTTAACCATGAGCCAGCAGTGTGCCCTCATGGCCAAGAAGGTCAATGGGATCCTAGCCTGCATCAGGAGGAGTGTGGACAGCAGGTCTAGAGAGGTGATTCTCCCCCTCTACTCAGCTGTGGTGAAGCCACACCTGGAGCACAGTGTGCAGTCCTGGGCTCCCCAGTAAAAGAGGGACATAAGTCTTCTCAAGAGGGCCCAGCGTAGAGCCACAAAGACGATTAAGGGATTGGAGCATCTGTCCTATGAGGAAAGACTGAGCGAGCTGGGCCTGTTTAGCCTAGAGAAGAGGAGATTGAGAGGGGATCTTATCAACCTCTACAAATACCAGAGGGGACAATGTAAAGTGGATGGGGCCAAACTCTTCTCAGTGGTGGCCAGTGATAGGACAAGGGATAATGAGTATAAATTGAACCACAGGAGGTTTCGTCATGAGGAAGAACTTTTTTAAAGTTTGAGTGACAGAGCACTTGAACAGGCTGCCCAGGGAGGTTGTGAAGTCTCCTTCTTTGGAGATATTCAAAACCCACCTGAATGAGATCCTCTGTAACATGCTCTAGGTGACCCTGCTTAAGCAGGAGGCTAGGGCTAGATGATCTCTGGAGGTCCTTCCAACCTGAAACATTCTTCCATTCTGTGATTCTATGATATACTAAATACATATATGTGCTGGTTCAATTTAATATTAAAAAATACTTGCACAATAGTTCTTAACTATTAAATAAATGTTGTGCTTTTTTTCCTGTTTAAAAACTGTCACTCCTGATGACATTTCTGCTGTTTTTTTTCTTTTTATTTCCACTCGTCTATATTTTTCAATAAGAAATGCTCCATCAGAAGAAAATCAGAGATTCTATTAAATACATATCAATCCCTTCAGAAGTGTGCACACAAAATATATCTATGTGTCATGGTTTAACCTGGCTGGCAGCTAAACACCACACAACCGTTCGCTCCCCCTCCCCCTCCCTCTCTGGGACAGGGGAGAGAAATGGAAAGTGAAGCCCATGAGTTGAGATAAAGACAGTTTAATAAGACAGGAAAATAATAATAAAATAATAATAATAATAATAATAGTAATAATAATAATAATAATAATAATACAATGGTGATAATAGTACTACTACTAATAATATGTACAAACAAGTGATGCACAATGCAATTGCTCACCACCCGCTGACCGATGCCCAGCCTAACCCCGAGCAGTCCGGCCCCCTCTCCCCGGCTAGCCACCCCTATATATTGTTTAGCATGACGTCAGATGGTATGGAATACCCCTTTGGCTAGTTTGGGTCAGCTGTCCTGGGTCTGTCCCCTCCCAGCTCTTACTGCACCCCCAGCCTGCCTGTTGGCAGGACAGAGCAAAAGGCTGAGATGTCCTTGGCTTAGTATAAGCACTGCTCTGCAACAATTAAAACATCGGGGTGTTATCAGCACTCTTCTCATCCTAAGCCAAAACACAGCATTCCACCAGCTACTAGGAAGAAAATTAACTCTGTTCTAACTGAAACCAGGACACTATGTATTAATATTAAATTGGCAAAGTACCTCAGTGCTTCCTTATCTACATATCTTTCAGTATTCCTTCATCCAATCATAATATACTAAGCAATATATTGCTTACTACACTGAATGTTTTTTTTCACTAATAATATAGTGTGTGCTAAATTTTTTTGTCTTTGAGGTCATTAGAATATAATCAATAAAGATATTTTTCATTGACTTTAGTTGGCAAAGACTTCAATGTGATTATTTATCTATATGTATTGCTTTTGCCCCAAGCAATAATCAGTAAACAACAGTTCATTAAATAGTTAAACAGTTCATTAAAGTAAACAAGTTTACTTTAATGAGTATTTAAGGAAAAATAAGAGACTTCATTTATCTATTCTGTGTTTAAATGGTTAATAATGGAGTGATTTATTAAAAAAAAAAAAAAAAAAAAAAAAAAAAGAGGTTAACCATGTAAACATTTTAAGTGTTACCTCTCATTTGTATTGCTAATGCACTTTTAGTTTGTCTGTTTTGTGTAACTAAAAAAAAGTAATAATAATAATAATAAAAATAAAAAAAAAAAAAGTCAAGTGTGCAGTAGCCTAAAGCTTATTGAAATAACTGGAAAGGTATTTATTTAGGGTTTTCTCTCACTGGGGAAGAAACAGCATTGGGGACTGAAGATGTTTGTGGAGTACTCAGCTAAGACCATGTTTAGCACGTGCACTTGATCATGTAAAATGATTTAAGATAACTCGATCATGGTTGTATATATTCTAATGGGTTTTTGGAAATGATTTGTAGCATGGTGTTCATATCTTTCATGAAGGGGTTGTAATTAGGCAAAGAACTGCAAGCTAGAGATGTTTTTTCCTGTATATGATTAGAAGTAATGGGAGAAAATGAATCATCAAGCAAGAGCTGAGGTCCACACCTCCACAACTATTGACATCAGGGAGTTCTGGAGGGGCTATATTTAGGTATGAATTAAGGCTAGCAATATCATCCCAAAGGTATTGTTTGTGTTTTTCACAGTTTATGAACTAACCTGCTTTACTGCAATTATTTGGATTTTCATCCAAAAAGGGAAGAGGAAGTATAATCCCTCATGGCTGAATCTGCATTTTTGGATTCACGAGAAAGAGACGGTCATCTAGTCTTAATAGTGGCATTTCTTTATTATAGAGTGTTTAACCTCTAGGTTGTGCATTCACTCAAGAACTTGTCATTTTGAGCACACTTCTAATGCTAATCCTTATTTGCATAGTGAGATGGTTTTAACTCAGACACATGAAGTGCAGAATACAAATGCTTTCACAATTTGATTTTCTTTATTAGCCAGTGTTTCAACAGCTCAAATATAACTGCCAGTGCAGAGGATGCCAACTCAGCAAAATTCTGGTACAGATAAATGGAAAATGGAGGATGGGAGAAGGATGGGTTTTATGAGTGTCCAAAGACACACAAAGTGGGTAGTAGCTTCTTTTCAATGGTTACTTAGTCAAGCTCCTAACTCACTGTTTTTCAGGTAGCCAGAGGCTTCTTAGTGAATTGAATCTACTGGCATGTGTTTAACCAGTGAAATGGTGTCCTCTTGCATTTTAAATGCTGGTGGTGTCTCTTTGTTCACTCTTGTTACATGATAAAAAGTAGGAAATAACCTGAAGTCTGTTAATTTTGCAGAAGCATAAGAGCAACTGTGATTTTGACCCAGAAAACATTCTAGTCAAAGAATGATTAAGAAGATGCAACATTTAGGTGGAAAAAGACTGGGGATTTACAGCAGGTTGTGAGCTTGGATGCCAAGTCAAAAAAATCACACCAGCACATGTTAACAGGAAGGTAAGAACCTGCTCATTTGGAGGCCTCATTTGAGTGAGCATGTCCCATTGTAGGCAAAGTGCTTGAAGGACCACACAGAACAACTTCAGAAAGTTCATGAATATTCTTGCAGGAAAGATTGGATGAAGAGGGTTGTTCAGTTGACAGAATAATAGTCTGAGGGGAGACATTAAAACATTCAAACACTTAAAAGGATGCTGAAAAGATGAATTAAATAGATTCTTCTCACATGAACAATAGGAAGCATTAAGCTTAAATACTAGCAAGGGAGACTTCAGGGAGTAAGGCAATAATCTGTGGACAGAATGGGATCTACAGTTCTGAGGGTTCAAGGAAAAGATCTTGTACAAGAACACCTATGCTTCTCAGAAGGTAATGAACAGCCTCTCAGTGCTGTATTTTGTGATTCCACACAGACGATACAGGTATCACTGCTTAGTGAAACTCAATGAATTGGTAAAACAGCTACAGAAGCCACTCTTTGGATACTATTTTTGTATTCTACACTTTCTTCTTTCATTTTGTCACTTTTTGCACCAGAAAGAGAGGAAAGACTTGACAGTAGAATCACAGTTGCTGCCTGTCAACCTCACTGTATGTGTCAAACTCACCTTTGGCAGTAGTTTGTGTGTGCTCAGGCAAGGCCAGAGAGGTATAGAGAATCAATGATGAAATAAGCATAATTCATTGTGGAAAGAGATTAATGGAAGCAGCCACCAAAGGGCTGACCAGGCCCAGGCAAGCTTTAAACCAGGGCAAATATTGCAGCCTTGCTAATTTGGTAACAGGTAATCGGAAAGTGGAACAGGAAAGCTTTAGTTAGGGACTGGAGTCCTGGAGTATCCAGAACAACCTCCAGAACAACCTCTGTGTATGTTCTCCAAGCATGGTACCAGAAAGTCCTGTCTGGGAAAGGGGAGGAGGATTAGGCACAAGTTTCAGTGAATCTGTCTTGAGACAGCTGTACTCCTCCTCTTCAATAGTGTCAAAAAGAAAGAGTCTCTTGGATGTAGTTGTAGGATTAGACCTGCCATAGGATGGAACATGTACTTAAGTTTGTTTTGAAGATGCTTTTTTGTTTGTTTGTTTGTTTTGTTTTTTATTCTTTCTGAATGTCCATTCAGAAAGAATGTCCATTCAGAAAGAGAAACAGGTGACTAAATTTGTCATAAATCTTTAAATCTTCCTGTCAATTTAAGTAGAGGGAAATCAAAACTCTGGCTATGCTTTTGAAAATAGGAAGTTAAGGTGAAACAATTATAAATGGCAGGAGCTGCTGTGTTTAGAGGGAAAGAACAATTTTTGGTTGGGTAGGAGCTGAACAGGAACCAGCGAGTGGAGTACGTCATGGAAAAGTGGAAATTTTGCATCTGATTGAGGGAATTCATGAAGAGGTTTTTGCAGGCTGAATAGTTTTAGCAGCAATTCTGCTACCACAGATGGCCTGTGGGACAAGAGAGCTTGTGGCACTGCCAAAAATTGTCACAGTTTTTTTTCATTCAGCACATACCACCATACTCTGAGAGGTACTTTATAAGCCTGGTGACATTTGGACTATTAGTTGTTATTGTTGCTATTTTCCCCTTACAACAGTCTTTATCTGTGTGCTGCTGTAGCTTTTTCCTAAGTGCATTGTATAAACAATTTACAGACAAGAGCATCTAGCATCAAATGTACATGTGTACAGGTCCTTCAGCCCTGTTATTGTGAAGCTGTATTGTATTTTATAAACATCCTATGTGAGATCAATGCTGCAGTTTATAACAAAGGGAAGCTCCCAGGTCTCAAGACAAAAAACACTCCTAGTTCACTCCTCAGATCTTTCAGATCAAAGTATATCTTCTGCCTGTCTCCTTTCTGAAAATACGTACAACAGGTTTAAGGGGCAATGAATCTTTCTGCCAATAAACTGTTATTTTTTAATACTTGTTACAGAGCAGTCTACAAATTTGTCCCACGAGGTAATTCAGGAGCAACCAGACTCTGCATTTCTGAATGATGAGTGCTGGAAACTGAAGTTTATAGAAAGCCGTACTAAGCGTGAAACAATTTGAATCTATTGTGGCAATGGCTAGAAGAATTGCTCAGCTGTATACACACCACACCAAAGCAGCTAATGAATTAACTCTATGATCTACAGCTTGACAGATAAGAGAGGTGGTAAGAAGAGTACAGTTCATATACCAAGGAAGCATAGTGAATCTCAGCATTGTCCCCTCCAGGATGCGAATTGTGTATCTAAGCTGACACTGCGCTAAGCACGCACTTTTCTGGATATGTCCAAAGAGGGATAGCCTGTAGTCTTCAGACACAAACAGTCTGCATTATGGGAGAACTATTTTTCATTCTTGATATGTCTGGCACAAACTGCTTTGAATCAAGAAATAGAAAGGGGAAATCATTTTTGCTTCCTTGAACATGGTGTTTCATGGTAGCTCTTTGAAATTCTGGAGACTGAAGAAGACTTGCTTCAATCTGGCTGAAAAATGTCCCAAGCAATCATCAATACAACTATGTCACAGTGTGCCCCAAAACAACACTTGAGGATCTTGTTCCCTCAAGTGGCACTGAAATTCAATGAAATTTTGCATTACTTTCTGGAGGAGTAGGAGAAGGCCTCAAACATGTATTGCTACGCACCAGGATAATGAATGTGAGAAACGAAGCATCAAACCAGGAAGTAAGATTTATGGAAGAAGGTAACTATAATGAAGGAAATATGAAGAAAAAACAAACAAACAAACAAAAAACAATTAGTAAGGGAAGATACATTACTGTAGTCTAGGGTCAGTATCATGACAGAGGGGATTTTGTCCCAGAACTTAATTTTGGAATTGCTTTGTTGTTTTTGTTTGTTTGTTTTTGGTAGGGGAAAGAGAGTCTAACTACTTGAAGGGTCCTTTCTTTATTTCACCTGAAGAGTTAACTACGAAGCAAACTATATTCTTCATACATGTTAATTTACTTATTTGGACATGTCCATAGGAACTGATAACCAGAATCTGCCTAATGCCGCTTCTATCATTAAAGAATTTAACGTCCAGTAGTCATCACATGCATCGAGTGTTTAGTTCCTGCTCTGACAGTTTTCCTTGAAAACTGATTTAGTAATTTCCAGATCAACACATTGCAAAAAAAAAATTAGAGAAAATAAACATAATAGAAAAGTGGATGTCTCTTCCATAGGGAATGTTTGCATACTCATAAGATATTTATACATATAAAAGATATACACCAGATATTTTGTGTTCCATAACATTTACATGGTTCCTTGCAAGACCTTCAATTTTTGTGATTCATGCTTCTATTTTATTCTAGAAGCCAGATACTTAGTACACTTAAACTTTCATTAGCACATGAAGGACATCTTTTTGTCATTTCTGCAGGATGTTGTACCACTGTATTCCTATCTATTATATAGCTTACTTTGCCTTTTCATAATAAGAGGGAGCAAACTAATGTAAGTGTCATTTAGAAATGGCTGAGAAGTATACACTCATGCTGAAAAAAGTAAGATTATGTTCAGTATTGTTTCTAAAAGTTAAAAAAAAAAAAAAAAAAAAAAAAAACACCGTCACCAAACTTTGACTATTATGTTTCTTGTTTTATAATTCTGAAATAAAAGTTTTCTAGGGAGAGTTTGTTCTCTTTCTTTTTTCTGAGTAGACCCCTTGTCTTTCATTCTCTATGTATTCCCAATGGAACAATTTTTTTATTTATTTATTTTTTTTTTTAAAGTGCCATAAAACATACAAATCACCTTGTTCTTACTGAGCTGAGAAAAGGTCTTGATTATATCCACGGACAAATCTGCCTTAGAACTGCCTTATTTTACCTGGGGAGTAGGTTTCTGGTGAACTGCCATGAGGAAACTTGGCTATTAATGAAGAGAACAGCTCTAAAGTTTACATCTCTTGAAAGAGGTTAACTGTAGGGGATTTAGCAGTGACAGCAAAATTCAAGAAAGGCACTTCCTCGGGTGAGCTCAGATTTTATAACTGCACATGAACTGTTCCCATGAGAACCATATTCACAGTAATGCAGGTGTAGTAAATCATCTTTGATCCACAGATATCGAGGTTATTCATAAAATGGATGTTGATATACATATTTGGCAGAGGACAAAGGAAACTCCCCAAGTTAATCTGCCCCTTACAGTTTTCAACTGTACTCTACATCCAAGATCAATTTAGTTCCTTATAGAACAGCACAAATGCTAGAGGTTAAGTATTCCCATATTTATTGAAGGCTGAAGCAGTAAAACAAAATGTAAACTGAGGACAGTTATTTTCTCAAAGAGCAGTATGTCAACAACTGGACTATTAAAACAATCTTGAAAGATGGCTCTTGTTATCCACCCAGTGCACAAATTGGTAAGGATGTTTGGTGAAGAAATACAACAATCTTTACATTATGTCAGCTGAAGCAAATGACTTTTTTTTTTTTTTACTTCATTTACATAAACTGAAAATTAGGTTTTCTAACTACTTTCAGTTATAGCTAGTGGAGGCAATACTTTCTAATGCCTATTCCATATCACTGCCCCACAAACACCTAACTCTGTAAAGTATTTAGATACTTGTGTCCTAAGACACAAATGAAGCTGTGCTCTCCCTAGGACTATTTATTTAATTGTGGAATATCGTGGTTAATAAGAACATTATGAAACTAGCTTTAATTCTCTTATGAGTTCACCTTTTTCATGTTAATACAGACATTTCAGGGAGTGTGATTATCTCTCAGGGAATAATGGGTTTGTGAATAATGTGTCCGTTCCATTATTGCAGTGCTTGGTAAAAGAGAACAGAAGATCATGTGCACTGAGAAAGTGAAAAACATAACTACACTGATTTGTCAGAAGCATGATTTAGGGAACAAGAAAAGTGGTAAATGCAGGACTGGAAACTCTTTCATGGTGAACTACAGGTATACAAAATTCTTCTTAAAAGTAACTTGAGAACAAACAGAAAAAGGGTCCTTCGTAGAACAGGGTTTTTCTTTAATGTGAATGCACGCTATGAATATTGACTTAAAAACACTAAATAAAAAAAATAAAATAATAATAATAAAAAAAAAATCAAAAAAAAAAATCAAAATGAAAATATCCATTTGCACTATCCAGAATATAACTGTATGATTCAATTCAGAATTTGCAGGAAGCTACAGAGAACATCTGTTAGGCATGACTTTCTGAAGAATAGCTAAAACTATTTGATTTAGGCCAGAATCCAGGCAAAAACAAAAACTTTTGCTCCTTTAAAGGAAAATTGTTCTAGTAATGGAATCCATTCAAAGAACATTGTTGAGCTGTCTCTCAGTAGGGGAAAAGAGTCTTCATTTTTGGAAGATGCTGATTTTCCTGTCACTGTTTTAAGGGGATACTTGAAATAAACTTAAGTTAAAGGCTCTCTCCACAGCAGAACCAGAGTATCATTGTACAACTAGAGTTCCTGTATAAAATGTAAATGACAAAGCAGTAGTCAAAATCATCACTCAGGTGAACAAAGCCTGACTTCATGTTTCAATACATGTAACTCTATGAAATAGCTGTTTATTACTGCTGAGTAAAATAAAGCTTGTTTTTGTCAGCTGTGAAAGAATATAAGCAATGGCTTGTTAAGGTGTGCAAATATTTATCAGTAATTCCCTAGTGATATGTAATGATTTTTGCATGAGAGAGCTGTGAAATGTTGAGATCTTCTTGGTTGATTTCACATGTTATTGGCAAAATGTGCACTTAAATTAATGCTTCATTGATAGTGTTGAGCTATCAAATTTAGTTAGCAGGAAAGAGTTCACTTGTGTGCTACTTGTGCTAGCTGAACCTGTTTACTCTAAAATATTGAGAAGTAAGGATCAACTTGGACTTCCTCTGAAGACAGTGAACAACGGAAAAAATCAAGCCAATGTGTATAATGTCTATATATAGATAATATAGAGATAGATATATAGATATAGATATATATAGATAATATAGAGATAATTTAAGCATTCTTCAGCAGAAAGATTATAAATAACCACCATTAGATAACATAATGTTTGAATTGCTGCAATAATTGAACATAAAGGTGCCCTTTACACATCATGACAGGCATACATGGTTGTTTCAAACTGATGTGCAGGTCAGCTCTACCACACTGCTCTCTCACTCTCCCTCTTCAGAAAATCAGGCAGAGAAAATACGATGAAAAAATCGCATGGTTTGAGATAAGGACAGGGAGATCACTCACCAATTACCACCACAGGCAAAACAAACTCAGTGGATAGAGACTAATGTAATTTACTGCAGACTAGAACAGTAAAAGAATACAAGCAAGCTAAAAACACTTCCCCTCATCACAGAATCAAAAAATGAATTATAGAATGGCTCAGCTTGGAAAGGGACCTTGAAGGTCATCTAACTCCAACCCCCCCCCCCCCCCCCCCCGCCATAGGCAGTGATGCCACCCAGTAAATTAGGTTGGCCAAGGACTCATCCAGCCTGGCTTTGAATGGCTCTATGGATAGGGCATCTACAGCTTCTCTGGAAAACCTCACTACCCTTACAGCAAAGGATTTCCTTCTAATGTCAAGTCTAAACCTATCCTCTTTTAGTTTAAGACCATTTCCTTTTGTACTATAATTATCTATAGAATCAAAGAGTCCACTCTCTTCTACCTCCTCCCTCAGAGCGGCACAAGGAAATGGGGAATGGGGCCTGCAGTCAGTCCCTGACACTTGGCTTCTGCTGCTCTGTCACAGTCACTCTCTGCCCCTGCTCCACGTGGGGTCCCTCCCACAGGATGCTGTCCATCCCAAACTGAGCCTGCAGGGGCTACCGACAGGCAGCAGCTTTTCAGGAACTGCTCCCACACAGCTCTGTACCGCAGGGTCCATCCGTCTCCCAGGAGCAAACTGCTCCAGCACGGGTCCCCCACAGGTGGCAGCTCCCCCCAGACCCTTTGCTCCTGCATGGGCTCCTCTCCACAGGTTGCAGCTCTTGCCCAGGGCCTGCTCCTGTGGGGGCTCTCCATGGCTCACAGCCTTCTCCAAGCCATATCCACCTGCTCCACTGGGGGCTCCTCCATTGGCTGCAGCATGGAGATCTGCTCCATGTGGGACCCATGGGCTGCAGGGGGACAGCTTGCTCCACCAGGGACTTCTCCACAAGGGATCTTCGACTGTGTGCCTCCTGCTGCACTCACCTTGGGGGCTGCAGGGCTGACTGTCTTGTATTTCTCACTGTTCTCTCCCAGCTGCTGTTTTTTTCCCCTTTCTTCAATCTGCTCTCCTAGAGGCTCAACCAGCGTCACTCATAGCTCAGCTCTGGCCAGCAGTGAGTCCTTTTAGGAGCTGGCTCTGATCTGATGTGGGACAGCTGCTGGGCTCTGATCACAGAAGCCAGCTGTGCAGCCTCTCCCTTAGAAAAAAAAAAAAAAAAAAAAAAATTATTTAAACTCAATAAAACATAGCAAGTATTTTTCTATCCCATAATCATTATTTAATCATTTAATACCATTGTAAAGGAATTTAAAATAACTGTAGGTTGTAAGAAATTTCCTTCAGCCCTGATTTGCAGAGATGACTAGAAGGAATAGTTTATATTTTTAGAAAGTGTTTGTTTACTGCCTATCTGTAAAGAGAAAGAAAACAGAAATGTTAGCATGGCTTTTCAGGGCCAAAGTCTCAGCAGGTGTTAATCCCTCAGAGGAGTAAATCTTATTTGCACCAGTTGGAAGTCTTCTTGATTGCAAGGACAATTAAAAATCAAGTCATGGAAGACTCTTCTTTCATAGTGCATGAGATATGCAGAAAAAAGAAACTTTGAAAGCCAAGTATAATCAAAATGTCACAGTCCATTGCAGGGTGATGAGAAGGGGAATAATGGGAAAAGTTGCACTGTTCACCCCACTCTGCTGGAAATCACATTTGACCTTGGTAATTTATCATCTCTGCATCTGTGGCTTTCTAAGTATACTGAAACTGTTTTTCCCATATTGTAGAGCTCCTGGGTGAAATATTTGAATATACAGAACACATCTAGCTGAGAAGAGACATTGTGAGAGTTTGCTGGTTCCATTGAATGGAAACATAAAGAAAACATATTTGAGAAAAAGTATGTGGAGCTTTGATTTTTTTTTCTTTTTCTTTAAAGTAGTCTGTGCTTATTCCAAACATCATATAATTTGACTATAAATCTCTTTTTACATTCAGATTCCAAATATAATAAGTTGTAATGTTTGTTCTTTAAAATAGGTCAGCAATATAGACAATTCGTTTTTCACTTTTTGTTCTTTAGGAACTAGACTACAGGAATTTTTGTTTGGTTTCCAGAGTTGATGAAAAATTTGTAGTACAAGTATGCTCAGATCCCTCTAAAATACAGAATACTAACCTTTAAAGAAAACAAACAAAGAAACAAACAACAACAAAAATTTTCCCCTTTCAAAGTAAAAAAAAAAAAAAAAAGGACTTTAGAATCACAGCATTATGAACCCAATTGTGAAGGAAGTGTGGATAGGAAGCCACCATTCCAATCTGGTGCTCATTTAATCTTTGAATGTCCCCTATGATGGGGATCCCAATACTGGTCTCTGAGATTCTCTTTCCTTAACTTCCTTGTTTGATTGCCGGAGCTCTCCATTGGACACAGATCCCCTTGCTCCTGCGTGGGCTCCTCTCCACGGGCTGCAGCTCTGGCCCGGGGCCTGCTCCTGTGGGGGCTCTCCATGGGCCGCAGCCTCCTCCAGGCCACATCCACCTGCTCCACCGGGGGCTCCTCCATTGGCTACAGCATGGAGATCTGCTCCATGTGGGACCCATGGGCTGCAGGGAGACAGCCTGCTCCACCGGGGGTCTCTGCACAGGCTGCAGGGGAACTTGTGCTACCTGCCTGAAGCACCTCCTGCCCTCCTGCTACACTCACCTTGGGGTCTGCAGGGCTGCTTTTCACTCCTCGCTCTCCAAGCTGCAGTTGTACAGTGGTTGTTTATTTATTTATTTATTTATTTATTTATTTATTTATTTATTTATTTATTTATTTATTTTCCCCTCCCATTCTTAAATCTGCTCTCACAGAGGTGCAAACAACATTGTTTATTGGCTTGGCTCTGGCCAGAAGCAGGTCCCTTTGGAACTGGCTGAAACTTGCCTTTATTTAATTTGGGTAACAGCTGCTGGGCTTTTCTCACAGAAGCCACCCCTCTTGCTGCCAGAACCTTGCCTAGTAATACCGATACATGTAGCTAGATCCAGCCCCACAAACAGGGCGGAATAATCACATCCATTAACCTGCTTGGCTGTGCATTCCCAGGGGAGGACTTTGAATTTTTCCTTTCTGAGATGTGTGAGGCCCCATCAGCCCTTTCCTCCACTACCCAGTTCTGGTAAGCCGTCCAGTCCCTGGGTGTACAGGCTCATGTTCACATTGCATGCTTGTATGTGGTAAGTCAGAGGAAATACCATGAAGACTGAATGACGTGATTTATCTAGTACCAAAATATTTGCTACCAGCCTTGTTCTCACACAGAAATGCCTGACTACAGGCATTTATTTATTTATTTATGTATTTTACTCAGCAGTAGGTAGATTAATCATAGTATGGTAAATCTTACACGAGTGAAAAAACAGTGCACTTGAAGCCAAATAGACTGATCTCCAGTTAATATAACCGATAAAAGTAATGCAAGCCTAAAAATTAGTAGAAAAGTGTACCTTTTTGAAAATATCACCATAAAATGAAATACTATATATTTCACAATTCCTTTGTTTGTTTTTTTTTTTTAAATGAGTGACTACAATAGTCTTTGTAATTCCCTCCAAAACTACACAGAGAAAATAAAATCAATAATTCAATACAAATAATTGCCTATTTGTAATACCATTCTGCAGTGATTAAATTATTGTCATTTCCTAGTTGAGTTATATTTAAGGAGTGGTGTCCTTTCAATTAAAATTTATTTCAGAGAAAGAGAGAAGAAAGTGACAGAAATTGTTTTGCATGTGTTGATGACATGTAGTTCCTGGAACTGATCCCACTCTTTCTGAAAGAAAGCAGCAAAATTATCCTTGATTTTAGAAGAATGAAACCACTTCTAAAATTCTTTCTCAGCTTTCAGAAAGGATTTATTTTATGAATTTATGTATTTATGTATTTATGTATTATACTGTTTTGGTTTGTTTTCAAAAAAAAAAAAAAAAGGAAAACCTTGAAGCACACTGACATTTTTTTTTCTTATTTTTTTTTCTTTTTAATTAAAAAAAATATATATATATTACAAAAAAAAAAAAAAATCTGTTCCAACAGGACAGCAGCAGAATATAGGCCACAGGTATTCAGTTTTGGTGAGACAAATACATGTGATATGGTGTCTAATGTCAACATTTTGAAATGAAGGTTGCAAGCCTAAACAGGTTATAGACAGAAGTCTCAAAATTTGTAATGGATCCTGATTGTGCAATATAGGATGAAGGAGCAAAATCTCTCCACTTCTTTAAGAGATAGATCAACAGGTAAAAATACATTGTAAATAAGCCTTTGAGGGTAGAATCTTAAGGTTACTAAAAAACTCTAATCTTAAAGAGAATATTAGTAAGAATCTACATCTAGGCATAAAGCTAAATGCTTTCAGAATGAACACAAAGATTTTCAGAAGTGTAGGTAAACCACTCCAGGGAAAATATATGAAGCAGTCAGTGAATTTTCAATTTTATATTTCAAATACATGTGTGAAAGAGAACAAATACATTTGAGTGGTTTCAGTTCCTAGATTTGCTTCCTAAATAAAACAGAACATTTTTACTACAATTCCTCTTCTTGCAGTCATTCTCATCCCTACCATTTCATCACAGACTCAGTACTGTGTATAGTCACTATAATAACCATGAGAAGCTGCAGAATTAAAATTTTTTCATTCATAATCTGCTAGCATTGAGGAAAAAGGAGAGATGACAGATACTTCTCAGGCCACCTTGAGAGCTGCATTCTGTCTGGACTTGTTAGCCTATGAATATACTCACCACTATGATCTCTAATTCCTTATGTACATACATGCATATAAATATTTTCAAGTACATATACTCAGTAACAGCATCATTCTCTGTGCCCACAGAAACACTCAGGCAGCTGCAGGACAGCATTACTCTTAAAGAGCTACAACAAACCTATATCCTTTTTGTGTCAGGTGCTAAACACAAGGTAATGTCTTGAATGAATAAGCTTACAATGCATCCTATTTAGACCCCCATATGGGTAGAATGTCAGTCACAGATATAAACATGTAAGACACTACTGTGCTGACTGAGAGCAGCAAAAAGGAAATTACTGCTCTATAGAAGTAACAGAAGACTTACCTAAGCTACCACCTTTTTACTGCTCTGTTGCTAGATAGAGGTAGTATTGATCCATTCTTTACTAAAAATAAATTATTTAAGGTCATAGATTTATTGTTCTCATTAAACAGGTAATGTTTTCCATGCTGTAAGTTTCAGTTCTTTTACTGACATGTGGAGGCTTCTTGGCTTCTAGATACACTGTGACAGAGCAAGCTTGCATCTTCCTGAGGGAATTAATATAGACACTTTGAATGACAGTTCATTCCATAGCTATACAAAAATCTAAGCAAAAAAAATATATATATATTTTATTTTTTTCCTAATGTGTTTTGACATAAAGCAGGACTATAAACTCAAATTAGCAGTAAATAGACAATTTCAGGATTTTAATTTGCCTGTTTGGGATAGCCTAGAGCATAACTATATTCTAACTCTTTTCTCCAAATTTCTAAATTTGATAATAGAATTGCTAGTTACACAGCAGTCTCCACAGAAGGACTCCTGTCAACACTGATATGTTCAGTTAAGAGTGACATTTGCAAGATGATCAACCTTACTTGCTTGACACAAAGAGAATTTTTTTTATTATTATTTTTTTATAGGAAGACAAACTCATAACTGTGATTATCCTGGTAGACTTTTTGTCCCTTGGGGTTGTCCTATCCCCAGAAGTGTTCAAGGCCAGGTTGGATGGGGCTTTGAGCAATCTAGTCTATTGGAAGTGTCCCTGCCTGTGTTGTTAGGTTTGGAAATGGATGATCTTTACGGTCCTTTCCAACCCAAACCATTGTATAATTCTATGGAGTCTTTAGGGTAGAATAATGTGTATTGAATCCCTTGTTTAAGATAGCTTAGTTTTGTGTCCACATGGTAAAATAATGTTCAACCTCCATGTTCATGATAAGGATGTGAGTTTGGCTATGGAAAGCATGGTTAGCCCTGCACAAGGATTGTCTGTGGATATTTTTCCTGTGTATTATGGAGAAACTTTCCTGTCTTCCCTGAATGTGCATATCCATTACAGGAAGATATTAGAAGACCCGTACATAGCAGGCAGGTGTAACTCATTTAATTACATATAAAGAGTGGTATTTTACACACTCGGCTGGCTCTAGTTTATTCTTCTGTTGCTCCTGGACAAAAAGCCATAGGTTAAATATATTTGCCTGGAAAGCAATTTCCATAAATCACCTAAGTATTTGGAGGAGTAACTTATGGTAAATTAATATGTGTGGGACTTACAGAAATGTTAGAAAAAATGTGTCATTATTAATATTCAATAATTAAGTAAAAAATAACTAAAAATTAATGGCTCATGTTTTCTGATTCAGATCCTTTTCTATCAGCAAGAGTTTTTGAGAAGGTAAAAATCGAGGTGCATGTTTATTGTGTAAATTTGCATCAGACAAATCTATATTGCACACTGAATATAGCATAGGGTTACTTGGATTCATTGCAAGTAATGGTAAAACTAGGTGTTGACATTTACCCTAATTTAAGGACAGAGGGCAGCAGAGGATTCTGAAGTATACTTTTCTATATCTATTTTTTTCACCCCTCAGGAAATCTGTAAGCCTTACTCTGCATAATCTTGGATGAAATCTCAGTCCTATAATGCCAACTAGTACTGGTTATGTGTGAGATTTGTGTTTCAGACCTGCTGTGTTAATCTACACATTCAGTCAGAGAAGCATGAATTCCCAAGTATATTAGGAAAAGTGAATTTTTACTTCCCTGCTAAATGCTAGTAGTGAAATCTATAACCTCCATAATATTTTGGTAGAGAACCTTGCAAATTTTTGTACTAATTATGGATCTCAATAAAATCAGAAAATGACAAGGTGACAAGAAATAAAATGGAAACATTTTCTGTTTTGTGCTAGTAGTATGAATTACTGTAACTTTCAGGACACCATACATGAACTTCTTTGTCATCTCAATTTCATATGCTCTTCTTTTTCATAAAGGTTTTATAGCAGTTGTATTTATTGCAAATCACTCTTTTGTATCATTAGTCATCAAATGAAAGCAATTATCTTTAGTAAATTCATACACCCTTGGAGAATGGAAGCAACTAAAAATTAACAAATCTAGATATAATTGTCCTCTGTCAGCACAAAATATAGGAATTGCTGTAGTCTTCCATTTCTAATTATAATCAGAATCGTTGAATAAGGATGAGAAATATTTAACTCCATCCTGAGACAGAAAGAGAACCCTTTTCTCTGTTCATTTAGATCTTCTCCAGTCTAGAGGTTCTCAATTTTCTAGGGTCACATACTAAATCTCTAACTGTTTTTTATTTGTATGCATATTTAACCTATCATTATTGCTACATTTTTTTGTCAGTGATTAAATATAATCATGAAGTGGAGAATCCTTTACAGCATACCAGAATTTTTTGAATGCATTCAGTTGTCTCTGTTGGTATCTCATATGCCTGGCATTTTTCTATCACTTTTAGAGACTAGCTGAAAAACATACCTTCTGTGATAGATGACGGTTCAGGAATTTCTATTGCTCTCCTTAACCTGCCACCCCCCACACACACACTCCCCCTGCCATCTCCCACCCCAGTTCATTTAAATTACTTAATTACTTCAGCAAACTTTTAAAATTTACAGAGGTCAAATGACAGCCACCACTGAAAACTCTTGAAACTTGGGCTTATGTTTGACAGATTTCTTTTCTTCATTGACATTGACAATAGGTGGAGAATTGTCCATATAATTCCGAAGGGGGCATTGCTTTAAGTTTGCAGATACTTTAATAGTACACATACTTAATTACCTTTCAGCATACATAATATTACTCACTCTGATGTTCTTCCAAGATGATCTAGTAATATCTGTTCTTTTACACCCTTTAAAACATAATGTAGCTATAATTTTGTTTGATGTATTAGAGATTGTTATAAATAAGTGAGCTTCTTATTACCAAAGTTGTGATGTTCAGTGTCAATGAATTTCTTCATATCATCTCCAAACTGTAGTTATTCATTGCAAAAAGAGTATGCCCCAGTCAAATATCTCATGCCTTTGAAGGAAAATTGATGATTCAAAGTTTAGTCTTTGAGCTCTGTCAAGAGTCAAACCTAATTGTGGAAACAGAGGGCTTCCAGACATTCAGTGATTCAATAACAGTGATTTTTTTTTCAAATTTTTAACATCTTGTCTACAGAATGAATCTAAAAAACCACAACTAACAGTGAAAAATTAATGGATTCATTCAGCGAGGAAAAAAAAAAAAAAAAAAAAAAAAGATTTTTTAGTATGTACAAGGGGAAAGAAAAACTTTTCACTGTGTTCATCCATGATCAACATAAAAAGACAAGCATGATCAAAAGCACCGTGGTACACTGATAACAGAGAACCTAGCTTATCTCTGTGGAAGAGAAATGAATGCTGATGAGCTCTCTGAAAAAGTTTTCTTATCTTGCTGGGTTTTTGTTTCGTTTAGGAGAGTCTAATCCAGCTGCTCTTTATCTTTATCTTATCTTTACCTTTACCTTTACCTTTATCTTTATCTTTATCTTATCTTTACGTATCATCTTTATCTAGGAACAGGATGGGAGAATTCAGTGACGGAGAATGATGGAGAATGAGTTTCAATGGAGATGTATTTACACAGCATTAGGATGAACTAGAAAAAGAGGATGGAACCATCTACTGCTGTCATTCTGTGACTGGGGTCAATACTCCAGATGCCCCAAAAAAGAATAAATGTAAGTGTTTGAATCTGGTCTCTGTGCATTGCTATTGGAGAAATTTACAGTCCTTGAAAGAATCAGAGAAACTGTAAAAAGAGGTATGTTTTATGTCTTTCTTTAAAAGTGTTGGAGAAATACGAATGATTACTTTCCATAACCATAACCTGGACCATAACATTGTCCAGATGTGGATTTTGGCTGGGATCTGGGAGAGAAGCAAAGGAAAGCCAAACTGCCATTAATGTCAGCCAATGATGGAAATATTCCACGTTGCCCTGAGGCGGGGATCTGCCTGTTGTATTTTCTGTTACCCTTAAAGGGCTGAACCTACTTCCAGGTTGAGTATCTCAGTGCAATGCAACCATACAGTGCATGTGTACTTCATGAAAGATTGATACTTTAATTTATGTTAAGGAACTGGTTAGTGCAAGCTGCTATGCTACATACTGGGACTTTTTCCAATATGAATGCTGGAAAGCAATGCATCCACATGTGCTTTTTCTCTCTAAAGTGTTTTGTCCCTAATTTCTAGACCTTCTACCTTAAATATTTGAAAAAAAAAATGTTTTTCCCTGATTTTATTAAATAGAAAAAATGGTTAATAAAAATGGTGAGTGAAACCTGCTTTAATAATTCAGTGAATTTTTGCCTACTTTGGAGAATAGTTACACTGCAGAGAACCATAAAATTAGGAAAATACTTCTGCAAATTCAATCCTATTATGTATATCTGGACAGCTTTATTTTTAAATGAAGGATAGTTATAATCATCCCTAGAATATTTTTAGCCACATTAGCTAGATTTTTCTATTTTCTTTTTGTAAAAAGAAAAAGCTTCACTCCTAAAACTACTGTCATGACTTCCAGATCAACTGTGAGCTTCCAGATCAACTGTGATAGCAAATCTGATAGACTGATAAATTCACAGGGATCCTCCTGTCTCACTAGCATCCTTGGTAGTTTAACCATCATCCCAGAGCTAAGGTTGCCAACCTTCTGCAACTCAGTGTCCACACAGGGTATCTTCCAGAAGATGTTATGGAACATATTTTTCAAATAATCTTAGACACAGAAGATCTGATTAACATCTGTTAATCAGTTAAAAGGCATTTAATAGTTACAGTAGTTTATTTTTTATCTCAGTGACATTATTGGGATGTCATTATTGAAACATTACACAATGATTATTATTATTTTTTAACATAAGATTTAAATATTTAAAAATATTTTCAGCATTTCAAAATAGGAGAATCTGGGTAATTCCTCATAATGGGACTTGTGAAAATAGTTTATGTTCCTTCAGAAAAATTTTGATAAAAAATTTGATAAAAAATCTGGGCACTGGTCAGACACTGTGTTGAGATTTCGTCTTCAGCTCTTTCTGAGCAAAGCAGCACAATCGCTCCGTCTTACTATGCAACCTCATGAATCCTGATCTTCAGTAGCATCATATCGGCTGTTTCTCATTAAAATAAGATGCTGACTTAAAGCATACTGGGAACAGGTTTGCTGAGTCAGACAATGTTATCTCACTTCTCCTGTGCTTTTTTGTTTTGTTTTGTTTTGTTTGTTTGCTTGTTTGTTTTTTCCCTGATTGGTGCTACACTTCAAAACTAACACTATTTTTGAGATAAATGAGCTTGATATATTCGCGTTTGTCAGTATCTTTCCTGAGGTGTAACGAATGTTGTTGATTTTTAGGATTTGATTGAAAGTCCTGTGTTAGTATATGTGATAACATTGTAACAGTAGATTCTTTTCTTTTTTTAGTGTAGTATTAAGATGTGCTTCCATCCTCAGCTTTGGCTGAGGATTCAGACCTTGTTTCTAGTAACAAAAAAAAAAAAAAAAAACATAAAAATAAAAAAATAGGATTTGATCTGGGTAGAAGTTGAACATACTCTGTTTTAAATACATATATTTACTGGTCCTGAAATGGGGTGATCAAAGAAGAGTTCAATCATTGCACTCTGGAGCCTTGCTTTGCATCCAGACAAACTTCCACCACTGTGGCCTGTTCAGTTATTTATGTGGTCCTCCACCAAGTGTGACCTTCAGTTGTGCTTGTGTTTTCACTCAAAGTTTCCATCTATTTGTGAAGAATTGTGAGGTTTCTTCTTATTTTGCAAGACAAATAACAACATAATTTCAGACTCCTGAACTCATAAAGTCTTTACATATATGGCCAAACTTTTCAATGGCTGCTTGGAGCTGGTCTTTTTTTTTTTTTTTCCTTTTTTTTTTTTTTTTCTTTTTCTGTTTAGTGAGTGTTAAACAGGAATCTAAATAACCTTCACTGAAATATATTGATCTTCCAGGCCTATCACCTTCCTGGAGTCCTCCTGCTTGTTGATCAGAGCATGGTGTCTTGTTCTTAATATTTCAAATTCAGACAGGCATTGACCAACATATACAAGCCTTTATCCAAAGCTGGTGATAATAAATGCTTTCAAAAGCTTTTGGTTCATGTATGTTTCAGGTGCAGGTTTCTCCTTTCTACAAATACCATGCCAGGTATGGTAGCAGGATCAGGACCCAGTTGTAACTTCCGTGCTGACCAGATTCATGGAGTAGGTCAGTCAATTCACTGCAGGTAGTGTGATACTTTCCTTCCCCAGTCAACCCCAACTACAGCATCTGTTATTCTTAAATGCCTCATTACTGCAGTGTTTGCTACAGAGCATCTCATTAAATTATTCTGTATTGATACACTTAAAATACAACCTTTTCCTCAGGATGCTGATCATCCATATTTCTTGTATTCTGTGGCTTTCTTTGTGTATTTTAAGTATATAACAGATGAAAATTTAAACCCAACAATCCAGTTGTTGACATATCAAACAATGTTTTCACCAAATATTCCACTGTCCACAGTCAACATAGTGTGTCATCCTTTCCTCTCTTTTATCCCTTCTGTTCTCTAACAATTTTTTAGTCTTCTCTAACAAGCTTAGAGTAGAGATCCTGTTAATACCCAAAAAATTCCAAAAAAAAAAGTCATCTGGAGCTTGAATCAGTGAGAGATGTTTTGTAGAAATGTTCCTTATTTTCGTTTACTGCTCTTGCAATTGCTAGTTTTACAAACATATGTATGAAAGGAGGACTTCTAGATATGCTTAAACAAATATTTTTCCTTTTTATTTTGGCTGTAAAGTTAAGGGGATAAATAGGGTACTACTTATGGGATTTGTTAAAAACTTCTATTTCTAATGGTCTTTTTTATTATATGTCCTAATCCCATTCTCTTTAATGGATTGGGAAATGAAGAGAAAAACAAAAAAAAAAAAGAGTAAAAAGAGTAAAAATAATAAAAGGCAAAATTAAACACAGTACATAGACAACAGTACATAGAAAACACATGCTAATAATTAAGAATGAGAGGAAGCAGATTGAGAAACTGATTTTCCTAGAGTAGTGCTATTGAGGCTTTCAGTTTTCTGTGCCACGCAGTTGTTTCCAGAGACATGTTAGGTCAAAGTTGCTGTGTTGCAATTTCCAAATCGAATCACTCTTAGTTTTGAGATGTTTTCTCCTGTGCTGAATTTTGATTTCCTTGAGTTGTCCTTGAGATTTGTATCTGTCTCTTTCCTCAGACGTGGCTATAATAATGTTTGTTTCAAAATACTAGCTTGACAGTGCTCAGGATCTAAGGCCCTGCTTCCAGCAGATGTTAGGACCAGGTGATCTCCTAAAACCATCTCCGCTCTGGACACTTATTTGATTTTTGGGACCCTGTAGTTCTAGGATTTAAAGCTGGACATTGGCTGTTGTCTTGGAGTGAGAGCAGAAGACGTATCTTACTGCTAACTTTTAATAAATGAAATAAGATGAAATAGATGAAAAGCTTGGGGAAGCAGGCAATCAGGCCCAGTCAGCATGGCTTTATGAAAGGCAGGTCATGCCTGACGAACCTGATCTCCTTCTATGACAGAGTGACGCGCTGGGTGGATGAGGGAAAGGCTGTGGATGTGGTCTACCTTGACTTCAGCAAGGCTTTTGACACCGTCTCCCACAGCATTCTCCTCAAGAAACTGGCTGCTCTTGGCTTGGACTGGCGCATGCTTCGCTGGGTTAGAAACTGGCTGGATAGCCGGGTCCAAAGAATCATGGTGAATGGAGTCAAGTCCAGTTGGAGGCCAGTCACTAGTGGCGTCCCCCAGGGCTCGGTGCTGGGGCCGGTCCTCTTTAATATCTTCATCGATGATCTGGACGAGGGCATTGAGTGCACCCTCAGTAAGTTCGCAGATGACACCAAGTTAGGTGCGTGTGTCGATCTGCTTGAGGGTAGGAAAGCTCTACAGGAGGATCTGGATAGGCTGCACCGATGGGCTGAGGTCAACTGCATGAAGTTCAACAAGGCCAAGTGCCGGGTCCTGCACCTGGGGCGCAATAACCCCAAGCAGAGCTACAGGCTGGGAGAGGAATGGTTGGAGAGCTGCCAGGTAGAGAAGGACCTGGGAGTGATGGTGGATAGTCGGCTGAATATGAGCCAGCAGTGTGCTCAGGTGGCCAAGAAGGCCAACGGCATCCTGGCTTGTATCAGGAACAGTGTGACCAGCAGGGCTAGGGAGGTGATCGTCCCCCTGTACTCAGCTCTGGTGAGGCCGCACCTCGAGTACTGTGTTCAGTTTTGGGCCCCTCGCTACAAGAAGGACATGGAGGTGCTTGAGCGGGTGCAGAGAAGGGCGACAAAGCTGGTGAGGGGCCTGGAGAACAAGTCCTACGAGGAGCGGCTGAGGGAGCTGGGCTTGTTCAGCCTGGAGAAGAGGAGGCTCAGGGGCGACCTTATCGCTCTCTATAGGTACCTCAAGGGAGGCTGTAGCGAGGTGGGGGTTGGCCTGTTCTCCCACGTGCCTGGTGACAGGACGAGGGGGAATGGGCTTAAGTTGAGCCAGGGGAGTTTTAGGTTAGATGTTAGGAAGAACTTCTTCACTGAAAGGGTTGTTAGACATTGGAACAGGCTGCCCAGGGAAGTGGTGGAGTCACCATCCCTGGAAGTCTTCAAAAGACGTTTAGATGTAGAGCTTAGGGATATGGTTTAGTGGAGGGCTGTTAGCGTTAGGTTGGAGGTTGGACTCGATGATCTTGAGGTCTCTTCCAACCTAGAAATTCTGTGATTCTGTGATTCTGTGTGATTCTGTAATATTGCTATCAGGTTTTGGTGAACAGTTTTGTATAGGAAAAACATTATACTTACCAGTGTGGGATCCTGTCTTCTGCTTCTGGGGATGACATCAAGAGAGAATCTCAATGTTGCTTTGGGAGGTAGGTCCCAATGTAGTCCAACTCCAGACAATTTTTCTCCTTACCTTTTATGGATGTCTTTCAGGAAGTAAAATTTCTGTAGGGAATTGAATGTTTTGAAAGGGAAAATAGTAAGCCTGTGCATGTAAAGTGATAGGGCATTGTGGGCCTGTGTGTTAACATCTGTGAGTTTTTGTGTGTGCACAGATGTACTCATGTATCTCAATTGTTGAAAACACTCAACATTTTTAAGAAGAAAAATTCAGAAGTGAAGAAAGATTTAAAAAAAAAAAAAAAGTGAGATCTACAGAAATTCCCCATATTTCTGTGGAAGTGCATGGTTAGTTTCAGTGAATCTATTTATCAAGATGAAAGTAACTTATTTTTGGCTCTTACCATAGGTTCCAGGAGAGCTCACCTGCTTGCTTTGTTGATAATTCACTCAGCTTCAGATTAACCACAGAAGTGGCAAAACCTGCGTGAGCCACCTGTTCTGCAATCTCATTTGGGGCTTCAGGAAAGAGTTCAGACTGAAAGCAGAATTCAGAAAATTGGTGGCAATTGGTTTAATGTCTTCTGAGGTAAATATATACTGCTGTCATATTGAGTGAGCCTTTCTTAACTACTTAACCCAGGTACTGGTTGTAGTGTAGCTAGGAGTCACAAAATTCATGATGGCTGTAAGGGCTGGTGCTGTAGTCCATACCTGGAGTGCTGCCATTAACCAAATTAGTCTTAAAGTTAGTTTGAGGTTTGAATGTGTCTACTGAAAATGGTGATATCTGTAGTCCAAACACTCTTTGATCATACTAAATATTGTGTTGTTACACAAGATTTGTGGAGGACTTTATCTGCTCTATTTGTGTTAGCCACTGAAAATCATTACAGTCTTAAGTGAGTTTGGAAATAGTCCACAGTGTTCATCAGTGTTGAAATAGTTGAATATTTCAACTATTTCAACAGTGCAATCTGGCACCTATCTGACACAGTTAAGATGAAGTACTGTTGAAATTGTTACTGAATCAAGTAATTAAAACGTTGTTTCATCCTAATATTTGAGACTTCATTTCACTTTTTTGTGGCCTTTAAACCTAGCTCAAGATGGACAAAAATCTTGCTGTTCTTTGAGCTTCCTTGAGTTTCAGGATTTCTACTGTTCCACATAAGTCAAGAGGACAAAGTGCACAGATCAAGTCATTTGCTATCTCTAAGGTTAAAGTGATGGTAACATCATTTTCTCACCATCCCACCAAAGTATATTTTTATTTATTTTGATTATGGAGACTCTGAACCCTGATAAACTATGAGATTTGGTTTGTTCCTCTTCCCAAATAATTACTTAAAGCCAGACTTTAAAGACAGAAAGAGAGAAAGAGTAGTATTTAAGTGCTATGGCTCTAGTAACTGCCAAATAACTAACTATTTTCCTAATATGTCATAAAATGGTTAATTGCATTGCTTTACTCTCTCTCTTTCTTTCTCTCTTTCTTTTCCTTCCTTCCTTCCTTCCTTCCTTCCTTCCTTTCATGTAGGGAGTCTATATGCCAAATAGTTATGGGAATAGTGCTGTAAGTGTATTTCTGGCCTTACTTGAAAATGAGGCATTTCAAATATCCTGGTACTTGACAGAATTTGATAAGAACAGAAAGGTTACAGTGAGTTTATGAGCTTTTGGATTTTCCTGTAATATTTGCTAATTATTTGTTTATCATTCATTCTTTGATTTCACAGTCTCATAAGTCACAATAAGAGAACACTACTCAGCCATTTTTTCTTTCATTTAGAAATCTTTCAAGGCAGGTGTACTTGGCAAAGCTTAAGTTGCTTTTGTAAAGGCTCAGTGGAATAAGGAAAACTGTTTCTTCTCTTGCTGATTGCAAACTGAGGCTACAAGCTCCAAAAGTTTTTGAATTTCTTAAACTTTTGATATGTTTGGCCTTATTGTTGAGCAAGCCTCGTAGGAACCAGATAAAAATGTATGTTTAGATTTTTATCTAGTTGCCATCAGGTTTGTTCAACAGCTGTTGTGGAGAGATTTTTAAGTTTGCTTTAACATAAATTTCCATGCTGAAGTTGCTAGCTTTGAAACTGAAGGAGGTAGCTTTATTCTCCCAGCCACAAATAGGATACCCTGGTAAGTGAAGTGTTTGACTGAGCTCTGTTTGGGAGATGCATCGGTACAGTATCATGGGGATTTAAATTCCTTTTGGACTTTAGCTGAATCTTACGGTGAGACTTTGACTGTTCTACCTTCTAAAACTGAGGCACCAGATGGAAGAAAATACTGTTTTCCTACATTATGAAATGCAAATGTTCAGTCACATAGCTATTGCTTTTAGTGTTTTTTTTGTTTGTTTTTTGTTTTTTTGTTTTTTGTTTTTTGTTTTGGTTTGGTTTGGTTTGTTTTTTTGTTGTTGTTGTTGTTGTTTGAAGACTGAGTGGGTGACCAGACAGGAGACTGTAAAATAATTCTCTGTGTACATTAAGAGATAGATGACACAAAATGCCTTTTGTGTTTCCCAACAGAACTATTACAAAATATTTAAATGCATGAAATTAGAGATTTTTGGTATATAGAATACATTAAAGTTCCTGACCCTCAGACAATCCAGTCTCAAAGACACCAGAATCAAAGGGATAGTGAAATCAGCTTGTGCTATTATTGATAACAGATCCTTGAATACAGATGGGGTGACAGAAAAGTACAACTTTGGGGGCCAGTATGGGACATCTCATGCGCTCCTACTTGTTACATCCTAGAACCATAGTTATTACTAATTTAGCTCCAGAAGAGAGTCTTACAGAATAAAATAAATAAATAAATAAATAAACAGGATTTTTAAAGGACCTTAGAGGTCTACAGTGTTATTGAAATTTGAAGACACTTCAGAGTGTAATGCTCTCTTATGCCTTTAAACATCTGTGATTTAAGCATTAGAGATGTGATTGCTGCTGCCTACACAGATTCATTGAAATTAATGAGCCTGTAGATTGCAAATATACTGTACAGAATGGTTAGGATTGCAGAAGTGAATTTAGATGAAATGACAAATCATTAGCAAATGTAGCAACTGAACTATTAAATGTTGTCCATTTTATTGCTTTATAGCTTTTTGTAATCATTCTTAAAATTGATGGTCATATGTCAGAATGAGCCAAAACAGCAATTAGGCATCCTGTGTATGCTCAGTGCAATTTAATTTTTTTTTTTTTTCCTCTGGCAAATAGATAAAATGATCATGGTATATATCTGGAAACAGGGAGTTAAATGTGTAACTATTTTTAGATGTAAAAAGTATTGGGGAGTATGCCTGATTTCCAATTATTTTTTTTCCAGAAAATCCTTTGTTTCTGCATTGATCTTTTCAAAACAATCCATTACAATAGACAATGAAAAGGAGATAAATTAACCTGAAAATTAAGCAGGATTGTTTGCTAAAAAAAAAAAAAAAAAAAAAAACACTAAAAAAAAAAAAACCTATGATGTATTTCAGCTGACAATTTTATCTAGGTTTTCAATTTTATCATTTTATACTATTACTGGTTTGAACAAATACAGTTGAGGTTTTCCTGACATATTTCCCAAAATACATCTTTTAGTTAGAAATTTAACATGTTATCATTATGTGAGAAGCATTTCGGGGGTTGGGGGGGGGTGTGAAAAAAAGACATGGTTGCTGTAACACCCACAAGACTAAATAAATTTGTAGATTTCTTGTCTATTACCATTAAAATATATGCATGAAAGAACAGGTGACAACCTTACTTTCCTTGCCCCTAAGGATTACAGTGTAAATGTTTTGCTATTCTACAGACTGTTTTTTGTTTGTTTTTTTTAAAAAAGAATGATATTAAGTACATTCAGTTACTGTTAGAGAAAATAAATAAATAAAAGTAAATAAAAATCTGTTATTAATTAATAGTTTTACATAAGATATATCTTATTCTTCAACATTGTGCTCTTACATGTATGATGGGTCTGACCTAAAGTCTTTACATATTCCCATTAACTTCAAAAATGCTTAGAGCTACAGAAGTGTTTAACTGCAGAAGTGTTTAATTATGTCATTGAGCCAAGGTCCATATGAGCATTTAACTGTTGTTAACCTCATTGTGAGTAAAACACTCACACTTTATGTGATGCTGAATCCATTCTTAAGATTTGTGATTAATTTTTATCAAAATTTTATTACTGCTGATGCTCCTTTCTGCCAGAAGTGAGTTATAACTGAAATTTATTGGAAGTACTTGTCAGGAATGTGTGAAGTATAATTATAAATCATATGGGACCATTGAGCCCTGAAAGAATAAAAATCTAAAGGACCGTTAAATACTAAGCAAATCTCCAAACCTTTAAAATGTCAGCAGTAAATATTTCTGAAATTGAATGTAAATATCTCCTTTGTGAAATCTTTTGTGCATAAGGGAAACCTCTACTTTCCAATGAGAGGTTTTATTGTTTCACTAATAAAGGAATTACCATACACCTTTAAGGAGACAATACTGTATACAGTTATTTCCTTTCTTCTTAGTTCTTACCTAAAAAGGCCACAACACAGCCGATGAAGTGGAATAGCATTGTGTGTATTAAAAAGAAGAGAAAATGTCTTACCTTTTTCTTCTCAGAATTGTTCGTGTTGTGCATTGCCAGTATAATTATTTTTAGGGTTAAAAAACAAAACAAAACATACAAACAAAAAAATTTTTTCATTGGTTCTATTTTTTGTTTAAGTTTTCCCTGTGACCTCAAGTTGAGCTGGGGAGGTTTAGGTTGGTTAATAGGAAAAAAATATTCACTGAAAGGGTTGTGAGGCATTGGAACAGGCTGTCCAGGGAAGTGGCTAAGTCACCATCCCTGGAGCTACTCAAAAAACATGTAGATGTGGTGCTCAGGGACATCGTTTAGTGGTAGACATTGCAGTGCTGGGTTAACAGTTGGACTAGATGATCTTAGATGTCTTTTCAATGTAAATGATTCTGTTATCTTTCTAAATAGGAAAACAATCTGAGGATGATACAGTATTGGCTTCCTGGATTTTCCTGGATTATTGGATGGGTTTGTGTATGGCTATTGGATGGATTTGTAAGCATGACTCAATACTATTCCTTAAAATTTTGTCACATAGAGATAGAGATGATTTCAGCCAGGTCAGCTGGAACAGAATGAAGATCTGTAGCCACAGCATGGCTCTCACTTTCCTTGGTTTTCCATGCCAGTACAAGGAATATACGCATTAAATACAACCTTGACATAAACATTGAGTTCTTAATAGCTTAATATGTAAAGCACACTTTACTGAATTGATATGCTCTGTCTGAGATGTATGTCTGGGAGTTCTGGAATGACATGCGTTTGCAAATGACAGGCTATGCTCTCTCAACATACGTTGGTTAAAAACCTTGGTCTTCACACACACACAGATGCCATTCTAAAATAATTCCACTGGCCTGAATTAAAGTAATTTTTTTTTTCCTTCTGTGATTATGCTTACAGAAGATGGTGAACAATTTATTCTGATTCTGGAAAACCTTGGGAAATTATAAATATTCATAGATACCAGGTGTAAAAGCAAAACCAGAGTGGTGAAAGTGAGTATATTTTCTCCCTGGAAAATGTTAGCAGGTGACCAATGGTTCACATAAGTAAAAATTTGGGGAAAATTTAATAAGTATTTGGATTACTTTGCTGTTGTCTTTTCCTATCTTTCTTCTTAGTTCTGTGTTTCTCATTTATTGCTAGAATCTAAGGATAAGATTTTTCCAAACTTGTTGGAAAGTATGAGAATCTCCCACTCATTCAGAGTAGGTAAGACTCAGATCCTACTGTAAAAGGTAGTGAAATAGATGTGCAGGTTCTTCTGATGTTAAGATACCTTCTGGCATTAGCTGGATGTTTTTAATCTATCCAGGGAGAGTGTTTAATCTATTACAGACCTTACCTGTTGAAGCAGAAATTAATTTTTGTTCAAACTGCAGTTAACTTTATAATTCTAAACCAATTTAGCAGCTAGGTGTTTTCAGATCTGATTGAAAAAGCACATTAAAACATTTAATTAAGGGTTGGCAGAGTTAATTATCAGCCTTACTTTGACAGTGTTGTTGCCTGCACTGTATTTTCAGTCTTTGTTTATAGAATAGGTGTTGTAGCTCAGGCACACCATGTAGGAGCCGGAACACAGCTGCAAAGCCTCACCAGAAAATTCTTGTCAGCAAAGATTTTCCCTGATGACCTCCTGCACCAGACAGAAGCTGCTACAAATCCCATTTTAACACCTGGCAGAGTTTCATAGCATCTCTGCTCATCTGTGATGGCTTTCTGCTGGACCTGGATGCAAGAGATCTGATTCCCTAGAGACCTCACACTCTTATTGCTGTGCAAAGGACCAATAGAGAAATATGCCAGTCATCTCTCTCCCATCATCTCTTCATGCTGTTGGCTGGTAGATTGCACAGGACCTCAAAGGTAATCTTTTTCTCCCAACTAACTGAAGGAGATAGAGCAACTAATTGCAGTGATGAGGGGTACACTGCTTATGAGAGGAGCTTTGCCTGACACAAATATATGGTGGAGGCTGGTAGAGGCTGTCACAGTCACAGCCAAGGGCCATAGCATTTGTAAGTGAAAAAGGCAAAGATGAAAAGTCCTGGGCTAGACTTATGAGAAAAAATTCCCAAAACTCTATGAAAAATTATGATATTTAATTTGGAAAACAAATCTAAATGCTTGTCTAAAATGAATAGAGTCCAAGGGATTAAGCTCTGAAAAGACTTTTTTGGGCCCCTCGCTACAAGAAGGACATGGAGGTGCTTGAGCGGGTGCAGAGAAGGGCGACAAAGCTGGTGAGGGGCCTGGAGAACAAGTCCTACGAGGAGCGGCTGAGGGAGCTGGGCTTGTTCAGCCTGGAGAAGAGGAGGCTCAGGGGCGACCTTATCGCTCTCTATAGGTACCTCAAGGGAGGCTGTAGCGAGGTGAGGGTTGGTCTGTTCTCCCACATGCCTGGTGACAGGACGAGGGGGAATGGGCTTAAGTTGAGCCAGGGGAGTTTTAGGTTAGATGTTAGGAAGAACTTCTTTACTGAAAGGGTTGTGAGGCATTGGAACAGGCTGCCCAGGGAAGTGGTGGAGTCACCATCCCTGGAAGTCTTTAAAAGACGTTTAGATGTAGAGCTTAGGGATATGGTTTAGTGGGGACTGTTAGCGTTAGGTCAGAGGTTGGACTCGATGATCTTGAGGTCTCTTCCAACCTAGAAATTCTGTGATTCTGTGATTCTGTGACTTAATCTGTAGAAAACAATGTTGTAGTAAGTGATCAGACCTTTTAGGCTATAAAGTTATGCTTGATCTTAAAAAAAAAAAAAAAGACATTGGTGATGGGTTATGGACATATCTAAAACAGATTTCCTATTGTGTACAGACTTTTTATTTATGTATGTTGTCCTAAGTATGATTGGGGTTATTTTCATAGTTGTTTGAGGTGCAGAATATCAACTGCAGGGCATGCTGCCTCTTCTCTGCATGGTTGTTTGCTGGAACAGAGACTCTGGAAGGAAGCAAATCATCTTCTTTCTTTATTTTTTCTAATTCTGCCTGTACAGCTGGCTGGCCACCTATGACTGGCAGTCACAAATATACCACTCTGCTATGTTTTTTCATGGGGATGATTGCATTCTTCATGGTCAGTTATCCAAAATGCAGAAAATTTTTCTTTACCTTGGTGATAAGGATATATTCCTTACTTTAGACAATCATATTCAAGGATATGCTGACAGAAATTAATCTTACCACACATATCCGGTCTTTCTCCATGCTATAACTAGTCTGAAGTCCTCCTTTTTCTTAGCAACAGTAATTTTTTTAAGGCTAAATTCTGCTCCTGTTGCTATGGGTGCATGCATTCAAGAGATGTTTCGTGTTCATCATGTTTGTTAAAAAGTAAACCGATCCTTGGGTTTCAAAGTGTGCCTAGGAGTCAGCAGTTGCTGCCTGCTCATGATCAAAAGTGCATGTATAAGGCAGCTGAAGTCAATGGGAAGTCTCGTTGCTCTTTGGTGGTACTGTGTGTACATTATGCTCCTTGTACGAGCAGGAATAACTCTGCTCAAGAAGGTGGTGTGACCAGCTTTGCATTTACAAATGTACTGACTCTATTTTACTAAGGCATCCTTTCCTATTTTGCCATTTTCTGTAATTTTGGGTGGAAGTTTGGAGTGTGAGACATCTGGTGCCTCGCAGAGAGTGTTTTTCCAAATTATTATGCTCAGCTTTTGATTTTTTCTTTCAAATGTATTTTTTGTATATGAACAAATATAACAGCAGATGATGCGTGAAAAATATGTTAGTAGTATTTGTAGAGTAAGCAACTTTAAAAATTAAGAAAATTCTATTGCTGTTTTCATCTGTAATTTTTTTGTTTGTTTGTTTGTTTGTGTTTTTGTTTGTTTGTTTGTTTGTTTTTTTATCCTAAAATTTGCATGACTAAAGTAAGGCATAGTACCCTGTGGCAACTTTTCCTAATCCAAAATAAATAACACTACCAAATTAAAATTCCCAACTGTGTATATTCCATGTACCAGCTTTCAGTAAACCTCTCCATTAACCTGTTCTTTTTTCACTCAGTAGGCAGGTAATTGAGTGGAAGTATTTGTGTCTATACTGTTTCTAAACCAAATAATCTACGATATGGATTTGGTGAATCTATTGGGGTAGCTTTGCAACACAGTACACTCCCACAAATGTAAACATGTTAGGAGCAGCCTTTCCCTGTTGAAACACAACAGTTCCTGTAGATGTTCATCTTTGTGAGGAAGACGGAGTTTTGTGGTGGGAGGTGGGTACAGAGACACATGTACTGCTGATAGGTTCTCTTATGCTTATCCGGTGGTCTTTCAGTAAACCAAGCACGATATTTTTTTCCCTCAGGCTGGAAGCGTGCAGATGACATTTTTGCCACTGAAACACGTTATTGGAACAGCTTGCCATCACATTCAACATGGGACCTTACACGGTTCCTTGGAGCAAACAGAAACTATAGGAGTCATTTTCAGGGAGTATCTTGATGGCAGAAATATCCTGTGCAAGTCAAAGAAAAGGGGTAAGCCACTGCTATCATTCACACATTCATGTACCTGGGCATAGATAGCTTTTTTTGTTTGTGTAAATAAAAATCTTTCAATTGATTTTAATGAACAAATGGTGATGTGGCCTTGTATCTAACAAATGCCAGTTCTTGTTGAAGTGATCAGAATGTGACAGGCCAGTAAAGAAATTATTAATAAAATGATTAAGTGGAAAGATAAATTCTCATTTTTCTCTATTAAAAGCTGTCTCTTTTTTAAATAAAAATATGCTGAATCTCAAATCTGTGTTACCAACACCACCTGACTTTTCAATGTCTACCTTCTATATCTACATATTAACAGAAGAATTACTGTAGAATTATGGGAAGTGAAATAAAATTCCAAATTGGAAATGATATTCCGTTATTAATGTGGTTTTTTTTTTGTTTTGTTTTGTTTTGTTTTGTTTTGTTTTTATATGGTCATAATTTCTACTTACAATTTATCTTTCTTCAAAATAATGTTGCTGATACCTCCAACTTAAATCTTTTTTAAGAGCATATATAATGCTTTAATTCTGTAATTTTCCTTATTTTGCATATTGAAGTTATCAAGATCAGAAGCTAGACTTATTCGTGCTTTATATTAGTACCATATGTTCTGAAGAACATTTGAGTTACATTTCTGTACTGATAGTCTCCTGTACTTTAAGTCTTCTTTAAGCCTTCAGTGGTAAAATTCAGCATCAGAAATACTTAACTGGAAGCATATATATATAATAAGTACATATATATATATACATATATATATATATATGTGTACATATATGTAATGACTTTACATATCACAATGTGTGTATATATGTATGCATATGTATATATGTACATATATATACATATTGTGATATATAAAGTCATTGAAGTTTGAATCACAGTGAAGACAGACAGTTCGGTCTGATTTCCTCCTATGCTGGGGCTTAGAAATTCCCAGAGCAATAATAATACATGTATTCAGTGCATTTACTTAAATGGTTGAGTTTCCTGTGTGTGACCTATTTTTTAAGAATGTGAACCAAATTTGTCCCTCTGTCTCTGAAATAGAGTTCTGATTCTGATCCCAAACTTTCTGAAATTAACATCAAGTTTCCTGTGACAGTTCAGTTCTCCATGTGTGTATAAGGTTTATCTCAGCTCTTCCTTGATTTACACCAGACATTTCTCCCTCAAGAAAACCTTCCCAAACAGCAGCTGCCAGGTCTGAGGGACTAAGACCAGTAACTTTCACAATTGCTTCTTGTTTCACAATCTCAATAGCTCAGGATAACTCAAAGGTACAGTAAGCACTAGCAGATGTGTTCATCTTTGAATTAACTTAAATTTGACGTTGTCTTATCTATCCTTTTTGAGATTATTTTTTTTCATTTTACAAGTTAATTATTCTGATAAAACCTGCTCCTTATAAGTCCAATTTAATTAGGTTGTCTCTCAGAACTCACTGTAGAGAAATAGTCCCCAAATAAAGATTTTCAGCTTTTTAGGATGCAGTCACTGACTGCTGATTTTACAGTTGATAGTCTGTGTTGGGAAGAGAAAGAAGAAACTGGTACTTTACACTTTATGATGAAGTGGTCAGGTTAGTAAAAACAAAACCTGAACTCTGCAAATATTTTTTACTTCTCTTAAAATTTTTACTCTGTCAGTAGTAGGCATTTTTATTAGCAAAGCTCAGTGGACAAAGTGGCAAAGAGATATTTGTCTTTATGTAAACTTAGGATTTCTGAAACATGCATATGTTGACTGAGGAAAGAAGCTGTGCATATTTACCCATCAAAGGTTTTGCCTTTTCAGATGAAGGTAACATAAGCCTATAAAGTGATAGAGGTAATTATAAAAATACCATTTTTTAACTACAGCAGTTCCTTTTGTCTAGAAGGAGTGGTTGACTCTTTGCTGACATCTTCCAATATTTTCTTCTTATATATGTCTACCAAAACACCAATGACCTATAAGTACTCAAATCATTCTGACTTTCTAAGTGCAAATCCACATCCTGTTGTAGTAACAATACAACTTTTCAACCATTGAGAGAAGCACAGCTTTGAATAAACATGAGGAACAACTGTTAAGCAGAAATCTTTCGTGCAGATCTTTCTACTTGGAAAAATGCTCTGCATAATTCTGGATTTTTATGTGTTTTATTCTTAGCCTTTGTGGTTAAAGCCTCAGATTAAACAGGTGGCTTTTAAATGTTGGGGTTTTGGTTCTGGCTGTGATTGTTACATCTGTCATTTGTCTTCTTCAATGTCTTCTAATTGAATTACAGATCCAGGAATAACATGATCTTTTGTTATTTTTCTGTAAAAAGACACACTTCCGGAAAGCTGAGGTTTCTGAATGTTCTGATATTACCTGAACATTTGTTTGAAAGTTTATTGTGCTATAGTTATAAGTACCACGGTATTTTTACTTTTTTTTCTCAAAAATTTGGAATTAAAATTGCTGTTTAAACTTGTTGGACCAGAAAAATACTCTTTGATCTCCTTCTCTGGAGATATTCAAGGCCTGTCTGGATGCCTAGCTGGGCAGCCTGCTCTAAGGAACCTGCTTTGGCAGGGGGGTTGGACTCGGTGATCTTTCGAGGTCCCTTTCAACCCCTTAAATTCTGTGATTCTGTGATCGGTTAACAGTCACTCTGAAAGTCCCTTGTTTTAGATGGAATAGCACCCATAGTTCTCATACTTTTGCATGCACTGCTTGAAGCTAGAAGGAAGATCATGCATCTTGGAGGAGTGACTGCCTTTATTATGCCATTGTGACAGATGTTCAGGCTTTTTATGAACACAAAAACACATACATATAGACCTGTGGTTTTCCCAAGTATGTACTTTAATAAATTTAAACCTTTTTTTGCATGCACACAGAAAGAATATATAATATCTTGTTCACAATATAATGCAGAATAATTATGGTAATAAAAGGATATTACTGTGAGAACCCCTGCCAATATTATTTTCCTTCCAGACTTAATCTTCAGAGTCTTTTTGAGTTTTACTGTGGCTACATTCTCAGCTTCTGAGTGCTGGAATATCTACATGGATCTGGCCTATTCTTCCAAGAGTGCTTTTATTGCTTCAGATTCTCTTGAAACTTATTCCATAGCCATCAATATTCAGAATTTTGAAAACATTTTGGATTTCCCCAATTCTAACCCAGATTACAAGTTCCCAATGTTTTTGTTACTTTTTTTAAAAACACCTATAGAGAAGGTATTATTAAAAAGTTAATATAGTCATTTTTTATTGCCAAATTAAAAAAAAAAAAAATTGAACTAATGTGCTTCTGTCTTACTGGTGAGACAATCTACTATATATCACTTGCTTTTTTTTTTTTTTAAAAAAAAAAAAAAGACACCTTTGCAGACTTTTCCATCTAAGTTAATCATCCTACTTGGACAGTGGGAGAGCTACCTACAAACAAAAATGGATCTTTAGATTATGGTCATCTTCAGCTACCCAAAGGTCTGTTTTTTGTCTTGGAACCTGAGCTGCTGGATACAAAATAGTTTCCACAGTCTGTCTACAACCAGAACTGTGCCTGCTGTGATTTCCACAGAGATTTCCATACTTTGCAAGGGTGAAGGCAGCCTTACTATGGCAGACTTTTCTTTTTTTCTTCTTGGAATTGTGAGGCTGAAATAAAGCTCCAGAAAGTTTGTGCTGAGTAAGAGCTTGCAGACTCCTCATGCATGGAACTGGCAGAGGAGCTGGCCAAGCCACTGTCCATCATTTATCAGCAGTCCTGGCGATCGGGGGAGGTCCCAGTTGACTGGCGGCTAGCAAATGTGACGCCCATCTACAAGAAGGGCCGGAGGGCAGACCCGGGAAACTACAGGCCTGTCAGTTTGACCTCAGTGCCAGGGAAGTTCATGGAGCAGATCCTCCTGAGGGTCATCACGCAGCACTTGCAGGGCAAGCAGGCGATCAGGCCCAGTCAGCATGGGTTTATGAAAGGCAGATCCTGCTTGACAAACCTGATCTCCTTCTATGACAAAGTGACGCGCTGGGTGGGTGAGGAAAAGGCTGTGGATGTGGTCTACCTTGACTTCAGCAAGGCTTTTGACACTGTCTCCCACAGCATTCTCCTCAAGAAACTGGCTGCTCTTGGCTTGGACTGGCGCATGCTTCGTTGGGTTAGAAACTGGCTGGATAGCCGGGCCCAAAGAATCATGGTGAATGGAGTCAAGTCCAGTTGGAGGCCAGTCACTAGTGGCATCCCCCAGGGCTCAGTGCTGGGGCCGGTCCTCTTTAACATCTTCATCGATGATCTGGACGAGGGCATTGAGTGCACCCTCAGTAAGTTCGCAGATGACACCAAGTTAGGTGCGTGTGTCGATCTGCTTGAGGGTAGGAAAGCTCTGCAGGAGGATCTGGATAGGCTGGACCGATGGGCTGAGGTCAACTGCATGAAGTTCAACAAGGCCAAGTGTCAGGTCCTGCACCTGGGGCGCAATAACCCCAAGCAGAGCTACAGGCTGGGAGATGAGTGGTTGGAGAGCTGCCAGGCAGAGAAGGACCTGGGAGTGATGGTGGATAGTCAGCTGAATATGAGCCAGCAGTGTGCTCAGGTGGCTAAGAAGGCCAACGGCATCCTGGCTTGTATCAGAAACAGTATGACCAGCAGGGCTAGGGAGGTGATCGTCCCCCTGTACTCAGCTCTGGTGAGGCCGCACCTCGAGTACTGTGTTCAGTTTTGGGCCCCTCGCTACAAGAAGGACATGGAGGTGCTTGAGCGGGTGCAGAGAAGGGCGACGAAGCTGGTGAGGGGCCTGGAGAACAAGTCCTACGAGGAGCGGCTGAGGGAGCTGGGCTTGTTCAGCCTGGAGAAGAGGAGGCTCAGGGGCGACCTTATCGCTCTCTATAGGTACCTCAAGGGAGGCTGTAGCGAGGTGGGGGTTGGCCTGTTCTCCCACATGCCTGGTGACAGGACGAGGGGGAATGGGCTTAAGTTGCGCCAGGGGAGTTTTAGGTTAGATGTTAGGAAGAACTTCTTTACTGAAAGGGTTGTGAGGCATTGGAACAGGCTGCCCAGGGAAGTGGTGGAGTCACCATCCCTGGAAGTCTTTAAAAGACGTTTAGATGTAGAGCTTAGGGATATGGTTTAGTGGGGACTGTTAGTGTTAGGTCAGAGGTTGGACTCGATGATCTTGAGGTCTCTTCCAACCTAGAAATTCTGTGATTCTGTGATTCTGTGAAGAGGCAGGAGGGAAACACAGTGAGGAATCTGGGCAGTACAGGACAACAAATGAGATATAGGACAACAGAGCAATGATGCAGATCTTCTCCTCTGATTATTTTCATTAATTAGGATAATGTTCAGATGGCCACCAATATAACCTATGCTTACATAAATTTCTATTTATGCGTTTTCTGCAGAATACATACACTGCTCATGGTGCCTGTGCATCCTCCAGCCCTAGCCACAGTCAGGTGGTTCTGTTTCCCAGAGGGTGGTTCTGTTTTCCATAGTGGTCAGTGTTTTAAATTCAGTGGCGTTTCACTTACTCTGAGTAATTAAAATGATTTTTAATGGCTTGTAGCCTGATAGAGTATCCATGCTCACAGACAACTGCATCTTACTGGGAGCACGTTGTCTCTTGTGGAAATTTTTCAATTTTACCTTGCAAAAAAAAAAAAGTTAACATAAAATGAAAGTATTTTTATTTTATTTTATTTTTTATTTTATTTTATTATTTTATTTTATTTATTTTTAAAACTCTAGTGTTTTAACTAGTAAATTATTTTATGTAAAGAAGCATGGAGGTGTATTATGTGTATCTAGAATTCAGTGAACTTCTTGCACTCTTGGGTTTCAGCCACTTCCAATAACCTGTAAATTAATGAATTATGTAATTAGTTCTTAATTTTTTTCAGACAAAGTCCTTGTCAGTGTGTTACGTTTGAATTCCTACCAATTGTTAATCTCTTCTCTGATCTTTTAGTGTTTCCTCAGTCAAGACAACTTGGCAATTACTGAAGAATGTGTCCCTTAGTGACTGGGATGAAGTGTCACTGACAGCCCTATGGGCTTCATTAAGCCTTTACTGATGTCAGAAAACCTATTCTTGGTGACTTGAGTAGACTTTGGTAGAGCTTGAAACCAGCATTGGTAAACTGACTAGGCCAACTGGTGCAGATAGGGATTATTTCATACACAGCACCATTGCAGTACTTGTGCAATAGCTAGAGGCAAACTGATGTCTCTCTCGGAGTTTTCCAGAGCTTACATTATTTATTTTATTTTATTTTATTTTATTTTATTTTATTTTATTTTATTTTATTTTATTTTATTTTATTTTATTTTATTTTATTTTATTTTACTTTATTTTTTTATTATTTATTTATATGTTTATTTATATTTTTTGGCAGGGACTTGAGAAATCCACATGCCAATCCTGCTGAAAGTCAAAAAAAAATCACCTTAGCTCAAACCCTAGTGGTTTATTGTGCTTCCTTACATATCCAGTTGGGTTCGATGTATTTGCCGTTAAGACATTGAATGCCAAACACACTTACTCCCCTGTTCTGCATAAGCATCAGGTGTACTGCTGCTGTGCCTAGCCCTGTGCAGGGCTGCAAATGCTGTGGGAAGGTTTGCTCGTATTTTCCTGGTGATTCTGCAGGTTCAAACGAGGAGTCATTTGAGACACCCACAGGTGTGGTATGGTAATACAGCAATGTAACAGTTTTCTCGCATCAAGACATTTTTGTAGGGATACAACATGCGCTCTGATATTCCAACTCTGCAGAGCACTGAAAGTATCCCCATAGCCAATAATTTAATGAGATCCAGACACTTTTAACATAAGTTTTCTAAAATAGGAAACACATAGTAAGCCTCATAGAAAAAGCCTCTGGAGAAAAACAAACAAACACACACACACACACACACACACACAAAAGTAGACATAAATGTTTATTACAATGCTTTTTTATTAAAGGTTTTAACCACCTTAATATAATTTATTTGTGTACTTGCTATTTAAGTTTATTGTTTCAATTGAACAGAAAAGTAAAACAATAATTTTGGATTTTAAAAATATAAGGGGGGGGGGATAAAATCAATATCATATTCCGATGTGTGAAAACCACATTCCCCTTGCTTTTCAAAATTAGAAAAAGAGATTTAAGTGATGTTCCCTAGCTTCCGTAACATCTGAAATAGTACAATAGGCCTTTTGCTTAGTGGTTTCAAATCAAACCTTGGCAATAAACCTCACTGCTCTCAGCCATCCTCTTCATAACAGTCCCTTTTCAACATAGGTTTTGCAAATCTGTTCTGCTGTATGTGCAAGCTCCACATAAAGAAGGAAAAAATATTTTGAAGAATTACATAAATAATATTTATTAATATTATTAATAATTTATTTTAATTTAAATATCCAGAATAGCACTAATAATGCAGTTAAAATTCAATAACTTCTTATGCCATTGTAAATTTCATAGGTCCTGGTTTTATTAGAGATAGCCTGGGAAACCATGTTTCTAGTTTTCCACCAAATTTTATGGAAATCAGCACTGTCACACCCAGTATCATCAGCAGATCAACTCCAAACTTTATTCTTTGGAAAGTTGCTGGTGTCTGATTTGTTCTTGTCACCCCATGTCACTACTAGTTTAGGAAAATGGAAGTTTTATGAAATAGCCTGCCTTTTTAACAAACACCTGACATTGCATCTCTAAAGCATAACTGACCTATCCTGAGGCGTTAGCCGCTGTTCAGCAAAAATATATTTTCCACCTTTCAGCCTGAAGCAAGACATCTCGTTATATATGAACATTTGCCAACCTCACAGTCTTTTCGAAGAATGGAAGTTACCTCAAAAAGTTATACATTTGTAGGGAAGAAAAATGTTCTTCGGTAGATATTTTGTTGGCCAGTTAAAAAACAAGCATCACTTAAATACGCTGTATTCAATTTCTTGAAAAGGTAATACAATAGGACTTCCATGATATTGGCATTTTGAGAAACTCCAAAATCAAGTAATGAAAACATGCACAGACAAAAACTAATATGATCTGGTGAGAGTCCACACTAGCTTTTTCTATCCACAACAGTGAAGGTCAATTATGAAGTCTACCTGGTTCATATCCTTTCTGGATTGAATCAATCCAATATTAAGGGGACCTCTGTGTCTTTCCTAGTCTCAGTACTCAAAAATATCAGTAACAATGAATTCTGTAACATGCTACAAAGAAATACCCCTGGTACTTGACCTTTGAACATAGCAGTGTGGTCATTGTGATCAGTTTGGGTAAGAGGAAGGCAGAGCTTTGTCAGACCAACAGGTGGGTTTACTGAGGTCCCAAAAAAACAAGGAGACTGGTGGTGTGCTCCAAGCCTTTGTGACAGGACATAACTGCTGCAGATTCCATGAGCATCAGCTGGAAGTCTGTTGGCTGCTGAGCAGCCTTGTGGTGCACTGGTGGTCTTAATCCTGCAGAACACCAGGGCACAGCTGCTGGCAGCCCAATGCCATGATGCTGATGTCAGTCACCAGGTCTGCAAGGGAACCAGGTGCACCACTGCACTGAAGAGCCAGCCTGATTGTTTCCTTGCTAATTGAATTAATCTTCTTGCTGTCAACATTCCTTTCGCATGAAAAAAAAAAAAGTGTTTGTAGGTGGGGACCCTCATGCATAATTGCTCTAAAATTATATTTTTTTAAGGAGATATATTAATATGTATAATAAAATCTTTTATTCTTTTATTCTTGCTGCTCTAGTTGAGATTTTGTCACAATTTTCACTATGAAACAGTAATTTTGGGTATTTAAAGCTTTTTTTTCCAGCTATAGAAATTTGCTTTAGGCTGCAATTTGGCAAAACAGTGTCCTAAGCTAAGAACAAATATATTGACCAAAAAAAAAATTAAACATCTAGTCTCCTTTCCTTTGACTTAGTTTTGTGAAATACAAAAACTATACCCATTTTTATGTGATAGTTGATATATCACATATGATACACATATGTTATCACCTGATACCTATTTTTATGTGAATTGCTAATGCACTTTTGCAATTCATGACTTCAAATACTGTCGATGTATTAATCCATCATGGAGTCCAGTCATGGAGTCCTTTCTAAATAAAACTAATTAATTATTTTATTTCTGAAAATGGTAGGAACTTCTTACCTGATCCTTCTAAATTAAAAATCTTTTTTTTTTTTTTTTTTTTTTTTTTTTAATACATCCCTGGTCATCATTTGTTCCTTCTGAAGCTCCAAAAATTGAATGAGAAATTTTCTCAGAAACATTTCATACTAAAAGTATTGCAGATCTGTCATTCTCCAATCAGAAAATCACATAAATTTTGTACTAAAGTTTCTGTTTATAGGTTTTAATAAAAAGCATGGTAGCTAAAGTGGGTTTCTCTTTATCTGACAGTAACTTCTTTTTACTACTCTTCTCTTGGGTAGAATTCAGTAGTTCCCATTTAAAAAAAAAAAAAAAAAAAAGTGATGCCACTGAAGAGATTGTTATTTGCTCTGGGATGCTGTGACCTGTTGTTTCTCTGGGCTCATACATGCTATTACAAATGCATGTCTTTGGAGCTCAATAGCAGACTCTATTTGCTATGCATATGTATTCTGAATATCCCCACTCTTCCTTTTCTGAAACTGTTTGTTTCTAGTTAAAATTAGGCTACTAATTCTTTTTTCTTTATCTAACTAATTATTTTGAAGTCACATTCATAACTCACTATTTGCTTTATTAATTAACTAAAAAAAGTAGATATGAAGATTGATGTAAAGTTACTGTCAATTAAAATAAAACATTTATTTAAAATAAAACAACTTGCTTAGCAAAATAATTTGTGCTTGATGTATTTACAAGCAATGTCCATTACAATCTTCCACAAGTACTGTCTGATGCTATCAACTGATGCTGTCAAATACCAATATTTTCTCTATGAAGAGTGACAGAATTCCTGAGGTGTTGAAAATGCAGATGGTCTTCATATGTTATTAATAAAATCTCAAGTTTCCTTCCATGAACTGTCGTGAATACAAAACTCATGGATATAACACAAAACACGTACAATTTGCATATGTGGCAACTCTGCTTGTAACTGAACAGACACTTGACCTGGACAATACTGAAAGATACAGATTTTCATTTATTTTCACTGTGATCAGACCTTAAAACTGGCATGATTTCTTGAAAGGTACAGATATAGTATCCTAACTGGTGTCTCACAACTTTTAATTTGTAGGGAAGAAAAACTGTATTTTCATGATTATTTCAAGCTGAAACAATTGTCACCTCTGCTGAAAGACTTAGATCATTACCCATTTAGATCAAGTTAAATAAATGGTTGTGGAGAAAAAAATATATTTGATTTAAGCATGATCTCCATTACATATATAATATATATGTATATACAAATGGAATTAATAGCGTGATTAATAGTGAGGTAGAGTGAGAGAAAGCTAACATCAAGTTTAGTGATTCTTTTTTTTTTTTTTCAAACTCAGTGTGTTACTCTCTCTTCCATATTTACTACAGTGTGAATGAACATTCATCGGTGTTCTTGAATTGCCAAGAAGATGGATTATCATCGATTTCTTCCTTCTTTCTAGCAGCTATGCAAGATGGTACTCAACTGGAAATAAACTCTTAAAAATTATAAAGTTCTCTTTGAGTAGTGGGAATTAATGTGAATTGTGAGCTTAAGAGCCAGCCAACAGATTGCAGTACAAAATGTTTTCAAATTGAACCTGGTATCCGACTGGAGAAAAAGACATGATGGATGACAAGCTTTGTAGTGCCTTTGCAGTAGGATCCTCCAGTCTTGGAGACATAGGAGATGTCTGTCTCATTTTCTCTCCTTCCCTGGGGCTTTAGGAGAGACCCAAAGTTTAGATTCCCGAACTGTGTGTCATACACAGGGCTGACTTCGTTTTGAGGACAGAGCTCTGGAGAACCTAGCTCAGTAGTGTGTACATTCCTGAATCATGAGAGGCTTCAGGGCTTAGATTACCTATGGTAGTCAGACAAACTGGACTACCTTGTCTATTGCAGTTCACATTTGTAAGGAGAAAATAAGAGAAGACAAAGCTAAACTTGAGTTGCCTCTGACCACAGTGGTATTTTTAATATGCCAATATTAAGGCACTTTGAAGTATGTCAACAACAAGAGGAGGTCTGAAAAAAATGTCGAATGGATATTTGATGCAGATGGTCACCTAACAAACAGAGATGAGGAAGAGGCAAAGGCATTGGATTTTTTTTTTTTTTATTTTATTTTTATTTTTGGAAGAGGAGGGAACAGCATGCTTCTTGTAAAGTGTTATATTTACTATCCTGTTGCAGTTGTTGCTTGAACACTAGGAGTTACTTGGCAGAAGAAAGTCCAGACATAAACATAATTATTTGTTTTAAAATTAAGTAGATTGAAGAGTAATGGTAAAAGAGTACAAAATGCTTCCTGAAAACACAACATATAAGAGTCTGTCAATTGCTTTCAGACTCTTTTTGTAGGCTTTTGTCTGGAATTAAGTGCTCCCCTGAGCTCAGAGTTATTTCTGGAAAAGCTGCCAATTGGACAGGCCAATGTGTGAGATTAAAGAAATATGTTATTGCCTTGTACTACAGTTCTTGGTGGGAAAAAAAAATAAAAAATAAAAAATAAAAAATAAAAAATAAAAGTAAACAGGGACTAGAAAAGCATTCAGGAAAATACACCCCAGAGTATCAAGTTTATGATAGATTTTCTTTTCCTAACAACTTTGTATTAAACATCCAAAAAATTAAAATATTATAATATGTTGAGCTTGATCAATCCCTGGATTGCCATTGTAACCCACTGGTGTGAACAGCAGCAGCTGGTGAAGCTGGAGACTACTCCTCTGCTCTTAGCCTGGGATCAGCTGAGAAGGATGCAAGCAAGGGAGGACATGAGCCTCTGGCACATCAGCTACTCTCCAGAACATCTTCATGCCCACCCTGCCCCACGTGAAATGGCAGCAGTTTATCCTGGGAGGAGATGGTATGAATTGTTCATAGGCGCCTGGGGCTGGCAGCAGGCATGGGAAGCAGAAAGCTGGTGTAGTGCAAGTGCATGTCTTGCCCTGTCTGGAGCTTTACCTGTGAGATCCAGCACTGGTCCATGTGCAAAGAGCTAGGGCCCTTCCTAATCCCTGCTCCCCTTGCTCTTGAAACACACTGTTTGGTTAGGACTCAACCGGCCCTACCGCTGACATGTGGGTTACTTCAGTTGAAACTGCTAATCACCTTTTCTGCCTGTTGGGGTGCAAGTGAGTGAGATTAGGGAGAATCATTGTCCTTATGAACAACTACAAAGCCCTCCTTTTTTTTCCATTTCTTTTTGTTTTTGTTTGTTCAGCTACTTATTTTTTTCTTTCTTCCATCAACTTATTTTGCCAATTAATAAAAGAAAGGTCAAATAGTATTCAGAGTGATTTTATTTTCAGGTCCTTCATTATTTTCCATTTATGAAAGAAAACACAGAGGAAGAACATTCTGATCCTCCCAAAACAATTATTACTTTTTTTTTTTTTTTTTTTTTTTTTTTTGCATTTAATACAAACAATCAGGGTGAAGAGAGTATAATATATACAGAATTTAATAAAAATATAGGTGACCATATTTGCATATACATATAACATTTGTCTCCGGATGATACTCTTGTTAAAACAGATGAATATACAGCAAGAGGAACAAAACTATTTAATAAATTAATCATAAAAAGATCGTTAATAGTCAGACATCATTAAACAATATGTTTGATTTGAGACTTTTTTTTCCATGAGACTTTTTTTTTTTCATTAAAAATTTAAATCCGTCCAAAAGAAGGAAAAGATAAAGGTCAGATTTAAAACTTTCATTCAAAATGCAAACAGTCTGAACTTTCTGTGCACTCAGGTTGTATCAGGGTAACTTCAGTGATTCAGTTTTACTGTATTTGTTTCAGGATGAAGATGCTGAAGGCGCAGGTGATCCAGGTGGTGGGCTATCCTTCACTTGCATATTTCCTTCCTCTCTCCACTGTTTTTTAACATAATTTAAATTAAATGAAGCATATTAAATGATAATCCAAAGGCATGTTAGGGGCATAGTTCTACATATCTAGTACATTGAAATGAGATCTTTCACTTTGTCTATTGTGCTGACTTGCGGCCAGCAACTGAGTTTATGTTACATATTTAAGACTGCCAAAAATTAAAGTACCTAGGTGATCTTTCTGATTTTATTAGAAGTAGCTGTATCATTGCTCAAATTATGGGGACTAGTGTATTTTATAAATTGCAACCTACAACATTAAAAATATATAGCAACTAAGGTGTGTCCAAGCTATCTCCTATTTTCTTCCTTCGAATCATGGTATCATCCATTCACGTACTAGTAAATATTGCAGATAATAATAATCAGTAAATATTGCTGATTGCAGCTCTCTATGTTGTTTCTTCGAGTAACAGCACAGATCCTTAAGGAGCACTGCTGTGTCACACAGCCCAGGGTGATGTGAGAGGTGACATCCAACACTGTGTAGCCCAGGAATGGCAGCCCTGGGATGGCCAGCCAGGAGACTCATACTTCTTCTCAGTATGTCTCTTGATCAGGTTCTGTTGGTCTGGGGACAACTGACAGTACAGACAATGACTAAAGTTTGGACAAATATTACTGCTTCTACAACCCCTATCAACATGTTGAATTTGCCAGAATATTTAGTCCCTTTTCCTCACTTGGCATTATTTTCTACCTGCCTTGAGTCCACTCTGAATATTTCTGTAAGAAGAATTTGCCCATTCTTCCTTTTGATTCACTTCTTTCCAGTGTTGCAATTTTCCATTTTTCTCCAAGTTAAACTGCCCTTGTTTCCTGGGTCCTTTAATTGCTCTCTCACTTGTTGCAGAAGGTCTTAAAAACATTTTCTCAGACCTAGCTGGGGGAAAGGAAAAATTGTTCAAAGGCATCATCATCCTGAGGTCTGTTTGCAGTTCTTTACATCCAACTGTGGAACAGCTAATACTGTGAAGAGGAAAATAAAACATATGGTAGTGACCATACAGGGACCAGAAGATAATGGATCTTTGCAAAAGCTATAGAAAGTACAGTGATTACATGTTTCTTGAGAAAGTATGAAACACAGCAGAATCTCAATGAGGTAACAGTACACAGAAGACTAAGTGGATAGCTGTAAAGCTGGAATGTGTAAGTGCTAAGTAAAGGAAGAAGAAAGAAAAAAAAAAAAAAACATAAGGCAACATTTTCTTATGCGACAGTGGGTGTAGAAGAAGAGGTGAAACTATTAAGATCAGCAACAGAAATGTCATTTAAAAAGCTTGACTATGGTAGAGGGGCAGAGATATTAATGAAGATATAGAACAAAAGAGAGTAAAGTGAAAACATTTGCTGTGTTTTCCTATTATCCATTAACATTTCCTTCCCTTTGTGGACAATCTATATGAAAAATACATCTAAAAATATTTGTATACTAATTGACATATTGAGAAAAACAAAACTGATAAAGAATAATTGTTGAGAACTGCTACTGAGTTTTGATTTAAAGCAAATTTGCTCCTTGAACTCTACAAAACTGCCGTGTCAGTGTTTCTCCTAAGAGGGTGCTAATGGTCTTCTTCTGAGTTCTCTGTATGGTTTCCCCACCACAATTTTTTTTTTTTTTAAGACAAACTGCATATGTTGCCTCTTAGCTTCCTTCTGGCATAGGTGTCTGCACCTAACCATAAAGCAAATGGTGATCTGCCAGTTTCCTGGTATCTTCTCTTATGGTAGTTTAAATGCATTATTTCACCTCTGAAAATTTCATAAGGGTTAGTCTTAAGAAGCTTAAGCAGCAGAAAACATTGTTACTTCTGCTTGATCAATCTGGCATGGCACAATCTTGTGCTGATTGATGTACACAGACACATTTATGACCAGGTGCTTCCAGCCAGAGTGCTGTGGTCTCAGCGTTCAGGGTTTTGGTTTCCTCTTACCATGGAGGTCTTTTCTCCCAGCAGTGTTTATCAGCAGCCTTTAAGTGCATGTTAGTGTTTGTCACTGCATGTCCCTCAGATGGACCAAGGCTGCTGTGGAGTCAGGATTGTGAAAAGAAAATCTGGCTGACACTTCTGATCCTTATATGCTGTAGATAGTTTCTAGAAGAACCCATTTGCCAGAACAGCCCTGGGATACTGCTTCATTCTTAAAGAATATTTTTTCAAAAAAAAAAATAATAATAATTACTTCTGAAAACAACATCTTCAAAATGATGATATATTACCATCCAAGTGGTCTGAATGACAGAATCAGTAAATTCTCTTTCCCTAATCTTCTAAATAGGCCTCTAGCAAACAGTTTTTGTTGCTGGTGATTTCTGTTTTTTATCCAAATTCTGATGCCAAATGTCCTTGTGTTTTCTTTTGTCAATGTCTGCATTCTTCTTTTGATCTCCTAATTTGTAAAAAGAAGTTTGGTATATTGTGTGAATGCCCAGTGAAATATAGTTTAGCTGGCTCCCTGACTGCAGAAACAGAGAAGTATTTATCCTGTTTGCTTGCTGGCAGCCTGTTAAATAAAATTAAACTTCATTGTCCTTTTGGGTAAAGCTTTAATTTAGGATAGTTAGCACAAAGAGCATTGTGGGCTTAAAATGGTCCCCAAAGAGAACAGTGAGAATCTTAGCCATGGAGGAATGAAGCATTAATGGCTTGCATGAGATGAGTTAAAACCCAGTTTTAGGAGACGTGGACTGTCTCCCAGCTGCTCAGGGGTATCACTGTTGTTGAGGACAGGAGTCTTCTTTTCCTATGCCAAAGAGAAAGACTACATAACTCTGTGTGTGGAGCTTCACAATTTTGTGAGCAAACTTGCTCTGGTTTCTCTTGCAATTAAAGCTTTTGAAGGATCACAGATTACCCTCTTTCTCCCCCTGCATGCCTTTTTTCTGCCTCAGGCAAAATGCTATTGAATTATTGACACCCTGTCTGGTAACACTTCTGTCACAAAACGCAACAAGTCTATTCCTCTTCTCCATTTTGTTGCTGCTTCTCATGAGTAGTTTTAACAAAGATAGACAACACTAGATACGAGGCAATGAAGTGGAGAATCAGGCCAGAAATTGCTGTCATGTGACACATACGTAAAGATATGTCATCAGGCAAGAAAACTTTACAGCTTCTAAGAGCAAGAATATAGACCAGAAAGTAGTTTTCTGTAGTCTGTGCAAAAAGTCATGGTGGTAATTCTGGCTCCTTTTGTTTTGAAGGTATGTCACTGAACAGAGTCAAGTTAGGAAAAAACTGTGGCACTTGTTTTCAACTTTTTCCCCTGTTTCTCATTGTGCTTTATATGGGGTTCAGTTTGATAGCTAGCTGGTAATCAGATGCCAGCTGAGGTGTCATGTAAACTACATGCTGATTATTTTATGCCTGACATGGTAGAACTAATTATTGTCTAAAGCAGGAATATACTCTTTTTTTTTTTCATTTCCTGTTAGCTTTTGGTTATTGTTTGCATGGCTTTGAGGTTCAGCAAACAAGCTGCTTAGCAAGAAAGAATAAAGTTGTTTGATTAAACGTGTCAGCATTGGAGAGTAAGAAAAAATCCAGGCTATTAATTAGCTGATCTTGAAAGTGATAGTGAAATATAATACTCCAAAAAAAAAAAAAAAAAGACAAAAAAAAAAAAAAAAAAACATAATTTTGAACTCTACTTATCTATAATTTCATGGGCTTTTCTCCTGTATGCTAAAAGTTTATGTATTCAATATATAATGAAGGCTAATATTTGCATCTCACTAACTTTTGAGGGCTGAGTCTAAACAGTACATCGCAGAATTACTTCATGTCTCATCTTGGTTTAGAAAGCAGATACATCTAAAGTATAGAGTGCAGGTCTGGAAGGTGGGTCTGCCAGGACTCCTCCTGAGCGTGCTATCAATAAAATTCATAAAACAAGGTGGGGGTCTTTTACTTTCTTTCAGTTTTGTGTATGTTGTGAGAACTCACCAAAGGTGGTAAAACAGGCAACATTTGTTTGTGGAAATGCCAATTAATCTGTAAATATCAAGGTTTACCTTTTTTCCCACTTGTCTATGTACATCATTTCGGTATTCTGTGATGCAGGCTGAGATATATCTATACAATGAGAAACACGATATGCACTGGAGCCCTCTTTTCAGCCAATATTTCTTTGGTTAAGTAGCTACAAAAGAAAAAATTAACCAGGCTGGATGAATACTGGCTGACTGCTAACATTCTTGTTGATTAATATATTTATTTGTCTTTCAAATTACTTTAATGAATAAATAAATAAATAAATGTTGTGTTTTTGTTTGTTTATTCTTTTTAACTGCAGGTTGAGCCAGCACATACTGATGCTGAACTGGAAGGTTCCTTCCTTGGTGAGGTTGTCTGTCCTCTAGCAGCATTTTGCCACAAGTTCTGGTATGGCTGCTTTCTCAGTGATTTTCTGCCACTTTGGGGTGAATTTGATGTCATTATTGGCTTTTTAAAAAGAGGACTGTGTTTAGATTTCCTGGTACATTAATTGTATTTTGCAGGTTGTAACTCTGCAGGGAGGTGAGTGATGCAGGAAGAGCATCTTTGCTTTCCCTGGGTAACTCTTAAATTCCTTGATCACTCCTCTTGACTACTGCATGGTTTGGGATGCATCATGCCTGGTGGATCTCATAAAGGCTGCAAGGACAAAAGACCTCTCTCTCTCTAAAATAGATAGAACTGGGAAAGGTTACTTCAATGACACCAAGGAAAAGGTAACTGACTTTGGACTTCATTGCTGAAACCTTGGTGCAACGACCTGTTTGTTCTTCTTACTGGCAGCCTGAAATAACCAGGGAGCAGGCTTCCCCAGCCATGAGATAAACAATGATCAGGACCATTTTAACAAAATAGTAAACAGTGTTTCCCAAGGCAATCAATTCTGTATTACATAGGGGTCCTTTTTGTATAATTCTTGCAGCATGAAAAGACCTTTCATTCGCATGACCTGACTTATTCAAAGCTAGTAAATACTTAGTCATAGGCAGGATCAGGTGTCCTTTTGTTATTTATTTAAAAAAAAAAAAAAAAAAAAAAAAAAGTTTGAGCTGTTTTTGTGACCCACAGCTAGCAATAGCGAAGCACATATTCAACCAGTTCTGAGTTAATCTAGACCCAGAGGATAGGAGTAAGATGATATTTGCAGATATTTTGTTCCACATGCTCCTTTTCTGTACAGAAAATAGACAAAATTAGTCCTGTTGTTTTTCTCTAGCCAGACACGTTAAGACAGACTTTGACATATTGTACCTGTTTATTAAATTTTCTAAGACGATATGGTTAAGATGAGAACAATATTATAGAAACTAATCATGCCTCCCCAGCAGCCCTGGTGTTTGACTTATAACATTTAAAAAACAATGAACCTCGTCCTAAAATGAGCGATAATGGAATGTAATTTTTTATGATGATTTCCTGCTTAGAACACCCTCAGTGTAAGCTGACTGTAGGCATTGATGAGACAGAGTGACAGTACAATTCATCTGCAATTACTATTTAAAATGATTGTAAATCAGTTAGGTGTACAGCCAAACTACCTAGACTTTCCATCCTCTTTCTTACTAGAGTTTAATTAGCAATAATATCCAGTATTATTCTGGTTTCTAGGATTTTTTGGGTCTCCAGAACCTTTTAGGCTAATTTTGAAACAGTTCTCACTCGCTTAGTAAGTCTTTTTGTTATTGCAGCAACTCAGAAAATGTACAAGGTTTTCCAGGAGTGTTTTTTTTGTTTTTGTTGTTTGTTTGTTTGCTTGTTTTAGTAACACATTTTTATTAGTCTTTTGTCTATATGCCTCTATTTCATTTCTAAAAATACAATAAACTCTCCACCAATTTTTCAGTAGAATGGGAACATCACAGGAAAATAAATAATGAAATAGCATTCTCTGAGTTATGCAATGGCTTATATGTAAAGAAAATCAAGGAGTTTGAAGGAACATTTCTTTCTCATTTATTTATTTGTATTTCATGGCTGCTATCTACTTTTATTGCAGCCAGCCAGCATCGAATATAGAAGCATAGAATCATTAAGGTTGGAAAAGACCTGCAAGATCATTTGGTCCACCCGCTCTTTTACCACCAATATCACCGACTAAACCATGTCCCTAAGCACCATGTCCAACTTTTCTTTAAACACCCCTAGGGACTGTGACCTCCCTGAGTAACCTGTACCAATGCTTGTCTACTCTTTCTGAGAAGAAACATATCCTAATTTCCAACCTAAACCTCTCCTGGTGCAACTTGAGACCATTCCCTCTTGCCCTATCAGTAATTATCTGTGAGAAAAGGCTGATCCCCAGCTCCCCACAACTTCCTTTCAGGTAGTTGTAGCGAGCAATAAGGTCTGCCCTAAACCCTCTCTTCTCCAGACTAAACAACCCTAGTCCTCTCAGCTGCTCCTTATAGGACTTTGGGCCCCTCGCTATAAGAAGGACATGGAGGTGCTTGAGCGAGTCCAGAGAAGGGCGACGAAGCTGGTGAGGGGCCTGGAGAATAAGTCCTACGAGGAGCGGCTGAGGGAGCTGGGCTTGTTCAGCCTGGAGAAGAGGAGGCTCAGGGGCGACCTTATCGCTCTCTATAGGTACCTCAAGGGAGGCTGTAGCGAGGTGGGGGTTGGTCTGTTCTCCCACATGCCTGGTGACAGGACGAGGGGGAATGGGCTTAAGTTGCGCCAGGGGAGTTTTAGGTTAGATGTTAGGAAGAACTTCTTTACTGAAAGGGTTGTGAGGCATTGGAACAGGCTGCCCAGGGAAGTGGTGGAGTCACCATCCCTGGAAGTCTTCAAAAGACGTTTAGATGTAGAGCTTAGGGATATGGTTTAGTGGGGACTGCTAGTGTTAGGTCAGAGGTTGGACTCGATGATCTTGAGGTCTCTTCCAACCTAGAAATTCTGTGATTCTGTGACTTTGTTCCAGACCTTTCACCAGCTCCGTAGCCCTTCTCTGGACACTCTTTCTTGTCTGTCCTGTAGTGAGGGTGTTAACAAAACAAACAAAAATTTTCATGAAATACATCTTGTGGATACCTTTTTGCTATGAAAGATGGAAAGAGGTTTTAAATATATACTTACTGTTCACAGACACAGACACACACACACACACACTAAAAAAAAGGAGAATTTTCAGAATGATCTTCACCAGGTCTGTGTTAGGACCCAAGAGTCTCTAATTAACTGTGATTGCCCTGACAAGCCTCAGCTGGGATATTTATACCTGCCCCAAACATCCACCCATCTCTCATTCATCATGATAAAAAATATTAGCTCAATCCTTGACTGAGATGTACTGTATGTTTACCTGTTTTCTGCACCGGTCTTTCATACACGAGCTCTAGACACATATTGTAGCTTTTTTTTCACATTCTGTCTGTGGTTGTGACTTCAGCTACACCTGATTGGATATCTTGGAGGGACCTGGTTCAGTTCCTATGTTTTGTAGTCTTCACAGAAATGTGTCCTGTAATGGAGAACATTGAATGAGACAGATAATTGATTGAAAGCATTGCTGTGAAAATTGAGAGCTTATGACTATTTAAAACCAAGAAAGATGTGACCTGAAGTTTGTTAATTCCTGAAAACTCATAATAGTTTGTTCCCCTAAGATCATAAGGGGGAAAATCTAAAAGACAGAGAAGCTACATATTGTTGGAGATCTCTGCTGTGATAGGTGTCCCATAATAGTTCTCTTCGGTTGCTACTCTGATGCTAATGCTGTACAGGTAGTTATAGCAGTTAGTCTTTGTACACAAGAGTACAAGGTCTGACTGAAAACTTTTCATGAAAAGGGGGTATATATGATTATAGAATTCAGTAGCAAGTTATCTGATCTATTCTAGTGAAACAGGGGGAAGGAAAAACAAATACAAACTGCTTTTACTGTGGTCTTTAAAACTGGGATTCTTACTCTTGTTTGGAACATTTTGAAAGGACATATCCTCCTGGTCAAGCTCCAGAAGTGTGGGACCCATGAATAGACAGTGGGGTGGATGGAGAACTGGCTGGATCAGAGCTCAGAGGATGCAGAGTCTAGTTGGAGGCCTGTGGTTAGTGGTGTCCCCCAGGGTTCAGTACTGGGTCCAGTCCTGTTCAACTTATCGTCAATGACCTGGATGAAGGAACAGAGTGAACACTCAGCAAGTTTGCGGATGATACAAAGCTTGCCAGAGTGATGACACACCTGAGGCCTGTGTGGCCATTCAGGGGGACCTGGACAGGCTGGAGAGTTGGGCAGAGAGGAACCTCATAATGGTCAAGTGCAAGTGCAGGGTCTTCCACACCTGGGGAGGAACAACCCCAGGGACCAGTACAGGCTGGGGGCTTACCTGCTGGAGAACAGCTCTGAGGAGAGGGACCTGGGAGTCCTGTTGGAAAACAAGTTAACCATGAGCCAGCAGTGTGCCCTCATGGCCAAGAAGGTCAATGGGATCCTAGCCTGCATCAGGAGGAGTGTGGACAGCAGGTCTAGAGAGGTGATTCTCCCCCTCTACTCAGCTGTGGTGAAGCCACACCTGGAGCACAGTGTGCAGTCCTGGGCTCCCCAGTAAAAGAGGGACATAAGTCTTCTCAAGAGGGCCCAGCGTAGAGCCACAAAGACGATTAAGGGATTGGAGCATCTGTCCTATGAGGAAAGACTGAGCGAGCTGGGCCTGTTTAGCCTAGAGAAGAGGAGATTGAGAGGGGATCTTATCAACCTCTACAAATACCAGAGGGGACAATGTAAAGTGGATGGGGCCAAACTCTTCTCAGTGGTGGCCAGTGATAGGACAAGGGATAATGAGTATAAATTGAACCACAGGAGGTTTCGTCATGAGGAAGAACTTTTTTAAAGTTTGAGTGACAGAGCACTTGAACAGGCTGCCCAGGGAGGTTGTGAAGTCTCCTTCTTTGGAGGTATTCAAAACCCACCTGAATGAGATCCTCTGTAACATGCTCTAGGTGACCCTGCTTGAGAAAGGGTGTTTGACTGGAGTCAAAAAAAGGGGGTTCAATCTCTGGAGGTCTCCCTCCTAACCTCAACCATTCTGTGCTTCTGCGATTTTGTGATTCTGTGACTCTGCGAAAGCCACCAACCTCAAGCTATCACAATTTTTACTAAGTTGACTTTATGTTAATAAGTAGATGAAAATAATAATAAAAAAAAATGTTGTTTTTATGAACATCTGCTCATAAAACTTAATATTTCTCAACTTCTGTAAAGTAGTTAGCTAGGCAAGCACATTCTCCCAGTTGGTTTTGTTTCAAAACAAGGATCATTTTAAGAGAAGGAAGAGCTGTTCCTAAACTCTTTTCCAAAAATGGAGGTGTTGGTAGTGATGAAAAATATTCAGTGTGAAAGGCTGATTCTGCTCATCTACCCCAGATGTGATTGTTCTTTGTCTTGTACTTGTGACAATGTGTATTTAACAAAAATAAACATTTTTTTTTTTTTTATCACCTAAAAGCAGTAGTAATGGATCAGAAACTAACAGTGTTAATTATTTTGAAAAAATCATAACAATTTCATAATATAAACCTCTCAGAATTTTTGACAACAAGGTGGGAAATCTACAGGAAGCAATCTGCAGGTTATAAGCTTTTAGTTGCAGGTCCAGTGATCTTGTGTCTTTGTAATGTAGCAGAATCTGTCCATGAATGGGAGTTCAGGCTCTCTGTTGATAAAACTAAAAGAAGATATGGAAGTAGTGCCTGGTAAAATTATAGAGAAGATGATTATTGAAGTTATTGAAGCACACCTGGGGGACATGCTCTCATTGGTCTCAGTCAACATGGGTTCATGAGGGGTAGGTCCTACCTAATAAATTTGATTTCTTTGATGTCCAGAATACAAATTAACAAAAACACCATATGATGGGTGAGCAATTGGCTGACAGGAAGGGCTCAAAAGGTTGTGCTAAATGGGGCCACATCTGGCTGGTGGATGGTCACTAGTGGGGTCCCTCAAGGCTCCATTTTAGGGTCAGTCCTCTTCAATGTTTTTATAGATGATTTGGACGTAGGACTAGAAGGTGTTCTGAGTAAATTTGCCGATGACACCAAACTTGGAGGAACTGTGGACTCAGATGAGGATGGTAAGGCCTTGCAGAGAGATCTGGACAGATTGGAGAGCTGGGTGATCACCAACTGCATGAAGTTTAACAAGAGCAAATGCCAGGTCCTGCCCCTGAGACAGGGCAAGCCTGGCTATACATACAGACTGGGCCATGAGATGTTTGAGAGCAGCCCCACAGAGAAGGATCTGGAGGTTGTGATTGACAGCAAGTTGAATATGAGCCAGCAGTGTGCCCTGGCAGCCAGCAGGGTCAGCGTATCCTGGGATATATCAAGCATGGCAGTGCTAGTCGGTCGAGGGAGTTGATTGTCCTGCACTGGTGCTGTTCAAAAATATTCATAAAGACATGAAATTGTCATTGCCAAAACTGGTAATTTTTTTCCATTTATGAATTTGAGTGGCTCACATGTTGGCCTCTAGTTGAGAAGTGAAAATGTGGAATCTCTGAGGAACTCCAGTGGTTATAATCATCTGTGATATCCTGAAGCATAGAACTAAGATTGGTTTATATTGGTACGAAGCCTAACTTTAATTTCTGTAAAGGCCTGGGGAGGGAGAATGACCTTTTTAAAAATCTCCCTCTGACTGAACACATCAAAGGATAATAGTCTGGTAATTTCTTCTGAAAGTCCTGCTTTAGAAATGTTCACTTCTTTCTTGCATACATGACTCTGCAGAGAATTGAGTTCATAATGAAGTCAGCAAGAAGGAAGTCTGAAGAAGTTACCAGTACTTTGCTGGATCAAGAGACACTTTTATTATTATTATTATTATTATGTTGTTGTTGTTGTTGTTGTTGTTGTTGTTGTTGTTGTTGTTGTTGTTATTATTATTAGTGTCTAATGAAGCAGGCTGTTTGATGAGAAGTGGAATTAATATATCTGTGTCCTGTGATTCTGTGATTGAGGGTTTAAAAAAAAAAAAAAAAAAAAAGAGCTGTAAATTTTCCTGTGAGTGAGCAGTAATGAATCTTTATTCTTCTACTTGACCTCTCTTCACAAAAAATTTTAGGGAGCAAATCTGTGTGAGAGCTGTATCATTTAGTCACATTTGACTCTACATGGATTGAAATAATTGAGAAGAACAAGTACAAGCACAGATATGTGACTGTGTGCCAGAGGCTGCTGTGAGCGACCATGCAGTGCAGCCCAGACTCCTCACCCGTATGCAGGCCAGTGGTGTGCTGGACTCACGGATTTACCAAGGAGGTAGATGTTTGCTGTCAGTGTTAAACCTCTCTGATGAAGGACAGTGTAGCAACAAGAAGTTCAATGTCAGTCCTTTGATGTACAAAAAGTACATATAATTAAGTCCTTGTTCTAAGAGCTTAGTCTTGCCTGGTGCAGGCAGTACTGGGAGGCTGGAGAAGACTTCACCCTTCTGTAATCCCTCTCTCCTGCTCCTCCCCACGTTTCTACAGCAGCTTCTTGGGCTTTCACATCTGAGCATCAGCCAGCAAACCCTCCACAGGACCTGGAGTTGACACTGTGCTGCCTGGTGTGTCAGTCCCTCTGATGGTCAAGACTGAGCACCCTGTGGGGCAGCTGCTGGCAGTTCTCAACCGTAGTCCTCTCTGCCTTCTAAACTGGTGCAAATGCATATTTTGTGTCATTTCTTCCACCTGTTAGGGTAGTGGGACACAAGAATTTCTTTGTATGTATCTATAAGGTCATGCATATATTTCAGCCTCTGATTTTTTGTTTTTTGTTTTTTTTTTTTGTTTTTTGTTTGTTTGTTTCTGTGTCATTAGAGGGGGTTATTTTTTATGGAGTCATAAATAATTTTTAGGGTGTTTCTTTTGCCTGTTAGATATAGTTATATAAAAGCATTGAACTGTTCTGCACTGTCACCAACAGAAATAAATGGATAATGGAGTTGTATAGGTGCTCTATCTCCAGTTGTTGTGGAACATTATCATCTGTTCTTTTTTTAAAAATGAAATATGTATCTTATTTAAATGCAGCCAGACAATGAGAAACAAATGGTCTCCGATCAGTATTATGCAACAGATTTCCCCGCCTGCTTTACCTAGTCTCTGTAATGGCAATGCCATTTTGCACAGCAGTGTCTGTGAAATAAGGTTGCTGAGCAGCACAGAACAGAGGATGGCTTGCCAGGGTGATACAAATAGAAAGCCAGCTCTGAGGTTATGGATTGGGGTTTTTAGGCCCTAGGTGCCCATTTCTGTGATTTTAGAAATCCTAAATGTTAGACAAGACAGATACCATAAAAGAATTATAAAACAGAGGGGTTTCTGTTGTCTGTTATGGTGGCTAGTGAATGAATAAGTTGCAGGAGACTTGATTTAGACGACCAGGCAAGTTTGTGCTTTCTCACTTTTCTACTTCCCTGTTGGTAGATCCCTGCCACCACCGTATGTGCCATACATTTGTCCAGTGGAATGGATTTCTGTAAAAAGGCTTTGGGATATTTGAAAGCTACTGTACAGCAATGAGAAGACCATGATGGAACTGTCATTTGAGAGGTGAGAAGCTGCATTTACAACAGAACAGAGGAAAAAAAATAGCAAGGAACAAAGGAACAAAACATTTAATTAAGGCATACCTTAGAAACAGTCATGCACAGAGAAGTAATAAGTAACAGCAGGAAAATATGCATATTCATATGCACCCCATAGGCATGGTACATGCCTTGGTCTGTCCAGTGGCTAGTTAGCTATATCATAGCACTTCTTATGTGAAGTCCTGTTGTAATTAGTCCTTGCTCTTCCAAAGTTAATGATGCTCTTCCAAGAACTTGATTTGCGTGAATAATAATAATAATTTTAAAAAGTAGTTCATTTGTTTTCACTCTCAGAACTGTTCAATTAGTACAGCAACCTGAACCAAACCAAGTTAGTGCTTTTTGCTTTTTGTGCCTCAATTTCTGTATCCCTCTACCCTATTGGATGAAGACACTGGAAGGCAATAGTTTTTGCAGACAGTGCTGTGACAAGTCTATCTTCAGTTTTAATGTAATTAAATATTTTGCAAATAGGAGAACACGAAGACATTTGAGATAGATATTAGCTACTGGATCTAGCTTTAGGGACAGGAAGGAATAAAATATATATATATATGTCTTTAAAAAATAAATAAATAAATAAATAAATAAAACTTTTTATCTCCATTGCAAAAACTGCTCTGTCAAATATGGCAGTTACTAAGTTTCTTAATTTAAATGAACATAATAAGTACAGCCATTATAAAGGGAGCAATAAATCAAGGTTTCAACCTCTGGTGACAGCAGTACAGGACGGGGTCTCCCTTATTTCTATTGGGGTTTCCCTTCCTGCTGCTCTGTGCTGCTGTGCTCCCTCACGCTCCTGGAAATGAGCCCTGAGTCCCTGAGACCATTGTTGTAACACTTCCCTCTGCATTAGGAAAAGCTGTCAAGATTTCTCTAGTTAACAGAAATTAGGAGAAAAAGATCATTAATTCTACATCTGTATTTCACGTTTCTGTGTGTTTGTGTGTGTATGTATATGTATACTGTTTTTAACATTAGAATTCTTGTAAAAGTTAAAGCAGTAAGTAAAACAAAGGAATAAACTAGTCAGTTTTAACCTAGACAGGTGGAGAAAATTAAGCATTAAAACAGAAGTTAAGAAAAAAAAAATAGATTTTCATTTTTAGACTTTATAACCTGTGCCTAAATCTTATTTTATGTCTCATTTACTAAGGTTTCAAAATTCTGTTTGTAATCAGTTCAGCTTTGCCTTCTATAAATGCAATGGAGGAATACAAAATGACAAACATTTACTAGAAACTTCACTAGACTTTCTTTCTGATCATGTGATCCTCACAGATAAACAGATACTGTACATATTTTCAACTCAGACAAAAGGGAAAATGAGGCAGAGTAAAAAGAGTGAATATGATTACACATGACTATAATCATTTTAATTTTAGGACAGAGCGGACTTTAGGTATGAGCAGCATGTCTCTTCAGGAATGGTTATGAATCCTGAGTGTACTGCTGCATATTCTAAACCTAGACAAAATGCTTCTGTGCAGAGGATTGAATTTGGTTTATTTATATACTGTGTTGTCTGGGAAGGTGAAAAAGATAGTTGTGGACTGATCAGTTTATCTGTCCTCAATTGCCATTTGACAGCAAACCATGTTAATTTCAAGACATACTTTCAAGTATGAGTCATAATGGAAAATGCTGTAATTTTTGTTTGTTTTTCAGATAAAATGGAAGCACCAACCGAATAATGTCTTGAGATACATCAGAAGTCTTCTTATCCATTAGGTTGAAATAATATATAGTTAAAACTCCTGATAAAACAGAAGTCAAATGAAACTGGATCGTTAGAATAAAGTATGGGGATGTTTCTTCTCTACTAGTGTTTCCATATTGTTAGAATTAAATGTTTTAAAAACAAATGAAATGTTAAAGGTGAAATTACTTGTTTCATCATTTTCTGTAAGAGACAACATCTTAGTGAGAAAATCTTAATTTTCTATGATTCTTAGAGCACTCCTCTTCCCCCCCCTCCCCATCCCCCCCCCCCGAAAATGATTCCATCTCCGTACCTTAAATTGTCTGCTATATACATGAGGAACTAGTGGATAAACGATTAACAGTGTTTAATTCAATAAAATGTGTCTCATAATTTTTTGATATCAACATATATTTTACATTTTCAAAATAGTTTTCTTGCTGTTTTAAAACACTATAATATAATTATAATATATATTTGCTTTAGTTATGTTTGAGGTTAAAAGAATATGAAGGTAGACTAGAAAATCAATGTCATTTTTCAGTTAAAACAGAAGGAAAAATGAAGCGTAGTGAGGCAGTGGCATAAGACATGCAGTAATTAGTAGTGGGAACATTTATTTTTTTGAAGATGTTTGTGTGTTTATTTTGATAAAGAATTTAAAAGCATCTCTGTTAAATAATGGGCTCTTTCTCCAGCTAGGTCAATTTAGGTTTTCTGCAACAATAATTCATTCCTGAACAAAATGTCCTGGATGGTAGTTCACACCATTGAAGAATTCATGAGATGACCAGTGCCTCCAGGTTTTATTGTCATGCTGTGGCTTGTAAGAGCAGTTGTTCCATTTGTGCATGTGTGCATAAAATACAAAGCCAGTTTTATTAGCTACCAGATTAGATTATATACAAATATAAGTTTGTATATTGTTATGTGTTCCATAACAGTTCAATCAGATTAGACAGGCTGCATTTTTTCCATGGATATTTAAAAGTATTCAATTCAGATCAGTATTTCTTTTTACCTTCTCAGATAAACTCTACCCATTTTGACAGTTCAGATTGAGCCCTATGAGCCATGAAAATCTGAGGGACAGATTGCCATTTTCCTTTTCTGACACCAACAAGCTCTTGCCCACAAACAAATAATTTAGTGTGTTGAAGAGCTATGGGAAACATTCAGTATTTGAATGATTGACATTAAAAACTGTGCTTGTGATTTCAAGCTAAAAATCTTATTCAGGACAGAAACAGAGGTCTCATTAAAGTAAAGAATATCTAACATGGTAAATAATGATCATAGCTTTTATTTACTCCCCTAACAGTAGAAAGAAAAGTAGTGTTCAGTATGTTATGTTTCCCCACAGAACACTGTTTGTGTGCTTGAAGAAGGCAATGCAACTAATCAAATCTCAGGCTGTGCGCTTGCTAAAAACGGGCAAATATTGAAAAATCAGCATAGTAATGCAAATTACTTCTTTATGGAAGAATGAAAAATAAAAATGTAGTTATTTCTAAGAGACATTTGGCTAGTAGTTATATATATGAGATTTTTAGGTGTGGTCACATGGGGTGTTCACAGTCAGCACTAGATATCCAATAGAGTAGTGAATGAGGAGTCTAAAATAGGAATGTAAATAGAGTCACATTTATGTTGTGAGAGACTCTGCCTTTTAATGTATTCTGCTTACATCCAATAAATAGCACTTTTAGTTTGTAAATAGATGTGATTAGAATTTTGTATGTTTCAGAAAAATAGGATTTGTAGAAAGAAATTCAATTTTTCATCTGCTAGCACGCTACACTATATTACAGCCCAAATAATACACTTGACAAACTAAAAACAGAAGGAACAGAAGGAAAAGAAATGATGCCATACTACTTAGATCTTTATTTTTCTTTTATGCACCTCTAGGCGCTATAAGGAGGAAAGTAACATCAAAGAAGAAAAGCACGTGCATGCCTGTGTTTAAAACAAATGAATCAGAATAGAAAATCCTAACTGAAATTGCTTACTTCTCCGTCTGTCATGTGTCACCCCCCAATGACACTGTTAGCATCTATCTACCAAGAGCAAAATTTCTAGATGGTGTGAAATATGTAGATAAACATACTACATACCTGAAAATCTATGGACTCTACTCTATCCTGAGGGGCACTGCTGAAGTTAGTTACTGCTCTTGTTGATTTCACTGGGGCCAGAATTAAGCTCTTCATCAGAATGAAGCTGGTGAAGAGCAGTACAAAACTCTGAGTGATTTGGAACCTCTCAAAATCCCAGTGATTAGGGGAATGTAATTGTAAACACAGAAACGCAAACATTTTAAGTTAGCTGATTACTTAATATATGTTATATGAAATACTCTTTGTATTCATGAAGACGTAATCTCATGTTTCTCCCACAGTATTTCCTTTTTTTAAAGATAAAGGTATTTCCAAAGAAACACACATTGATTAAGTAAGAGAAAAGTGTCTTTGGCATGTTTCATGATGTTCATCAGAAAAATAAAAAAAATAAAATTATAGGTCACTATTCCAGCAGATGACACTGGAGAAATTGAATGTCCCTTACTGATTCTTATTTTCATGTGAAATTTTCTGTTTGTAATGGCTGTTGATTGTCAGCCTGACAATATATATTTGCGAGAAATTACTATGGGAACAGCACCAGGGAAAACTGCTGTCAATTTGGGATAGTTTCTTCATTAATTCATGATGATGACAAAGACCCTAGAGCAATTATGCAAAATAAATTCTTTAAAGAGGAACTGAATGAATGGAAATGCTTGAGTTTCACATGAAACATAATTCTTAGCATAACTTGATTCCCCGATATGTTCATTATAGCTATGGTGGCAATGAGGATGCCATTCCTGAGCTGAACTTGTGCTTGGAGCTGTCTAAACACTGCACATAGTTCATCTTAACATAGTTTCACCTTAAATACTTTGCCTGCTTAGTACACTTTCCCTATGAGATGTTTTGGTAACCCAGTTTTAATGGCAAAAAGTGCTCACGGAAGACAAATTTCAAAGTCATGCATTCCAGTTGTCATGGAAACTGCCCTTTAAATTTTTATGCACAATTATTCTTGATGGAATCATAAACTAATCTGAGGAAAGGAAAAATGTGTGGATTCTCTGACCTGCCACAAGCTATTAGGCTGGAAACTTGAATACATGCAATGAACCCCTAGGGGTGAAAACAATGAAACAACTATTTAGAAAAGAGCTGTATGTACAGTGAATTGACTGTCAGCTTTGGCTGGGTGAGAAGCTGTCGTGATGTGCTCCAGAACATGCACTCATTCTGCTACTGAGGTCACATCCCTGATGTCAGTGATAATACCTACTTCCTACAAAGTGCCTCCACTTCTGGGTTGTGTGGCTTAAGAATATGTACAGTCAGTGATATAGTGAAAAGAAAGTGTCCTTGATCATATTTATATTGCCTCTCTGGCTTAAATTCTGTCTGTGGCTATAATTTTTTAGTTATAATTCATCTATATCTCACAACAACTGACTGTCATTTTCTTTTTGTCCTTCTCCCGACAACTTACTTTGTGCTGTTTTAACGCCATCAGTGTCACTGACTGCCAGCACTGAACTGTGTTCAAATCCTAGGGGGTAAGACTGATCCAATTCTATGGCAAGCCATGGAAAAGCATATTAGATTTCTATTACATGGTGAATATAATTGGAAATTTTGACTAGAAGATAGAGGATGAAATCTTAGTGTCATTTAAAGATCATTCTCATCTTTTTATTGATTTCTACTTGTTAAAAAAAAAAAAAAAAAAATCTTCAGACATAGTCTTCTCTTTCCAGTAAGAAAATTCTTCTGTTTTCTGTAAGAAAAACACCATGGCAACTCAAATAATTTTTATTTGGTGGGCGTGTCAACAGAGAGCATACATGTAAACTATACACTGTAAAAAGAATGGATACTTAAAAGTATGATGTCATGTGAATCAAATTTCTGCCTTCCTTTCTTCTCCTTTAACTGCATTTTCAGCCATCCACTATCTGGTCTCAAAGGGCATGCTTTTACAGTTTTACTCAATTTCCACACAAACTGGTGGAAAAATTAATGCTCCCAGTATTGAACCAGATCCCAGGCAATGTTGATTCCAAGGGAAAGATGTATTTCTCTGCTAATTATTAGGTCAGTTGTGTTTTGGTTATTCTGTCTTTTCTTAATTTTGGTCTTTTTATGTCCCTGCAGTTCCCAAAGCTCCAAGTAGATATAAAACCCCACTGCTTATGTAATCATGAACTGGAATGTTAATTTGTTTTTCTAAATTTTGTACACTTACAGCTAAGTTCTTTGTGCTGAATTCTGGTTGTATCAAAGAGAAGGACTCTAAAGAATTCCTGCAGTCTTGAAAGAGGCAGGTCAGTTTTGACTGTGCTGGTGCACTCACATCCCTTCAAGTGATGGATTGATGGACGTGCTAGCTGAAATGAGAGTTTGCCAGTCTTTGTTTCATGTACCCAAAACAGGGGACTACAAACTCCATAGCTCTGAATTGGAGACTAGCTGCAGTTCTCAATAAGAACTCTTCAGTTTATACTGAGAGTAGAGGCTGAGTGGGGTAGACATGGGGATTTAATAACCCCCCCCTCTAGCTGTCCCAGGTAACACTTCCATGCATCCAATAGATGCTTGCTCTTCAGTTTCTTCCTGTTGTACAAGTACAAAGGTCAGACTTCACCTCTGCATCTAATGAGGTGCATAATGACTGTGCAGAGATATATTCAAATATATATTTTTTATTTTTTTATTTTTTTTATCAGATGTTTTGATTTTCTTAAACAGTTCTGTGTTGTTTTTTTTTTAATTTAACAGAAGTTCAAAAGCTGAAGGGTGTAAAATCAGCAACCATTTTTGAAAATGTAAGCTGAAATGCACTGTGAAGATGTTGTCCTATATAAAATATTATGGCTGAAGATAAATAGTTCATTTAGCTAAGTAGTGGAAAGATACATGGAAGTAGCAACTAGAGAGCTTTCATCTCTTTCCATGTGTTGGGGATGTAAAACTTAGCCACACTCCATTCATTGCATGGTTTTCTGAAACAAGGTGGCATGCTTAATTCTTTCCCAGTGAATCAGGACACTACTGTGTAATCAGGTCTCATTATTGTACCTAATGGTATGAGCAAACAAAGCCCTGCAGTGAAAAAAAAGGCATAGCCTGAAAGTCTTTAACTCAGCGTATAATATGAAAGAAATGAATACAGAGTAGTATTGACTAAGAGAATTTATTGAATATAATGGTTTTAAAGTTATGCAGTATGTCATCAAATCCTGCTGTATTGAGATGCAGTAGAACTTATCCAGTTAATCTAACTTCATTGTAAAATTCACAGTAGTGTATCTAACAACAAAATCTCCCAGCCATCAAAACTCAATAAAATTCTAACAATGAGGTCAGTGTGTGAATAATGGCCTGTAATTGAGAATGGAAAATATCACTATGAGGTCTGTTTTGATAGCAGTATTCTGTTGACCTATTACAAAAACTGAGTTTGTTGCAATTGTGACTAATATCAAGTATTTGTTGCTATTTTCAGAAATTTCTGTAAAGCTAAAAAAAAAAGGGATCAAATTTAGAATAAAAAAGCTATACACAGTAACACATGGTAGGTTTAAAAGATAGAAAAGTAGATTTAAATGAACAGAAAGACATTTTTAACACATTTCTTTTAAGCTCAATGGTTTTTTTGTTTTGTTTGTTTTGTTTTAGAATTGGAATATAAAAGGAAGGAATCATGCCAAGGCATAAATCAATTCATTATCATATTTTGCATGACAGAATGATAGATTATATTTTTTGAAACAAAGTAGAGGTCAATGCAATATACATTTCTTTACAGAGGACAGCATCTAAATGCATTCCTTTCACTATTTAAACAATAAGTAACATAAATATACACCCTGATATATTGATTTTCTTTAAACTTGGTCAGGTGAGGCTATGTGGGATAACCCATTTTTTCATATTTTTCATTGCTGGCTGAGAAATTCAGCTTAGTAATGCAGAGGCTGTACTCTGAAAAAAAAAAAAAAAAAAAAATCACTCTGAAACTAAGACAGATGGAGTTGAACAGCATTTTCTAAACCTGAGACTAAACATTACCACAAAGTCATCTTAAAATGTCAGTTACTTTAAATTGGCAATGAATTTGCATTCACAACTGGGTCACATGTTGAATAACAGCATTCTCCTCCATCATGTTTTGGGTGAAAATGATTTGTTTCCCACATCTTTATCTCAGAAATCTTCCTTCTCTCTGGAGCTACATAGTGAAAACTTATCCTTATGGTAGCTGTCAAAATGCAAGGATTTAAAGAGAAACATTGCCTCCGAGGTGCAAATAAGAGTATTCTGCTTCATCTCCATCTTCTGGGACAAACAGAGTTTCAAAGTGCTTTTTGGATTACTTCATATAATATTTCCTCTTTACTCTTCAGTCCCAGGCTCTCAGGACTAAGATTCTGTCTTCATATGTTCAGGTAATTAGATAATCACTCCTAGTGAGAGGGTTTGAATGTATGAGAGGGACTTAAATCTCAGATCAACTCCTTAGGCTCTTTTTACAGAAGTAATTTGAATTACAAGTAAACTATAACATCACTGACATTGAAAGTGCTCTGAATACTTCAGTGTCTGAGACATGGCAGAGTCCCTAAATTCAAACAGGTGAGCTACAGGTAAGGTACAAAAACCTACAGCAAGGTACAAAAAATCTGTGTCTCCCCCAGCAAATACAACGGAGACAGGAGTGGAAAGGAACAGCTCTGGTGTGTTGCATGTCCATGTGAGACTTTTAGAGCATTGTACTTCAAGTTTATTATAGTCCTGTCCTGCAGGCTGAAAGTCTGATAGCAGCTGTAGTGTATTTGGCACACTCCTGAAGTTCATCAAGATTTCTGTCATATGGAGGGAAGCCAATTCACCTGCTCTGAGACATCTTTGTGATGTGAGCGGAGATGATCCAGGGGTTTTCTACAGAAATGCTTTTCTTAGCCAAACAAATATGCCAAGTCTCCTTGTTTGCTTTGTGAAGTTTTGGCTTTGAAATAACTAATGCACATTTGATCTGCAATGCTATGCAAGGATTTATCTGTACTATCACCTGAGAATTCCATTCCAGTGTTAGTGGCTTGTAAAAATAACAAACTAAATCTGGAAGAGTAGCAATAGAAGAAACAAAACAAAACAAAACAAAACAAAAGGCTTATGTAGGCTTAATAAGAAGTAAGAGGAACAAATCTTTAGGGAGATTAGTCTGAAATAGGACTGTTATGGGTTCTTCATTTTTCCATTCTTCACACACCTAGAAGACTGCCAGTTGTCTTTCAAGTTTGATGTGTTTATGTTCATTCCTTTCAAAAATAGTTTTATATGGAGATTTTCATCATCTGTGACAGCTGTTTTATGACATTGTAGTTAATGTTAACATGTCTCTGCACATCTGTCTCTGTACCTCCATGCAGCAGTATGCTTTGAATTAGATGGATCCCTGCTTATTCACTTTTCCCTCTGAAGTACTGGACTAACAACATGAGAAGAGAATGTATAGACGTTATTTTGTAATTTATTCACTAGTTGTACAGAAGTTGATGAGGAACACGCCTTAAATTATCCACAAGACCACTTACTGATTAACTGCACCAGTATCCTTATTCATTATTTATGCATACATCAAATAAAGATAATTAATTTACTATAAAACTAGTGAAGTGAAATAAGTAAATAAAGTTTATACTAAACTAAATTACATCCCAGAGTTCACAAACTAGAAAGGAAGATGTGTTCACTAACGTGGAGTAAAAAAATAAAAATCAGATTCCTATGCTTCGCTATCTGTGCTACTTTCTAAAGCTTGTAAAGTAAAAGTCTTCAGGCAGATTTTTCTTGAAACATTTTAAGTAATTGTAATGTCAAAAATTAAGAATATATACTTATTCTTGTTAATCTGGATCAGGATTATAAAGCAGGACAAAAAAAGCAGGACAGAATTTTAAACTATGTGGAAATACATATTTTGTTTACTTGCTTGTTCTTACAGTGCATGCCTTGTCTTACCAGTTTTATACTATCCAAGAGAAGTGGATGACCTTTTTCCAGGTTTATTAGCAATATTATTTTAATTGAAATAAATATGTAGCATATTTAGATTCTTACCTTAATAGGAGGTCTTTAAGAACCAGCCACTTAAAAGGATGCATTTTGTCTCAGGGCTTGTGTACTGTCCTTGAAAAATCTCATGTGCCTTGAAGTTACATGTTAACAGAAGAGGCAGAACTTTCTCTCTTCATGATCATGGTATAAGACAGAGAATGTTTATTTAAGCATTGCCTTATATTTCGCATCCAGCTTCCAAAAAAAATCTTATCTTTCATAAATTTATTATTTGCAGTAGAAAATAATAATAAATAATAATGATGATGACAATGACAATAACAACAAAACAACAACAACAGGAAAGAAAACAATGATGTTTTCTCAAAATCTAGTATTATTTGTTTTGCTGGTAACTACCCATGAAAAGGTGTTTGTACAAAAGACTTTTACAACCTCATTTCATTTAAACAGATAAAGTCCTAAGTTTTTTGTTTGTTTTTGTTTTATTTTGTTTTGTTTTAATAGTAGGGATTCATACCTGTACAGACTTGAAAAGTGTATTAACAAATACAATTATGGTAGACTTCAGTGGTTGTCCAGAGGAATAGCATTATGGCTTGGAATGACCAATAGTATACCAGAGCTTTTTTAGTTCAAAGTTCTCTCTTTTTATAGATCAATCACTGACCTTTCTATTAATTTAATCTTTTCTGTCATATAATAGTGAGCATTTCATGGAACTACATGCATTTAGTAAAATAATAACAAAATCTGTCATTCAGCCAGAGTTGATTATGATATGACAATTGCCTGCTTGGTGGAGTTAGCAAACTTCAGAAAACAATTGCTTTCTTAACTCCCTCAAAAAGCCATTGAGAATCCAGTTTTGTTATGTCCTTCAACCATAAATTTCCTCTTGGTGTCTTTCCTTTGTTCACTCTGCAGGATGTTGCAACAATTCAGCATAATTCTGAGGACCTTTGTAAAACACTGATCTCACAATTGTAGGCTTTTTTGCAAGCATGAAAAGAATTGGAATTTTTAGCTTTCAGGAAGCAGTCTCAGTCAACAAAATGCTCCTACTTGATTAGCTATTTCAGATGCAGTATTTTGGAGGTTCCTTCCAAAATGAGTGGAGAAAAATAAACCTTGATGAAATTTTGATAAGATTGAGTACTTCTCTTTGTAGCCAGTTACACTTCACCCTAATTGTTAGGATTGTTATATATTAAATACAATTCCTCAAACACTCACATATATTTTGTTTTTAGAATGTCTGTGCTACAAGGGAGAATACAGTTCATCCAAGACTGTATTATCAAAAATTGAGGAGAGAAATTCCTAATCCTTAAACTCTCATCTAGTTTTGTAATCTCTCAGTATAAAGGTGACATCAACAGAAATTTAAAAGTTTGATAATTATTGAAGATTACTGTGAACATAACTCTCCAAGTTCTGTGTAAAGGTTGAATACATACTTAACAGTGTTTTTATGAAAGGGGACATGGTAAGGATTGAGACAAAAAAAAATAAAATAAATGGGAAGACTTGTAGAGACATTGTGATTTCTTCTATTTAGAACTGTATTTATTCTGACAGATTGAACAAGATCCCTACTTCACTCCCATTGAAGTTCTTCATATTGGTCTGAAGCAGTAGATGGAAAATTGTACTCTTTTGTTGGAGAAACCTCTGGCTGAATGGTAAATGGCCAATGGAAGACTTTAAAACAGGACTAAACCAAGACATAAGATCTCAGTAATAGATCTCTAAAGTACTAAGGATTGAAAAGTGGATTGATGTTTTATGGAAAGATGACATCTTTCAAGCAGTGCTTAGGAAACCTTGCTTGGTGAATGTTCTCACTATATGAGGAATAGTATTGTTCTTTAAAATAGTTGGTCTAACAATAAGTGGAAAATGTTAGAAAGGCCTAATATTACACAGGAAAAAGGAGAAAAGTTGTCTACTTTTGTATTTCTAATAGTTCTTTATAATAGTTTTTAGATATAAGTTTGTTAATGTTATCACTGGATAATAATCATATTTAATTTTTAGTGTAAAAGCTGTCTTATTGTGAGTTCAAAGTTCCTGTTGTCTTTGACGAAACGTAACTCAGGGCATCTCTTGGGGATTGCCCAAAGTATGTTGTTGAAAGAAAAAAAAAAAAAAAAAAAGCATGAAATATACTATTTTTTTGCCAACTGTGCAAATGTGGGTTCAGTAATTAGTGTAAATTGTAGCTCTCCAAAGAGAATGGTAAAGTACTGAAGGGTTGTTTGCTTATTTACATCTTGAACATGTCTGAACATCTTATTGGGTATATTAAGACCTCTAACTATGCAGATTTTCTTGCTTTGTCTTACAAAACTAACCACCTTAAATTATCTTGCCATACTTCGATAATCTAAAAATGATTGAATTTCCAATCAATTAAGTAAGTATTTAAAATTTAAATCCATCTTATGGGGGTGATTTATGTGTAATAGAAGGGCTGAAAATAAAATTCAATTCCCAGTGCTTCAGGTGAATTATTTTGTGAGTGAGAAGAGCAAAACGTGAATGCAGAAAGGTATTGTATTTTTTTGTTTGTTTTGTTTTGTTTTGTTTTGTCATAGAGTATTTCATATGTTGTCCTCATTTGTTTGCAGTAAGGAGCTTTAACATAGATTTGACACATTATGGCAATAACCTATATGTGGTAGATATACTGCATGTCTGTATATAGAAGTCTATCTTAAAAATAATTGCATGGTTTCAGTCAGAATCAAATCCTCTTTCATCACTCAGGTGTCTCTTTTGACTTCAGTGTAATTGTCCATGTGAGTAAAAATAATTGGGCTTAGCCTTCTAGAAGGTTTTGTCTCATGCTGTTGAAGGAGATGAGAAGGTTGCTCAGCTCACAGTTCTGTAGCATCCATTACATGTCGCAGTTCTGCTCACTCTCAAATTTATTGGAGCCAATTTTCTGAGCTTCAAATTTCTGTGGTGAAAGGCTTCCTACCATGAATTAGGCCAGTTATAAACAGTTCTGTACCTACTTTCTCATTACCTCTTCTTTTTTAAACCCATGAAAAGGAGAAAATACAGAATCCATAAACACAAGTTGGTTTTAAAAGGCAGCATTGCTACCAGGCAAGAATATTTCATTTGCAGCAAGATATATACAGGACTAAAGGCTTTTATGTCAGTCCACATTATGCTTCAGGCTATTCAGAGGGCGTACATGTAGGTATGCCTGGAAGGAGTGAAGGTAATTTTGTTGGAGTCTTGGCCTCAAAGCTTGCTCTAACTGCTGCTCCTCCTGATCATGAGGCAGGATGATGTCAAAGGATATTTGTGCCTTAGGTCTTCCAGCCTCCATATCAACCTTTATTTTTAAATAAGGTGTCACAAGTGAACTTATTTCTTCTGAAGACAATGATAATGTATTCATGCCATGTTGCTCGAAAATATTCCCATTCTTTTTCATTCTTTCAAAACAGACTCCTGGAAGAAGTCTTCCAAAACTGTCATATCTTTCCTCACAACTATATTCTGGAGCTGAGAAAATTTGTTAGGAAACTCTACAGTGAATGTTTCCACCAATTAGTATTAGATATATTTTGACCAAAGAATTTATTATGCCCTCTATTGTTTGGAATAGTTAAGTTAAAATTAGTCTTGGTATCATAACTTTCAATAAATTTACCTTACTATCCTTTCTGTCTTACTTTTCCATCATGCTAAGTTTTTTGTCTCAAGGTGTAATGTTACCTCAAGAGAAGAACATATTCTTTCAAGCACTACACTAGTTGACAGGTTCAAAATCTCAAATATAGAGAATACTTATTAAATACTATAGATACTTGTTGTCAACTAGTAGAAATAACGTCAGCACCAGAGTGCTTGAGGCAGGTAATATTGTCTGAAAACTTTTTTCTATTGTGCTTCACTTTCTTTGTTCTGTTTTCTCTTTCCATCCAGAAGTGGAAACTGTTTCAGATGTCTGGAGCTCCTGTGAAGATAAAGCTGGAAATGTTTTTTTTTTTTTTATTTATTTATATTTTTTCACTCCACATCTCACTTGCACATCTTCAGCTACTATAGCTGTCCTCATGCCTTCTATGACAGGCTTCTCTAAAATATTATGAAAAAAATCTTTCAGAATTCTTTCAAAAACCCTGCACTACTATCTTTATTTGCATCTTTTTTGTTTGTTTGTTTGTTTATTTACACCATTAAACTGCTTGCATATGTAAGTACATATATGCATAACACAGGTCCTCAATAAACATGGCTGTTTATGAGAATAAAATTACAAAACCTTAAGCAGTGTGCGAGAAAAATAAAAAATAAAATTTAAAAAAATAAATAAATAAATAAATCAGTTCTGAGGTTTGTATGTAGCCATTAAAATTTAGCTGGCCAGAGTGTGAGTGTGGACAGATGTAGGAAAGGGCCTAAACCATTTCTTGAAAGAAAAGAAATGCGATGAGTAGCAGAATATTTTCCCAAGTGGCTCACTAAAACTATACAGATGAGCTTTTTTCTCCAAGAGTGAAGAAAAGTTTTGTTTTGTTTGTTTGTTTTTCTCCTGCAGCTTGTTTTCAGAAAGCTTGCAGATAATGTGAAATCTCTGTGCTTCTGCTATGCTTGAATGGCAGTGGCCACCCAGCTGCAGATATTTACATGAAAGAGGAAAGAATAAAGGTATCAAGTTCCATTCTATGAAATTGCTGGGTATGTTGACTTCAGTTTGTTTCTTTCTAAGGGGGACTACTAAAAATGCAGTGAAACGTGGCAGCATTTATTTAGACACAGACCTGCAAGATTTGCAGCTTTCAGACAGATACCAGATATTGTGAAAATCAGGACAAATGTGAGAATTCCCCACTGTGGGATGGAAATGGAAAGTCACTGAAATACGCACCCAACAAGAAAACAGGATAGATTGCCTGGAAGAGACTTGTAAACTTATAAGAGCAAAAGAGAGCACTGAATTTATAATTTCACACAATTTCAGTGGAAGCTGATCATCCAATTATTTTTTGACACTGTGGTGCTGTAAGTGCTGAACTAATGAGTATCAATGAGATCCACAGACTAAATTATTCTCAACTCATTAAAAATACAATCTCTTGAAAAGTGGAAGATTAAAAAGAATTTCTTACTTCACCTGATACCAACTAGGAGGAATTTGTTTCATTTGAACCTGCTGCTTTGGGCAGCCTTCTAATACAAATGAATTGTATATGCTGGTGGGAAAGCAGGGTAAGAAGTGAAAACATCTAGATAAATATCTGAGCGTTGGGCCCTGATGAAGACTATACTATGTGTTGCTTTTTTGTTTCCTGCTGGGAACTTTGCAGTGCAGCAAAGAATTCTGTATCTGCAGTAGAGAAATACCCCTCTGTGTCCTGGTAACTGGACACCAGGGACCAGGGATGTCTGCAGTACTGCAATTGCTGTGGAGACTGAACCTGGCATTGATCCCTGTCTTAGACAGCCCTGCAAAATCTTTATTCTCCTCCTTTCCTATGTCATATCATCCACAAATAATTTACTCCAATGTGGATTAATGAAATAATACCCTAAGCCATTGGGGTGACTTCCAAACTAGATTTGGTAGGACCTAGATCTTCTTTTGCAGACATATTGTTAGGCTCCCAAAATCAAACTCAGAACCCCAACAGCAGTGTTTGAGTACTTGTGCTGCAGCCATAAGGGACCAGAGAGCCACAGGGTTGCTCTGCAAACTAATGGATGAGATGCCATCTCTTAGAATCACAGAATCACAGAATCACAGAATTTTCTAGGTTGGAAGAGACCTCAAGGTCATCGAGTCCAACCTCCAACCTAACGCTAACAGCCCTCCACTAAACCATATCCCTTATCTGCATTCCTTGTTATTTAATACCCTTTGTGAAAAATAATAATAATGTTTTTCATGAATATTTATCAGCCTGGAAAGAACAAATTACCCTGAGAAAGGAATGTTCATATGCAATTCAGAGCCCAGCTGGTTCATATAGCCAGCAACCATTGTGGTGTATATACATTGTGGCGCCTGGAAGTGTTGTCTAAACCCATTCTAACTAGCTTTATGTACAATATTTTGGGTACAACCTGGCATCAAGAAGTTTGATGCAGAATGACTTTCTGAGTGTGTACACTCCATTTGGTCATGCACTGCAGCCCCCACTGAGCCTCCTAGCTGTGGTATATATAGCAGTCAGTGCACCAAATCATGTACATGACATTGCGTTTGAGTAATGACTGTAAAAGACACACTCATTCTTTGCTTCTGGTTTTTGTTTTGTAATATCCAAGGTGCATAAAGTACCTGAACTGCCGAGGAACAAGGAAAGGAGCAAGTAAACAAGTTTCTCTTGTTCCTGTTTTGGGCAGAAACACAATAGAAGTTAACCTTGTGTGTTTAACTCTCTTTCCTGTTAAAAGTCCAAAATAGTTTAGTGTAGTTTAGTGTAGAGGGTGAAGTACATGTTTGTGGCAAGCTAGTAATAATGACTGAGACTGCACATTTCAGTATTAGATTTGTTTCTATATAAATTTTATAAATCAAAGACTAAGAATATAGATACCTTAGGAGGTATTCAAATAATACTGGGAAAAAAAAAAAAAAAAAAGGTCCATAGTTCTGGCAGATATTGCATAGATACAGAAATATACATATATACATATTATTTCCTTGCAGTATTGTGTGAATTTAATTTAGTCACCTGTATATCATGTTGCTATTTACTTCTGGCTTTTGATCTTTGTGTCTGTTTTACTGTTTTTACTGATGTATGTTTAAATGTCTTTTTCACAGAAATGCCAGTGGAAGCCTGACATGCATCAGAAATAATGTGGTCAACTTGGACACGGCACTGGTGAGACTGCATCTCTACTACTGTGTTCAGTTTTGGGTTCCTCACTACAAGAAAGATACTGAGTTGCTGGAACACATTCAGAGAAGAGGAATGAAGCTGGTGGAAGGGACTAGAAAACATGGTGTATGAGGAGTGACTGAGAGAACTGGTTTTTTTTGTTTGTTTGGAGAAAAGATGGCTGAGGGGAGCCCTCAATGCTGTCTTTGACTACCTAAAAGGATGTTGCAGGAAGGAGTGTGTCAGTCTCTTTTCTCAGGTGACAAGTGATAGGATGTGAGGAAATGGTCTCAAGGTGTGTCAGGGGAGGTTTAGATTGGACATTAGAAAGATTTTTTTCATGGAGAGGGTGGTCAGTCATTGGAAAGATCTGCTCAGAGGAGTGGTAGAGTCCCTGGTGCTGGAGGTGTTTAAGGGATATGTGGATCTGGCATTTAGTGGTGGACATAGGAGGTTAGATTTAGAATAGATATTAGTAAAAAATTCTTTACTGTGAAGGTGGTGAGGCACTAGAACATGATTGCCCAGAGAAGCTGTGAATCCCTGGAGGTGTTCAAGGTGTTCAAGGCCAGGCTGGATGGGCCTTGAGAAACCTGATATAATAGAAGGTGTCCCTGTCCACCACAGAAGGCTAGAACTAGGTGAATTCTAATGTCCCTTCCAACCCAAACCATTCTATGATTCTACAATTCTATGATGCTATAACATGGTTTAGTGGTGGCCTTGGTAGTGTAAGGTTGATGGTTGGACTTGAGGATCTTAAGGGTCCTTTCCAGCTTAAATGATTCTATGGGTCTATTTTGTCTCAATGTTGGTCTAAGCTTCTACGGCCTCAGGTAAAAAGTTGCACCATTTAGTGGTGAGTAGGTATATTATGGACAAACAATATAAAAAACTAATGTTCTGGAAAATGGCATTTCCTTGACTGTATGGGCACAAAGAAAATGCATTATATCTTGTAAGAAAATCATTACAGTGAGTATTTGGATATCTATTGGTTTAAATTATGAATGACCACATATTATTAGCATAGTCTTTTTTTTTCTGCTAAACATATTCCAAAGCATTTCTTTGGCCTATTGACTTTAAAATACATTTATAAAATACAGGGAAAATGTTTATATAGTTATTTTGCTTCAATAAATATACCTAATTTATTTGTCCACTTGCCACAATTATACATAATAATAGGATCTTTGAATTCTCAGTATGTCTTTATAGTCAAACAGCAACAGACACTAAATTAATGTGAATGTCATATTCATGAAAAATATGGTAATTTGTATAGTAGCTATGCATGAAATTTGAATCTAATTTTTGAAAAAACATACCCTGGCATAGTTGGCCATGTTCCCCACCTGAGTGTTACCCAGCCTGTTCTGGCACAGCTGGACAGATCACACTTACCCTACACCTCCTGATGTCAGGGCTAGCATGTAATTTCTGCTATGTCAGCTCTCATCCAGGAGTGAGATCACAAGAGACTCTAACAGATACTCTGAAAAGTTACCACTCCTATGCAGTGCAAAGTGAGCAATGTAAATAAGATATTGAGAAGGCATCTTTAATCTGGGCATTGTGTAAGCAATAGCAAATGCACACCTTCTCTGCTTTATTTCAGGCTTCTTAATACATCATCACAATTAAAAGCCAACCTGGTTATTCATATTTAACGATACTTTTGTAGTGATGAAATTACACTGATGCAATTTCTGTCATAAAAGACGGAGGACTTCTTCCATTCTGGAAACTAGATTAATTCTTTTTTTTTTTTTTTTATCTTCAGTAAAAACCTGACACTAGCTTTTACAACATCTCTCTGCTGGGGCTGCACTGTGCTTTATAATTACAATAATATCTTTGTAAGTGTTTAGTGCTTGTGTACTTTGTTGATTGTTAATAAGGGTCTACATTAGGATAAAACACAGGTTTTTGTACAGCTGTAGCTGTAGAAGACAAGGGAGATGGAGGATTTTTTAAAAGAGTATCACCAGTGAAGACATAAGAGACAGTTCTTAAAAATACATGGAATGCTTTTCAGATATAAGGTTCAGATATATGACAGAGAAACATTTCTATTTATCAGGGAGAAGCTGCATCTGGTTAAAAAGTTAATTCTACCACCTTTCTGATTAACAAGTAATGGTTGTTTCTGTGAGTATCTGATTAAGAAAGATATTCCTCAAAAGGTAGTTTAGGCCATTTACTGAATTTTGAGATGAACACTATTGGCCTTCCTTCAGTGGCTGTCATGTGTCAGGGATGAGTCATGAATCTGATGCAATGACAACCTCCAACATTGCTAAGTAGGCTTCCCATTGCTTCCTGCTCCTCTGCTTCTAAAAACTTTGTTTTCAGTAATTTTGAGCCAAAGGTCAGTTCAGTCTTGCAGAAAATAAATAAATAAATAAATAAAATTCCTACATGAGTGAAAACAAAACAAAACCAAAAACAATGAAGGTTTATTCAATTTCTACAATACATTTTGTAAACCAGTCTGGATGAAGTCTAATCAAAGCTTTTCAGAAAAAAAAAAAAAAAAAAAAAAAAAAAGATACTATTTAGAGGGAAAGGAAAGGAAAGTGAAGTTGGTTTCAGCTTCAAGTTTTAAGTGAGACATTTGTCACTTTTTATATTAAATGCCATTTACCTGTTTGTGGTTTATGAAATGGTTTTTATTTCATTCTTTTTCCAACAAATGAGCGGAAAAATCTATTTGTGTGCTATGTGTTATCCCTAGAATACTGTGTGAATACCACTGCTCAATTTAACATAAAACTGTACTTCAGACATAGCTGTACTTTGTAATAATTTTGTCAAAGCCAGAGAAGTGAGATTTTCTTTTCTCTCTAGACAGTCTTAAAAAAAATGAAAACAAAAAGAAACAACAACAAAAACCACTGCTACCACCCACCAACAACAAAACATTAAAAGAAGTGTGAAACAAAGAAAAAAAATCAAAATATTTGGAAACATTTAGATTATTTTTATGGTGATATGCTTTATTTAGGAAAAAGAAAAAAAAAAATCCACAAAATCCACATAGCTGCAAAATCTTCTGCCTCCTCCTCCTCCCTCCTCCCCCCCCCCCCCTCCCCTTTTAATCTTGAGTGGCTAATTCAGGCTGTTTTGTTTATTTGGAAGTTGTTGGTGAGAATTATTTCAATCTGCAGGACAACCAGTTCACAATTGTATTTCAGAACTGTTAAATGCTTGGAAGTATTCTACGTTAGTTGTCATTTACTCTGTACATTTGATCAGCAAAAGATGGACTACACTGTTTTGCTCTCAGAATAGAAATTTTGCCTCTCTTGAAACTGTAGTATAATAAACAAAATATTGCATGCAGCCAATAATGAAAAGTATGCTGCATTTATAAATTTGCATTATTATTTGCATTAAAAAATATTTTCCTTTATAAAGTGCAAACACCCACAAAGTCTTATGAGATAAAAAAACACCAGTGAACATTTTAATATGAGTAAAAGCCATCACACATGGCAAAACTGGAAAGGCTCTAGGATTTGAATGAGCAAACTTCACTTTTTCAGTATGCAGCTATCTTTGCTATTCAAAGACGTATAGAATCTGTTATTTATTTTGTAATTATAGAGATGATGCAGAAAACATTGGAGTAGGATATTTATTAGATGTCTTTCCATAAATTATCTGATTATTGGTTTCCTGTAATCCTCAAAATTACAAACCCTCTGCTTCTTCAGTGCACTCATTAGGTTTACAGAGGGGTACATCATGCTTGAGAGTCAAAAAAAATATCTTTGCTTAATTATCATAATAAATGATAGATCTTGAAAATGATTTTTATTCAAGTTCTCTAAATGTTTCAGCATCTCAATTCATAATGAATGTGTAGGCCAGTGCTTTATGTATTGAACTATTTATACATTTCAGTTGTTATCACTATTAGACACTTCAGATATTCCTGATAAATACTGACTTTTCATAGAATCATAGAATCATAGAATATCCTGAGTTGGAAGGGACCCTTAAGGATCATCAAGTCCAACTCTTGACACCACACAGGTCTACCCAAAAGTTCAGACCATGTGGCTAAGTGCACAGTCCAATCTCTTCTTAAATTCAGACAGGCTCGGTGCAGTGACCACTTCCCTGGGGAGCTTGTTCGTGTGCAACCACCCCCTCTGTGAAGAAGCCCCTCCTGATGTCAAGCCTAAATTTCCCCTGCCTCAGCTTAACCCCGTTCCCGCGGGTCCTGTCACTGGTGTTAATGGAGAAAAGGTCTCCTGCCTTTCGACACCCCCTTACGAGGAAGTTGTAGACTGTGATGAGGTCTCCCCTCAGCCTCCTCTTCTCCAGGCTGAACAGGTCCAGTGACCTCAGCCGTTCTTCGTACGTCTTCCCCTCCAGGCCTTTCACCATCTTCGTAGCCCTCCTCTGGACACTTTCCAACAGTTTCGTGTCCTTTTTATACTGTGGTGCCCAGAACTGCACACAGTACTCGAAGTGAGGCCGCACCAGCGCAGAGTAGAGCGGGACAATTTTTTGCAATTTTAAAACAAATTGAAACAAAAATTTCTACCTAGATTGAAAGGCATATGTTAGTCACAATAGAAGAAAAAAAAATTAGAAGAAAAAAAGAAAAGAAAAAAAAATCTCATGCTAAACCTAGAACAGTTACTTGAAATTAAATATTCTATTTTATCAAATAATAATTTATATTTCACTTTCATTAGCAGCAGAAAGGGGAAGATGATAATACACCCTCCTAGGACCTTAGAAAATCCAGTCTTCTTTCTTCCTGTGCCATACTTAAACCCAAATTTATTTGAGTACCCTATATGACAATATTTCACAGTATTTTAAACTGAAGTTCAAGAAATGAAGGTTCATTCAAGTTAGAAAGGATCACAAAGAGTTGTGCCCAATGAGCACTTGGAAATACTAATGCTGTTTAGAAAAGTGTTTGGTGCAGCACCTGGACATGACCACCAAATAGTTAGAAACAGATTTGGAAAATTGAGCTGTTCCTCAGGTGAGCAACAGACAGTGCAATTTAATTTTCTCCCATAAATATACTAGACAAAAAATTCATGAATGGAAAAGTTTTCTATGCTTTCTTGCATAGAAAGAGATTTCTATGGCTTTTTCTGTTGGTACTATTGCTGGCCTGTTCCTTTGCCTTCAGGAAAAGAGAGTTTGATGACTGAAACCCTTACAAAGGCTGACGGGAATATTGTGCATCTTGGAATTGTTAGCATGTGTATTTTTTTTTGTTTGTTTGTTTGTTTGTTTTTCCCTTCAGCTTAGCACTGCAGTATCATGTAAGACAGCTGTTTGTACTGCTCCTTCCCCTACCTATGGAAACCTCCATTTGTTAACCTTTGCACACTGGGCATGTTCACTCAACAAATTTAATTACAATGTAGGGAAATCTGAGTTATGTTGAAGGCAGTATTTGTGTAGCAAAATACTTTAAGGGAGAGAAATAATTACAAATAACATTTCTCATTTCCAATATTGCCCTTAAATGGTAAGGAAAGAGAGCAAGAAAAATCACTGACACCAAATCTAACAAAATTGCATAACAACATAAAAATATGCCACAGCCATCTATATCCCCAAAGTTGCTTATAAATGTTGTTTGAAGTGGTTTATCTACCATAGCACTGAGACATCAATTTTACACATTTTCCAGCCTAATAAAATCAGCTACTCCACTCTCAATTAGACACTTAAATTACTTGTTGTCTGTATGGAAAAGAAGCTGCAGCGGTCCCTGGTACAATGACATCCTTCTTTGCCTCCTGACTACCAGGATTATGAATAAAAACATCCCCTTCCAGGTTTCCTTACCAGCCTGGCCCAGTGTCTGACCTGTAAGATTTGCACCTCTTACACTTAAACAGTGTTACTATCAATATAGGCATTTACTTGTTCACCTGCTTGTCAGAGAAACATGGGGCTCACAAACCGGGTAGAGATCTGGTTACTTCAGGCAGATGTCTAAGATATTTAGGGTTTAGGGATATAAGAGTTCTCAAGCTTACGTGTTTAAGCTCATGGGAGCTGGGTATTGGCATCTTGCAGTTAATTAGCGACAGGACTAGGGGGAATACTCTCAAGTTGCACCAGGGGAGGTTTAGGTTGGAAATTAGGGCACATTTCTTAGAGTGGTCAGGAATTGGAACAGTTTGCCCAGGGAGATGGTGGCATCACCATCCCTGAGGTTGTTTAAGGAAAGGTTGGACCTGGTGCTTAGGGACATGGTTTAGTGGGTGACTTTGGTGGTAGGGATATAATTTGAGCAGATGATCTTGGAGGTCTTTTCCAACCTTAATGAATCTATAGTTCTATGATTTAACATGGAGAAGTACAGGCAACATGACTTGGTTTCTGGTGCACAGGACAAAATCATAGTGTCCCACAGACTCACTATGCCCAGCTCATCCTGATCTGCTTTCTTCTTGTTTTAAGAAAAAGAATTCCAAGAGCCCTGGTATAAAAAGGAGTTTTTAAAGGTTTCAGTCACTTAATCTTATGCATAACCACCTTGCATATTTTTTATTTTTTTATGGTCTTAATGTTTAATTCAACATCATTGGAATAAATTAAGTATCACAAAGACTACAGAAGATTACAGCTACTCCTTTCAGCATGTGCCAGCTCCAAGTGAAAGATTAGGTACACATGTTTGAGCTATATCTGTGTGGTTTAAAGGCTTTAATTTTTTTCCTGGTTTTCTGGAAAAGTTTTCTGGTCTCTGAAAACAGTCACGATCACAAAACAAATTGTGGATTTTTCAAAGAGAGGGAAAAATAAATTTTTACATAGAGTGCAAGAACAACACTTTTCCTTTTGTGACCAAACTGTCAAAGAAATGGTAATTTTCCTCTGTAGGGTCAAAAATCAGTCTATGGTTTGCTTTACTCAAGTTGCTGAGTATGTGCCAGCCCTCTCAGACAAGGCTATATGTGCAAACTTAGTTTTTTCTGTGCAATGATATGTCTTGTGTTTCTAGCTTGGGGCAAATGTGAGACAGTTTGCTTTGGGATGTTCCTTTTTAACCATATCTACATCATGTGTCATCTCTTACAAAATTCCCAGGACCCAGAGTGGCCCATTTGCCACCTTGCCACTCTTCAACACTTCCTGACGTTTTTACCCCTCCATTTCCACATTTACCATTCAGATCTCACCTCCATATTTTTTTTATTATTATTATTTTATTTAATGTGAAGAGTTAAGTCCTCTAGATTTTTAGGTTCATGTCAGGACTATAATGAATATGTTAAGGATTTTTTTCCTAAGGCTATGTCACATATTATGGAAATAAGTTATAAAATTCTGATTGGTATTACAACAGCCATACCAATTAGATATCATTTTAATAGATACATATAATAAAAAGCATAGTCATTGAAGCACACATGACCATTTTGGCACTGATTAATGGTCTTATTAGCTGGCATTTCAGAAGGTCCATAAAAACATGTACTGAGCAAATAACATTGCTCTTTTTGGCACAATTGATGTAGGTGTTCATTGGCACATAGGGGGTAGCAGATGGTCAGAATAGAGAAGACAGACCAGTTCTTTTGTCTTTACCTAGCTTCTGGCTTCATTTCCCCAGGCAGAGCATTTTTTGAATTTGCTTTCAAAAAGGGTTTAGGCCTTTCAGACTTCCTGGTTTGCCCCTTCCCTAGGAGACATACTTGAATAATCTTCTAATGAGCTATGAGCTTCTGCTTTAAGTACACCATTACTATTATCTTGTTTCTTGCTTAACTCTTCCAGAATTTTGTATAAAGAAAAACAACAACAACAAACAAACAAACAAACAAAAGTATCAATTGGTTACTCATCCTTTCATACATCTGTGTGTGTGTGCAGTTTGCATTTCTTTAACCACAAGTCTTCAAACAGAAATTCTCTACCTTTTCTTTGTGTACTGTCTTTTCCTTACTGTCTGGAGCAGTCCAACCTTATCACTCACCAAATCAAAGGAAATTTTATATTTCAACCAAAAAAATACTTGTTTATCTGATTCTAACCAGGCTATGATAGCATAAAGAAAGTTGCTGAAGTGTTCCTGCAGGGATTTACAGGGCAATGATTTGTTTTTCACACCCACATGAATATTCAGGGTGTAAGCAAGAGCACTGATCAGGGTCACCTGTAGTTTTGCATTGACTTATCCTTTCATACACTTCTAGTCTCATTAATGTTGGTAAGATATGAATATAATTTGCCGTGTATGCTTACCATGAATATCACTCTTCCTGTAATTCAAAAAATAGCTTTCTTTTCTTCATTTTAGAATATCTTACCTTTCAGTTTTCATTAACTATGCCTTTTCTCAAAAATTGAGCACATCATTTCTTGTAAATTTTCCTCTCATTCACATTAAGACTTCTCTTAATCATTTTCAGTTGAATTCTCTTGGAAGAATTCTTGTATGTCCAGAAGTTCATTTATATCCTTGCACATCCATAGCTATCATAGGGCTACTTTGGCAGAGAAAAATCATGGAAAGGCTCTAGGATAAAGTTTGTTACTTAAAAAGTTTATGGAATAAAAAATATTAAATATAAATATTTTAAATATTTAATTTTTTATTTTTTTAAGCTAAACCATCTTCACAGTCTGACCAGAATATCTCCGATCAAAAGAGCAACTTTTAAATTTATAAGTTCTTTAATGAGAATAGCAGTGCAGTGTGAATATCCCTGTAGTGCTCTAACATGTCTGTGCTGTAAGGCAATTGTCTAATTTTAATTATACTGGTATGTGCTTTACAATTCCATGTCTTATGTGTTTTTGTAAAGTAGTAATATGTATGAGAATTAATCTCTTCAAAACGCAAGCAAAGAGATCCTTGTTTATCCAGAAGAAGTGATAAAATGCCTACACTGGCATAGATGCAAAAACAACTTAACTCTTCTTTTCACTTCTCATCCAAAAGAATTAAGCACAGTTCAATGCTCAGATAAATAACAGCAAATAGGTGAATAAAAAGGCTCAGTACAAGACAGAGAGAGAGATTGCTGCAAGCTGCTCTCCAAATGCTTCAAAATTTCTGAGAGATTTCTCTCAACAGGTTTTGGTTTTGTGGCTAAATGAAAACCCATTTGAGTTGTTATGGGTCCTGGACATTTAAAATTACTTTGAAGTTATTTCAAAATCAGTTGGTAGTTAAAGTTGCTTAGATTATTATTATCATTATTATGATAGAATCGGATATAATAATAATAATAATAATAATAATAATAATAATAATAATAATAATAATAATAATAATAATAATAATAATAATAATAATAATTTCCCTCGGGAATTTACAGCTTCTGTTACCTAGGAAAAGGGAAGCACAGAACAGACACTGATGAGTCTCCATGAGTTTGTCCAGGACTATTGCAAAGAGAAGTGAATCTGATCTGCAGGATGTTTAGTGGTTAAAATCATCTTAAATCCTGTCCATGCTCTGAACTGGCATGTATCAAGCGGATATCTTATTTAGTTTATGTGAGTTTAAGCTCTTTCATGGGACTACATGCATCTAAATACTCTGTTGTGATGTTTATTTTTCATTTGAACTTTTGGAAGTCCAGTGGTACAGAAGCCTGAGACTTTGTGGTGTAATCTATTCTTTGTTTGACTATTTATTTATTTTTTAAGAACAACCACACACAAACACAAAAAAAAAAAAAAAAAAAAAAAATCAAGCCACTGTTAAGCTGACAGCCAGCTTTCGTATTCGCAAGTATTTAATGATTTTATTTGCTGAGCCATGTGCTTGGGACAGACTTATGGCGATGATAGAACTCATCTAAGAATGAAGCAAGTGTACATCTGTGCTAAAACTGAAGTAAATATATAGCAGTTACAGTGAAACTACAGTCTGAACACATGCTATAATATACATGCTTTTTGAGGACACCTAATAGAACAGAATTGCTACCTCACTTATTGTTCATAACTAAGTCCCTCTCAACAAAAACAAGGAAGAAAATCAGTATAACAATATTTCTATGGATTCTTTAAGTCTATACACCCTGCCTTGGTTAAATGCCTTTTGAGGTCAGTGAAGAACAGAATACTGTCCCTGCCGAGTTCCCTTTGAAAGTCAAGAATAGATGGTCAGAACTGTGAAATGTTTTGATTATACAATAGTGGTGGGCATCTACAAACAAAACAGAAAATACAAAAATGATTTTTTGGTTTCTGAGGTTAGCTGTATATCCACTGACAATACAGTAATTTCACATCTGCTGTATATTTCTTTGCTATAGCATATCTCTACTGGCATCTTCATGTTACTGGTGTTACTGGAGATGGCTCTTCTAGCCCTTCCAGTACTTGTTCCAGACAACGTAGACATTCTTCTGTAAATTACAGAAGCCTGTTCATTTTAGTAACAGGAAGAAAAATATTTTAGGTACAATTAATTTTCATGACAGATTAATTTTAAGAATGCTTATGACTAAGTCTGTAAGAAGAGTTAGAAGTGGGACTTTTACATCTTTAGATATAGAAAGTGCATGTTGAGATGTTTTTCTTGCCCACTCTGGCATTCAAGAATGCTCAGCGTTAAGTGTTGATATTCCTGGTTTCAGATCTAAATGGCCATCCTGTGAAATTTTCCTTCTGCCATTGAGCACTTGGAACTAAGCTGGCTGCAGGTAGAATGAGACTTGTGTTTTCATGGCTTCTCTCAGGGTGAAGAGTGTTAATCCCATTAAATGGGCTGGTCTTTCACTAGCTAAAGTCTCCAAGATGACTTTGAGAACCTCACTCCAAACAGCACAAGTGCATACACCACCTTGCAAAGGAGCTGCAGTTGTTGAACCACCCATTTAATTGCTATCCACTTATCCAATGATGTAAAAGAAGTCTGTCTGAATTTATGTCTTGTCTCTGATGGAGCAGAGAATTTAATCATACTATAAATACTTTGCCTATGCATCTGGGGCAAATGATGCAAATGCTAATTATATAGCCTTCAGGAAGCCTGGAAGGGACTGATTTTAATTTCTAGTGAAATATGAACATTTACAGTTTATCAGGGATAGAGAGGCTGTTCTGCCAGTCTGCCAATCAGGGAATTCTTTCCAAATTACCTGCGTGTACATGGAAAACTGCAGTCAGAATCTTTAAAAATATCTTCTTCCACCATGTCATTTGAAAAACATGAAGTGTCAGAGATTGACCTTGGCTCTTCCCATCTCCTCTGCTGCCCTGCACAGACACCAGCTGTGGTGGTAGTCAGGGTGCTGTGTGCTGATCAGTGACTTCTCCCTTGCTAATACAGGTGGTGGGGTGGCAGAGCCACTGCTGGTAGTGTTGAAGCATGACTGGCACGCTGATGCTTGCAGAATATACCATCCTTTCTGACAGTGTATTCTCAGGCATCATGAGATGTATCCAGCCTCTCCTGCATTAAATTGTCACTTGTGTAAGTGCAGGAAAGTCTGGAAGGGATTTGTTACTTTGTACTAACTGCTGTGCATGCAAGACTGTGGAAAAAACAGACCACACCTTTCCTGAACATTGTCCAGGAATAATGTGGCCAAAGCTGAGCAGTGAGATGTACTCCCCTGGGAACTGACATTATTCACAGTCCCTCTGCTGTTATGAGGCCAGACCTTTCAGTGATATTTCAGGTGAGTTTGATCCTTTTAATTACAGGTGTTGGACTGTAAATGATCTCTTGGGATCCTCCTCAGTTTTGCTTCCTTCAGAAACAGTGTAAGATGCTCTCTTTATTGCCACGTGCATCCTGACTGTGCTCCAACTCAGTCAGTAAAGTGTATTACTTTAGATATGTATGTGTATTATATTCTTAGACTGGCAAAGGAAGATATTTACAAATAATAAATGATTTTTTTTCCACAGTCCTTTCTGCACATATACAGCCTGAGATATTTCCAAACTTTTGCCTGCAGCAGCAAGCACAACTGAGCAGCTTCACAAGTCAGCCATTTTATATTAGCCCCAATGGGACTTAAAGTGTCCTACTTGACAACAGTGCCAGAAAGTGGACTTTTGTACAAAATGCAGTGAGAGGTTTTTCCATTAGAGAACATCAAAACATCAATTTAGCAGTTCCAGATAATATCCTTGCTGCAGTGAAAGCCTAAGCAAAAAAAAAAAATATGACTTGTTTTTGTTTTGAGAGATATTTCCTCTTCTCTAACCCTTCCTTTCTTTTCTGCATTTACAGACTTAGAGAAGCCCCCCTCTACTTTTATCCTATCTTGCCACAAGATTTGTATGAACTCCTCCACTCTGCTTCACTACTTTGTCTTAATGGGGGTCGGAAGTGGGGTGGAGGTAATCTAGGGCCAAGAGAACAACTTTAAGTGGCCAGCCCACAGAATGTTTTACTTTGTTGATGTCATATTTTTGAGATGACTTCCAGACAGACACCAGTGGTGACTGTGCTCCAAAACTTTATCCATGCCTGAATTCAAAGCAAGAGACACAGGTCTGCTTCTGCTTCTGTAGCACTTTAGAGCTTGGATCACCTTCCTGAGACCTCTGCTTATCCTGCATATCAGTGTTGTAGTGGGATCATAGGGCTGCCATCTCCAGATGCTGCAGACATAAATTTCCTGGGCTCTTATTGCCTGGCTCCTCCTATAGGACCAGAACAGAATTTGCTGGTCGATGCAATAAGGTTTGTTACAGGAGCTCTTGACTCTTCTCACTTGTTTTTTTGTTTGTTTGTTGTTTTTTTTTTTTTTTTGGTTGGTTGGTTGGTTTTGTTTGTTTTTGTTTGTTTGTTTGTTTGTTTTTGGAGGGGGGTGAACTCTTCTTTTGCTATATTCCACACTTTTTTGTTTGTTTGTTTTGGTTTGGTTTGTTGTTTTTTTTCCATCCTCCTCCACACATTTCATAAAACAGAATGGACACTTTAAAAATATATATACATATTAAAAGGCACCTCCTGACCACTTCCCCCTCCCAGCTCTAGTGGATGCCAGTTCTGCTTCTGCTTCATTGAATGCAGAAATCCAGAGACTACTTCATTTGTCTCTGACTGCATTGCCTAATGCTAGACTTATAATTCCCTGTTCTGGTATCTGAGCATGTTATTGAACAACTTAAAAAAACTTAAAAATACCATCTGAATGTATGTGACTTGGTAAAACAAAATAGGATTATTTTCACTAGTTGCTTTTGTCAGCTACTTGCTATGCCATGATTGGAGGTACATGTAGTAGAAATATAGTTTACTTATGGCAGTGGGAAGATCTATATTTCTTTTGAAAATAGTGGTAATTATATCGACTCAGAAAGTGGATGTTTCTGGCAAGTGATCAAAGCTTGGTCATACAGCATGTAGTTTTATCATAGTTTCATTGGAGTAAAAGCTTTCTCTGACAAGTTTCTAGCTTAGTAAGCAAAATGAGCTGTTCCCATTTTTATTTTATTTTTTGAAGTTATTTTCAGTATTATCACTGGGCAATAAACTAGTATTGTAATTGTACCTCAATCCTAAGGCCCAGCAATGCCAGTATAGCAGCAGTATATAGGATAGCGCTATTGCTTCCTGCTTTTTTCACAGTCTAGCTTTGTCTCACTCCGTCCAGCCCTGTTACACATAGTCTCCTCGTTCTCAGAATTGGGTCCAACAGGCTTCCTATGTGGCTTCTTGATTTTAAGAGTAAAAAGAGGAAGGAAGAGAAGGTGGTGGTGCGCTGTGATGGTTGTCCCTGTCAAGATGATCTCTTCTTGGGTGTTGTTACTTAGTGGATTTAGATTAAAACTGCCACCAGCAGGTTGACAACTTCATCATGCTGTACAGGCATTCCCTAAGAATGGAAGATACAACTCCTTGTTCTGATAGTCTTTGGCCCAGATGCAAAACCCTGTATTAATTCTAGACAAAGCAGAATTCATAACTTTGATTGTAACATGAGAAATTCATACTGATGGAGATAAACTGGTTCCTCTCTCTTATTGACTGGAAATGCTTTTCAATACCTTTTGTTGAAGTAGCTATATTCTTTCAGGAAAATAAATTAAATAAATCTAAATTTTCCAGTGGGGGGGAAAAAAATCTTTGTGGTATCTCAAAACTAATCTTCATTGTGTTGGTTTTTGTTTGTTTGTTTGTTTGTTTGTTTGTTGTTGTTGCTGTTGTTTACAGGAATATTCTGAAATAAGTATATTTGCCTTGCTTTGCCTTGTTGCATAACACAGATGTGAAAACTGGAGGTATCACACTTCAGATTGGCCTTACTTCTTAGATGAATTACAGAGTCCACATCGTGACATCAGTTACTTCACTAAAGACTCTTTCAGACAGATGAATACACAAGATCACTGCAAAATTGAGTCCCAAGCTTTGAATCTGTTTCTGTAGCAAAACACAGGCCCCTGACACATTAAAATACATTAATCAAGATAGAATTTGATCCCAATAAAAAACATTGATCATGTAAAATATTCTATGCCAATAAAAACATTGGCCTAGAATACAAATATAATCATACTGAAAATGTGTAACCAGAAGAAGTGTGTAAGTATTTAATAACATTGTGATGCCATAGTCAGCAAAGTATACAAGTATTTTAAGTAAGTGGACTAAGTTGTAAGCTAAGATATGCATCATGATTTTGGGAAGCATGCCATCAAAATGATTGTGTGGTAAAGAGCAACACATTACCAGGCACAGTGCGCTCTCCAGGAAGTCGGTACACACCCAGACCGACTACCCATTAAAAAATGCCGCAGTTCAGGTCACCGGATGCAGGGAGTGTGTGAGCCTGTTGCTGCCATCGGTGGGAGGCAGAGAAACTGCGTGCGTGAGGTGCGAGCAGGTGGATGACCTGGTCCGCATGGTGGCGGAGCTCAAGGAGGAGGTGGAGAGGTTGAGGGCCATCAGGGAGTGTGAGCGAGAGATAGACTTGTGGAGTAGCTCCCTGCAGGGCCTCAAGGAGAGGTACCGAGGTGAGACTCCTCAAATGGGGGTGGACCCCCTGCCCTGTAGCCGTCGGGCAGAGGGAGGAGATCTGGGAGTTCAGGAGGAATGGAAACAAGTCCCTGCTCGACATCACAGGCGATGAACTCCCCTTCCGGCCCCGCATTTCCAGGTGCCCTTACACAACAGGTTTGAGGCCCTGGAGCTCGACAGACCAGTAGCTGAGGAAGAGGTAGCAGGTGTTCCCAGGAGGATGCCTAGGGCGAGGAGGTCGACTCCACACCTCAGGACTGCCTCCATCAAGAAAGACAGGAGGGTTATTGTTGTTGGAGACTCAATTCTTAGGGGAACAGAGGGCCCTATTTGTCAGCCTGACCCTACCCGTAGGGAAGTCTGCTGCCTCCCTGGGGCCAGGGTCAGGGACGTTGCCAGGAAGCTTCCCAACCTGGTACGCCCCTCTGACTATTACCCTCTTTTGATAGTCCAGGCGGGCAGTGACAACATTGAAGAGAGAAGCCTGAAGGCTATCAAAAGAGACTTTAGGGGGCTGGGTCGGTTAGTGGATGGAGCAGGAGTGCAGGTAGTGTTTTCGTCCATCCCTACGGTGGCAGGGAGGGGTTCAGAGAGGACATGGAAAGCCCACCTGTTAAACACATGGCTCCGGGGCTGGTGCCAACGCAGAAATCTTGGGTTTTTTGATCATGGGGCACTTTACTCAGCACCTGGCCTGATGGCCCCAGACGGGTCCCTATCTTTTAGGGGAAAAAGGATCCTGGGCCAGGACCTGGCAGGGCTCATTGAGAGGGCTTTAAACTAGGTAGGAAGGGGGATGGGGCTGAAGCTAGGATTGTTGGGGCTGTGCAGGGGGGAACAATGGCAAGGCTGGAGGATAAGGCAATGGCCCAGCTGAAGTGCATCTACACCAATGCACGCAGCATGGGTAACAAACAGGAGGAGCTGGAAGCCATCGTGCAGCAGGCAGGCTACGACTTGGTTGCCATCACGGAGACATGGTGGGACCAGTCTCATGACTGGAGTACTGCAATGCCTGGCTATAAGCTCTTTAGAAGGGACAGGCAGCACAGAAGGGGTGGTGGTGTGGCTCTCTATATTAGAGAGTCTTTCAAGGTTGTAGAACTCGAGGCTGGGAATGACAAGGTTGAGTCCCTTTGGGTTAGGATTGGCAGGGACAACAAGGCTAGCATCCTGGTCGGGGTCTGCTATAGACCGCCGAACCAGGATGAGGAGACGGATGAGGAGTTCTACAGGCAGCTGACAGAAGTTGCAAAATCATCAGCTCTTGTACTCGTGGGGGACTTCAACTTCCCTGACATATCCTGGAAGCACAACACAGCCCTGAGAAAGCAGTCTAGGAGGTTTCTGGAGAGCGTGGAAGATAGCTCCCTGACGCAGCTGGTTAGTGAACCTACCAGGGGTGGTGCCCCGCTAGACCTTCTCTTCACAAACAGAGAAGGACTGGTGGAGGATGTGATTGTCGGGAGCTGTCTTGGGCAGAGTGACCACGCAATGGTGGAGTTCACTATTCTTGGTGAGGCCAGGAAGGGGACCAGTAAAACCGCTGTATTGGACTTTCGGAGGGCTGACTTTGAGCTGCTCAGGACACTAGTTAGTAGAGTCCCTTGGGAGGCGGTTCTGAAGGGCAGAGGGGTCCAGGAAGGCTGGGCGCTCTTCAAGAGGGAAATCTTAATGGCGCAGGAACGGTCTGTCCCCACGTGCCCAAAGACGAGCTGGCGGGGAAGAAGACCAGCCTGGCTCAACAGAGAATTGTGGCTTGAGCATAGGAGAAAAAAGAGGGTTTATAATCTTTGGAAAAGTGGGCAGGCCACTAGGGAGGACTATAAGGATGTAGCGAGGCTGTGCAGGGACAAAATTAGGAAGGCCAAAGCTCATCTGGAGCTCAATCTGGCTACTGCCGTTCAAGATAACAAAAAACGTTTCTATAAATACATCAACACAAAAAGGAGGACTAAGGAGAATCTCCATCCTTTACTGGATGCGGGGGGAAACTTAGTTACAAGAAATGAGGAAAAGGCGGAGGTGCTTAATGCCTTCTTTGCCTCAGTCTTTAGCGGCAATACCGGTTGTTCTCTGGATACCCAGTACCCTTAGCTGGTGGAAGGGGATGGGGAGCAGGATGTGGCCCTCACTATCCATGAAGAACTGTTTGGTGACCTGGTACGGCACTTAGATGTGCACAAGTCGATGGGGCCAGATGGGATCCACCCAAGGGTACTGAGGGAACTGGCAGAGGAGCTGGCCAAGCCACTGTCCATCATTTATCAGCAGTCCTGGCGATCGGGGGAGGTCCCAGTTGACTGGCGACTAGCAAATGTGACGCCCATCTACAAGAAGGGCTGGAGGGCAGACCCGGGAAACTACAGGCCTGTCAGTTTGACCTCAGTGCCAGGGAAGCTCATGGAGCAGATCCTCCTGAGAGTCATCACGCAGCACTTGCAGGGCAAGCAGGCGATCAGGACCAGTCAGCATGGGTTTATGAAAGGCAGATCCTGCTTGACAAACCTGATCTCCTTCTATGACAGAGTGACGCGCTGGGTGGACGAGGGAAAGGCTGTGGATGTGGTCTACCTTGACTTCAGTAAGGCTTTTGACACCGGCTCCCACAGCATTCTCCTCAAGAAACTGGCTGCTCTTGGCTTGGACTGGCGCACACTTCGTTGGGTTAGAAACTGGCTGGATAGCCAGGCCCAAAGAGTCGTGGTGAATGGAGTCAAGTCCAGTTGGAGGCCAGTCACTAGTGGCATCCCCCAGGGCTCGGTGCTGCGGCCAGTTCTCTTTAATATCTTCATCGAAGATCTGGACGAGGGCATTGAGTGCACCCTCAGTAAGTTTGCAAATGACACCAAGTTAGTTGCGGGTGTCGATCTGCTTGAGGGTAGGAAGGCTCTGCAGGAGGATCTGGATAGGCTGGACCGATGGGCTGAGGTCAACTGCATGAAGTTCAACAAGGCCATGTGCAGGGTCCTCTACCTGGGGCGCAGTAACCCCAAGCAGAGCTACAGGCTGGGAGAGGAATGGTTGGAGAGCTGCCAGGCAGAGAAGGACCTGGGAGTGATGGTGGATAGTCAACTGAATATGAGCCAGCAGTGTGCTCAGGTGGCCAAGAAGGCCAGCGGCATCCTGGCTTGTATCAGGAACAGTGTGACCAGCAGGGCTAGGGAGGTGATCGTCCCCCTGTACTCAGCTCTGGTGAGGCCGCACCTCGAGTACTGTGTTCAGTTTTGGGCCCCTCGCTACAAGAAGGACATCGAGGTGCTTGAGCGGGTGCAGATAAGGGCGACGAAGCTGGTGAGGGGCCTGGAGAATAAGTCCTACGAGGAGCGGCTGAGGGAGCTGGGCTTGTTCAGCCTGGAGAAGAGGAGGCTCAGGGGCGACCTTATCGCTCTCTATAGGTACCTCAAGGGAGGCTGTAGCGAGGTGGGGGTTGGTCTGTTCTCCCACGTGCCTGGTGACAGGAAGAGGGGGAATGGGCTTAAGTTGCGCTGGGGGAGTTTTAGGTTAGATGTTAAGAAGAACTTCTTTACTGAAAGGGTTGTGAGGCATTGGAACAGGCTGCCCAGGGAAGTGGTGGAGTCACCATCCCTGGAAGTCTTCAAAAGACGTTTAGATGTAGAGCTTGGGGATGTGGTTTAGTGGGGACTGTTAGTGTTAGGTCAGAGGTTGGACTCGATGATCTTGAGGTCTCTTCCAACCTAGAAATTCTGTGATTCTGTGACATGCACAAGAGACCACAAGTAGGCAGGACGTCCTGGTGAATACAAAAGGAAGGTGACAAAATGCAAAACAAGGCAAACACTGGGAGCAGATTAAATATCTTCTGGGAGTGAGGTGGTCCAGCAATAAAAAAGAGCAAGTAAACACAAGAAAAGATGGGGCAGAAGGAAGTTGTCTCTTCTCTTATCAAGAAGCTCTTGAGCCTGAACACCTTGACTGCAGTGATGCTGTGCTTGCAGCAATGACCACTGAGGACTGAGACCACCAGTTCTTCCTGTACCACTTTGGCTCCATGGTTTTGTAGACCTACAGACAGCTGAGCATGCACGTTGAAAGACAAGCACTTGCATATGAATAGCAAAAAGTGGCAAGAAAGCATGGGTGCAGACCATTAGCAATAAATTTGTGGTTAATGAGTACATGCAGTAAAGGTCTTCTTTAGAGTTTAGAATGTGACCTGATCTGCCAGCCTTCTAAAGATTGCCGTCACTACCATCTCCAGACCCCTGACTGATGAATGTGGGGATATAGAGGTGTATATGTCTAGTGTAGACAAAATAGTTTTTGTTTTACCAAACGCAGAGAAAGAGTGTTATTCCATTGGAACAATCTACTGTAAAATTCCACCTTTACCCATGTAAGTGTGCCTTAAAGGTAATCAGACAGAAATGTTTGTTATTTTACAATTCCTCTGTGCTGTCAAAATGTTAAAAAAAAAAAAAAAAAAAAAAAAGTCAGTTAATGAAAATTTCTTTTCATTAACAAAGTTGCACTTGGCAAACTCCCATGGGGTTTTAAGTAGAAGTTTAACATAGCATTTAACGCTTTACTGAAAGTTTGAATGATTAAGCTTCATTCAAGAGGTAAATTAAATTGTGGCCTGGCAATCAAATCTAGTACATGATCTTGAAAAAAAAAATATGAATAAAATAAAATAAAATAAAATAAAATAAAATAAAATAAAATAAAATAAAATAAAATAAAATAAAATAAAATAATATGTTTATACCTAAAGCCAAACAATGACAATAAAAACAACAAAAAGAGATAGACAGAACTTTCTTTTTTTGTTTGTTTGTTTGTTTGTTTGTTTTTTCTTTTTAATTGAGTACATTTCCTCATATGGTTGATTGCAAGGTTGAAATGTCATTTAATTTTTGACGGAAAAATAACTGGATGTATTTTTCTTTAAAGAATAGTTGCAAGTGTTTTAGAAAACTACTGCCTAATTTTTCTCCTGAACAGACTGGAAAACATTACCTGAAATCTGCATGCACTGCCTCATCTTATTTTAAAGGACCATTTTTTTTCCTAAAAACAAGTAGTTTTATTTATTACCTTAAAGTTTTTAAATCAGTAGCTTTTATCCTCCATGGTACTTAAGTATCTTTTGTGACCTTATTATAATTTTAGAATGTATTATTTATAATAATATTTTGAAATATTGATGAAACCCAGAAATGAAAACTTCACAGTGCATAAGGAAGCTGAATTTGTGCTGGTGATCATATACACAATTTCTGTTAAATATGGACTAAGTTGTAGTTTCTGGAAAAGATAGGAAAGTCTGGGAAAGATGATACTGGAAGATGGGAAGGAATTGATTGTTAAAAAGTCTGAATTTCATTCTTCACTCCATCGTAACAATTTCTCCTGTTTGTGACAGGAAAATAATGTGGGGAAAAGAGACCTTCATTCATGTTTCAAAGTTTTACTCTCTTAGCTGAACCATCACAGAATCACAGAATTGTCTAGGTTGGAAGAGACCTCAAGATCACCGAGTCCAACCTCTGACCTAACACTAACAAGTCCTCCACTAAACCATATCACCAAGTTCAACATCTAAACATCTTTTAAAGACTTCCAGGGATGGTGACTCCACCACTTCCCTGGGCAGCCCGTTCCAATGCCTAACAACCCTTTTAGTAAGGAAGTTCTTCCTAATATCCAACCTAAAACTCCCCTGGCGCAACTTAAGCCCATTTCCCCTCGTCCTGTTACCAGGCATGTGGGAGAATAGACTAACCCCCACCTCGCTACAGCCTCCCTTGAGGTACCTATAGAGAGCGATAAGAGAATCTATCAAGTTTTTCTATGTTAAAAAATATATATACTCTTCCTTCCTTCCTTCCTTCCTTCCTTCCTTCCTTCCTTCCTTCCTTCCTTCCTTCCTTCCTTCCTTCCTTCCTTCCTTCCTTCCTTCCTTCCTTCCTTCCTTCCTTCCTTCCTTCCTTCATATTAACAATATATATGAAAATTTTTCAGCATATGGAAAAGGTTAGATAAGACCAAAAAACAAAATATATAAGACAATTAAAAAAAAAAAAAAAAAAGAAAAAAAAAAAAAGAAAAGAAAAAGGAAAAGAAAGAAAGAAAAACAGACCAGTAAAGTGTTTTCAAAATGAAAAATATTTTCACAATTCTTTATCTTTTAGATCACGAGGAGTAGGACAAAAAAATTCATTGTAAAATGTAATTACATGCATTCTTAACTAAAAGCAAATTTACTTATGTTTCAGGTTAGGTAAGAAATAATATCTCTCTTGCAAAAATATCTTTTGGGTAAGTTCGCATCACCAACTTTCCATATGTTGTGAATTTTTACTTACTTACTTAATTTGAATCAACTTGCAAAATGTTTCCTTTTATTCAGAGTGAGTGTTAGCATCAACTCTTACCCTACAAGAGCATAGCAACCTTTGTCTTGTGCGAAAATAATGAATTAATCATGAACCTGAAAACACTGGGGAGTAGGAGGGAAGGAAGCAAATCAGCTTAATTTCACTGGTAGTAGAATTTTCCATGCATATGATCTTACATGAACTTGATTTGAAATATGAGAGCTTTTTTTTTTTTTTTTTTCCAAAGAAGCCTCTTAGAAAATTCCTATTAATGTCTCTGTGTATCAAATATGATGTTACTGTTGAAATTTTGAATGTTTTTCCTTTGTTCCTTGGTATTTCTTGCACTTCTTCCTCTACCCAGCTAAAAAATGTCAAGAACAAGAACAGCAACAACAAAAATATAAATGTGGCACAATGGGGAAGTAATTCCATTTCCCATGGAAACTTGTAATACAATACATGATTCTTTGTTCTCTGTTACTCTGAATAGGCATTGACAATGAGATAAATTGGAAAGTAAACTGCTACTATGATTGCGTAGCAATTTGTAGGAGGTTTTTTGTTAAAGAGTCTTACATTTTACAACAGAACACAAAGTGTTTTCTCTGTTATTAACTTGAAAACGTATTCAGAAGTTGAGCACATATACCAAGATTTTACGTTGTTGCTTAATGTATTATATTGATGAGTGCTAAAATGTGTTTTCCAGTCAGTCCATTTTACTGCACTGATATAATCTTCCATATCTTATTATTTTAATCTGTGCTGCAGTGGTAGTCAGTTTAGCTAGCAGAAATCATAGAATTACAGAATAATTTAGGTTGGAAAAGACCTTTAAGATCATTAAGTCCAACTATCCACCTAAGGATACAACTACCCACCTAAGGATATCCACACAAGGACAGCAGAGGAATTGACAGTAATGTTGGAGTATGTGACGTATGATAAATGTTTATTGTTGAAAAACAGTCCTAAAAGCATTTCACTCAGTAGAGGTTGAATGTTCATGATCTTCAGCTATCATTCAAGCAGAGGATGGACATATTCAGAGATCTGGAAAGAGATAAAATGAAATGGAACCTTGATGCATTGTCCTTCAAAGATGTTTGTGGAAGAAGCAAGTATACCTCTTGTGCATCCCTCTTGTGGATGGATTTAAAAACAGAAGATCAAATAAATAGACTCATTTGGGTTTGTTAACAAACTCTCTAGTTTCTTTCCAGTCATTGAAGAGAGCTGGATTCACATACAAAGTATTTAAGTAGAGATACCTGTTTCAACAGCTGTTCCTCATGCCCTGGAGAAGCCTCTCTCTTTCTAGAGCTTAGAGAACACTTCACCTCACTGTGATGAATTACACACTTTGAGTGCTCATTTCAGTACCTTCCTAGCCTAAAAATAACCACACCAATCAAACTAGATCTGTTTGTTTCAGTGAAGTCATCTTACTAGGGAAGTTTTGAATAGGCACACAAATCACTTCTGTCCTGCAATGTAAACAGAAGAGTATTCTGTTGTGTTTTTAGGAGGAAATGATTCCACAGGTAGAGACTGGTGTTATAAAAGAAGCCTCCACAGGTTGTATTATCAGTAGCCTGTCTGTTCTGATATGACACAAATATAACCAATCTATTCTGCATTTTGAAAGCTGATCCCTACCAAATATTCCCGTTGTAATGCTCTCTTTATTTAACATCTTTCTCCACAGCATGCCTTTCCATTGAATTTGGTAGAAATTAATGCTCTACTGTATCCATTTTGTCAATGGCAGCTGCTGTGTTCATGCATCTCTGTCTTTCTCCGTGCTAAAATGTACTGCATTTCCCATTGTTTTGTTTTCTCTTCTGTGGAGGAGACAACACATTCGTTAGACAATGTTCATATATCTGGACTCTTAATGTGCTTTCTAAAGTGTCAAGTATTTTGTAACAGAACCTACTCAGTTGAAAATATCTTTCTCATCCACACTGGACTGCAAGGAGATTTTAGACTCTAAACAGAAATTAATAAGCTAGAAGTAGTGGGCAGTGATGTGATCCTTTGGATAAATAAGGGTTTTTTTCTTGGAAAGTCTGAAAACCCTCCTGGTAGTCCTCATGGCATGGCTGGAAATGTGGCATGATGAATGTAGCACCCTGGCCAACATTTTTGCTTTACTAAGGCACTTGCTTTGAATGCCTGGACTGCAGAGAAACTAAGTGACATCCCATGGCCTGAGGCTTTGCTGTTTTAGTCAGCTGAGGATTTGTAATGCTGCTGCCATGTATGAGAAGCAATAACTGTCAGTGCTAGCACATAAGTTGTCATCTGACCTTCACGTTGCACCCATAACTTCCTTAAAAAAAAAAAAAATAATACTATAAATATAGATTTGTAAAATAAAACATGATATATTTTCCAGAAAAGAAAAACAAATGAACAAAAATGTGAAGCAGAGAACACTTCACTCTAAATACTTTTGGAGTAGCACTGAGCACCAATTCAATAAGAGTGCTCAGGGAATTTTAGATATAGATAAAGGGCATGTTTGTCCCTGGATGATATTGTAGTCTACAGCTCTGGAAATAAAGCACAAGGAATAACTGTACAGCACAAAAATGCTGCAAACCTACAAGCATGAGCCTTTTTTTTCTTTTCCCTAAAGAATGAGAAGTCTTCTTTATGTTTTGTTTTAGTTTATAGAAGTAGTTTACAAATATTAGCAAAATATGAGAAGTAATTCAAAGAGAGGAATACAAAGTCTGGAAATAAAGTACCTGAGTATCAGGTGATACGTTGCTGCAAATAAAGAAATCTAGGTCTGACTTAGTGCATGCTGGATGCACCTCTACATGCTAAGTACTGGATGCTTGACATTCCTTGGAGCCTGTATACTCTTTTAAATATTAAACTCCCTGACATCTGATATTATCAAAACTATTTGCTTCTAGGGAAATAATGATTGTGTGAAAGTCTTCAGTGAGGTTCAGTTTGCTCTGCAAACAAAGGTTTGCTCTGCTAAGGCAAGAAGAAAAGCTTAGGGAGGATGTGTTGTAGTTTAACATAGCAGACAGCTGAACACTACACAGCCATGTGCTCACTCCTTCTTCCCCTTCCCACAGTGAGATGGGGGAAAAACTGAAAAGTGTAAGAACACATGGGTTGATATAAACAGTTTAATAAAAAAGGAAAAACAGGAAAGAAAAATAAAAAAGAAACATAATGAAGAAAAACAGTAACAACAAAAGGAAAAACAAAGCAAATGATGCACAATGCAATTGGTACCTCCTGTTGACCAATGCCCATCCCACCCCCGAGTAGTGGCCCCCCAAATCGGCCAACTGCCTCCAGTTTTATTGTCCCAATGACACCACATGCTATAAGACATTCCTTTGGCCAGTTAGGATCAGTTGTCCTGGCTGTGTCCCCTCCCAGCTCCCTGTGCACCCCCAGCCTCGTCGCTGGTGGGGTAGCACAAGAAGCTGGAAAGAAGGAAAGACTTTGGCTTTGTGTGAGCACTGCTCTGCAATAACTAGAAACATGGTTGTCCTATCATCATTGTTCTCTTCCTGAATCCAAAATGTAGCACCATAGCAGCCAATAGGAGGAAAACGTTTCAGCTGAAACCAGGACGAGGAGAAAGGGCATTGCAGTCTTCCTGTGCAGCCTTTCTGTAAATGTGGCCATCATGATGTGAGCTCTGAGCCCATTCACACCAGCTAACACTGTTGCACTGGTGGCAGATGTCCCTGTCTGATTTCCCACCCTGTCCGAAACCTGACAGAGGAGGTCCACACAGCAGGCTGGATGATATGTCCACCCATTTCCTCCTTTTCGTTTCTGTCAAGAACACTTATTATGTCTTGTGTAAATCAGATTGGTTCTGCTACTGCCATTCAAATTCACTCAAACCAACTCTTTCACTCAAACCAAAAGGCAAATGGAGCAGAGACAGTAGGGTCAGATAATCTGTTAGCTAGGGAATGACGGTTATAACATTACATATTTGAGAGCTGTCTGTGAGGTTTCTTTGCTCATTATCAGTGTTATTTGTCTTGTTTTACACGTGTATTCAACTATACAAAATTCTTCTTTTCTGGAATTATTGTATGGGTATTTTCAGCCATGCAAGCACTAATTTCAGTTAAGATTGCACGTCAACCTTACTGCTATCACTCATGAGTTGTTAAGATTAGTTATGATGCAGTTGGTTGGGCCTATTCATATCACGTTTAAAGCTGGAGGAAATGCACGTGTAAGGGGAATGTGTGTGAAGGACACCTGTGCTAAATGGTACTTCAACACACATACTTCTGAGTGGCATCTTGTCTCATGTTGGAGGAAGGCCCTCAGGTGGTAGATTGCCAAGAAACCTTCAGTATGACACTGTCCTATCAAAAATTTATCAGCTTGCCATTCACTTTCTTTTCCTCTTCAAGAAAGCATACACAGGATCTTTGGAGAGGAGAAAGTCAGAGGAAGGGCACAGCTGTGCCTAGCTGTGCCTGTGAACTAAGCCTTCAGTGTGAGCCTGTGAGATGAGACATACAAAGAAAACAGAGATGAGTGAGAGACCTGACATGTCTGCAGTGACCAGCTGAGCAGCTCACAGTGCCTGGCCTAGAAAAGCTCTCCGACTCAACACATTGCCACACTGACTTGATGTCAATGACTTCAGAGGAAGCAGACAATTTTGGTGGCTTCAAGAAACTGGACTCTTCTAGGCTGTATCGAAAAGACCTTTTTTTAAGTTGGTTGAATTTCTCGGTCGATTTAGTAAAATTTCATTGTCATGAGAGTTGTCTGCATTGAAAGAAAGAAAAAAAAAAAAAAAGTGTGTTGTATTTATCAGTAGACATGTAGAAATCTTGTTTGGCACACATATGTTGGCATCACTCCTTATGACAGAGGAACATAGGAGTCCAGGCAGCAAAACAAAAGTAATTTTTGTTGAAGTCAAACTATATCTTAAAAAATATATTCTACCATTGGTGACTTGTCATCGTGACTTTTTAGGGCATCATGGGAGTTGTGGTCCAAAACCAGAGCAGAAATTGTAAAAGTATTTGGGAGTATTAGCAAATCAAAGCCTTCTGTATTTGTAATGCTTTGATACCTTGGTTTTCTTCTGGAACAATTCTGTATTTGTTTTTACCTAGAAAATTGAACCTTTTTATACTGAAGGACATTTTAAGTGTAATACCAAGTTACCTGAAAAACACAGCTGGGATGTTAATCCTAAATTTGGAATTATGAACTCTTTGTTAAATAAATAAATAAAATATATAGAAGTTGTTCAATGCTCTGATTAAAACAAGAATATTTAATAAAGGAAAGTCAGACTTGTCAAAGCCATCTATTGTTGGTGTTGGCAACTTCTCCACCTTGGAACTGTTCTTTGGGACTTCAATCCATAGTAGACCCACAGAGAACTGATGTGGTGGAAGCATGTCCTACCTGTCCTTGGAGGGGAGCATACTTCACTGCTCCTGAACTCACTGTTACTGGATAATTATTAACTATGCAGGGAAAGCATCTGGCTTTTGTTTCCTGAGTACTGCCAATAAGCTGGAAGGACAACAGGATAGAAGACAAAAGGACAACAAGATAAATCCATCTATTCCAGAATGAATTACAACAGGGCACACAGATGTAGGTCCAGTATCCATACATAAGGATGTATGGATGACAGCTGGCAGCAGATAGGCTGTCCCAGATCTAGTGTGCAGCTGCAAGGATTTTTAAAGTGTATTGTACTTTGTTCTCCAGGACATATTATAAAAGATCCATTACCTAGCATTATAGATCTTGTACTAGAAAAAAAAAAAAAAAAAAAAAAAAAACAGAGTTGACAACAGTTGCTATAAATGTCAGCTGCAGTGCAGAATTTTCTTTGAATATAAGCAGTAAAATTGTATACATTTTCTTTGAAATGAGTTTTATCTTGGCTGTCTATTATAACTTTACAAAGATACTGCAGGGAAGAAGCAGCATAATCTTAAGTAAAAGTTAGTGCTGAGAGAAACCTTGTTTAATTGCTTTAAATAAGTTTTAACAAGTGTGATGAAAATCAGATTGTTTGAAATTTCTCACTATTATAAAACTTAATGTATTCTGTAGAGGTTTGTTGTTGTTGTTGTTGTTTTTCCTTTATTCTACTACTACCAGGATGAATGGAACTAATTTTATGACCGAGAACTATTCACCTTACTGCAGAATTGAACTTGTACTTATTAGAAAACATGGTAAGTACTCAATTTAAAAGATTACTGTCATTAATATCTGGGTACATGAACACTGAAAAACAAACAAACAAAACATACACACACACACTCAAAAAAAAAAAAAAAAAAAAAAAAGCAGCATAGTAATTCCAAGTAGAGTCAGTTGGAAATTTGCTATTGCTTTAGTGTAGACCTAATTTTAGCTCAGGTGGTAGATCTGTTAGTACTATGTAGTTGATTTAAAGTACCGTTTCAGTCATTTCACTCTGAGAAACAGCATTGACACTCTACTGTCCGAGGGGTCTGAGAAAAGGTATGACCTGGAAAGCTGATTTTCAAGAACAATCATAATTCAAAATAATAGAATCATAGAATACTCCGAGTTGGAAGAGACCCATAAAGATCATCAAGTCCAGCTCCTGGAGCTGCAAAGGTCTGTGGGTGGTTAGGGTCTGGCAGCCGGAAGATGTCGCGCTGTACGGAAAGATGGAGCCCCTCCCTTGATGGACAGTAGCGCGTGGTCTGTGACGTAAGCAAGCGGAAGTGACATTATGAGCCTCGGCTATATAACACCATGTGACTCGACAATAAACGCCATTTGCCATCCACCACATTGGTGTCTGTGAGCCGATGGACCGAGCAGCCTGGGGTTGGTCGCCATGCTGTTCCTGAACCAGGTCGCCACTGCCCCCTGAAGGCAACAAGGTCTACCCAAAAGTTTAGACCATGTGACTAAGCACACAGTCCAATCACTTCTTAAATTCAGACAGGCTTGGTGCAGTGACTACATCACTGGGGAGCTTGTTCCAGTGTGCAACCACCCTCTCGGTGAAGAACCTCTTCCTGATGTCCAGCCTAAACTTCCCCTGCCTCAGCTTAACACCGTTCCCACAGGTCCTATCACTGGTGATTACAGAGAATAGGTCACCTGCCTCTCCACTCCCCCTCGCGAGGAAGTTGTAGACTGCAATGAGGTCCCCCCCTCAGCCTCCTCTTCTCCAGGCTGAACAGGCCCAGTGTCCTCAGCCTCTCCTCATACGTCTTTCCCTCTAGGCCCTTCATCATCTTCATCACCCTCCAGACACTCTCCAACAGTTTAATGTCCTTTTTGTACTGAGGTGCCCAGAACTGCGCACAGTACTCGAGGTGAGGACACACCAACGCAGATTAGTGCAGGACAATCACCTCCCTTGACTGACTAGCAATGCCATGCTTGATGCATCCCAGGGTACGGTTGGCCCTCCTGGCTAGGACACACTGCTGGCTCATATTCAACTTGCTGTCAACCACAACCTCCAGATCCCTCTCTGCGGGGCTGCTCTCCAGTGTCTTGTCACCCAGTCTGTACATATAGCCAGGGTTGCCTTGTCCCAGGTGCAGGACCCGACATTTGCTCTTGTTAAACTTCATGCAGTTGGTGATCACCCAGCTCTCCAATCTGTCCAGATCTCTCTGCAAGGCCTTTCCACCCTCATCTGAGTCCACAACTCCTCCAAGTTTGGCGTCATCAGCAAATTTGCTCAAATCACCTTCTAGTCCTACGTCCAAATCATCTATAAAAACATTGAAGAGGACTGGCCCTAAAATGGAGCCTTGAGGGACCCCACTAGTGACCATCCACCAGCCAGATGTGGCCCCATTTAGCACAACCTTTTGAGCCCTGCCCGTCAACCAACTGCTCACCCATCATATGATATTTTTGTTAATTTGTATGCTGGACATTTTGTCCAGTAGGATCCTATGGTATACCATGTCAAAAGCTTTGCTGAAGTCCAAAAAGATTACATCAGGTGGTTTCCCTTGATTGACTAGATGGGTGATCTTGTCATAAAAGGAAATCAAATTTATTAGGCAGGACCTACTCCTCATGAACCCATGTTGACTGGGACCAATGACTGCGTTGTCCCCCAGGTGCACTTCAATAACTTCAAGAATCATCTTCTCCATAATTTTACCAGTCACTGATGTGGGAGACTTACAGGTCTGTAATTGCTAGGATCTTCTTTCTTACCCTTCTTGAAAATTAGCACATTTGCCAGCTTCCAGTCTACTGGGACCTCTCCAGATTCCCAAGATCACTGAAAAATAATTGAGAGAGGTTCTGTGATGACATCAGCCAGTTCTTTAAGCACTCTAGGATGAATACCATCTGGACCCATGAACTTGTATGGATTCAAGTGGAGCAGCAAATCCCGCACACATTCAGGGTCAGTTGGGAGTTTAGCATTCCCACCATCATGGTCCTCCCACTCAGGGCACCGTGGGTCCCGAAACCCATCATCAGCATTGAAGACAGGCAAAGAAGGCATTAAACGTCTCTGCTTTGCCTATGTCATTGTCTGTGAGGAGACCTTCCCCATCAAGTAGCTGACCTATGTTTTCTTTGGTTCTCCATTTTCTGTTACATATCTAAGAAAACCTTTTTTATTGTCTCCCACAGACACGGCCAGCTTCAACTCTAGTTGGGCTTTGGCCACACGAATTTTCTCCCTCTAAACACAAACAGCATCCCTGTATTCCTTCCTCATCACCTGACCCTCCTTCCAGCAGCCGTACATTTTATTTTTTACCTAAGCTCCAGTAGAAGATCCCTGGTCAGCCAGGCCAGCCTTCTGCCCCACCTGCCTGCCTTCCACTATTTTGGAATTGCCTGATCTTGTGCTTTTAGGAGGCAGTGCTTAAAGACTGACCAGCTCTGATGGACACTAATGCCTTCAAAAGCAGCTTCCCAGGGGACCTTGCTGACTAGTTCCCTGAGCAGCCTGAAGTCTGCTTTCCCCATATCCATGGCTGAAGTTTTGGTGGCAGTTTTCCTTCTGTCACCATAAATTCTAAACTCAACCACTTCACAGTCACTATGACCGAGACAGCCAACAATTGCCACATCTCCTACACTCTCTCTGTTCTCCAGCAACAGACCTAGGAGGGCACCTTTCCTAGTTGGCTCCCTTAGCACCTGCACCAAGAAGTTATCATCTAGGTGCTTTATGAACCTCCTGGACTTGCTCGTGTCAGCAGTGTGGTGATCCCAGTTGACGTCTGGCAAGTTGAAACCTCCCATTAGGACAAGGGGAGTTAATCTCGAGGCATCTCTTAGTTCTGCAAAGAATAATTCATTGGCAATGTCGTCCTGGCCAGGTGGTCTGTAATAGACTCCCACTATGACGTCCCCTTTATTTGTTCATCCCTTAATCCTTACCCAGAGGCTCTCAACTTTGCTGTCACCAACCTGAAGTTCCACAAAGGCCAGCCCATGCTTCATGTACATCGCCACCCCACCACCTCGCCTACCCTGCCTGTCCCTCCTGAAGAGCCTGTAACCATCTATTGCAGCACACCAGCCACAGGACTTATTCCAACAGATTTCACTTATGCCAATGATGTCATAGCTGTGGGACTGGGCCAAGACTTCTAGCTCATCCATTTTATTCCACATACTGTGTGTGTTTCTGTAGCACTTCAAATGCGCCTTCCTACATGCAGCATCTTGTGGAGCCGACTGAAGGACCTCACTAGCACACAGTCCCTCTGATTCTAGCACATCATCCTTTAGCTCATCATCATTGTGCCTGGTTTTATCCCTTTCCCCCTTCAATTCTAGTTTAAAACCCTATCTATCAGCTCTGCCAACTCCTGAGCAAAAATCCTTATGCCTCTTAGAGAAAGGCTCATTCCATCTGGTGCCAGCAGGACTGGTGTCACATAGACCTTCCCATGATTGAAAAACCCAAAGTTCTGCCAGTTGCACCAGTCCTGAAGCCACGTGCCAATGTGATAAGTCTGCTTGTCAGCATCAATCCCCCCTGTCAGAAGGACAGAGGCAAACACAACCTGTGCCCCTGATAGTAGTTGCCCCAAAGCCCTAAAGTCCCTTTTGATCACTCACAGACTTCTTGTTGCTACCTCATCATTACCAGCCTGAAAGACCAGTGGCAGGTAATAGGCAGTGGGCCGTACCAGGAGCTTGACTTTCTTAGCAAAGTATCTCACCCGAGCCCCAGGGAGGCAACAGACTTCCCTGTGGGTTGGGTCCAGTCAGCATATTGGGCTCTCTGTACTTTCAAAGGGAGTTCCCCATAACAATAACCCTTTTTTTTTTTTTTTCTGACGGATGATGTAGCAATGTGGGGGGTAGGTTGCCTTGCCTTAGGCACCCTCTCCAACTGGGTTGGGCTTTTGTCTACATCATTGTTCTGACTGTCGTGTTCTAGACCCTCATACCTGTTACATAAGGGTAGATGGGAAGGTGAGATGGGCAGGGACAGGGCTTGCCTACCACCCCAAACAAGAACCTGCCTCCATTCCCTCCCTTGGCCTAGGTCTCCTCCAACTGCCTGGTGGGATGAGGGAATATTCGTCTTCTGCGTAGCAGGAGACACTTGTGCTGTGGCAGGCTCGTGAGTCTGTCTCAGAGAGGGTGGAGTACACTTCCACCAGTCAATTTCCCTCTCTGACTTCCTGATGCTCCTGAGCCTGCTCACCTCCTCCCAAAGCTCTGCTACCTGGCTGAGCAGCTCTTCAACCTGGGCACACCTGCCAAAGGCATACCCCTTGCTGCTGCTCTCAGATGCCGACAGAAGACTCAGGCACACCCTGCAGCCCAAGACCTGGATGGCCGCGTGTTTCCCCGAGCCCTCTGTCTGAGTAGCCACATCAGTGACTGTGGCTGGAGAGGCCTCAAGAGATGTGGAGGCCATGGTTTCCTGCCTGGTTGATACCACGGCCAGGTTCCTCGTGAGCAGGTTACAAGGGAAACACCACTGCAAAAGAGCGGTGAGGGCGTCCTGCCTGCTCACCCCACCTGCGCGAACTGCCGTGCCATGCCCTTCTGATGCGCCATGCCCTGTTTGCCCATCCTGTCCTGTTCACTGCACTCCTGGTCACTCGTGCTCCCTAGGGGCAGCTTTTGAACGGCCAGGGAGGGGGTGCTGCTTGCTCCACCTACACCTCATCAGCATCCCTCGCAAGGGCTGCTGGGTTCTGGTGGTTCCCTCGGGCTGCTTCAACGAGTGGCCTCGATGCCTAAATAAAGCCCTGCCTGCCTCGATCCCCAGCTCCACTGCAGAACGTGTCTGCCCCGGAGCTAATCACCTCAGCAAGATGATTCCCTCTGAGTATCCAACCTGCAGCACCTGAAGGGGGCTCAAGCAAATAGCACAAACCCTATCTTCTTTGAAAACTGTCTTTCTAAACTCTTGAACTCAGGCATCTGTATGACTATTCATTTAAAACCTTGGCCTTTAGAACATACTACAGTGAACATTTACTGATGCATTTTGTCTTGTGAGGGTTTGTGTGTGTGTCTCTGTCAGTTCACATGACCAGAACAGGCGTAACTTACAGCTCTGAGTGAGCAGTTAACGCCATCCACTTGTGATTTTGGTTATCTTAAGGATAGGTGCTGGAATTTTAAGAGGTAGATATTTATGTAGAAGGATGGATATTTGCAGTTACAAGGATAAAATATTCTGAAAAGCTTTACTATACACCTAGAAAGTAAATTTAATTTCTCTACAAAATATAATAAATATCCCCAGTAATATGTGAAGTGCTGTGAGATCTCTTAAGACACCATAATCTTTTTTCTGACCTTTTTAGAAATTAACTTTAATTTTAATTTTCACTTTTTAATTTTAATTTTAATATTGATTTTAATTTTTACTTTTTTATTATTTTTATTTTTCCTGTTAGTAAAAGCATGTGTGAACTTTAACATCTTTAAGTACTTAAGTCTTATTTCAATCTTCTGAGGAAGACCAATACCATTGGTCTCATTTAAAAGCAGAGAAACAAGCCAGTAACATCAAGGAAAGTCATTTGAAAGTCCTAAATTTAAGTACCTATGCCAGATAAACTATGTACAGTGAAAACTTCTCCCTTTTCTGCCTCTTCCCTTCCTTTTCCCCCTTGTGCTGATCACATAATACTGATCTTCCCAGGGGATTAAGTTTCATCCTCTTCTGCTTCAAGTACTATAAAGCTAAATACCAAGGCTGTGTTCCTTATTTTTCTGTTTGAGAGAGGCAGTAAAGATATCTGCCACATTTTCTTTGCATAAGAGTCACTCCACAGCTTTCCAACAACATGTTTTTTCTTGCTTTCCTGCAAAGGATCTGGAACAGGCTATTGATATGGACATGACACTGGACTTGATGAAACACTAGTCTGACCTGATGTGGCAGTTCCTATATTTTATTTTTTGTCTTACTAATGATCTCAATCATATAGTTGGCAAAAACATTTTTACTGTATTGTCTGTAGTGCTCAAGGTCACCCTCAATCAGGTGAAGAAAGCAAGCATGGCATTTTTAAAATCAGGAACTTTAGGCTATAGCAAGGACATATGTTTCCCTGACGCTATTACTGTTGACATGCTGTCCTTCAAATGCACTGAAGTACCATCGTCAGTCGCTCCCACAGACACCTGCATGATATGGATGTTTTTGTCATGCATACTCAACTGAGTCAGATTATCTGGCTGATCACTGTAATGTTTCTCATCTCCTTTTTGACTTCAGATCTCCTAGGGATATTAACAAGTTTTCTAATTAGACTCTGTTACATCAACAGCAGACATAGTGATGCAGCATACCCTCCCACTTGCTGTTCTGCAGCAACAGGAGGTCAGTAAAGGTTTATTATTACACAGAATTTATTGCATGAATATTTATCAAATGGCTATTTCTAGTGAAAGTGCATATATCTGCACTCCACTTTCTTTGTTTGCTTTTTAATTCCTCTGCACTAAATTTCTCATATCAACTAATTAGGAGAGAGAGTAAGCGACATTAGAAACATTTCCCTGGTTGACATTAGGTCTTTATTTTTGTTTTTTATTGATTGCTTTAAATCAGTTTTGGGGCTTGAAAAGAGAAGGAAACACCCTGAGATAAAAAAGAACCTAATTTACAACTTTGTAATAAAGGTCTTAAGATATGTTATTAAATTTGTGATCCAGCTGGCCTTTCATAACTCCTTAGAAAATGAAGAAACAAAAAGCCACATTTCATTTAGAATAAGCTTGTCTTCTGTGACTTTCACCTCCAGAGACTTACAAATTCTCTTAAAAAATCTCATTCTAAAAATTTCTACCTATAAGGCAGTTAGCTTTTTTTTTTCTAAAACAAAATTCATGAATTCCAGTTTCATTTTCCTATTCATATCAAAAACAATGAAATGTCATTAAAGACTAAATAACAAATATTCAATGTTTGAAATTATTACATTTCTTTTGCTTCATTGAAGAAAAATAATTTACTTATCTTTTTAACTGAAAACCACATTATTCACTTTACTTTTATATACTTTGGATTTGAGAGTTTGAAAATTTTAAACTACATCTTAGTAATTTTTTTAAAAAACTTGTTAGACAAAAAAAATCCAAAAGCATAACTCTGAATCACTCAAGAGATTGCTATGGTGTCAAAAAATCTTAGCTACAACTCGGCTTTACACCACCTAGAACAGATAGGTTTCATGCTTAGAGAGCTTCAGGTTTTCTGCAAACTGCGATATATCTGTAGTTCTACTTTCCACTGCAGATGTTACTTTATATTCCAAGTTACAATGTCAGTCCTCGGTCTAGTAGTAAGAAACGAATTATATGCACAAACCATAAAACAAAACTGACCTACAAAAAGAATAAAATATTTTAAGACGTCAATCTCAAGTATTTAAGTTAATATTAATAATTAACAGCAAATATACTTTGGTTATAACATAATTGGTTATAAGCATGATTAATAATTATTGGAAGTTATTTGGGACTGAGTTATATTTGTATTAGTGGGGCACATCTATATATTATAGAGACTATCAGCACTCTGGCAGATGACGATTGTTTTATGGGCTGAAAAATTGACCTATATTCAGATGTATAATGTAATTTTAATATTATTTGTCATCAGCAATACCCAGCTCCAAACTGGGACTGAAATTTGCACAGCTAAATAATTCTGAGTAACCATACATTTGAAGAAACTATAACTTCTCTTTCTTATGATGTTTCTCATTGCATAATGTACTCAGACCTACCTTCTACACCATGGGAAAACCTGATAGTAGCAGGTAGAGTAAAATTTATGCACTGTGTAGGCATTCTGTACTACATTTCACATTGTTCTTTACCAAAATGATTGCAATGTTTATTTAATATTCAGTTTATTAAAAGTAGTATTTTTCGGAAGCACAAACATATTATTTTTCACTGTAAATAGCACTGGGACCCATCTGAAAAAGTCTTAGAAAATTTCTATTCAATGCAACTGCAACATTTTTCATGAATGAGATGGAAAAGCTTTTTTTTTTGTAATTTCCCAGTGGGCAGCCATCTCTCTTTGCCAAGCTGTGACTGACTCACATCACCTTCTCAATGCTGCTTTATGTGTTACTTGCTTTAACTGTTCACTTCTCACAATTAGACAAGTACTGTGAATCAGATTTGTGTCTTAACTGTGAACTGTGTCTGTACAACTGATGACCACAAGCAGATTTACTTTTTTTTTTCCCCTGGGGAGGGACTATACATACTGGCAATGGCATCTAGCCATTAAGATGTATAATTAAAACAACCCTGGTGTTCAATAATTCACATTTTAGGAAGCTTTCAGAAGCTTTCAGAGGTTTTGTAGAATCTAGAAGCAAGTGAAGTGTGTGCTTTTGACCTTGACCTATTTTTCCCGACTAACTGTTTAACACTAATACAATACTGTAACTGAAATTGGCATTTCAGCCTGCGAGGCTGAGGCAGAAACCCAGATGGAGGAGCAACAACCTCCCCAGGTGGGTGCCTATACCAAAACAGACCTCCCCAGGATCAAAATAGCTGCCCAGACCCTCAGTTCCCAGGTACTCCAGTATTTGGAAGTCCCCATAGGTCCTGAAAGTAAAAGTGGGTGTCATGGGTCTGCCCAGCTGGATGAACTTTTCAAATAGGTAGCTATGTTATGAGAGAAGCTCACCAGGCAATGTAACATCCAGAAATTCAGGTAAGAGATTGACAAATTGTATAATGCACTGATATGGGCTGAGTCACAGCTCTGCCTTAGGACCTGGCAAGGGCGTAAGTAAAGCAAGTAAACAAGCTTTCAGCCTTGAACTGAAAAACTTGAAACACTCAGAGGACAAGGGAGAATGCAACTTTTTCTCTGCTCAGAACAGGAAGAGGAGTCTATTCCTTGTCCCTGAAGTGACCCTTGCACAACGGTTTTTATGTTCTAGGTCTGGAGAGGGGATACTGTGGGTGACGGTAAAGACCACAGAAAGGGCAACCATAAAGATTTGGCACAGTCTCCCACTTGCATCAGAACCAATGCCACAAAAAAGGCACACAGGGTGTTAGTAATTGGAGACTTCTCTCTGAGAGGCAAAGAGACACCCATCTGCCGTGCAGATGTCTCTCCAGAAAGGTTTTCTGCCTACTGGGAGCCAACATTTGCAATATCAGAAAAAAAGTTATCAAGCCTGGTGGGTCCTAAAGACTATCAACCATTCCTATTTTTTCATATAGGATCAAATTTTGCTGCAACAAAGACTTCAAAATACCAAAAGACTTTATGTCCTTTGGAAAGATGCTAGAGGGATCAAGGGATTGATCGGGAGACAGAGGGATTTGGCCAACCTCTTTTCAGTGGTTTGTGGGGACAGAACAAGGGGCAATGGCCACAAAATGGAGCACAGGAAGTTCTGCACCAACATGCAAAAGAACTTCTTCATGGTGTTATAAATGGCTCAGGATTCAAATTAGGATTAAATAAAAAAATAGGATTTATTGAAAGAATATAAAGGAATAGAGGTAAGCAAACAGCGCTGGGTGCACTGGGAGTCTCTGCTCCACCAGGACGCACACCAGTTACATCAAGCAGCTGATTTTTATGCTCCTAGACTAATACATTTTCATTACTACTTCTAAAAAAAATAGATTATTAAAATTAGCTTCCGGGGTGCAGTCCCTCCTACTGGAGCATGCGCAGTCTCCTCTGGGGTCTCTTCTGGGGGTCTCTAGGGGTCTTTCATGCTGAAGGCTCGTAGTCTTCCTCTCCACCTTTGTACTTACTGGGCACCATACCAAGTTTACAGAACATCTTCTTCAAGTCTTGTCTCCCAGCCGCCCTTCAGCTTCTTTCTCCTTCCTCTTTATCTCTCGGCCCCCCCTAACCAGATACCAAAGATCCACATAGTATCCCATAACAGTCACTAGTTGTTATCAGTTGTTCTGAAACTCCCAGACACACGAGTAATTAAAACATTCTTCCCCAGCCATTCACAGACACATCTATAGCAGTGTTAGAAATAGAAGTCCGGAATAACAAAAGCAAACAGGTTCATAAATTTAAGAAGTGATAAATTGACTAGAATGAGGGGGAGACTGGGACACACTGCATCTGTGGTTCAAGAATTAAATTGCCAGTGCAGGGCCCAGAGGCAGACAGGATTCAAACAGAATTGTTCTTTATGGACACGAATTGTTAAAACATTCCTCACAATGGTAAGGGTGATGGAGCACTGGAATAGGCTTCCCAGGAAGGCTGTGGAGTCTCCTTTTCTGGAGATATTCAAGGCCCGTCTGGACACCTACCTGGGCAACCTGCTCTAGGGAACCTTCTTTGGCAGGGGGGTTGGACCCGATAAGCTCTTGAGGTCCCTTCCAACCCCTACAATCCTGTGATTATGTGAAGGGATCAAGAGCTTAAGTGGTATTCTCCTTTGTCCTCTCCATTGGTGACTTGGACTCAAGAAGAAGGGGAAAAATGGACCAAGTGAATGATTGGCTGCAAGGCTGGTGCTATGCTAATGGTTTGGGGTTCTACAATCTTGGGTGTACTTTCAGAAGACCGGGCATGCTGACACCAGATGAGGAGCGTCTTTTCCCAGGTGGGAAAAGAGCATTAGGATAGCAAGCTGGCTGGGCTTATCAGGAGGGCTTTAAACTAGATAGATCAGGGGAAGGGGATATATCTCTGAGTGATGGAAGCTAACCTGGGAACTTTGTCCCTTTAACAAAACAAAACAAAACAAAACAAAACAAAAAGGAAATACTTGTGAACTATACCAAAGCAATCAGCAAGGATTCCTCTAAAAAGTGATGTGACTGATAGCCCAGCTGAAGTGCCTGTACAGCAACTCTAGATACAGCATGGAAAACAAGCAGGAGGAGTTGGAAACCATGGTGCAATTAGACAAATATGACTTGATTGCTATCATGGAAATGGGGTGGGAGGGACCGCACAACTGGAGCACTAGCATAGAGGGCTAGAAGTTCTTCAGGAGAGAGAGACAGAGAAGGAGGGGCAGGGGTGTTGCCCTCTATGTTAGGGAAGGGATTGATTGTGAAGGTTGCCTCTAAGAAAGAGCCACAGACAGGTTGAGAGCTTGTGGGTGAAAATTAAGGACCAGACCAATAAAGGGCACCTTGTGGCTGGAACCTACTGCAAGTCAACTAATCAAAGGCAGCCTGAGGATGAGGCCTTCTTGCTGCAACTACAAGAAGTGTCACATTCACATGCTTTCATCCACATGGGGGACTTCAACCACATGGATATTTGCTAGGAAAGCTACCCAGCAGGCAGTAAGCAATCCAGAAGGTTCCTAAGTGCACTGAGGATAACTTCATGGTCCAGGTATTAGACAAACCAGCCAGAGAAGTGTTACTGGACCTGGTTCTCACCAATATGGATGAACTCTTTAAAGAGGTCAAGACTGGAGGCAGTCTGGGCTGCAGTGAACACATGCTGGTTGAAGTTGTGATCTCAAGGAATACGGGCCTGAAGAAGAGCAAAATTGGGACCCTTCCAAAGGAGTGGAAGTGAAAGTTCCAAAGAGTGAATTTTAAGACTTAGTGGGTATTTTAAGACATAGTGGATAAAAACCCCTGAAACATTGCCCTCATGGACAAAGAAGCTAAACAGAACTAGCAACTCTTTAAGGGTGTTTTTGTTTGTGTGTTTGTTTGTTTGTTTGTTTTCTTAGAGCAAAAGAACTCTCCATTCCCCTGTATAAGAAAGTGAGCAGGGAGGGTAGAAAACTGGGATAGCTGTGCTATCCCAGCACAAACAGCACTGGGATAGCTGGGACCTGCTGGTTAGAATGAGGAGCAAGAAGGAAATGCACAGGCAGTGGAAGCAGGGACACATGGCCTGGGAAGAATACAGGGATGCTGCCTGGATATTTAGGAGTGGGATCAGGAAAGCGAAGGCATGGATGGAACTGAGCTTGGCAAGGGATGCACAAAATAAAAAGAAGGAATTCTAGAGGTGCATCGGCCTGAAAAGAAAGGGCAAGGAGAGTGTTCCCCCTCTGATAAGCAAGAAGGGCAAACTGGTAACAACAGATTTGGAGAAGGCTGAGGTACCCAACAAGTTCTTTGCCTTGGTCTTCACTGACAGCCAGGCTTCCGTGTCTCTCAAGTACCTGAATTTGTAGATGGAAGCTGGGGGAGTAAAGTCCCACCTGCTGTAAGCAAAGAGCAGCTTTGAGACACCCTGATGAACGTGAAGAGGTAGAAGCCTATGGGTCCCAATGCCATGCATTCCAGGGTCCTGAGGGAACTTGCTGATGGAGTTGCCAAGTCTCTCCATCATATTTGAAAAGTCCTGGCAATCTGGCAAATTCTCTGGTGACTGGAAAAAAGGGAAATATCACTACCATTTTTGAAAGGGGTAGAAAAAAAGACCTGGGGAAATACAGACAGGTAAGCCTCACCTCTGTGCCTGGCAAGACTGTGAAACTGATCCTCCAGGAAGCAATGTCAATGCACGTGCAGGACAAGGAGGGGATCTGAAACAGCATGGCTTCACCAAGGGCAAGTCATGCCTGACCAATCTAGTCACTTTCTGTGACTGCATCAGTTGACAACGGAAGACTGACAGATATTTACCTGAACTTCTGTAATGCCTTTGACATGGTCCCACATGACATCCTGATCTCCAGATTGGAGAGATATGGATCAGAAGTGTACTATTCAGTGGATAAGGAATTGGCTTGAAGGTTGCACCAAAGAGAGTGGTGGTCAATGGTTCTATGTCCAGCTAGAGGTCAGTGATGAGTGGTATCCCACAGAAGTCTAGGGACCAGTGTTGTTTAATATCTTTGTCAATGACATAGTGGGATCGAATGCAACCTCAGCAAGTTTGCAGAGGATACCAAGTCAAGTGGTATAGACAACAGAAGGAAGGGGTGCCATCCAAAGGGACCTGGACAAGCTTGAGAAGTGGGCACATGTAAACTGAATGAGGTTCAACATGTCTAAGTGCAAGGTGCTGCACCTGGGCAGGGATAATCCCAGACAGGATTACAGACTAGGAGAAGAACTCACTGAGAGCAGCCTTACAAAAAAAGGACTTGGGGGTTCTGGTGAACTAAAAGCTCAACAGGACCCAGCAGCATGTACTTGCAGCCCAGAAGGTGAACTGCATCCTGGGCTGCATCAACTCAGGAGTGACCAGCTGGGCATGGGAGATGATTGTCACCCTCTACTCTGTCCTTGTGAGGCCTGGAATACTGTGTTCAGGTCTGGGGGCCCCAGGGCAAGAAGGATGTGGAGCTGTTAGAACAGGTCCAGAGGAGAGCCATGAAGATGATCAGAGGGCTGGAACACTTCTCCCATGAAGGCAGACTGAGAGATCTGGGGATGTTCAGCCTGGAGAAGGGAAGACTCTGAGGTGACCTCACTGCAGCTTTTCAGTACATAAAGGGGTCTTAAAAAAAGGATGGAGAGCAACTTTTTGCTTGGGCAGACAATGACAGGACAAGAGAAAATGGCTTTAAACTAAAAGAGGGGAGATTTAGATTAGAAGTTAGGAGGAAATTCTTTACTCAGAGGGTGGTGAGGCACTGGAACAGGTTGTCCAGAGAAGCTGTGGATGCCTCATTCCTGGAAGTGCTCAAGGACATGTTGGATGAGGTCCCAGGCAACCTAATCTAGTGGTTGGCATCCCTGCCTATGGCTGGGGGAGGTGGAAGTAGATGATCTTTAAAGTCCCTTCCAACCCAAGTTATTTTATGATTTTATGATTCTGTGATTTAATATCTTTGGTGGATTGAAATTTGGTGGTCCTCTGTATGAAGCTCATGAAAATGAGGAAAAGGGTGAAAAGACTGAATGCTTTCCGGCATCTGAAATGACAAGAACACTTACAAAAATGATTAAGTGCCTCCCTTTGTTTTCTTAAAAGTAGTACTCTGCCCAGATGCAGTCTATGCTATCTTGTAATGACCACTGATTTCAAAAAGTATGCAGTTACTGAAGCATGCATACATTCCTTTGTCCTCTGTGAAATGTTAAAGACCAACCCTAATTTTAATGTCAATATGACTGATATCTCATGTAACATTTATAGTATGTCCTTTTACATCTGGTGTCTTCCTTTAGTCTTAATGACAGATTTTACTGTTCAACGTAGCATTGGGCTTCAACTTCAAATGAACATAATGATGTTCTTTAGTAAGGGTGGTGCTGTTTTCTTTCCTTAAAACAGCCTCTCCTTTCTTCTAGCTAATTGCTGTCATCTTCTTTTGGTGTTGAAATGCCTTGAAATTTCAGATGCTCAAGAATTCCTTGGCAGTAAGCTGGTAATTTTCTGTATTGAGAGAAGAAATGTTCTGTCTCTGTATGACGGTCAAATGCAAAAAAAAAAAATGCAGCAAAGCTACAAATCCCACACTCACTGAAGCATTACAGTTCTAAGCCATTCAAGGTGCTAAAAGAAAACCAAAATTAAGGTTTCTTTATGGGGTCTGGCTGAAATACAGCTAGTTTTTTCATGGCCATACAGTACTGTGTTTAAGGTCCATGACCAAATCTGTGCTGATAATGCATAAATATTTTATATATTGTTAAATAATGCTTGCAAAGCCTCAAAGCCTTCTGTTTCTCATTGCTTGGGCCAGTGGTTGGGAGGGGACACAGTCAGGACAGCAGACCAAAGGTGAACAATAAAACTGATAAGAGAAATCTTTTCCAAAGTAGACATTGCTTGAAGACAACATCAGAAGACCTTTGCACTTCTACATGCAACTGCAAACTGAGTGGGTTATCCCAGCCACCTACATGTAAGGTGGCAGAAGGCACCTAGGTTTTGCACAACAGTGAGTTACTACTCCATTTGCAAAACCAAAGGCAGCACACTGCAGTCTCAGCATCTGCCTATGCATATTTTCACTGTGACTAGTCTAATAAGTATTAATTATTTCTGTATATTGTTCTTTTAATAGTAAGGATGCAGTTTTCCCATTTTACACTTGGCAGGGGAGGTTAATGATCTGGAATTTCACAAACACTATATCATAATTATATCAGTCATTAAATCTCTAATGGTATTTAGAAAAATGGAAGAGGGAAAAGCACGTCTTACTGTTCTGTCATGCTCCAAACTGTTCTGTAACTTTTCATATTTGCTGAATTTGGTAGAAGCTCAGGATGTTAAACTTCACATAGAAATGAAGTTGGCAGATCACTGGTGTGTTTCCTCTAATATACTATCTCTGAAATTAGCTACATTTATAGAAAGAATGAGGGTGGTGGTGCAAATAGTAGCCCCAGCTTGAGAGTGAGAGCATTTTGGACTCCATTCTTTTCAGACACTGGCTGGTTTTATAGCTGTGGGCATGACATGTCAGTCTTTTATCTATTTATAGTGTTGTTTAGCTTTCTTAATTGCTGCAACAGAATGAATTTCAGCATAAAAAAAAAAATGTTTGGACACTGATGTCTAGGCTTTCTGCTGTAATGTGAAAAAAAAAAAAAAGATCATTTTATGATTAAGACAGCTGAAGACAAGAAGAAGCTTTGTCAGATTTTTATGTTCAGTGGCAGTTCAAATTATTCCTTCAACTACAGAAGTTGAAAGTAAATTGAAAAAATATATTTATTTCCTTTTTTTTTTTTTTTTTTTGGACAGTTTTGGGAGTCAACTAAATGTATTGGGCTTGTCATGAATTTTCTCAAAAAAAAAAAAAAAAAAAGAAAAGAAAAAATCAAGTCATATACATTTTCATACACTTTAATCATTATATGGTTAATTATGTTGGGAAAAAAAAAAAATAAGAGGAAAAGAAAAGTACTCAAATTTTTTTTAAAAAGAGAACTGTTCCTGTACCTGTTGGGCTCACATTTCCTTAGAGAAAACTTCTGGCATCTCTCTTTCCACACTTCTTCCATAGCTTCTAATTAACTAACCATCTCTTTTTGTGGAAAGAGCATACTTTCTAGAAGGCACAATTTTACCAATATATGTTTCTTTGGCTTTGCTTATGTTACTGACATGGAAAAACTTTATGAAAACTATTTAGGTTGACAGAAATCAGTCTCTTGCCCCATTTGGTCACTTGGGACCAATGAAAATGAAAGTGTTAGGACTATGAAATACTTGAACATCAACACTGTTGAAAATACTGATAGAACTATATAATGATTCACAGTTGTAAGTAACCGGTTTGCTAGGCATTAGAGGCATTTTTCATAAAGCAGCTGATACAAGAAACTGAGCAGCTGTTATTTCTCTAACAGGGTTTGTACTTCCACTGTAGTCATTCAGATACAGGATGACTCTTAAAAGTGTTTGAACTGTATAAGGCATGCCTCTGTATTTGCAAACATGTGCTGCTGAATTACTTAAAACAGTATGTAAGATTAAAAAAAAAAAAAAACACTACTGCCAGAAAACACATGAACTCTACCAGTGAATGATTGAATGACTACAGACTTTTAAAGATTTTTTAGGTATTCGCCTTATGTATTCTTGTTCCATGGGAACTTTTTAGCTTCTGGTCTGTCAAAGGGCACTCTCAGCTGAGAAGCACTTTATGTCCCAAGCAGGCTGCCTCATTGACATAATTCAGCAAAAAGCAAAATTCAGCTCACTGCCTCAGTGAGCTGAATAATTAGAAGATATCTTAACAAATAACAATGGGAAAGAATATTGAAAGATAAAAATATTCAGACCTTTTTCTTGATTAAAAATTAGCTTTTTTGGTAATTTGATTACTGAAAAAAAACAAATTCATATCAAGAAAAATCAAATCTATTTAAAAGATTGTGATTTGTGAGAAATATTAAAATAAATATTAAAAACACCACACTTTTTCTAGAAAAAAAAAAAAACACCATTTTCTTTTTTTTTTTTACCTTTTTAATTATAAAATATGCTGTTAAAACTTAGTCAGTTGTATAAAAGATACAACTTTTTAGCACAAAATGTTTTTTTTCAGTCATTGTGCTTGCTTGACCTTCAGACACAAACAATTCAAAAAACATTCTTTTACCTAACTTTATCAGTGGATATTGCTAATAGGTTTAAAGTGATCAAGAGGTTCTGAAAACATTTGTCATAACACCTCTATAGAGAGACGTCTACTTACATAAAGTATAAAGAGCAAGTTATGAACATTCTTAAAAATATTTATCCTTGATAAATGTGATAACATTCTGATTGTATATAAAATGTCATGTGTTATCTTTTCTGGTACTCTTGTTTTCTGATTCAGTTATTAACAGTAGGTTACAATCATTATTTAAAAGTAGTTTTGCAGTGAGTTGTAAGGGTTGGCCAGTTTGTGTCAGCTGTCCTGGCAGTGTCCCCTCCCAGCTCCTTGTACATACCCAGCCTCTTCACTGGTGGGGCAATACGAGAAGGCGTTGTCTCTCGGAAAGCATTGCTCTGTGTGATATATGGAGTAATAAGTCATGTCAAGAAGATGGCTAATGTTAATAAGGAAGGGGGAGATGTGGGAGTGTGGCCATGGGGGTCAACAAACCCCATGCCTGGTGATAACATCGGACTCTTAACAATGAGGCCATCAGGAATGCAGTTTAGAGGGAACAAAGAAGGGCAATTGAGGAGACGCCTTGCCCGACTCAGGTTGCTTGTTCTCCAGCCATTAAGGCATGGAAGTTGCTGGGGGGTTGCTGGTTGCCAGGCGAAGTTGTTTGGCCAATGAAGAATTAGTGGAAAAGGACTGCTGTAGGGCGAAGGGTATATAAGAGGGGAACCTGCCCTCAAGATAAAAATGCAACACCATATAAGGAAGATATGTCATCAATAAAGAAGTAGAAAGAATGAATGAATAGGGACAGGCTAGCAGAACAGGGACCAGGACAGAAACAGGGCCATTGATTACCTCATGAAGATAGGTTCAGCCAAACTCAGCAAATCACTCAAAGAAACTCATACAGAAAGTCACTGGAAATAGGCACACCGGAGCTGGAAAGAAGCTCAAGCTGAGAGAAGCAGACCCGCACACACAACTGCCCCTCGCTGGTAAGCAGCTGCACATTATGAGGAATCATACGTCCTTAGAAACAAAGACTGTCCTGGTAACCTTACAGCTTATTCTCTTTATTAACAATCAGACAGTTTATGATCCTGAAACATGGGACCAAATTGAGGTCAAGGCATGGGACTCTGCAAATAAAAAAGACAAGGTTGCAGTGGGATTGCTCGGCACCTGGCAAGCAGTCTCTGAGGCCTTAAAGAGCCATGTGCGACCACAATCAGAAACATGGGGTTTGCCAGATTGTGAAGGAGCTGCGGACACATCCAGCCATACTTCTGCTACACCATCGGCCGCCCCAGTGCTACAGCCATTGCAGGCCTTTGCTGTTATGCCCCCTGGTGAGCTGAACATGCCTTTTGACCCAGGCCCTATAGGCCCTGAAACGGAGCCGAATCTGTTTCCCTTCCATCTGGGAGGAATAGGACACATAAGGCCTGAAGGCCGAGTTGCTTAACAAGTTAAAGCGATATATACATGTATTGTTCCCACAACTAGCCCTGGAATTCTCCAGAGTTTATGATCAAGAAAAAGGATGGAAAACGGAGACTGTTATATGATCTCAAAAAAAAAATTAATGAAGTCATGGAAGATATGGGAGCACTTCAACCAGCATAACCAACTCCAACTATGTTCCCCCAGTCATGGGCATTAATAGAATCACAGAATCACAGAATTTCTAGGTTGGAAGAGACCTCAAGATCATCGAGTCCAAGCTCTGACCTAACGCTAACAGTCCCCACTAAACCATATCCCTAAGCTCTACATCTAAACGTCTTTTAAAGACTTCCAGGGATGGTGACTCCACCACTTCCCTGGGCAGCCTGTTCCAATGTCTAACAACCCTTTCGGTAAAGAAGTTCTTCCTAACATGCAACCTAAAACTCCCCCGGCGCAACTTAAGCCCATTCCCCCTCGTCCTGTCACCAGGCACATGGGAGAACAGACCAACCTCCACCTCACTACAGCCTCCTTTAAGGTATCTGTAGAGAGCAATAAGGTCGCCCCTGAGCCTCCTTTTCTCCAGACTGAACAAGCCCAGCTCCCTCAGCTGCTCCTCATAGGACTTGTTCTCCAGGCCCCTCACCAGCTTCGTCGCCCTTCTCTGGACTCGCTCAAGCACCTCCATGTCCTTCTTGTAGCGAGGGGCCCAAAATTGAACACAGTACTCGAGGTGTGGCCTCACCAGAGCTGAGTACAGGGGGACGATCACCTCCCTAGCCCTGCTGGTCACACTGTTCCTGATACAAGCCAGGATGCCGTTGGCCTTCTTGGCCACCTGAGCACACTGCTGGCTCATATTCAGTTGACTATCCACCATCACTCCCAGGTCCTTCTCTGCCTGGCAGCTCTCCAACCACTCATCTCCCAGCCTGTAGTTCTGCTTGGGGTTATTACATCCCAGGTGCAGAACCCGGCACTTGGCCTTGTTAAACTTTATGCAGTTGACCTCAGCCCATCGGTCCAGCCTATCCAGATCCTCCTGCAGAGCCTTCCTACCCTCAAGCAGATCAACACACGCACCTAGTTTGGTGTCATCTGCAAACTCACTGAGGGTGCACTCAATGCCCTCATCCAGATCATTGATGAAGATATTAAAGAGGACCAGCCCCAGCACCGAGCCCTGGGGAACGCCACTAGTGACTGGCCTCCAACTGGACTTGACTCCATTCACCACAACTCTTTGGGCCTGGCTATCCAGCCAGTTTCTAACCCAACGAAGTGTGCGCCAGTCCAAGCCAAGAGCAGCCAGAGGAGAATGCGGTAGGAGACGGTGTCAAAAGCCTTGCTGAAGTCAAGGTAGACCACATCCACAGCCTTTCCCTCGTCCACCCAGCGCGTCACTTTGTCATAGAAGGAGATCAGGTTTGTCAAGCAGGATCTGCCTTTCATAAACCCATGCTGACTGGTCCTGATCGCCTGCTTGCCCTGCAAGTGCTGCGTGATGACTCTCAGGAGGATCTGCTCCATGAGCTTCCCTGGCACTGAGGTCAAACTGACAGGCCTGTAGTTTCCCGGGTCTGCCCTCCAGCCCTTCTTGTAGATGGGCGTCACATTTGCTAGCCGCCAGTCAACTGGGACCTCCCCCGATCGCCAGGACTGCTGATAAATGATGGACAGTGGCTTGGCCAGCTCCTCTGCCAGTTCTCTCAGTACCCTTGGGTGGATCCCATCCGGCCCCATCGACTTGTGCACATCCAAATGCCGTACCAGGTCATCAACCAGTTCTTCATGGATAGTGAGGGCCACATCCTGCTCCCCATCCCCTTCCACCAGCTCAGGGTACTGGGTATCCAGAGAACAACCGGTATTGCCGCTAAAGACTGAGGCAAAGAAGGCATTAAGCACCTCCGCCTTTTCCTCATTTCTTGTAACTAAGTTTCCCCCCGCATCCAGTAAAGGATGGAGATTCTCCTTAGTCCTCCTTTTTGTGTTGATGTATTTATAAAAACATTTTTTGTCATCTTTAACGACAGTAGCCAGATTGAGCTCCCGATGAGCTTTGGCCTTTCTAATTTTGTCCCTGCACAGCCTCGCAACATCCTTATAGTCCTCCCTAGTGGCCTGCCCACTTTTCCAAAGATTATAAACCCTCTTTTTTCTCCTAAGCTCAAGCCACAATTCTCTGTTGAGCCAGGCTGGTCTTCTTCCCCGCCAGCTCATCTTTGGGCACGTGGGGACAGACCGTTCCTGCGCCATTAAGATTTCCCTCTTGAAGAGCGCCCAGCCTTCCTGGACTCCTCTGCCCTTCAGATAGAATAGGAAAGACTTAAAGGATTGTTTGTTAAACACTTGCCAGAATTTGGAAATCTTTGCTATGTTTATGTTTCAATTGATACCTTTTCTGATTGCACATATGTATAGGTGTACTCGGATTTAGTATGTAAAAGCGATGTTCTATATATTTTGAAAGTTCGATGGTTATGTGTGCATGTTGGTAGAGCGTAGGCTCCCCGTGCACCCAACACTGTTTACTTGCCTATTACTAAATTCAGATTGAGTTGTATCTTCATTTATAACATCTGCAACAACTACAACAGAAACACTGGTGTGCTATCAGCATTATTCTCCTCCTAAATTCAAATCACAACAACATACTAGCCACATTAAGAAAATTAACATTATCCCAGCTGAAACTGGGACACTATTAAATTTTGTTATTTATTGTCTAACTAAATGGTTAGTATTCTATTTTAACTACCTTAGACTAATAGGTATGTAGTAGATACATAATGATGGCACATTAATATCAGATGGTTAACTAATAGCTAAAAAGAATAATTGTCAAATTTTATTTGGGATTTTATTTTATTTTATTTTTAGCATAAATTACTTAGCAATCAATTTAATCAGGGAGGAAACTCAAATGGTTTGCTGTCAGATAAAATAGCAAACATCTATTTCTTCTGTAAAACTCCACCCTTCAGATTGGATTAGACAGGAGTTCAGAGATGTAGTCTCAGCTGCTGTTTCACATCTTAGGTTTTCTGTAAAATTATGAAGGTATCTTTTCCCTTTTCACTGGTCAATTCCACTGTCTGCCACGACAGCTACATTTAAAGTTATGTAATTATCTCAATTTATGAATTATGGGGCAGAATGTACCCTCAACAATTTTGCAGATGACACAAAACTGTGAGGATTGGCTGATACTACAGAGAGTCATGCTGCTGTCCAGAGGGACCTCGACAGGCTGGAGATGTCAAGAATTGTGGCATAATGACCACATGGACACCAGGGTTCTTTTAGGATCAGTAACTGCTGCTACTTTATTGATGACATAACTTCATTATTTATGTTGCATCCCCATCTTGAGGACAGGCTGCCTTCTTATATCATTTGCCCCACAGCAGTCCTTTTCCACTAACTAGTCATTGCTGAACAACTTTGCCTGGCAACCACAAACACCCAGCAACTTCCATGCCTTAATGGCTGGAGAACAAGCAACCCGAGTCGGGCAAGGCATCTCCTCAATCACCCTTCTTTGTTCCCTCTAAACTCTGCATTCCTGATGGCCTCATCATTAAGAGTCTGATGTTATCACCTACCATTGGGTTGGTTGCCACCAACCCCATGGCCACACTCCCACATCTCTCCCTTCTTTATTAACATAAAAAAGTGTGATTAACACAAATTAAGAAAGCATGATTAACACAAACTAAGACACACAGGAAAAACTACCAGGCATACTAACTCTATCTTTAACATCCCTGGGAGAGGCAGGCACTGAGTACTTCCCAGCTGTTGGGGGGGGGGTGGCTCTGGCTGCCCCTCCAGCTCCTGGAGTCCTTGTTTGTGGGTCCTGCATATGCCAGCATTGTTTTTTGTTTGTGCTGGAGTCCAAACTGCGGAGGAGAGTGCTGTGATCATGTTACGGCAGGTGGATGGACCGATTGACCCATCGTGCTGACACCCATCTAGGACCAGCTCCTGTTAAAACACAAGCACAACCTCAGCCCCAAGTTATTAGAAAGTAGGGCCCTTCCCAATGAATGGTGTTTTAATTTTTTACCATGACTTGTGCCCTTTCTTTAACTGAGTTTCTCCCATATCTGTCTCCTAGATCTGTCTGTTGCCTTTTCTCCTGCATGGACAGATGCAAGGACCTTCCTCTGTCCATAGATTTAAAAATTTAAGAACATAGCATGCTTTAGCTATCTTTTCCTTGGGGTCATACCTCTATTCCCCCTTTTTTTGTTTTAGAAGCGTATCTTTTAGGTGTGTTGGGTCTGTCTGAGCTGGAGTCACCTTTTCCCTGCAGCAGCCCACACAGTGCTGTACTCTGCACTCGTAGCTGGAACAGCACTGATATCACTCAAGTGTTGTGTCTATTGCTGCATAATGCTGGCACAGCATCAGGACTCCTTCCAAGCCCCCAGGAGCCAGCAGGATGGGGGTGGGCAAATGATGGGAAGGGGACATCGCCAGGGCAGCTGACCTAAACCAACCAAAGGAATATTCCATAACACCTGATGTCACACTGAGCAATAAAAAGGGGAGCTTTCATGGGGGAGGGGGCTGTTCCTCCTGAACAACCCATATTATTTTAACCCCAAGTTAAAATAAGCAGGCAATGTGCTCTTGCTGCAAAGAAGGCTAACAGTATTCTTAATCTCTCTCACTTTCAATTTTTTTTTTTTTAAAGGAAGAAACAAAAAGATTCTTCTGTCTCCTTTTTATGACTATCATTTTCCTCTGAACACCCAATTCTGTTTTATTGCAGAATTCCTCACAATTTGTGTTTGTTTTGTTGTGTTTTTTTTTTTTTTAATGTCTTACGATTCTTTCAGATCAGAAATACTTGTTATGAAAGACACTTCAAATGCATGAGAATGTAATATTTCCCTTATGTGTGTATTATTGGATGCACAATTAAATGTATTATTGTGAGCTCAACACTTATTAATAAATGGTATAGCTTCGTGATGCTTTTCATGGTATAGTATCAAGAAATTTTAGGCCTTGCAATAATGTCTGCTTCTGGTACCATATATTTACAACTCCCAGTAAGTCTTTTATCTCAGGTAACCAGATTTCATTTTTTTCTCCTTCCTCAGTTTCAGTATTTAACTCTAGTCCTCTGACATAATTTCCTCTGTATTTCTCTTCTTCTGCTTCAATCAGTATACCACTTATTCAATTTTATAATGTAAAAAAAAAAAAAAAAAAAAAAAAAAGAAACACTGTTTACTTTTTCTAAGAATAAAAGGAACCCCCAGGCTCTTTATGTATTTTCCTGAAGAGTAATCTAGATGACTTAATGGCACAACTGGAACTATGTTATTTCTAGACTAGAAATATTTAAAATTAAATTAAATTAAATTAAATTAAATTAAATTAAAATAAAAAAGTTTTTATGGGAAAGTTAGAGTGGCATTTACAAGATTTCTTATTTCCTTCAGAACTCTGAATGTGGTATATTTTGCACAAGGGAAGAGATTGCTGAATTTTCTGACAGCTGTGCTTTTTATTCACGTCTGAATTCTTTAGACCAATTAGAAAAGTCTTCTGCTTTTCTCAGATTATTCTCTTAGACCACTGTCTAAAGTCTAAAAGAAGTCCAATTATTTCAGCTATTTGAGCAAACAGATGTGAAATATGCAATTAATAATCTGTTTGAATATCGTAATTAATTTCATTTTGTGCTTTTAAAAATTCTAAGAGCTTTCAATGATGTTTGGCCTTCATTTTACTACTGACATTTAGTTGTTGCTAAAGTTTGTCGTTAAATCTATAGTTCCAAATATCTGGCAACATGTAATTTACATTGCATAGTTTAGTTACATTCACAGTTACATTCATTAACAGGACACTGTATAACTAATTGGAAGTTCTCATTTAGGAGCAAACAATATTTTTAGGGCATTTATATCTCAATGTTCACTTTTCACTCACCACAGAACAGAAGCCTTGGTACCTATATCTGTGATGTTAAGTCAAAACTTTCTGCTTCTGTTAGGGAACTGACAGTGTTACCTAGTTTCAAGTATTTAAAACTTGTCTCCTTTTTTTTTTTTTTTTTTTTTTTTTTTTGAAACAAAAAGAGGTTTCTGCTAAAGGCAATTTTAAAAAGAAGGTAATATTCAAATGTTTTTCTCTTTTGACAATGAAGAAAATCTAGGAAACCTAGTATACTTGTACATTAAACATAGAATCATAGAATCATAGAATACCCCGAGTTGGAAGGGACCCATAAAGATCATCAAGTCCAACTCCTGGCACTGCAAAGGTCTTCCCAAAAGTTTAGACCATGTGACTAAGTGCACAGTCCAATCCCTTTTTAAATTCAGATAGGCTTGGTGCAGTGACTACTTCACTGGGGAGCTTGTTCCAGTGTGCGACCACCCTCTCGGTGAAGAACCTCTTCCTGATGTCCAGCCTAAACTTCCCCTGCCTCAGCTTAACACCGTTCCCATAGGTCCTATCACTGGTGATTACGGAGAATAGGTCACCTGCCTCTCCACTCCCCCTCACAAGGAAGTTGTAGACCGCAATGAGGTTCCCCCTCGGCCTCCTCTTCTCCAGGCTGAACAGGCCCAGTGTCCTCAGCCTCTCCTCATACGTCTTTCCCTCTAGGCCCTTCACCATCTTCGTTGCCCTCCTCTAGACACTCTCCAACAGTTTAATGTCATTTTTGTACTGTGGTGCCCATAACTGCACACGGTACTCATGGTGAGGCTGCACCAGCACAGAGTAGAGCAGAACAATCACCTCCCTTGACTGACTAGCAATGCCATGCTTGATGCATCTGTGTTGGGTTTGTCTGAGCTGGAGTCACCTTTTCCCTGCAGCAGCCCACACAGTGCTGTACTCTGCACTCGTAGCTGGAACAGCAGTGATATCACTCCAGTGTTGTGTCTATTGCTGCATAGTGCTGGCACGGCATCAGGACTCCTTCCAAGCCCCCAAGAGCCAGCAGACTGGGGGTGGGCAAGTGATGGGGAGGGGACATTGCTGGGGCAGCTGACCTAAACCAACCAAAGGGATATTCCATAACACCTGATGTCACACTCAGCAATAAAAGGGGGGGCTCTCGTGGGGGAGGGGGCTGTTCCTCCTGAACAACCACTACGCGTTTGGGGCCCTGCTTCCCAGGACGTGGCCGAACACCGCTCGCTGATGGGAAGTAGAGAATAATTTTTCCTCTCTCTGTGCTTCCGCGCGGACTGATTGCTTCTTTTGTCTCTGTTTTTTTCTCCCATTCCCTTTCCCTTTAATTAAACCTTTCTTATCTCAAACCTCGAGTTCTCTGTGTTGTATTTTCTTCCCCTTCCTCTTTGGGAGAGGGGGAGTGAGAGAGCGGTTGTGGTGGAGCTCGGCTGCCCACCTGAGTAAAACCACCACAGCATCCCAGGATACGCTGACCCTTCTGGCTGTCAGGGCACACTGCTGGCTCATATTCAGCTGCTGTCAACCACAACTACCAGATCCCTCTCTGTACAAATGTACATATGGAAAGGAAGGTCACCACATGATGCATCTGTACAAAGTAGGTGCGGAAGCATTCCCCTGAATTAAGTATGTGCTAAAATGAATTTGTTCATTTATGGCAAATGCTAGATTGAAGTTAGAGAGTGAATCTGTACTTTTTAACAGGGTAATGTAGCTTTGCTATTACATTACAGAGAAAGGAAGAGACAACATCACTTTTAGAGCTGATCATTACAGTGAGACAGTAAGACAAAACTGCTCTTTATATGGCAGTTTGCAAATGCAGCTTAATCTAGTTTTAGCCAGCAGAAAGAAGTATCTCTAGTGCATTGTGTAATTATTCTAATTAATCTCCATTTCTAAACTAAGGTTGTTTAATTTCTCATAGCTTTTGTCTTGAGATAACATTTGTCTGCCCAGACAGTCTTGTTGGAAGAAGAGTAATTGACTGTCTGTATATGCTTAGATGATGGGCACAATTTAAATATTAGATTTACCTCATAGATTGTATAATTTGCAATTGTTTTGATACATGGATAGTTCTGCTGGATATTAGAATTATCATAGATATATAGATAATTAGAAGACCTCTAAGAGGGCTATATATATTTTATTCTGCAGTTGGTGACCTATCTGTTCTATGCCAGACTTACAATTCGTCTGCTCTGCTATCTAGAATTAATTTACCTAATAAGTAACTTATTTAAGTAATTTATCTGATAAGCCTTTGTCTCCTTTTACGACTTTGTTTTCCACCAAGTTGTTGAAATTCAGTAACACAGAACATTCTCAATAATATTAAAAGACTTTGAAAGTTGTATCAGTGCCTCAAGGTGGGTGTGACAGATAACAGATCTTCTCTGCAGTGTCTGATTGATGGTAATATGTCACATACGCTTCATAAAGTTTATCTGCTTGCAGAAAAAGTATTAACCTTAAGCATCAATACAGAAATGAGTTCTAGGCTTAAATTGTTCATCTCTCTTAAAAAAGCTTATGAGATGTGATCCTGGCTTTACTGGCCCTTAGGTCCAATCTGACACTGTGTTACCATATTCTCTTTGCCCTATCAGAGTATGGCAAACTTGATCTGAAGAGAGACCATTTCATGCAGGTTGGTGTAAAAGCTTGAACTGTCTGCACCATCAGGAAATAGAAACTCAGATAAAACAGTGAAGAGGAAATTCAGGAAAATTGCTCAGTCTATATGACAACAAAACAAACTCAATACATATATATATTTTTTCCTATTTAAATAGTGAGATCCATGACAGCTGAAACAGGAAAAATTATATATTATTATCATTATTAATATATTTACTAAATAATGATAATGATTGGTAATGATAATGATAATGATAATGATAATGATAATGATAATGATTTTCTTTAGGGAGATAACTTCTGTACTGACACTGGAAAAGAGTCAAAGTCGCTTAGTGCAAGGACCAATGAAGTTTTTGTTTGTAAACAGTGGTTATTTTAAACTGTTTTCATGACAGACATTTTTTCTACCTTCAGTGATTTGCTGCAGAGCAACATTCAGACCCTCTGAAAACAGCAATGGAAGATATTTGGAGAAAATCTGAGTGCAGCTTCAGCTTTTCATAGAAATCTTCTCTGTCTTACCACTTGGTTCCAGCTATCTGATGGCTCACTTGGCTGAAAACACTTTGGGATTTCACTGTCAAATAGCAGTGACAGTTTCTGTGTTGAGCTGGTGTATTGGATGCTTGTTACAGAGGTGCTTGTTACAGAAGGATATCCAAAAACCTTCTGCATAGGAGAGCTTCTGTCAGAGATGGGTTTTCATCTTCTTGGGGTATCCCTGGGTTCACATTGTTTTCTCTGCTTGAAACACTGTTGCTGGTTAGTCCCTGCTCACCCACCCACCCCTTTTTCTGCCATCTTCCCAGACTCCCCATGCACATTAACTTCCATGACAGATTAGTTCAGCCACAGCACATCAGTTCTCCTGGAAAAAAAATCAATGAAAGCAAGGCATTTCAAAACACTCTTTTTATAGTTCAGCCTTACTGAGGACTTTGCAGTTTCTGTCTATTGAAGTGTCAGAAGGAGAACATTTTCCCAGAGTGGGAAGGAAGGAAGGACTTGAGTGATGCACACACAAATCAACTGCTGTCACAAGGCTGCATGGTAATTGGCATCACATCACATATGCAAGCTTTTTCAAATAACAATTTTCTCACTTTACAGTCAGGAAGCAGTGTGACATACAGAATATCAAACAATTTATTAAAATCATACAAACAATAGCTATTTACCCAGATGGGAAGCAACCAATTGGTTTAGTGGCCATGTGGTTGAAGTGCTTGTGTTGTGTAGGAAACCGTGAGTTTTAAATCCCTAAGCCAATTTAAGACATGTGTTTTGAATGTGTCTAGAAATCTTCACCCATGACTAGCAGTTTTACAAGTTCGTGTATTATTTCTCACAGGACAGAACTAGGGCAAGGTACCCACCTGGGACCAGGTTGAGAGAAACACTTAGAAACAAATTTGTCATAATTTTGGAGGAATCTTTTAATCACACTACCACTGGGTATAGCAGGCAGTGTACCTGCCTACAACAGGGGGTTGGAATTAGATGATCCTTAAGGTCCCTTCCAAACCAAACCATTCTATGATTCTATGATTCTGTGAGGTAGTATAGACTATAGACATTCACTCACTGAAGGATTTAGTTAGTTAGTTAGTTGTTTAGTTAGTTAGTTTTGTCATCAGCACATTTAAACATGCTCTGCAAAATGTCTGTGAGAAAGAGATCAGAGAGGAAAAAAAGAATTGTTGGGAGCTCCTTTTGTGAGGAGCTTGTGAGGAGCTTCTGCCTCCTAAAAATGATCGTTGTAGGTCCTGATCACAAATAGATATGTCCAACATGCAAAATTAGGAGAATAATTCAAAGGAGCTTGAATGCTATGAAGAAGGGTAGCAAATAAACTTAAGGTTTTTCCGCCACCACCATGGGGAGAATGCAAGATGTATTCTAACAAATAGTCTAGCAAAAGACTGAAGGGATGTGTTTGCAACAATGAAAAGAATTCATTTATTTGACTTTGTGTTCATTCTATTATAGAGGTAAATGGTCACTTTTTTTTTTTTCCAGACATGATGTAAAGCACTCGTGTATATATATGTATATATATATGTATATTTCAATCTGACAGGTTGCTTTTCATGATAATCTTCTATTTTTAAAAATATCCCTCTTTAAAACTTCGTTTTAAAGCATTTGCAAGAGACTAATAATAAATGTGTTAATTTAAGTCAGGTAATGATCCAATAGCCAGTGTTTCTTTAGTAATAGTATCAGGAATTATTACTTATAGCTTAGATCCCGAATGTATCACTACCACAGGAAAGAGCTTTAACGGCTCTCAGCATATTACTACAAAGACTTCGTAACAGTCAGTCAATACCTCTTAAGGAAAAAATGGACAGGACAGAAATTCAGAAAGATTTCTGGCAAACTCTTACAGCACAGTCAGAAAGATATTAAAAGAGGTTGACAGTTTTCTATTGAAAAAAATAAAATGGCATTAAATCTAAGATTAATCTATATCTTGTTAAGATTTTTTTTTTTTTTTTGAAAGTAAACATATGTTTTCTAATCTCTCAGAGAATTTATATTGTAACTCTTCCCATCCCTGTTCCACGGAGCTTAACATTGGTGGGAAAGCTGAAAAAAAAAAAACTCACACCCAAACAGCTTTTAGCTGTTCTATGAAGCTTTTTTATTAGTAATGCAGGAGGAAATGCTTTCTGGATAGATAAATGTGTGAATATTGAATATATACAAAGAGGTAGCAGCATTCATCCTGTGAGGTACTCATGTCTTGTATGAAGGGAATCAATTTCTGTAATGTATTGACAACAGCTTTCTGGTTTTTATAAGATATGTAAAAGGATACTTGAGACACAATCAACTGCATTGACTGCAAGAGAAAAAAAATAATCTGTTTCTTAAGATGGGGATGATTGCAGGTAGTGCAAATATTGGCTACTTTGAATGGGCTCAGTAGATGCTTTCTTTTTTAACCCTTACTAAATGAAGTTTAGATTCCAACGTGTAAAATGAATTGATCTGCTTTCTTTCTGAAATATCCAAGTTTTGCATTAAGATAATGATTTATTATTAAAGTATATCTTCACCAGTAGATGTTCAGCAAATGAAGAGGAAAACATGAGCCAATGGAAAGGCAGAGATGAGATATTTTAGCTGTAACTTGAAAAAAAAAAAAAAAAAAAGGTAAAAATAACAGATCTTTGGAAAACCCGTACTTACTATCCTTGAGGTCTTATGTGATGCTGGAAGTGCACTGCCCTTGTTTATAAAACATGCACAGCGTCATCTCTACATGATAGCAGCCTTGCTGCAGGCAGGTTTAGCTTATGATGCTGGTCGATGGGTGGCTCAGTCTTACCAAGGCATCCAGCACTTACCAAAGCTGCCATTAATGCATCATTGCAGCCCAGCATCCAAACAAAATGTCCCCAGTCAGAAGAAAATGTTCTCACAAAGCACTGACTTATTATGGTTGTGCTTTTTTCAGTGTTAGATTGAAATCTCTCTGGTGTTGATACTAAAGCAGTTGGTACTGACACCACCAAAGGGATGTCTGCACCTTCTGTGACCTGACTGTTTCAAGAGCTCTTGCTTGGAAATGATTTTGCCATTTACCAGAAGGCACTGGCAGACATTCTTTTGCTCACAGAGAGCACACTGCAAAGCACAGCCCTTTAACTGGGACCGTACAGAGGCACATGTGGAGGAGGATGAACATATGCAGCAGTGAATGTCCCAAAGTCCTTGTGGGTACTGAAGCAAGAGTCAGTGTTGCCACCAGTATGGATGCTGGACAAAGCTGACCTGTACCAGGACAAGTAGTGTGAAAAAACATATGCTTTCAAACTGTGTTGCAACTTCAGAGACTCTTATGCATGTGACCTCTCTTTGATTTGAGAGCAGATTGTAGGTTTAAGCCACTCAGACAGATTACACTAGCCATAAACACTCATGTATATATATATATATATATGATGTATATTTGAGTCTGACAGGTTGCTTTTCATGATGATCTTGTATTTTTTTTAAATATCCCTCTTTAAAACAGCTATGCATATAGCACTTATGTAAAACTCTCTGGTTTTACAGAATCCCTCAAAACAAGCATAATTTCCCCCCCCCCCCCTCTTTTTTTTTTTTTTTTTTTTTTCCCTACCCCTAATCCCTGTTTGTTTTTCTTCATTCTTCTTTTGTTGTTTCAACAAAGAAGAATAATGTCAGTGGGTCTGGAGTATTCTGGAAACCAATGACTTCCCCTTTTACCCAATTTAAAGAACTATTTTGAAATTTAATCACCTGCAGAAGGTGCTTTTTCCCTTGCATCCTCCTCTGCCATTAAGAAACATGCTTAGATGTTAGAAACATTGCGTGAACATGTTAGAAACAGTGCGTGAGATCTGCAGTGTGGGTGAAACTGCAAGTCTCTACACTGCTATTTCCCATTACTCACCAATAAAATAAAAATAAAAAATCTGACTGCACCTGAGAAACCCTTTTTATGTTGCAGTGATGAATGCTCAGAAGCTGCTCAATGCAAAATCAGATCTGGTGTAAATGTAAAGAAATAAATTTTAAAAATAAACATAAAAAAGGGGGAAAAGGGTGGGGAGTAATAACTTGAATTTTAGATCTTTCTTTCTGGATAAGCTTGTTAAAAATCTTCAGAAATGTAAGCAAAGAAATCTTCCAGGCATAGCATTGTATGTAAACTACAGTCTGTGTCTCTTGGAAGTGAACAAGCATATTAATCTTTAAAGGTATGTGAGATCTGCTAAAAAGATGAATAGTGAACTGAATGATTAAAGCAAAAAGTTACTCAAATAGTTAGATTACTTTCTGTTCCATCATAAATATGTCTCTGTATTATAATAATTATTGTTTTGTTTAGCACATGGTGCACCAAAAATGATTCAATGTACAACTGACTTACAACTTTGCATAAAGAAGTTCCTTAAACTTGGTGCCCTGGTTACATGGGTTTTTCAATATCTGGACTACATTTTTGCTGGACTATTAAGTAAATTAATCTAGGTAGTCAGACTCTAGTGCCTTTCACAGGATTTTTGGTGCCTCTAATTGCCTTGGGTGCTTTTGTCAACTGAAGAAAATAAATAATTTGTATTGCTACTACAAGATAGCAAAGGGTTGTTCTCTCAGAATGAGGAATAAAGTGAAATTTAAAATTCCCACGAGTATTCTGAAAATCTCTTAATAGTAGCTTCACTGAGTCACAGAACAGCTGAGGTTGGAAGAGACCTCTGGAAATCATCTTGTCCAACCCCCTGCTCAAGCAGGGACACCTAGGGCAGGTTGCCAGGACCATGTCTGGGTGGATTTTGAAGATCTCCAAGGAAGGAGATTCCACAGCCTCTCTGCACAACCTGTGCCAGTGCTCTATCACCACACAGCAAAATAGTGCTTCCTGGTGTTTAGATGGAAACCGCTTGTATGGCTCTGTCATCCTTCTTTCAAGTATTTGCAGGTACTGATGAATCCCTCCTGAGCCTCCACTTCTCCAGGCTGAGCAGTCCCAGATCTCTCTGCATCGTAGGAGAGGTGCTCCAGTCCCTCAATCATCTTGGTGGCCCTTTATTGAACTCTTTCCAGTATGGCCATGTCTCTAATACTGGGAACCCCAGAAATGGACAGAGTACTCTAGGTGCAGCCTCACCTTCAGCATAAAGTTTGGTATTGCTTTATTTGGAGAATAAATTATTGTTATAACAAGGCAGGATCATTCCAGTCCATCATGATACAGTTTGAAAATACCTTTTTTTTTT